>NC_134372.1:25037922-25676715 GCF_035582795.1 Mycteria americana
CAGTGTGTATTTCTCTCTCGCAGAGCCCGGTTGCCAAATTCGAAACGTCCAGCGATTGCGCCCACATGAAAGCTGCCAGCACGGAAAGCTTTAGCTGGTTTTCACTGCCCCTTGGAACTGCATTCGCTGATAGACAGACATTCGCTTTCTGCAAAACCTTGCCTTCGTAAAGGGGCAACACTGTGTATTTCTCTCTCGCAGAGCCCAGTTGCCAAATTCGAAACGTCCAGCGATTGCGCCCACAGGAAAGCTGCCAGCACGGAAAGCTGTAGCTGGTTTTCACTGCCCCTTGGAACTGCATTCGCTGATAGATAGACATTCGTTTTCTACAAAAGCTTTCGTTCGTAAAGGGGCAACACTGTCTATTTCTCTCTCGCAGAGCCCGGTTGCCAAATTCGAAACGTCCAGCGATTGCGCCCACAGGAAAGCTGCCAGCACGGAAAGCTATAGCTGGTTTTCACTGCCCCTTGGAACTGCATTCGCTGATAGACAGACATTCGCTTTCTACAAAAGCTTTCGTTGGTAAAGGGGCAAGTCTGTGTATTTCTCTCTCGCAGAGCCCGGTTGCCAAATTCGAAACGTCAAGCGATTGCGCCCACAGGAAAGCTGCCAGCACGGAAAGCTGTAGCTGGTTTTCACTGTCTCTTGGAACTGCATTCGCTGATAGACAGACATTCGCTTTCTACAAAAGCTTTCGTTCGTAAAGGGGCAACACTGTGTATTTCTCTCTCGCAGAGCCCGGTTGCCAAATTCGAAACGTCCAGCGATTGCGCCCACAGGAAAGCTGCCAGCACGGAAAGCTGTAGCTGGTTTTCACTGCCCCTTGGAACTGCATTCGCTGATAGACAGACATTCGCTTTCTACAAAAGCTTTTGTTGGTAAAGGGGCAACACTGTGTATTTTCTCTCGCAGAGCCCGGTTGCCAAATTCGAAACGTCCAGCGATTGCGCCCACAGGAAAGCTGCCAGCACGGAAAGCTGTAGCTGGTTTTCACTGCCCCTTGGAACTGCATTCGCTGATAGACAGACATTCGCTTTCTACAAAAGCTTTCGTTGGTAAAGGGGCAAGTCTGTGTATTTCTCTCTCGCAGAGCCCGGTTGCCAAATTCGAAACGTCCAGCGATTGCGCCCACAGGAAAGCTGCCAGCACGGAAAGCTGTAGCTGGTTTTCACTGCCCCTTGGAACTGCATTCGCTGATAGACAGACATTCGTTTTCTACAAAAGCTTTCGTTCGTAAGGGGCAACACTGTGTATTTCTCTCTCGCAGAGCCCGGTTGCCAAATTCGAAACGTCCAGCGATTGCGCCCACAGGAAAGCTGCCAGCACGGAAAGCTGTAGCTGGTTTTCACTGCCCCTTGGAACTGCATTCGCTGATAGATAGACATTCGCTTTCTATAAAACCTTGCCTTCGTAAGGGGCAACACTGTGTATTTCTCTCTCGCAGAGCCCGGTTGCCAAATCGAAACGTCCAGCGATTGCGCCCACAGGAAAGCTGCCAGCACGGAAAGCTGTAGCTGGTTTTCACTGCCCCTTGGAACTGCATTCACTGATAGACAGACATTCGCTTTCTACAAAAGCTTTCGTTGGTAAAGGGGCAACACTGTGTATTTCTCTCTCGCAGAGCCCGGTTGCCAAAATCGAAACGTCCAGCGATTGCGCCCACAGGAAAGCTGCCAGCACGGAAAGCTGTAGCTGGTTTTCACTGCCCCTTGGAACTGCATTCGCTGATAGACAGACATTCGCTTTCTACAAACGCTTTCGTTGCTACAGGGGCAACACTGTGTATTTCTCTCTCGCAGAGCCCGGTTGCCAAATTCGAAACGTCCAGCGATTGCGCCCACAGGAAAGCTGCCAGCACGGAAAGCTGTAGCTGGTTTTCACTGCCCCTTGGAACTGCATTCGCTGATAAACAGACATTCGCTTTCTACAAAAGCTTTCGTTGGTAAAGGGGCAACACTGTGTATTTCTCTCTCGCAGAGCCCGGTTGCCAATTTCGAAACGTCCAGCGATTGCGCCCACAGGAAAGCTGCCAGCACGGAAAGCTGTAGCTGGTTTTCACTGCCCCTTGGAACTGCATTCGCTGATAGACAGACATTCGCTTTCTACAAAAGCTTTCATTCGTAAAGGGGCAACACTGTGTATTTCTCTCTCGCAGAGCCCGGTTGCCAAATTCGAAACGTCCAGCGATTGCGCCCACAGGAAAGCTGCCAGCACGGAAAGCTGTAGCTGGTTTTCACTGCCCCTTGGAACTGCATTCGCTGATAGACAGACATTTGCTTTCTACAAAAGCTTTCGTTGGTAAAGGGGCAACACTGTGTATTTCTCTCTCGCAGAGCCCGGTTGCCAAATTCGAAACGTCCAGCGATTGCGCCCACAGGAAAGCTGCCAGCACGGAAAGCTGTAGCTGGTTTTCACTGCCCCTTGGAACTGCATTCGCTGAGAGACAGACATTCGCTTTCTACAAAAGCTTTCGTTGGTAAAGGGGCAAGTCTGTGTATTTCTCTCTCGCAGAGCCCGGTTGCCAAATTCGAAACGTCCAGCGATTGCGCCCACAGGAAAGCTGCCAGCACGGAAAGCTGTAGCTGGTTTTCACTGCCCCTTGGAACTGCATTCGCTGATAGACAGACATTCGCTTTCTACAAAAGCTTTCGTTGGTAAAGGGGCAACACTGTGTATTTCTCTCTCGCAGAGCCCGGTTGCCAAATTCGAAACGTCCAGCGATTGCGCCCACAGGAAAGCTGCCAGCACGGAAAGCTGTAGCTGGTTTTCACTGCCCCTTGGAACTGCATTCGCTGATAGACAGACATTCGCTTTCTACAAAAGCTTTCGTTGCTACAGGGGCAACACTGTGTATTTCTCTCTCGCAGAGCCCGGTTGCCAAATTCGAAACGTCCAGCGATTGCGCCCACAGGAAAGCTGCCAGCACGGAAAGCTATAGCTGGTTTTCACTGCCCCTTGGAACTGCATTCGCTGATAGACAGACATTCGCTTTCTACAAAAGCTTTCATTCGTAAAGGGGCAACACTGTGTATTTCTCTCTCGCAGAGCCCGGTTGCCAAATTCGAAACGTCCAGCGATTGCGCCCACAGGAAAGCTGCCAGCATGGAAAGCTGTAGCTGGTTTTCACTGCCCCTTGGAACTGCATTCGCTGATAGACAGACATTCGCTTTCTACAAAAGCTTTTGTTGGTAAAGGGGCAACACTGTGTATTTCTCTCTCGCAGAGCCCGGTTGCCAAATTCGAAACGTCCAGCGATTGCGCCCACAGGAAAGCTGCCAGCACGGAAAGCTGTAGCTGGTTTTCACTGCCCCTTGGAACTGCATTCGCTGATAGACAGACATTCGCTTTCTACAAAAGCTTTCGTTGGTAAAGGGGCAACACTGTGTATTTCTCTCTCGCAGAGCCCGGTTGCCAAATTCGAAACGTCCAGCGATTGCGCCCACAGGAAAGCTGCCAGCACGGAAAGCTGTAGCTGGTTTTCACTGCCCCTTGGAACTGCATTCGCTGATAAACAGACATTCGCTTTCTACAAAAGCTTTCGTTGGTAAAGGGGCAAGTCTGTGTATTTCTCTCTCGCAGAGCCCCGTTGCCAAATTCGAAACGTCCAGCGATTGCGCCCACAGGAAAGCTGCCAGCACGGAAAGCTGTAGCTGGTTTTCACTGCCCCTTGGAACTGCATTCGCTGATAGACAGACATTCGCTTTCTACAAAAGCTTTTGTTGGTAAAGGGGCAACACTGTGTATTTCTCTCTCGCAGAGCCCGGTTGCCAAATTCGAAACGTCCAGCGATTGCGGCCACAGGAAAGCTGCCAGCACGGAAAGCTGTAGCTGGTTTTCACTGCCCCTTGGAACTGCATTCGCTGATAGACAGACATTCGCTTTCTACAAACGCTTTCGTTGCTACAGGGGCAAAACTGTGTATTTCTCTCTCGCAGAGCCCGGTTGCCAAATTCGAAACGTCCAGCGATTGCGCCCACAGGAAAGCTGCCAGCACGGAAAGCTGTAGCTGGTTTTCACTGCCCCTTGGAACTGCATTCGCTGATAGACAGACATTCGCTTTCTACAAAAGCTTTTGTTGGTAAAGGGGCAACACTGTGTATTTCTCTCTCGCAGAGCCCGGTTGCCAAATTCGAAACGTCCAGCGATTGCGCCCACAGGAAAGCTGCCAGCACGGAAAGCTGTAGCTGGTTTTCACTGCCCCTTGGAACTGCATTCGCTGATAGACAGACATTCGCTTTCTACAAACGCTTTCGTTGCTACAGGGGCAACAGTGTGTATTTCTCTCTCGCAGAGCCCGGTTGCCAAATTCGAAACGTCCAGCGATTGCGCCCACAGGAAAGCTGCCAGCACGGAAAGCTGTAGCTGGTTTTCACTGCCCCTTGGAACTGCATTCGCTGATAGACAGACATTCGCTTTCTACAAAAGCTTTCGTTGGTAAAGGGGCAACACTGTGTATTTCTCTCTCGCAGAGCCCGGTTGCCAAATTCGAAACGTCCAGCGATTGCGCCCACAGGAAAGCTGCCAGCACGGAAAGCTGTAGCTGGTTTTCACTGCCCCTTGGAACTGCATTCGCTGATAGACAGACATTCGCTTTCTACAAAAGCTTTCGTTGGTAAAGGGGCAACACTGTGTATTTCTCTCTCGCAGAGCCCGGTTGCCAAATTCGAAACGTCCAGCGATTGCGCCCACAGGAAAGCTGCCAGCACGGAAAGCTGTAGCTGGTTTTCACTGCCCCTTGGAACTGCATTCGCTGATAGACAGACATTCGCTTTCTACAAAAGCTTTCGTTGGTAAAGGGGCAACACTGTGTATTTCTCTCTCGCAGAGCCCGGTTGCCAAATTTGAAACGTCCAGCGATTGCGCCCACAGGAAAGCTGCCAGCACGGAAAGCTGTAGCTGGTTTTCACTGCCCCTTGGAACTGCATTCGCTGATAGACAGACATTCGCTTTCTACAAAAGCTTTCGTTGGTAAAGGGGCAACACTGTGTATTTCTCTCTCGCAGAGCCCGGTTGCCAAATTCGAAACGTCCAGCGATTGCGCCCACAGGAAAGCTGCCAGCACGGAAAGCTGTAGCTGGTTTTCACTGCCCCTTGGAACTGCATTCGCTGATAGACAGACATTCGCTTTCTACAAAAGCTTTCGTTCGTAAAGGGGCAAGACTGTGTATTTCTCTCTCGCAGAGCCCGGTTGCCAAATTCGAAACGTCCAGCGATTGCGCCCACAGGAAAGCTGCCAGCACGGAAAGCTGTATCTGGTTTTCACTGCCCCTTGGAACTGCATTCGCTGATAGATAGACATTCGCTTTCTGTAAAACCTTGCCTTCGTAAGGGGCAACACTGTGTATTTCTCTCTCGCAGAGCCCGGTTGCCAAATCGAAACGTCCAGCGATTGCGCCCACAGGAAAGCTGCCAGCACGGAAAGCTGTAGCTGGTTTTCACTGCCCCTTGGAACTGCATTCGCAGATAGACAGACATTCGCTTTCTGTAAAACCTTGCCTTCGTAAGGGGCAACACTGTGTATTTCTCTCTCGCAGAGCCCGGTTGCCAAATTCGAAACGTCCAGCGATTGCGCCCACAGGAAAGCTGCCAGCACGGAAAGCTGTAGCTGGTTTTCACTGCCCCTTGGAACTGCATTCACTGATAGACAGACATTCGCTTTCTACAAAAGCTTTCGTTGGTAAAGGGGCAACACTGTGTATTTCTCTCTCGCAGAGCCCGGTTGCCAAATTCGAAACGTCCAGCGATTGCGCCCACAGGAAAGCTGCCAGCACGGAAAGCTGTAGCTGGTTTTCACTGCCCCTTGGAACTGCATTCGCTGATAGACAGACATTCGTTTTCTACAAAAGCTTTCGTTCGTAAAGGGGCAACACTGTGTATTTCTCTCTCGCAGAGCCCGGTTGCCAAATTCGAAACGTCCAGCGATTGCGCCCACAGGAAAGCTGCCAGCACGGAAACCTGTAGCTGGTTTTCACTGCCCCTTGGAACTGCATTCGCTGATAGACAGACATTCGCTTTCTACAAAAGCTTTCATTCGTAAAGGGGCAACACTGTGTATTTCTCTCTCGCAGAGCCCGGTTGCCAAATTCGAAACGTCCAGCGATTGCGCCCACAGGAAAGCTGCCAGCACGGAAAGCTGTAGCTGGTTTTCACTGCCCCTTGGAACTGCATTCGCTGATAGACAGACATTCGCTTTCTACAAAAGCTTTCGTTGGTAAAGGGGCAACACTGTGTATTTCTCTCTCGCAGAGCCCGGTTGCCAAATTTGAAACGTCCAGCGATTGCGCCCACAGGAAAGCTGCCAGCACGGAAAGCTGTAGCTGGTTTTCACTGCCCCTTGGAACTGCATTCGCTGATAGACAGACATTCGCTTTCTACAAAAGCTTTCGTTGGTAAAGGGGCAACACTGTGTATTTCTCTCTCGCAGAGCCCGGTTGCCAAATTCGAAACGTCCAGCGATTGCGCCCACAGGAAAGCTGCCAGCACGGAAAGCTGTAGCTGGTTTTCACTGCCCCTTGGAACTGCATTCGCTGATAGACAGACATTCGCTTTCTACAAAAGCTTTCGTTCGTAAAGGGGCAAGACTGTGTATTTCTCTCTCGCAGAGCCCGGTTGCCAAATTCGAAACGTCCAGCGATTGCGCCCACAGGAAAGCTGCCAGCACGGAAAGCTGTAGCTGGTTTTCACTGCCCCTTGGAACTGCATTCGCTGATAGACAGACATTCGCTTTCTACAAAAGCTTTTGTTGGTAAAGGGGCAACACTGTGTATTTCTCTCTCGCAGAGCCCGGTTGCCAAATTCGAAACGTCCAGCGATTGCGCCCACAGGAAAGCTGCCAGCACGGAAAGCTGTAGCTGGTTTTCACTGCCCCTTGGAACTGCATTCGCTGATAGACAGACATTCGCTTTCTACAAAAGCTTTCGATGGTAAAGGGGCAACAGTGTGTATTTCTCTCTCGCAGAGCCCGGTTGCCAAATTCGAAACGTCCAGCGATTGCGCCCACAGGAAAGCTGCCAGCACGGAAAGCTGTAGCTGGTTTTCACTGTCTCTTGGAACTGCATTCGCTGATAGACAGACATTCGTTTTCTACAAAAGCTTTCGTTCGTAAGGGGCAAGACTGTGTATTTCTCTCTCGCAGAGCCCGGTTGCCAAATTCGAAACGTCCAGCGATTGCGCCCACAGGAAAGCTGCCAGCACGGAAAGCTGTAGCTGGTTTTCACTGCCCCTTGGAACTGCATTCGCTGATAGATAGACATTCGCTTTCTGTAAAACCTTGCCTTCGTAAGGGGCAACACTGTGTATTTCTCTCTCGCAGAGCCCGGTTGCCAAATCGAAACGTCCAGCGATTGCGCCCACAGGAAAGCTGCCAGCACGGAAAGCTGTAGCTGGTTTTCACTGCCCCTTGGAACTGCATTCGCAGATAGACAGACATTCGCTTTCTGTAAAACCTTGCCTTCGTAAGGGGCAACACTGTGTATTTCTCTCTCGCAGAGCCCGGTTGCCAAATTCGAAACGTCCAGCGATTGCGCCCACAGGAAAGCTGCCAGCACGGAAAGCTGTAGCTGGTTTTCACTGCCCCTTGGAACTGCATTCACTGATAGACAGACATTCGCTTTCTACAAAAGCTTTCGTTGGTAAAGGGGCAACACTGTGTATTTCTCTCTCGCAGAGCCCGGTTGCCAAATTCGAAACGTCCAGCGATTGCGCCCACAGGAAAGCTGCCAGCACGGAAAGCTGTAGCTGGTTTTCACTGCCCCTTGGAACTGCATTCGCTGATAGACAGACATTCGTTTTCTACAAAAGCCTTCGTTCGTAAAGGGGCAACACTGTGTATTTCTCTCTCGCAGAGCCCGGTTGCCAAATTCGAAACGTCCAGCGATTGCGCCCACAGGAAAGCTGCCAGCACGGAAACCTGTAGCTGGTTTTCACTGCCCCTTGGAACTGCATTCGCTGATAGACAGACATTCGCTTTCTACAAAAGCTTTCATTCGTAAAGGGGCAACACTGTGTATTTTCTCTCGCAGAGCCCGGTTGCCAAATTCGAAACGTCCAGCGATTGCGCCCACAGGAAAGCTGCCAGCACGGAAAGCTGTAGCTGGTTTTCACTGCCCCTTGGAACTGCATTCGCTGATAGACAGACATTCGCTTTCTACAAAAGCTTTTGTTGGTAAAGGGGCAACACTGTGTATTTCTCTCTCGCAGAGCCCGGTTGCCAAATTCGAAACGTCCAGCGATTGCGCCCACAGGAAAGCTGCCAGCACGGAAAGCTGTAGCTGGTTTTCACTGCCCCTTGGAACTGCATTCGCTGATAGACAGACATTCGCTTTCTACAAAAGCTTTTGTTGGTAAAGGGGCAACACTGTGTATTTCTCTCTCGCAGAGCCCGGTTGCCAAATTCGAAACGTCCAGCGATTGCGCCCACAGGAAAGCTGCCAGCACGGAAAGCTGTAGCTGGTTTTCACTGCCCCTTGGAACTGCATTCGCTGATAGACAGACATTCGCTTTCTACAAAAGCTTTCGTTGGTAAAGGGGCAACACTTTGTATTTCTCTCTCGCAGAGCCCGGTTGCCAAATTCGAAACGTCCAGCGATTGCGCCCACAGGAAAGCTGCCAGCACGGAAAGCTGTAGCTGGTTTTCACTGCCCCTTGGAACTGCATTCGCTGATAGACAGACATTCGCTTTCTACAAAAGCTTTTGTTGGTAAAGGGGCAACACTGTGTATTTCTCTCTCGCAGAGCCCGGTTGCCAAATTCGAAACGTCCAGCGATTGCGCCCACAGGAAAGCTGCCAGCACGGAAAGCTGTAGCTGGTTTTCACTGCCCCTTGGAACTGCATTCGCTGATAGACAGACATTCGCTTTCTACAAAAGCTTTTGTTGGTAAAGGGGCAACACTGTGTATTTCTCTCTCGCAGAGCCCGGTTGCCAAATTCGAAACGTCCAGCGATTGCGCCCACAGGAAAGCTGCCAGCACGGAAAGCTGTAGCTGGTTTTCACTGCCCCTTGGAACTGCATTCGCTGATAGACAGACATTCGCTTTCTACAAAAGCTTTCGTTGGTAAAGGGGCAAGTCTGTGTATTTCTCTCTCGGAGAGCCCGGTTGCCAAATTCGAAAAGTCCAGCGATTGCGCCCACAGGAAAGCTGCCAGCACGGAAAGCTGTAGCTGGTTTTCACTGTCTCTTGGAACTGCATTCGCTGATAGACAGACATTCGTTTTCTACAAAAGCTTTCGTTCGTAAGGGGCAACACTGTGTATTTCTCTCTCGCAGAGCCCGGTTGCCAAATTCGAAACGTCCAGCGATTGCGCCCACAGGAAAGCTGCCAGCACGGAAAGCTGTAGCTGGTTTTCACTGCCCCTTGGAACTGCATTCGCTGATAGATAGACATTCGCTTTCTATAAAACCTTGCCTTCGTAAGGGGCAACACTGTGTATTTCTCTCTCGCAGAGCCCGGTTGCCAAATCGAAACGTCCAGCGATTGCGCCCACAGGAAAGCTGCCAGCACGGAAAGCTGTAGCTGGTTTTCACTGCCCCTTGGAACTGCATTCACTGATAGACAGACATTCGCTTTCTACAAAAGCTTTCGTTGGTAAAGGGGCAACACTGTGTATTTCTCTCTCGCAGAGCCCGGTTGCCAAATTCGAAACGTCCAGCGATTGCGCCCACAGGAAAGCTGCCAGCACGGAAAGCTGTAGCTGGTTTTCACTGCCCCTTGGAACTGCATTCGCTGATAGACAGACATTCGCTTTCTACTAACGCTTTCGTTGCTACAGGGGCAACACTGTGTATTTCTCTCTCGCAGAGCCCGGTTGCCAAATTCGAAACGTCCAGCGATTGCGCCCACAGGAAAGCTGCCAGCACGGAAAGCTGTAGCTGGTTTTCACTGCCCCTTGGAACTGCATTCGCTGATAGACAGACATTCGCTTTCTACAAAAGCTTGCGTTCGTAAACGGGCAACAGTGTGTATTTCTCTCTCGCAGAGCCCGGTTGCCAAATTCGAAACGTCCAGCGATTGCGCCCACATGAAAGCTGCCAGCACGGAAAGCTTTAGCTGGTTTTCACTGCCCCTTGGAACTGCATTCGCTGATAGACAGACATTCGCTTTCTGCAAAACCTTGCCTTCGTAAAGGGGCAACACTGTGTATTTCTCTCTCGCAGAGCCCAGTTGCCAAATTCGAAACGTCCAGCGATTGCGCCCACAGGAAAGCTGCCAGCACGGAAAGCTGTAGCTGGTTTTCACTGCCCCTTGGAACTGCATTCGCTGATAGATAGACATTCGTTTTCTACAAAAGCTTTCGTTCGTAAAGGGGCAACACTGTCTATTTCTCTCTCGCAGAGCCCGGTTGCCAAATTCGAAACGTCCAGCGATTGCGGCCACAGGAAAGCTGCCAGCACGGAAAGCTGTAGCTGGTTTTCACTGCCCCTTGGAACTGCATTCGCTGATAGACAGACATTCGCTTTCTACAAAAGCTTTCGTTCGTAAAGGGGCAACACTGTGTATTTCTCTCTCGCAGATCCCGGTTGCCAAATTCGAAACGTCCAGCGATTGCGCCCACAGGAAAGCTGCCAGCACGGAAAGCTGTAGCTGGTTTTCACTGCCCCTTGGAACTGCATTCGCAGATAGACAGACATTCGCTTTCTGTAAAACCTTGCCTTCGTAAGGGGCAACACTGTGTATTTCTCTCTCGCAGAGCCCGGTTGCCAATTTCGAAACGTCCAGCGATTGCGCCCACAGGAAAGCTGCCAGCACGGAAAGCTGTAGCTGGTTTTCACTGCCCCTTGGAACTGCATTCGCTGATAGACAGACATTCGCTTTCTACAAACGCTTTCGTTGGTAAAGGGGCAACACTGTGTATTTCTCTCTCGCAGAGCCCGGTTGCCAAATTCGAAACGTCCAGCGATTGCGCCCACAGGAAAGCTGCCAGCATGGAAAGCTGTAGCTGGTTTTCACTGCCCCTTGGAACTGCATTCGCTGATAGACAGACATTCGCTTTCTACAAACGCTTTCGTTGCTACAGGGGCAACACTCTGTATTTCTCTCTCGCAGAGCCCGGTTGCCAAATTCGAAAAGTCCAGCGATTGCGCCCACAGGAAAGCTGCCAGCACGGAAAGCTGTAGCTGGTTTTCACTGCCCCTTGGAACTGCATTCGCAGATAGACAGACATTCGCTTTCTGTAAAACCTTGCCTTCGTAAGGGGCAACAGTGTGTATTTCTCTCTCGCAGAGCCCGGTTGCCAAATCGAAACGTCCAGCGATTGCGCCCACAGGAAAGCTGCCAGCACGGAAAGCTGTAGCTGGTTTTCACTGCCCCTTGGAACTGCATTCGCTGATAGACAGACATTCGCTTTCTACAAAAGCTTTCGTTCGTAAAGGGGCAACACTGTGTATTTCTCTCTCGCAGAGCCCGGTTGCCAAATTCGAAACGTCCAGCGATTGCGGCCACAGGAAAGCTGCCAGCACGGAAAGCTGTAGCTGGTTTTCACTGCCCCTTGGAACTGCATTCGCTGATAGACAGACATTCGCTTTCTACAAAAGCTTTCGTTCGTAAAGGGGCAACACTGTGTATTTCTCTCTCGCAGATCCCGGTTGCCAAATTCGAAACGTCCAGCGATTGCGCCCACAGGAAAGCTGCCAGCACGGAAAGCTGTAGCTGGTTTTCACTGCCCCTTGGAACTGCATTCGCTGATAGACAGACATTCGCTTTCTACAAAAGCTTTCGTTGGTAAAGGGGCAAGTCTGTGTATTTCTCTCTCGCAGAGCCCGGTTGCCAAATTCGAAACGTCCAGCGATTGCGCCCACAGGAAAGCTGCCAGCACGGAAAGCTGTAGCTGGTTTTCACTGCCCCTTGGAACTGCATTCGCTGATAGACAGACATTCGCTTTCTACAAAAGCTTTCGTTGGTAAAGGGGCAACAGTGTGTATTTCTCTCTCGCAGAGCCCGGTTGCCAAATTCGAAACGTCCAGCGATTGCGCCCACAGGAAAGCTGCCAGCATGGAAAGCTGTAGCTGGTTTTCACTGCCCCTTGGAACTGCATTCGCTGATAGACAGACATTCGCTTTCTACAAACGCTTTCGTTGCTACAGGGGCAACACTCTGTATTTCTCTCTCGCAGAGCCCGGTTGCCAAATTCGAAACGTCCAGCGATTGCGCCCACAGGAAAGCTGCCAGCACGGAAAGCTGTAGCTGGTTTTCACTGCCCCTTGGAACTGCATTCGCAGATAGACAGACATTCGCTTTCTGTAAAACCTTGCCTTCGTAAGGGGCAACACTGTGTATTTCTCTCTCGCAGAGCCCGGTTGCCAAATCGAAACGTCCAGCGATTGCGCCCACAGGAAAGCTGCCAGCACGGAAAGCTGTAGCTGGTTTTCACTGCCCCTTGGAACTGCATTCGCTGATAGACAGACATTTGCTTTCTACAAAAGCTTTCGTTGGTAAAGGGGCAACACTGTGTATTTCTCTCTCGCAGAGCCCTGTTGCCAAATTCGAAACGTCCAGCGATTGCGCCCACAGGAAAGCTGCCAGCACGGAAAGCTGTAGCTGGTTTTCACTGCCCCTTGGAACTGCATTCGCTGATAGACAGACATTCGCTTTCTACAAAAGCTTTCGTTGGTAAAGGGGCAACACTGTGTATTTCTCTCTCGCAGAGCCCGGTTGCCAAATTCGAAACGTCCAGCGATTGCGCCCACAGGAAAGCTGCCAGCACGGAAAGCTGTAGCTGGTTTTCACTGCCCCTTGGAACTGCATTCGCTGATAGACAGACATTCGCTTTCTACAAAAGCTTTCGTTCGTAAAGGGGCAACACTGTGTATTTCTCTCTCGCAGAGCCCGGTTGCCAAATTCGAAACGTCCAGCGATTGCGCCCACAGGAAAGCTGCCAGCACGGAAAGCTGTAGCTGGTTTTCACTGCCCCTTGGAACTGCATTCGCTGATAGACAGACATTCGCTTTCTACAAAAGCTTTCGTTCGTAAAGGGGCAACACTGTGTATTTCTCTCTCGCAGAGCCCTGTTGCCAAATTCGAAACGTCCAGCGATTGCGCCCACAGGAAAGCTGCCAGCACGGAAAGCTGTAGCTGGTTTTCACTGCCCCTTGGAACTGCATTCGCTGATAGACAGACATTCGCTTTCTACAAAAGCTTTCGTTCGTAAAGGGGCAACACTGTGTATTTCTCTCTCGCAGAGCCCGGTTGCCAAATTCGAAACGTCCAGCGATTGCGCCCACAGGAAAGCTGCCAGCACGGAAAGCTGTAGCTGGTTTTCACTGCCCCTTGGAACTGCATTCGCTGATAGACAGACATTCGCTTTCTACAAAAGCTTTCGTTGGTAAAGGGGCAAGTCTGTGTATTTCTCTCTCGCAGAGCCCGGTTGCCAAATTCGAAACGTCAAGCGATTGCGCCCACAGGAAAGCTGCCAGCACGGAAAGCTGTAGCTGGTTTTCACTGTCTCTTGGAACTGCATTCGCTGATAGACAGACATTCGCTTTCTACAAAAGCTTTCGTTGGTAAAGGGGCAAGACTGTGTATTTCTCTCTCGCAGAGCCCGGTTGCCAAATTCGAAACGTCCAGCGATTGCGCCCACAGGAAAGCTGCCAGCACGGAAAGCTGTAGCTGGTTTTCACTGCCCCTTGGAACTGCATTCGCTGATAGACAGACATTCGCTTTCTACAAAAGCTTTTGTTGGTAAAGGGGCAACACTGTGTATTTCTCTCTCGCAGAGCCCGGTTGCCAAATTCGAAACGTCCAGCGATTGCGCCCACAGGAAAGCTGCCAGCACGGAAAGCTGTAGCTGGTTTTCACTGCCCCTTGGAACTGCATTCGCTGATAGACAGACATTCGCTTTCTACAAAAGCTTTCGTTCGTAAAGGGGCAACACTGTGTATTTCTCTCTCGCAGAGCCCGGTTGCCAAATTCGAAACGTCCAGCGATTGCGCCCACAGGAAAGCTGCCAGCACGGAAAGCTGTAGCTGGTTTTCACTGCCCCTTGGAACTGCATTCGCTGATAGACAGACATTCGCTTTCTACAAAAGCTTTCGTTGGTAAAGGGGCAAGTCTGTGTATTTCTCTCTCGCAGAGCCCGGTTGCCAAATTCGAAACGTCAAGCGATTGCGCCCACAGGAAAGCTGCCAGCACGGAAAGCTGTAGCTGGTTTTCACTGTCTCTTGGAACTGCATTCGCTGATAGACAGACATTCGCTTTCTACAAAAGCTTTCGTTGGTAAAGGGGCAACACTTTGTATTTCTCTCTCGCAGAGCCCGGTTGCCAAATTCGAAACGTCCAGCGATTGTGCCCACAGGAAAGCTGCCAGCACGGAAAGCTGTAGCTGGTTTTCACTGCCCCTTGGAACTGCATTCGCTGATAGACAGACATTCGCTTTCTACAAACGCTTTCGTTGCTACAGGGGCAACACTGTGTATTTCTCTCTCGCAGAGCCCGGTTGCCAAATTCGAAACGTCCAGCGATTGCGCCCACAGGAAAGCTGCCAGCACGGAAAGCTGTAGCTGGTTTTCACTGCCCCTTGGAACTGCATTCGCTGATAGACAGACATTCGCTTTCTACAAAAGCTTTTGTTGGTAAAGGGGCAAGACTGTGTATTTTCTCTCGCAGAGCCCGGTTGCCAAATTCGAAACGTCCAGCGATTGCGCCCACAGGAAAGCTGCCAGCACGGAAAGCTGTAGCTGGTTTTCACTGCCCCTTGGAACTGCATTCGCTGATAGACAGACATTCGCTTTCTACAAAAGCTTTTGTTGGTAAAGGGGCAACACTGTGTATTTCTCTCTCGCAGAGCCCGGTTGCCAAATTCGAAACGTCCAGCGATTGCGCCCACAGGAAAGCTGCCAGCACGGAAAGCTGTAGCTGGTTTTCACTGCCCCTTGGAACTGCATTCGCTGATAGACAGACATTCGCTTTCTACAAAAGCTTTCGTTGGTAAAGGGGCAAGTCTGTGTATTTCTCTCTCGCAGAGCCCGGTTGCCAAATTCGAAAAGTCCAGCGATTGCGCCCACAGGAAAGCTGCCAGCACGGAAAGCTGTAGCTGGTTTTCACTGTCTCTTGGAACAGCATTCGCTGATAGACAGACATTCGTTTTCTACAAAAGCTTTCGTTCGTAAGGGGCAACACTGTGTATTTCTCTCTCGCAGAGCCCGGTTGCCAAATTCGAAACGTCCAGCGATTGCGCCCACAGGAAAGCTGCCAGCACGGAAAGCTGTAGCTGGTTTTCACTGCCCCTTGGAACTGCATTCGCTGATAGATAGACATTCGCTTTCTATAAAACCTTGCCTTCGTAAGGGGCAACACTGTGTATTTCTCTCTCGCAGAGCCCGGTTGCCAAATCGAAACGTCCAGCGATTGCGCCCACAGGAAAGCTGCCAGCACGGAAAGCTGTAGCTGGTTTTCACTGCCCCTTGGAACTGCATTCGCTGATAGACAGACATTGTTTTCTACAAAAGCCTTCGTTCGTAAAGGGGCAACACTGTGTATTTCTCTCTCGCAGAGCCCGGTTGCCAAATTCGAAACGTCCAGCGATTGCGCCCACAGGAAAGCTGCCAGCACGGAAAGCTGTAGCTGGTTTTCACTGCCCCTTGGAACTGCATTCGCTGATAGACAGACATTCGCTTTCTACAAAAGCTTGCGTTCGTAAACGGGCAACACTGTGTATTTCTCTCTCGCAGAGCCCGGTTGCCAAATTCGAAACGTCCAGCGATTGCGCCCACATGAAAGCTGCCAGCACGGAAAGCTTTAGCTGGTTTTCACTGCCCCTTGGAACTGCATTCGCTGCTAGACAGACATTCGCTTTCTGCAAAACCTTGCCTTCGTAAAGGGGCAACACTGTGTATTTCTCTCTCGCAGAGCCCAGTTGCCAAATTCGAAATGTCCAGCGATTGCGCCCACAGGAAAGCTGCCAGCACGGAAAGCTGTAGCTGGTTTTCACTGCCCCTTGGAACTGCATTCGCTGATAGATAGACATTCGTTTTCTACAAAAGCTTTCGTTCGTAAAGGTGCAACACTGTGTATTTCTCTCTCGCAGAGCCCGGTTGCCAAATTCGAAACGTCCAGCGATTGCGCCCACAGGAAAGCTGCCAGCACGGAAAGCTGTAGCTGGTTTTCACTGCCCCTTGGAACTGCATTCGCTGATAGACAGACATTGTTTTCTACAAAAGCCTTCGTTCGTAAAGGGGCAACACTGTGTATTTCTCTCTCGCAGAGCCCGGTTGCCAAATTCGAAACGTCCAGCGATTGCGCCCACAGGAAAGCTGCCAGCACGGAAAGCTGTAGCTGGTTTTCACTGCCCCTTGGAACTGCATTCGCTGATAGACAGACATTGTTTTCTACAAAAGCCTTCGTTCGTAAAGGGGCAACACTGTGTATTTCTCTCTCGCAGAGCCCGGTTGCCAAATTCGAAACGTCCAGCGATTGCGCCCACATGAAAGCTGCCAGCACGGAAAGCTTTAGCTGGTTTTCACTGCCCCTTGGAACTGCATTCGCTGCTAGACAGACATTCGCTTTCTGCAAAACCTTGCCTTCGTAAAGGGGCAACACTGTGTATTTCTCTCTCGCAGAGCCCAGTTGCCAAATTCGAAATGTCCAGCGATTGCGCCCACAGGAAAGCTGCCAGCACGGAAAGCTGTAGCTGGTTTTCACTGCCCCTTGGAACTGCATTCGCTGATAGATAGACATTCGTTTTCTACAAAAGCTTTCGTTCGTAAAGGTGCAACACTGTGTATTTCTCTCTCGCAGAGCCCGGTTGCCAAATTCGAAACGTCCAGCGATTGCGCCCACAGGAAAGCTGCCAGCACGGAAAGCTGTAGCTGGTTTTCACTGCCCCTTGGAACTGCATTCGCTGATAGACAGACATTGTTTTCTACAAAAGCCTTCGTTCGTAAAGGGGCAACACTGTGTATTTCTCTCTCGCAGAGCCCGGTTGCCAAATTCGAAACGTCCAGCGATTGCGCCCACAGGAAAGCTGCCAGCACGGAAAGCTGTAGCTGGTTTTCACTGCCCCTTGGAACTGCATTCGCTGATAAACAGACATTCGCTTTCTACAAAAGCTTTCGTTGGTAAAGGGGCAACACTGTGTATTTCTCTCTCGCAGAGCCCGGTTGCCAAATTCGAAACGTCCAGCGATTGCGCCCACAGGAAAGCTGCCAGCACGGAAAGCTGTAGCTGGTTTTCACTGCCCCTTGGAACTGCATTCGCTGATAGACAGACATTCGCTTTCTACAAAAGCTTTTGTTGGTAAAGGGGCAACACTGTGTATTTCTCTCTCGCAGAGCCCGGTTGCCAAATTCGAAACGTCCAGCGATTGCGCCCACAGGAAAGCTGCCAGCACGGAAAGCTGTAGCTGGTTTTCACTGCCCCTTGGAACTGCATTCGCTGATAGACAGACATTCGCTTTCTACAAAAGCTTTCGTTGGTAAAGGGGCAAGTCTGTGTATTTCTCTCTCGCAGAGCCCGGTTGCCAAATTCGAAAAGTCCAGCGATTGCGCCCACAGGAAAGCTGCCAGCACGGAAAGCTGTAGCTGGTTTTCACTGTCTCTTGGAACAGCATTCGCTGATAGACAGACATTCGTTTTCTACAAAAGCTTTCGTTCGTAAGGGGCAACACTGTGTATTTCTCTCTCGCAGAGCCCGGTTGCCAAATTCGAAACGTCCAGCGATTGCGCCCACAGGAAAGCTGCCAGCACGGAAAGCTGTAGCTGGTTTTCACTGCCCCTTGGAACTGCATTCGCTGATAGATAGACATTCGCTTTCTATAAAACCTTGCCTTCGTAAGGGGCAACACTGTGTATTTCTCTCTCGCAGAGCCCGGTTGCCAAATCGAAACGTCCAGCGATTGCGCCCACAGGAAAGCTGCCAGCACGGAAAGCTGTAGCTGGTTTTCACTGCCCCTTGGAACTGCATTCACTGATAGACAGACATTCGCTTTCTACAAAAGCTTTCGTTGGTAAAGGGGCAACACTGTGTATTTCTCTCTCGCAGAGCCCGGTTGCCAAAATCGAAACGTCCAGCGATTGCGCCCACAGGAAAGCTGCCAGCACGGAAAGCTGTAGCTGGTTTTCACTGCCCCTTGGAACTGCATTCGCTGATAGACAGACATTCGCTTTCTACAAAAGCTTTCGTTCGTAAAGGGGCAACAGTGTGTATTTCTCTCTCGCAGAGCCCGGTTGCCAAATTCGAAACGTCCAGCGATTGCGCCCACAGGAAAGCTGCCAGCACGGAAAGCTGTAGCTGGTTTTCACTGCCCCTTGGAACTGCATTCGCTGATAGACAGACATTCGCTTTCTACAAAAGCTTGCGTTCGTAAACGGGCAACACTGTGTATTTCTCTCTCGCAGAGCCCGGTTGCCAAATTCGAAACGTCCAGCGATTGCGCCCACAGGAAAGCTGCCAGCACGGAAAGCTGTAGCTGGTTTTCACTGCCCCTTGGAACTGCATTCGCTGATAGATAGACATTCGCTTTCTATAAAACCTTGCCTTCGTAAGGGGCAACACTGTGTATTTCTCTCTCGCAGAGCCCGGTTGCCAAATCGAAACGTCCAGCGATTGCGCCCACAGGAAAGCTGCCAGCACGGAAAGCTGTAGCTGGTTTTCACTGCCCCTTGGAACTGCATTCACTGATAGACAGACATTCGCTTTCTACAAAAGCTTTCGTTGGTAAAGGGGCAACACTGTGTATTTCTCTCTCGCAGAGCCCGGTTGCCAAAATCGAAACGTCCAGCGATTGCGCCCACAGGAAAGCTGCCAGCACGGAAAGCTGTAGCTGGTTTTCACTGCCCCTTGGAACTGCATTCGCTGATAGACAGACATTCGCTTTCTACAAAAGCTTTCGTTCGTAAAGGGGCAACAGTGTGTATTTCTCTCTCGCAGAGCCCGGTTGCCAAATTCGAAACGTCCAGCGATTGCGCCCACAGGAAAGCTGCCAGCACGGAAAGCTGTAGCTGGTTTTCACTGCCCCTTGGAACTGCATTCGCTGATAGACAGACATTCGCTTTCTACAAAAGCTTGCGTTCGTAAACGGGCAACACTGTGTATTTCTCTCTCGCAGAGCCCGGTTGCCAAATTCGAAACGTCCAGCGATTGCGCCCACATGAAAGCTGCCAGCACGGAAAGCTTTAGCTGGTTTTCACTGCCCCTTGGAACTGCATTCGCTGCTAGACAGACATTCGCTTTCTGCAAAACCTTGCCTTCGTAAAGGGGCAACACTGTGTATTTCTCTCTCGCAGAGCCCAGTTGCCAAATTCGAAATGTCCAGCGATTGCGCCCACAGGAAAGCTGCCAGCACGGAAAGCTGTAGCTGGTTTTCACTGCCCCTTGGAACTGCATTCGCTGATAGATAGACATTCGTTTTCTACAAAAGCTTTCGTTCGTAAAGGTGCAACACTGTGTATTTCTCTCTCGCAGAGCCCGGTTGCCAAATTCGAAACGTCCAGCGATTGCGCCCACAGGAAAGCTGCCAGCACGGAAAGCTGTAGCTGGTTTTCACTGCCCCTTGGAACTGCATTCGCTGATAGACAGACATTGTTTTCTACAAAAGCCTTCGTTCGTAAAGGGGCAACACTGTGTATTTCTCTCTCGCAGAGCCCGGTTGCCAAATTCGAAACGTCCAGCGATTGCGCCCACAGGAAAGCTGCCAGCACGGAAAGCTGTAGCTGGTTTTCACTGCCCCTTGGAACTGCATTCGCTGATAAACAGACATTCGCTTTCTACAAAAGCTTTCGTTGGTAAAGGGGCAACACTGTGTATTTCTCTCTCGCAGAGCCCGGTTGCCAAATTCGAAACGTCCAGCGATTGCGCCCACAGGAAAGCTGCCAGCACGGAAAGCTGTAGCTGGTTTTCACTGCCCCTTGGAACTGCATTCGCTGATAGACAGACATTCGCTTTCTACAAAAGCTTTCATTCGTAAAGGGGCAACACTGTGTATTTCTCTCTCGCAGAGCCCGGTTGCCAAATTCGAAACGTCCAGCGATTGCGCCCACAGGAAAGCTGCCAGCACGGAAAGCTGTAGCTGGTTTTCACTGCCCCTTGGAACTGCATTCGCTGATAGACAGACATTCGCTTTCTACAAAAGCTTTCGTTCGTAAAGGGGCAACACTGTGTATTTCTCTCTCGCAGAGCCCGGTTGCCAAATTCGAAACGTCCAGCGATTGCGCCCACAGGAAAGCTGCCAGCACGGAAAGCTGTAGCTGGTTTTCACTGCCCCTTGGAACTGCATTCGCTGATAGACAGACATTCGCTTTCTACAAAAGCTTTCGTTGGTAAAGGGGCAAGTCTGTGTATTTCTCTCTCGCAGAGCCCGGTTGCCAAATTCGAAACGTCAAGCGATTGCGCCCACAGGAAAGCTGCCAGCACGGAAAGCTGTAGCTGGTTTTCACTGTCTCTTGGAACTGCATTCGCTGATAGACAGACATTCGCTTTCTACAAAAGCTTTCGTTGGTAAAGGGGCAACACTTTGTATTTCTCTCTCGCAGAGCCCGGTTGCCAAATTCGAAACGTCCAGCGATTGTGCCCACAGGAAAGCTGCCAGCACGGAAAGCTGTAGCTGGTTTTCACTGCCCCTTGGAACTGCATTCGCTGATAGACAGACATTCGCTTTCTACAAACGCTTTCGTTGCTACAGGGGCAACACTGTGTATTTCTCTCTCGCAGAGCCCGGTTGCCAAATTCGAAACGTCCAGCGATTGCGCCCACAGGAAAGCTGCCAGCACGGAAAGCTGTAGCTGGTTTTCACTGCCCCTTGGAACTGCATTCGCTGATAGACAGACATTCGCTTTCTACAAAAGCTTTTGTTGGTAAAGGGGCAAGACTGTGTATTTTCTCTCGCAGAGCCCGGTTGCCAAATTCGAAACGTCCAGCGATTGCGCCCACAGGAAAGCTGCCAGCACGGAAAGCTGTAGCTGGTTTTCACTGCCCCTTGGAACTGCATTCGCTGATAGACAGACATTCGCTTTCTACAAAAGCTTTTGTTGGTAAAGGGGCAACACTGTGTATTTCTCTCTCGCAGAGCCCGGTTGCCAAATTCGAAACGTCCAGCGATTGCGCCCACAGGAAAGCTGCCAGCACGGAAAGCTGTAGCTGGTTTTCACTGCCCCTTGGAACTGCATTCGCTGATAGACAGACATTCGCTTTCTACAAAAGCTTTCGTTGGTAAAGGGGCAAGTCTGTGTATTTCTCTCTCGCAGAGCCCGGTTGCCAAATTCGAAAAGTCCAGCGATTGCGCCCACAGGAAAGCTGCCAGCACGGAAAGCTGTAGCTGGTTTTCACTGTCTCTTGGAACAGCATTCGCTGATAGACAGACATTCGTTTTCTACAAAAGCTTTCGTTCGTAAGGGGCAACACTGTGTATTTCTCTCTCGCAGAGCCCGGTTGCCAAATTCGAAACGTCCAGCGATTGCGCCCACAGGAAAGCTGCCAGCACGGAAAGCTGTAGCTGGTTTTCACTGCCCCTTGGAACTGCATTCGCTGATAGATAGACATTCGCTTTCTATAAAACCTTGCCTTCGTAAGGGGCAACACTGTGTATTTCTCTCTCGCAGAGCCCGGTTGCCAAATCGAAACGTCCAGCGATTGCGCCCACAGGAAAGCTGCCAGCACGGAAAGCTGTAGCTGGTTTTCACTGCCCCTTGGAACTGCATTCGCTGATAGACAGACATTCGCTTTCTACAAAAGCTTTCGTTGGTAAAGGGGCAACACTGTGTATTTCTCTCTCGCAGAGCCCGGTTGCCAAAATCGAAACGTCCAGCGATTGCGCCCACAGGAAAGCTGCCAGCACGGAAAGCTGTAGCTGGTTTTCACTGCCCCTTGGAACTGCATTCGCTGATAGACAGACATTCGCTTTCTACAAAAGCTTTCGTTCGTAAAGGGGCAACACTGTGTATTTCTCTCTCGCAGAGCCCGGTTGCCAAATTCGAAACGTCCAGCGATTGCGCCCACAGGAAAGCTGCCAGCACGGAAAGCTGTAGCTGGTTTTCACTGCCCCTTGGAACTGCATTCGCTGATAGACAGACATTCGCTTTCTACAAAAGCTTGCGTTCGTAAAGGGGCAAGACTGTGTATTTCTCTCTCGCAGAGCCCGGTTGCCAAATTCGAAACGTCCAGCGATTGCGCCCACATGAAAGCTGCCAGCACGGAAAGCTTTAGCTGGTTTTCACTGCCCATTGGAACTGCATTCGCTGCTAGACAGACATTCGCTTTCTGCAAAACCTTGCCTTCGTAAAGGGGCAACACTGTGTATTTCTCTCTCGCAGAGCCCAGTTGCCAAATTCGAAACGTCCAGCGATTGCGCCCACAGGAAAGCTGCCAGCACGGAAAGCTGTAGCTGGTTTTCACTGCCCCTTGGAACTGCATTCGCTGATAGATAGACATTCGTTTTCTACAAAAGCTTTCGTTCGTAAAGGTGCAACACTGTGTATTTCTCTCTCGCAGAGCCCGGTTGCCAAATTCGAAACGTCCAGCGATTGCGCCCACAGGAAAGCTGCCAGCACGGAAAGCTGTAGCTGGTTTTCACTGCCCCTTGGAACTGCATTCGCTGATAGACAGACATTCGTTTTCTACAAAAGCCTTCGTTCGTAAAGGGGCAACACTGTGTATTTCTCTCTCGCAGAGCCCGGTTGCCAAATTCGAAACGTCCAGCGATTGCGCCCACAGGAAAGCTGCCAGCACGGAAAGCTGTAGCTGGTTTTCACTGCCCCTTGGAACTGCATTCGCTGATAAACAGACATTCGCTTTCTACAAAAGCTTTCGTTGGTAAAGGGGCAACACTGTGTATTTCTCTCTCGCAGAGCCCGGTTGCCAAATTCGAAACGTCCAGCGATTGCGCCCACAGGAAAGCTGCCAGCACGGAAAGCTGTAGCTGGTTTTCACTGCCCCTTGGAACTGCATTCGCTGATAGACAGACATTCGC
Source organism: Mycteria americana (assembly GCF_035582795.1). Classification (NCBI taxonomy): domain Eukaryota; kingdom Metazoa; phylum Chordata; class Aves; order Ciconiiformes; family Ciconiidae; genus Mycteria; species Mycteria americana. The sequence continues at coordinate 25,060,814 of NC_134372.1, forward strand.
TTTCTACAAAAGCTTTCGTTCGTAAAGGGGCAACACTGTGTATTTCTCTCTCGCAGAGCCCGGTTGCCAAATTCGAAACGTCCAGCGATTGCGCCCACAGGAAAGCTGCCAGCACGGAAAGCTGTAGCTGGTTTTCACTGCCCCTTGGAACTGCATTCGCTGATAGACAGACATTCGCTTTCTACAAAAGCTTTCGTTGGTAAAGGGGCAACACTGTGTATTTCTCTCTCGCAGAGCCCGGTTGCCAAATTCGAAACGTCCAGCGATTGCGCCCACAGGAAAGCTGCCAGCACGGAAAGCTGTAGCTGGTTTTCACTGCCCCTTGGAACTGCATTCGCTGAGAGACAGACATTCGCTTTCTACAAAAGCTTTCGTTGGTAAAGGGGCAAGTCTGTGTATTTCTCTCTCGCAGAGCCCGGTTGCCAAATTCGAAACGTCCAGCGATTGCGCCCACAGGAAAGCTGCCAGCACGGAAAGCTGTAGCTGGTTTTCACTGCCCCTTGGAACTGCATTCGCTGATAGACAGACATTCGCTTTCTACAAAAGCTTTCGTTGGTAAAGGGGCAACACTGTGTATTTCTATCTCGCAGAGCCCGGTTGCCAAATTCGAAACGTCCAGCGATTGCGCCCACAGGAAAGCTGCCAGCACGGAAAGCTGTAGCTGGTTTTCACTGCCCCTTGGAACTGCATTCGCTGATAGACAGACATTCGCTTTCTACAAAAGCTTTTGTTGGTAAAGGGGCAACACTGTGTATTTCTCTCTCGCAGAGCCCGGTTGCCAAATTCGAAACGTCCAGCGATTGCGCCCACAGGAAAGCTGCCAGCATGGAAAGCTGTAGCTGGTTTTCACTGCCCCTTGGAACTGCATTCGCTGATAGACAGACATTCGCTTTCTACAAAAGCTTTCGTTGGTAAAGGGGCAACACTGTGTATTTCTCTCTCGCAGAGCCCGGTTGCCAAATTCGAAACGTCCAGCGATTGCGCCCACAGGAAAGCTGCCAGCACGGAAAGCTGTAGCTGGTTTTCACTGCCCCTTGGAACTGCATTCGCTGATAGACAGACATTCGCTTTCTACAAACGCTTTCGTTGCTACAGGGGCAACAGTGTGTATTTCTCTCTCGCAGAGCCCGGTTGCCAAATTCGAAACGTCCAGCGATTGCGCCCACAGGAAAGCTGCCAGCACGGAAAGCTGTAGCTGGTTTTCACTGCCCCTTGGAACTGCATTCGCTGATAGACAGACATTCGCTTTCTACAAAAGCTTGCGTTCGTAAACGGGCAACACTGTGTATTTCTCTCTCGCAGAGCCCGGTTGCCAAATTCGAAACGTCCAGCGATTGCGCCCACATGAAAGCTGCCAGCACGGAAAGCTTTAGCTGGTTTTCACTGCCCATTGGAACTGCATTCGCTGCTAGACAGACATTCGCTTTCTGCAAAACCTTGCCTTCGTAAAGGGGCAACACTGTGTATTTCTCTCTCGCAGAGCCCAGTTGCCAAATTCGAAACGTCCAGCGATTGCGCCCACAGGAAAGCTGCCAGCACGGAAAGCTGTAGCTGGTTTTCACTGCCCCTTGGAACTGCATTCGCTGATAGATAGACATTCGTTTTCTACAAAAGCTTTCGTTCGTAAAGGTGCAACACTGTGTATTTCTCTCTCGCAGAGCCCGGTTGCCAAATTCGAAACGTCCAGCGATTGCGCCCACAGGAAAGCTGCCAGCACGGAAAGCTGTAGCTGGTTTTCACTGCCCCTTGGAACTGCATTCGCTGATAGACAGACATTCGTTTTCTACAAAAGCCTTCGTTCGTAAAGGGGCAACACTGTGTATTTCTCTCTCGCAGAGCCCGGTTGCCAAATTCGAAACGTCCAGCGATTGCGCCCACAGGAAAGCTGCCAGCACGGAAAGCTGTAGCTGGTTTTCACTGCCCCTTGGAACTGCATTCGCTGATAAACAGACATTCGCTTTCTACAAAAGCTTTCGTTGGTAAAGGGGCAACACTGTGTATTTCTCTCTCGCAGAGCCCGGTTGCCAAATTCGAAACGTCCAGCGATTGCGCCCACAGGAAAGCTGCCAGCACGGAAAGCTGTAGCTGGTTTTCACTGCCCCTTGGAACTGCATTCGCTGATAGACAGACATTCGCTTTCTACAAAAGCTTTCGTTCGTAAAGGGGCAACACTGTGTATTTCTCTCTCGCAGAGCCCGGTTGCCAAATTCGAAACGTCCAGCGATTGCGCCCACAGGAAAGCTGCCAGCACGGAAAGCTGTAGCTGGTTTTCACTGCCCCTTGGAACTGCATTCGCTGATAGACAGACATTCGCTTTCTACAAAAGCTTTCGTTGGTAAAGGGGCAACACTGTGTATTTCTCTCTCGCAGAGCCCGGTTGCCAAATTCGAAACGTCCAGCGATTGCGCCCACAGGAAAGCTGCCAGCACGGAAAGCTGTAGCTGGTTTTCACTGCCCCTTGGAACTGCATTCGCTGAGAGACAGACATTCGCTTTCTACAAAAGCTTTCGTTGGTAAAGGGGCAAGTCTGTGTATTTCTCTCTCGCAGAGCCCGGTTGCCAAATTCGAAACGTCCAGCGATTGCGCCCACAGGAAAGCTGCCAGCACGGAAAGCTGTAGCTGGTTTTCACTGCCCCTTGGAACTGCATTCGCTGATAGACAGACATTCGCTTTCTACAAAAGCTTTCGTTGGTAAAGGGGCAACACTGTGTATTTCTATCTCGCAGAGCCCGGTTGCCAAATTCGAAACGTCCAGCGATTGCGCCCACAGGAAAGCTGCCAGCACGGAAAGCTGTAGCTGGTTTTCACTGCCCCTTGGAACTGCATTCGCTGATAGACAGACATTCGCTTTCTACAAAAGCTTTTGTTGGTAAAGGGGCAACACTGTGTATTTCTCTCTCGCAGAGCCCGGTTGCCAAATTCGAAACGTCCAGCGATTGCGCCCACAGGAAAGCTGCCAGCACGGAAAGCTGTAGCTGGTTTTCACTGCCCCTTGGAACTGCATTCGCTGATAGACAGACATTCGCTTTCTACAAACGCTTTCGTTGCTACAGGGGCAACACTGTGTATTTCTCTCTCGCAGAGCCCGGTTGCCAAATTCGAAACGTCCAGCGATTGCGCCCACAGGAAAGCTGCCAGCACGGAAAGCTATAGCTGGTTTTCACTGCCCCTTGGAACTGCATTCGCTGATAGACAGACATTCGCTTTCTACAAAAGCTTTCATTCGTAAAGGGGCAACACTGTGTATTTCTCTCTCGCAGAGCCCGGTTGCCAAATTCGAAACGTCCAGCGATTGCGCCCACAGGAAAGCTGCCAGCATGGAAAGCTGTAGCTGGTTTTCACTGCCCCTTGGAACTGCATTCGCTGATAGACAGACATTCGCTTTCTACAAAAGCTTTCGTTGGTAAAGGGGCAACACTGTGTATTTCTCTCTCGCAGAGCCCGGTTGCCAAATTCGAAACGTCCAGCGATTGCGCCCACAGGAAAGCTGCCAGCACGGAAAGCTGTAGCTGGTTTTCACTGCCCCTTGGAACTGCATTCGCTGATAGACAGACATTCGCTTTCTACAAACGCTTTCGTTGCTACAGGGGCAACAGTGTGTATTTCTCTCTCGCAGAGCCCGGTTGCCAAATTCGAAACGTCCAGCGATTGCGCCCACAGGAAAGCTGCCAGCACGGAAAGCTGTAGCTGGTTTTCACTGCCCCTTGGAACTGCATTCGCTGATAGACAGACATTCGCTTTCTACAAAAGCTTTCGTTGGTAAAGGGGCAACACTGTGTATTTCTCTCTCGCAGAGCCCGGTTGCCAAATTCGAAACGTCCAGCGATTGCGGCCACAGGAAAGCTGCCAGCACGGAAAGCTGTAGCTGGTTTTCACTGCCCCTTGGAACTGCATTCGCTGATAGACAGACATTCGCTTTCTACAAAAGCTTTCGTTGGTAAAGGGGCAACACTGTGTATTTCTCTCTCGCAGAGCCCGGTTGCCAAATTCGAAACGTCCAGCGATTGCGCCCACAGGAAAGCTGCCAGCACGGAAAGCTGTAGCTGGTTTTCACTGCCCCTTGGAACTGCATTCGCTGATAGACAGACATTCGCTTTCTACAAAAGCTTTTGTTGGTAAAGGGGCAACACTGTGTATTTCTCTCTCGCAGAGCCCGGTTGCCAAATTCGAAACGTCCAGCGATTGCGCCCACAGGAAAGCTGCCAGCACGGAAAGCTGTAGCTGGTTTTCACTGCCCCTTGGAACTGCATTCGCTGATAGACAGACATTCGCTTTCTACAAAAGCTTTCGTTGGTAAAGGGGCAACACTGTGTATTTCTCTCTCGCAGAGCCCGGTTGCCAAATTCGAAACGTCCAGCGATTGCGCCCACAGGAAAGCTGCCAGCACGGAAAGCTGTAGCTGGTTTTCACTGCCCCTTGGAACTGCATTCGCTGATAGACAGACATTCGCTTTCTACAAAAGCTTTCGTTCGTAAAGGGGCAAGACTGTTTATTTCTCTCTCGCAGAGCCCGGTTGCCAAATTCGAAATGTCCAGCGATTGCGCCCACAGGAAAGCTGCCAGCACGGAAAGCTGTAGCTGGTTTTCACTGCCCCTTGGAACTGCATTCGCTGATAGACAGACATTCGCTTTCTACAAAAGCTTTCGTTGGTAAAGGGGCAACACTGTGTATTTCTCTCTCGCAGAGCCCGGTTGCCAAATTCGAAACGTCCAGCGATTGCGCCCACAGGAAAGCTGCCAGCACGGAAAGCTGTAGCTGGTTTTCACTGCCCCTTGGAACTGCATTCGCTGATAGACAGACATTCGCTTTCTACAAAAGCTTTTGTTGGTAAAGGGGCAACACTGTGTATTTCTCTCTCGCAGAGCCCGGTTGCCAAATTCGAAACGTCCAGCGATTGCGCCCACAGGAAAGCTGCCAGCACGGAAAGCTGTAGCTGGTTTTCACTGCCCCTTGGAACTGCATTCGCTGATAGACAGACATTCGCTTTCTACAAAAGCTTTTGTTGGTAAAGGGGCAACACTGTGTATTTCTCTCTCGCAGAGCCCGGTTGCCAAATTTGAAACGTCCAGCGATTGCGTCCACAGGAAAGCTGCCAGCACGGAAAGCTGTAGCTGGTTTTCACTGCCCCTTGGAACTGCATTCGCTGATAGACAGACATTCGCTTTCTACAAAAGCTTTTGTTGGTAAAGGGGCAACACTGTGTATTTCTCTCTCGCAGAGCCCGGTTGCCAAATTCGAAACGTCCAGCGATTGCGCCCACAGGAAAGCTGCCAGCACGGAAAGCTGTAGCTGGTTTTCACTGCCCCTTGGAACTGCATTCGCTGATAGACAGACATTCGCTTTCTACAAAAGCTTTCGATGGTAAAGGGGCAACAGTGTGTATTTCTCTCTCGCAGAGCCCGGTTGCCAAATTCGAAACGTCCAGCGATTGCGCCCACAGGAAAGCTGCCAGCACGGAAAGCTGTAGCTGGTTTTCACAGTCTCTTGGAACTGCATTCGCTGATAGACAGACATTCGTTTTCTACAAAAGCTTTCGTTCGTAAGGGGCAAGACTGTGTATTTCTCTCTCGCAGAGCCCGGTTGCCAAATTCGAAACGTCCAGCGATTGCGCCCACAGGAAAGCTGCCAGCACGGAAAGCTGTAGCTGGTTTTCACTGCCCCTTGGAACTGCATTCGCTGATAGATAGACATTCGCTTTCTGTAAAACCTTGCCTTCGTAAGGGGCAACACTGTGTATTTCTCTCTCGCAGAGCCCGGTTGCCAAATCGAAACGTCCAGCGATTGCGCCCACAGGAAAGCTGCCAGCACGGAAAGCTGTAGCTGGTTTTCACTGCCCCTTGGAACTGCATTCGCAGATAGACAGACGTTCGCTTTCTGTAAAACCTTGCCTTCGTAAGGGGCAACACTGTGTATTTCTCTCTCGCAGAGCCCGGTTGCCAAATTCGAAACGTCCAGCGATTGCGCCCACAGGAAAGCTGCCAGCACGGAAAGCTGTAGCTGGTTTTCACTGCCCCTTGGAACTGCATTCACTGATAGACAGACATTCGCTTTCTACAAAAGCTTTCGTTGGTAAAGGGGCAACACTGTGTATTTCTCTCTCGCAGAGCCCGGTTGCCAAATTCGAAACGTCCAGCGATTGCGCCCACAGGAAAGCTGCCAGCACGGAAAGCTGTAGCTGGTTTTCACTGCCCCTTGGAACTGCATTCGCTGATAAACAGACATTCGCTTTCTACAAAAGCTTTCGTTGGTAAAGGGGCAACACTGTGTATTTCTCTCTCGCAGAGCCCGGTTGCCAATTTCGAAACGTCCAGCGATTGCGCCCACAGGAAAGCTGCCAGCACGGAAAGCTGTAGCTGGTTTTCACTGCCCCTTGGAACTGCATTCGCTGATAGACAGACATTCGCTTTCTACAAAAGCTTTCATTCGTAAAGGGGCAACACTGTGTATTTCTCTCTCGCAGAGCCCGGTTGCCAAATTCGAAACGTCCAGCGATTGCGCCCACAGGAAAGCTGCCAGCACGGAAAGCTGTAGCTGGTTTTCACTGCCCCTTGGAACTGCATTCGCTGATAGACAGACATTCGCTTTCTACAAAAGCTTTCGTTGCTACAGGGGCAACACTGTGTATTTCTCTCTCGCAGATCCCGGTTGCCAAATTCGAAACGTCCAGCGATTGCGCCCACAGGAAAGCTGCCAGCATGGAAAGCTGTAGCTGGTTTTCACTGCCCCTTGGAACTGCATTCGCTGAGAGACAGACATTCGCTTTCTACAAAAGCTTTCGTTGGTAAAGGGGCAAGTCTGTGTATTTCTCTCTCGCAGTGCCCGGTTGCCAAATTCGAAACGTCCAGCGATTGCGCCCACAGGAAAGCTGCCAGCACGGAAAGCTGTAGCTGGTTTTCACTGCCCCTTGGAACTGCATTCGCTGATAGACAGACATTCGCTTTCTACAAAAGCTTTCGTTGTTAAAGGGGCAACACTGTGTATTTCTCTCTCGCAGAGCCCGGTTGCCAAATTCGAAACGTCCAGCGATTGCGCCCACAGGAAAGCTGCCAGCACGGAAAGCTGTAGCTGGTTTTCACTGCCCCTTGGAACTGCATTCGCTGATAGACAGACATTCGCTTTCTACAAAAGCTTTTGTTGGTAAAGGGGCAACACTGTGTATTTCTCTCTCGCAGAGCCCGGTTGCCAAATTCGAAACGTCCAGCGATTGCGCCCACAAGAAAGCTGCCAGCACGGAAAGCTGTAGCTGGTTTTCACTGCCCCTTGGAACTGCATTCGCTGATAGACAGACATTCGCTTTCTACAAACGCTTTCGTTGCTACAGGGGCAACACTGTGTATTTCTCTCTCGCAGAGCCCGGTTGCCAAATTCGAAACGTCCAGCGATTGCGCCCACAGGAAAGCTGCCAGCACGGAAAGCTATAGCTGGTTTTCACTGCCCCTTGGAACTGCATTCGCTGAGAGACAGACATTCGCTTTCTACAAAAGCTTTCGTTGGTAAAGGGGCAAAACTGTGTATTTCTCTCTCGCAGATCCCGGTTGCCAAATTCGAAACGTCCAGCGATTGCGCCCACAGGAAAGCTGCCAGCACGGAAAGCTGTAGCTGGTTTTCACTGCCCCTTGGAACTGCATTCGCTGATAGACAGACATTCGCTTTCTACAAACGCTTTCGTTGCTACAGGGGCAACACTGTGTATTTCTCTCTCGCAGAGCCCGGTTGCCAAATTCGAAACGTCCAGCGATTGCGCCCACAGGAAAGCTGCCAGCACGGAAAGCTGTAGCTGGTTTTCACTGCCCCTTGGAACTGCATTCGCTGATAGACAGACATTCGCTTTCTACAAAAGCTTTCATTCGTAAAGGGGCAACACTGTGTATTTCTCTCTCGCAGAGCCCGGTTGCCAAATTCGAAACGTCCAGCGATTGCGCCCACAGGAAAGCTGCCAGCACGGAAAGCTGTAGCTGGTTTTCACTGCCCCTTGGAACTGCATTCGCTGAGAGACAGACATTCGCTTTCTACAAAAGCTTTTGTTGGTAAAGGGGCAAGTCTGTGTATTTCTCTCTCGCAGAGCCCGGTTGCCAAATTCGAAACGTCCAGCGATTGCGCCCACAGGAAAGCTGCCAGCACGGAAAGCTGTAGCTGGTTTTCACTGCCCCTTGGAACCGCATTCGCTGATAGACAGACATTCGCTTTCTACAAACGCTTTCGTTGCTACAGGGGCAACACTGTGTATTTCTCTCTCGCAGAGCCCGGTTGCCAAATTCGAAACGTCCAGCGATTGCGCCCACAGGAAAGCTGCCAGCACGGAAAGCTGTAGCTGGTTTTCACTGCCCCTTGGAACTGCATTCGCTGATAGACAGACATTCGCTTTCTACAAACGCTTTCGTTGCTACAGGGGCAACAGTGTGTATTTCTCTCTCGCAGAGCCCGGTTGCCAAATTCGAAACGTCCAGCGATTGCGCCCACAGGAAAGCTGCCAGCACGGAAAGCTGTAGCTGGTTTTCACTGCCCCTTGGAACTGCATTCGCTGATAGACAGACATTCGCTTTCTACAAAAGCTTTCGTTGGTAAAGGGGCAACACTGTGTATTTCTCTCTCGCAGAGCCCGGTTGCCAAATTCGAAACGTCCAGCGATTGCGCCCACAGGAAAGCTGCCAGCACGGAAAGCTGTAGCTGGTTTTCACTGCGCCTTGGAACTGCATTCGCTGATAGACAGACATTCGCTTTCTACAAAAGCTTTTGTTGGTAAAGGGGCAACAGTGTGTATTTCCCTCTCGCAGAGCCCGGTTGCCAAATTCGAAACGTCCAGCGATTGCGCCCACAGGAAAGCTGCCAGCACGGAAAGCTGTAGCTGGTTTTCACTGCCCCTTGGAACTGCATTCGCTGATAGACAGACATTCGCTTTCTACAAAAGCTTTTGTTGGTAAAGGGGCAACACTGTGTATTTCTCTCTCGCAGAGCCCGGTTGCCAAATTTGAAACGTCCAGCGATTGCTCCCACAGGAAAGCTGCCAGCACGGAAAGCTGTAGCTGGTTTTCACTGCCCCTTGGAACTGCATTCGCTGATAGACAGACATTCGCTTTCTACAAAAGCTTTCGTTGGTAAAGGGGCAACACTGTGTATTTCTCTCTCGCAGAGCCCGGTTGCCAAATTCGAAACGTCCAGCGATTGCGCCCACAGGAAAGCTGCCAGCACGGAAAGCTGTAGCTGGTTTTCACTGCCCCTTGGAACTGCATTCGCTGATAGACAGACATTCGCTTTCTACAAAAGCTTTCGTTCGTAAAGGGGCAAGACTGTGTATTTCTCTCTCGCAGAGCCCGGTTGCCAAATTCGAAACGTCCAGCGATTGCGCCCACAGGAAAGCTGCCAGCACGGAAAGCTGTAGCTGGTTTTCACTGCCCCTTGGAACTGCATTCGCTGATAGACAGACATTCGCTTTCTACAAAAGCTTTTGTTGGTAAAGGGGCAACACTGTGTATTTCTCTCTCGCAGAGCCCGGTTGCCAAATTCGAAACGTCCAGCGATTGCGCCCACAGGAAAGCTGCCAGCACGGAAAGCTGTAGCTGGTTTTCACTGCCCCTTGGAACTGCATTCGCTGATAGACAGACATTCGCTTTCTACAAAAGCTTTCGATGGTAAAGGGGCAACAGTGTGTATTTCTCTCTCGCGGAGCCCGGTTGCCAAATTCGAAACGTCCAGCGATTGCGCCCACAGGAAAGCTGCCAGCACGGAAAGCTGTAGCTGGTTTTCACTGTCTCTTGGAACTGCATTCGCTGATAGACAGACATTCGCTTTCTACAAAAGCTTTCGTTCGTAAGGGGCAAGACTGTGTATTTCTCTCTCGCAGAGCCCGGTTGCCAAATTCGAAACGTCCAGCGATTGCGCCCACAGGAAAGCTGCCAGCACGGAAAGCTGTAGCTGGTTTTCACTGCCCCTTGGAACTGCATTCGCAGATAGACAGACATTCGCTTTCTGTAAAACCTTGCCTTCGTAAGGGGCAACACTGTGTATTTCTCTCTCGCAGAGCCCGGTTGCCAATTTCGAAACGTCCAGCGATTGCGCCCACAGGAAAGCTGCCAGCACGGAAAGCTGTAGCTGGTTTTCACTGCCCCTTGGAACTGCATTCGCTGATAGACAGACATTCGCTTTCTACAAACGCTTTCGTTGCTACAGGGGCAACAGTGTGTATTTCTCTCTCGCAGAGCCCGGTTGCCAAATTCGAAACGTCCAGCGATTGCGCCCACAGGAAAGCTGCCAGCACGGAAAGCTGTAGCTGGTTTTCACTGCCCCTTGGAACTGCATTCGCTGATAGACAGACATTCGCTTTCTACAAAAGCTTTCGTTGGTAAAGGGGCAACACTGTGTATTTCTCTCTCGCAGAGCCCGGTTGCCAAATTCGAAACGTCCAGCGATTGCGCCCACAGGAAAGCTGCCAGCACGGAAAGCTGTAGCTGGTTTTCACTGCGCCTTGGAACTGCATTCGCTGATAGACAGACATTCGCTTTCTACAAAAGCTTTTGTTGGTAAAGGGGCAACAGTGTGTATTTCCCTCTCGCAGAGCCCGGTTGCCAAATTCGAAACGTCCAGCGATTGCGCCCACAGGAAAGCTGCCAGCACGGAAAGCTGTAGCTGGTTTTCACTGCCCCTTGGAACTGCATTCGCTGATAGACAGACATTCGCTTTCTACAAAAGCTTTCGTTCGTAAAGGGGCAACACTGTGTATTTCTCTCTCGCAGATCCCGGTTGCCAAATTCGAAACGTCCAGCGATTGCGCCCACAGGAAAGCTGCCAGCATGGAAAGCTGTAGCTGGTTTTCACTGCCCCTTGGAACTGCATTCGCTGAGAGACAGACATTCGCTTTCTACAAAAGCTTTCGTTGGTAAAGGGGCAAGTCTGTGTATTTCTCTCTCGCAGTGCCCGGTTGCCAAATTCGAAACGTCCAGCGATTGCGCCCACAGGAAAGCTGCCAGCACGGAAAGCTGTAGCTGGTTTTCACTGCCCCTTGGAACTGCATTCGCTGATAGACAGACATTCGCTTTCTACAAAAGCTTTCGTTGGTAAAGGGGCAACACTGTGTATTTCTCTCTCGCAGAGCCCGGTTGCCAAATTCGAAACGTCCAGCGATTGCGCCCACAGGAAAGCTGCCAGCACGGAAAGCTGTAGCTGGTTTTCACTGCCCCTTGGAACTGCATTCGCTGATAGACAGACATTCGCTTTCTACAAACGCTTTCGTTGCTACAGGGGCAACACTGTGTATTTCTCTCTCGCAGAGCCCGGTTGCCAAATTCGAAACGTCCAGCGATTGCGCCCACAGGAAAGCTGCCAGCACGGAAAGCTATAGCTGGTTTTCACTGCCCCTTGGAACTGCATTCGCTGAGAGACAGACATTCGCTTTCTACAAAAGCTTTCGTTGGTAATGGGGCAAAACTGTGTATTTCTCTCTCGCAGAGCCCGGTTGCCAAATTCGAAACGTCCAGCGATTGCGCCCACAGGAAAGCTGCCAGCACGGAAAGCTGTAGCTGGTTTTCACTGCCCCTTGGAACTGCATTCGCTGATAGACAGACATTCGCTTTCTACAAAAGCTTTTGTTGGTAAAGGGGCAACACTGTGTATTTCTCTCTCGCAGAGCCCGGTTGCCAAATTCGAAACGTCCAGCGATTGCGCCCACAGGAAAGCTGCCAGCACGGAAAGCTGTAGCTGGTTTTCACTGCCCCTTGGAACTGCATTCGCTGATAGACAGACATTCGCTTTCTACAAAAGCTTTCGTTGGTAAAGGGGCAACACTGTGTATTTCTCTCTCGCAGAGCCCGGTTGCCAAATTCGAAACGTCCAGCGATTGCGCCCACAGGAAAGCTGCCAGCACGGAAAGCTGTAGCTGGTTTTCACTGCCCCTTGGAACTGCATTCGCTGATAGACAGACATTCGCTTTCTACAAAAGCTTTCGTTCGTAAAGGGGCAAGACTGTTTATTTCTCTCTCGCAGAGCCCGGTTGCCAAATTCGAAATGTCCAGCGATTGCGCCCACAGGAAAGCTGCCAGCACGGAAAGCTGTAGCTGGTTTTCACTGCCCCTTGGAACTGCATTCGCTGATAGACAGACATTCGCTTTCTACAAAAGCTTTCGTTGGTAAAGGGGCAACACTGTGTATTTCTCTCTCGCAGAGCCCGGTTGCCAAATTCGAAACGTCCAGCGATTGCGCCCACAGGAAAGCTGCCAGCACGGAAAGCTGTAGCTGGTTTTCACTGCCCCTTGGAACTGCATTCGCTGATAAACAGACATTCGCTTTCTACAAAAGCTTTCGTTGGTAAAGGGGCAACACTGTGTATTTCTCTCTCGCAGAGCCCGGTTGCCAATTTCGAAACGTCCAGCGATTGCGCCCACAGGAAAGCTGCCAGCACGGAAAGCTGTAGCTGGTTTTCACTGCCCCTTGGAACTGCATTCGCTGATAGACAGACATTCGCTTTCTACAAAAGCTTTCATTCGTAAAGGGGCAACACTGTGTATTTCTCTCTCGCAGAGCCCGGTTGCCAAATTCGAAACGTCCAGCGATTGCGCCCACAGGAAAGCTGCCAGCACGGAAAGCTGTAGCTGGTTTTCACTGCCCCTTGGAACTGCATTCGCTGATAGACAGACATTCGCTTTCTACAAAAGCTTTCGTTGCTACAGGGGCAACACTGTGTATTTCTCTCTCGCAGATCCCGGTTGCCAAATTCGAAACGTCCAGCGATTGCGCCCACAGGAAAGCTGCCAGCATGGAAAGCTGTAGCTGGTTTTCACTGCCCCTTGGAACTGCATTCGCTGATAGACAGACATTCGCTTTCTACAAAAGCTTTCGTTGGTAAAGGGGCAAGTCTGTGTATTTCTCTCTCGCAGTGCCCGGTTGCCAAATTCGAAACGTCCAGCGATTGCGCCCACAGGAAAGCTGCCAGCACGGAAAGCTGTAGCTGGTTTTCACTGCCCCTTGGAACTGCATTCGCTGATAGACAGACATTCGCTTTCTACAAAAGCTTTCGTTGTTAAAGGGGCAACACTGTGTATTTCTCTCTCGCAGAGCCCGGTTGCCAAATTCGAAACGTCCAGCGATTGCGCCCACAGGAAAGCTGCCAGCACGGAAAGCTGTAGCTGGTTTTCACTGCCCCTTGGAACTGCATTCGCTGATAGACAGACATTCGCTTTCTACAAAAGCTTTTGTTGGTAAAGGGGCAACACTGTGTATTTCTCTCTCGCAGAGCCCGGTTGCCAAATTCGAAACGTCCAGCGATTGCGCCCACAAGAAAGCTGCCAGCACGGAAAGCTGTAGCTGGTTTTCACTGCCCCTTGGAACTGCATTCGCTGATAGACAGACATTCGCTTTCTACAAACGCTTTCGTTGCTACAGGGGCAACACTGTGTATTTCTCTCTCGCAGAGCCCGGTTGCCAAATTCGAAACGTCCAGCGATTGCGCCCACAGGAAAGCTGCCAGCACGGAAAGCTATAGCTGGTTTTCACTGCCCCTTGGAACTGCATTCGCTGAGAGACAGACATTCGCTTTCTACAAAAGCTTTCGTTGGTAAAGGGGCAAAACTGTGTATTTCTCTCTCGCAGATCCCGGTTGCCAAATTCGAAACGTCCAGCGATTGCGCCCACAGGAAAGCTGCCAGCACGGAAAGCTGTAGCTGGTTTTCACTGCCCCTTGGAACTGCATTCGCTGATAGACAGACATTCGCTTTCTACAAACGCTTTCGTTGCTACAGGGGCAACACTGTGTATTTCTCTCTCGCAGAGCCCGGTTGCCAAATTCGAAACGTCCAGCGATTGCGCCCACAGGAAAGCTGCCAGCACGGAAAGCTGTAGCTGGTTTTCACTGCCCCTTGGAACTGCATTCGCTGATAGACAGACATTCGCTTTCTACAAAAGCTTTCATTCGTAAAGGGGCAACACTGTGTATTTCTCTCTCGCAGAGCCCGGTTGCCAAATTCGAAACGTCCAGCGATTGCGCCCACAGGAAAGCTGCCAGCACGGAAAGCTGTAGCTGGTTTTCACTGCCCCTTGGAACTGCATTCGCTGAGAGACAGACATTCGCTTTCTACAAAAGCTTTTGTTGGTAAAGGGGCAAGTCTGTGTATTTCTCTCTCGCAGAGCCCGGTTGCCAAATTCGAAACGTCCAGCGATTGCGCCCACAGGAAAGCTGCCAGCACGGAAAGCTGTAGCTGGTTTTCACTGCCCCTTGGAACCGCATTCGCTGATAGACAGACATTCGCTTTCTACAAACGCTTTCGTTGCTACAGGGGCAACACTGTGTATTTCTCTCTCGCAGAGCCCGGTTGCCAAATTCGAAACGTCCAGCGATTGCGCCCACAGGAAAGCTGCCAGCACGGAAAGCTGTAGCTGGTTTTCACTGCCCCTTGGAACTGCATTCGCTGATAGACAGACATTCGCTTTCTACAAACGCTTTCGTTGCTACAGGGGCAACAGTGTGTATTTCTCTCTCGCAGAGCCCGGTTGCCAAATTCGAAACGTCCAGCGATTGCGCCCACAGGAAAGCTGCCAGCACGGAAAGCTGTAGCTGGTTTTCACTGCCCCTTGGAACTGCATTCGCTGATAGACAGACATTCGCTTTCTACAAAAGCTTTCGTTGGTAAAGGGGCAACACTGTGTATTTCTCTCTCGCAGAGCCCGGTTGCCAAATTCGAAACGTCCAGCGATTGCGCCCACAGGAAAGCTGCCAGCACGGAAAGCTGTAGCTGGTTTTCACTGCGCCTTGGAACTGCATTCGCTGATAGACAGACATTCGCTTTCTACAAAAGCTTTTGTTGGTAAAGGGGCAACAGTGTGTATTTCCCTCTCGCAGAGCCCGGTTGCCAAATTCGAAACGTCCAGCGATTGCGCCCACAGGAAAGCTGCCAGCACGGAAAGCTGTAGCTGGTTTTCACTGCCCCTTGGAACTGCATTCGCTGATAGACAGACATTCGCTTTCTACAAAAGCTTTTGTTGGTAAAGGGGCAACACTGTGTATTTCTCTCTCGCAGAGCCCGGTTGCCAAATTTGAAACGTCCAGCGATTGCTCCCACAGGAAAGCTGCCAGCACGGAAAGCTGTAGCTGGTTTTCACTGCCCCTTGGAACTGCATTCGCTGATAGACAGACATTCGCTTTCTACAAAAGCTTTCGTTGGTAAAGGGGCAACACTGTGTATTTCTCTCTCGCAGAGCCCGGTTGCCAAATTCGAAACGTCCAGCGATTGCGCCCACAGGAAAGCTGCCAGCACGGAAAGCTGTAGCTGGTTTTCACTGCCCCTTGGAACTGCATTCGCTGATAGACAGACATTCGCTTTCTACAAAAGCTTTCGTTCGTAAAGGGGCAAGACTGTGTATTTCTCTCTCGCAGAGCCCGGTTGCCAAATTCGAAACGTCCAGCGATTGCGCCCACAGGAAAGCTGCCAGCACGGAAAGCTGTAGCTGGTTTTCACTGCCCCTTGGAACTGCATTCGCTGATAGACAGACATTCGCTTTCTACAAAAGCTTTCGTTGGTAAAGGGGCAACACTGTGTATTTCTCTCTCGCAGAGCCCGGTTGCCAAATTCGAAACGTCCAGCGATTGCGCCCACAGGAAAGCTGCCAGCACGGAAAGCTGTAGCTGGTTTTCACTGCCCCTTGGAACTGCATTCGCTGATAGACAGACATTCGCTTTCTACAAAAGCTTTCGTTCGTAAAGGGGCAAGACTGTGTATTTCTCTCTCGCAGAGCCCGGTTGCCAAATTCGAAACGTCCAGCGATTGCGCCCACAGGAAAGCTGCCAGCACGGAAAGCTGTAGCTGGTTTTCACTGCCCCTTGGAACTGCATTCGCTGATAGACAGACATTCGCTTTCTACAAAAGCTTTTGTTGGTAAAGGGGCAACACTGTGTATTTCTCTCTCGCAGAGCCCGGTTGCCAAATTCGAAACGTCCAGCGATTGCGCCCACAAGAAAGCTGCCAGCACGGAAAGCTGTAGCTGGTTTTCACTGCCCCTTGGAACTGCATTCGCTGATAGACAGACATTCGCTTTCTACAAACGCTTTCGTTGCTACAGGGGCAACACTGTGTATTTCTCTCTCGCAGAGCCCGGTTGCCAAATTCGAAACGTCCAGCGATTGCGCCCACAGGAAAGCTGCCAGCACGGAAAGCTATAGCTGGTTTTCACTGCCCCTTGGAACTGCATTCGCTGAGAGACAGACATTCGCTTTCTACAAAAGCTTTCGTTGGTAAAGGGGCAAAACTGTGTATTTCTCTCTCGCAGATCCCGGTTGCCAAATTCGAAACGTCCAGCGATTGCGCCCACAGGAAAGCTGCCAGCACGGAAAGCTGTAGCTGGTTTTCACTGCCCCTTGGAACTGCATTCGCTGATAGACAGACATTCGCTTTCTACAAACGCTTTCGTTGCTACAGGGGCAACACTGTGTATTTCTCTCTCGCAGAGCCCGGTTGCCAAATTCGAAACGTCCAGCGATTGCGCCCACAGGAAAGCTGCCAGCACGGAAAGCTGTAGCTGGTTTTCACTGCCCCTTGGAACTGCATTCGCTGATAGACAGACATTCGCTTTCTACAAAAGCTTTCATTCGTAAAGGGGCAACACTGTGTATTTCTCTCTCGCAGAGCCCGGTTGCCAAATTCGAAACGTCCAGCGATTGCGCCCACAGGAAAGCTGCCAGCACGGAAAGCTGTAGCTGGTTTTCACTGCCCCTTGGAACTGCATTCGCTGAGAGACAGACATTCGCTTTCTACAAAAGCTTTTGTTGGTAAAGGGGCAAGTCTGTGTATTTCTCTCTCGCAGAGCCCGGTTGCCAAATTCGAAACGTCCAGCGATTGCGCCCACAGGAAAGCTGCCAGCACGGAAAGCTGTAGCTGGTTTTCACTGCCCCTTGGAACCGCATTCGCTGATAGACAGACATTCGCTTTCTACAAACGCTTTCGTTGCTACAGGGGCAACACTGTGTATTTCTCTCTCGCAGAGCCCGGTTGCCAAATTCGAAACGTCCAGCGATTGCGCCCACAGGAAAGCTGCCAGCACGGAAAGCTGTAGCTGGTTTTCACTGCCCCTTGGAACTGCATTCGCTGATAGACAGACATTCGCTTTCTACAAACGCTTTCGTTGCTACAGGGGCAACAGTGTGTATTTCTCTCTCGCAGAGCCCGGTTGCCAAATTCGAAACGTCCAGCGATTGCGCCCACAGGAAAGCTGCCAGCACGGAAAGCTGTAGCTGGTTTTCACTGCCCCTTGGAACTGCATTCGCTGATAGACAGACATTCGCTTTCTACAAAAGCTTTCGTTGGTAAAGGGGCAACACTGTGTATTTCTCTCTCGCAGAGCCCGGTTGCCAAATTCGAAACGTCCAGCGATTGCGCCCACAGGAAAGCTGCCAGCACGGAAAGCTGTAGCTGGTTTTCACTGCGCCTTGGAACTGCATTCGCTGATAGACAGACATTCGCTTTCTACAAAAGCTTTTGTTGGTAAAGGGGCAACAGTGTGTATTTCCCTCTCGCAGAGCCCGGTTGCCAAATTCGAAACGTCCAGCGATTGCGCCCACAGGAAAGCTGCCAGCACGGAAAGCTGTAGCTGGTTTTCACTGCCCCTTGGAACTGCATTCGCTGATAGACAGACATTCGCTTTCTACAAAAGCTTTTGTTGGTAAAGGGGCAACACTGTGTATTTCTCTCTCGCAGAGCCCGGTTGCCAAATTTGAAACGTCCAGCGATTGCTCCCACAGGAAAGCTGCCAGCACGGAAAGCTGTAGCTGGTTTTCACTGCCCCTTGGAACTGCATTCGCTGATAGACAGACATTCGCTTTCTACAAAAGCTTTCGTTGGTAAAGGGGCAACACTGTGTATTTCTCTCTCGCAGAGCCCGGTTGCCAAATTCGAAACGTCCAGCGATTGCGCCCACAGGAAAGCTGCCAGCACGGAAAGCTGTAGCTGGTTTTCACTGCCCCTTGGAACTGCATTCGCTGATAGACAGACATTCGCTTTCTACAAAAGCTTTCGTTCGTAAAGGGGCAAGACTGTGTATTTCTCTCTCGCAGAGCCCGGTTGCCAAATTCGAAACGTCCAGCGATTGCGCCCACAGGAAAGCTGCCAGCACGGAAAGCTGTAGCTGGTTTTCACTGCCCCTTGGAACTGCATTCGCTGATAGACAGACATTCGCTTTCTACAAAAGCTTTTGTTGGTAAAGGGGCAACACTGTGTATTTCTCTCTCGCAGAGCCCGGTTGCCAAATTCGAAACGTCCAGCGATTGCGCCCACAGGAAAGCTGCCAGCACGGAAAGCTGTAGCTGGTTTTCACTGCCCCTTGGAACTGCATTCGCTGATAGACAGACATTCGCTTTCTACAAAAGCTTTCGATGGTAAAGGGGCAACAGTGTGTATTTCTCTCTCGCGGAGCCCGGTTGCCAAATTCGAAACGTCCAGCGATTGCGCCCACAGGAAAGCTGCCAGCACGGAAAGCTGTAGCTGGTTTTCACTGTCTCTTGGAACTGCATTCGCTGATAGACAGACATTCGCTTTCTACAAAAGCTTTCGTTCGTAAGGGGCAAGACTGTGTATTTCTCTCTCGCAGAGCCCGGTTGCCAAATTCGAAACGTCCAGCGATTGCGCCCACAGGAAAGCTGCCAGCACGGAAAGCTGTAGCTGGTTTTCACTGCCCCTTGGAACTGCATTCGCAGATAGACAGACATTCGCTTTCTGTAAAACCTTGCCTTCGTAAGGGGCAACACTGTGTATTTCTCTCTCGCAGAGCCCGGTTGCCAATTTCGAAACGTCCAGCGATTGCGCCCACAGGAAAGCTGCCAGCACGGAAAGCTGTAGCTGGTTTTCACTGCCCCTTGGAACTGCATTCGCTGATAGACAGACATTCGCTTTCTACAAACGCTTTCGTTGCTACAGGGGCAACAGTGTGTATTTCTCTCTCGCAGAGCCCGGTTGCCAAATTCGAAACGTCCAGCGATTGCGCCCACAGGAAAGCTGCCAGCACGGAAAGCTGTAGCTGGTTTTCACTGCCCCTTGGAACTGCATTCGCTGATAGACAGACATTCGCTTTCTACAAAAGCTTTCGTTGGTAAAGGGGCAACACTGTGTATTTCTCTCTCGCAGAGCCCGGTTGCCAAATTCGAAACGTCCAGCGATTGCGCCCACAGGAAAGCTGCCAGCACGGAAAGCTGTAGCTGGTTTTCACTGCGCCTTGGAACTGCATTCGCTGATAGACAGACATTCGCTTTCTACAAAAGCTTTTGTTGGTAAAGGGGCAACAGTGTGTATTTCCCTCTCGCAGAGCCCGGTTGCCAAATTCGAAACGTCCAGCGATTGCGCCCACAGGAAAGCTGCCAGCACGGAAAGCTGTAGCTGGTTTTCACTGCCCCTTGGAACTGCATTCGCTGATAGACAGACATTCGCTTTCTACAAAAGCTTTCGTTCGTAAAGGGGCAACACTGTGTATTTCTCTCTCGCAGATCCCGGTTGCCAAATTCGAAACGTCCAGCGATTGCGCCCACAGGAAAGCTGCCAGCATGGAAAGCTGTAGCTGGTTTTCACTGCCCCTTGGAACTGCATTCGCTGAGAGACAGACATTCGCTTTCTACAAAAGCTTTCGTTGGTAAAGGGGCAAGTCTGTGTATTTCTCTCTCGCAGTGCCCGGTTGCCAAATTCGAAACGTCCAGCGATTGCGCCCACAGGAAAGCTGCCAGCACGGAAAGCTGTAGCTGGTTTTCACTGCCCCTTGGAACTGCATTCGCTGATAGACAGACATTCGCTTTCTACAAAAGCTTTCGTTGGTAAAGGGGCAACACTGTGTATTTCTCTCTCGCAGAGCCCGGTTGCCAAATTCGAAACGTCCAGCGATTGCGCCCACAGGAAAGCTGCCAGCACGGAAAGCTGTAGCTGGTTTTCACTGCCCCTTGGAACTGCATTCGCTGATAGACAGACATTCGCTTTCTACAAACGCTTTCGTTGCTACAGGGGCAACACTGTGTATTTCTCTCTCGCAGAGCCCGGTTGCCAAATTCGAAACGTCCAGCGATTGCGCCCACAGGAAAGCTGCCAGCACGGAAAGCTATAGCTGGTTTTCACTGCCCCTTGGAACTGCATTCGCTGAGAGACAGACATTCGCTTTCTACAAAAGCTTTCGTTGGTAATGGGGCAAAACTGTGTATTTCTCTCTCGCAGAGCCCGGTTGCCAAATTCGAAACGTCCAGCGATTGCGCCCACAGGAAAGCTGCCAGCACGGAAAGCTGTAGCTGGTTTTCACTGCCCCTTGGAACTGCATTCGCTGATAGACAGACATTCGCTTTCTACAAACGCTTTCGTTGCTACAGGGGCAACACTGTGTATTTCTCTCTCGCAGAGCCCGGTTGCCAAATTCGAAACGTCCAGCGATTGCGCCCACAGGAAAGCTGCCAGCACGGAAAGCTGTAGCTGGTTTTCACTGCCCCTTGGAACTGCATTCGCTGATAGACAGACATTCGCTTTCTACAAAAGCTTTCATTCGTAAAGGGGCAACACTGTGTATTTCTCTCTCGCAGAGCCCGGTTGCCAAATTCGAAACGTCCAGCGATTGCGCCCACAGGAAAGCTGCCAGCACGGAAAGCTGTAGCTGGTTTTCACTGCCCCTTGGAACTGCATTCGCTGAGAGACAGACATTCGCTTTCTACAAAAGCTTTTGTTGGTAAAGGGGCAAGTCTGTGTATTTCTCTCTCGCAGAGCCCGGTTGCCAAATTCGAAACGTCCAGCGATTGCGCCCACAGGAAAGCTGCCAGCACGGAAAGCTGTAGCTGGTTTTCACTGCCCCTTGGAACCGCATTCGCTGATAGACAGACATTCGCTTTCTACAAACGCTTTCGTTGCTACAGGGGCAACACTGTGTATTTCTCTCTCGCAGAGCCCGGTTGCCAAATTCGAAACGTCCAGCGATTGCGCCCACAGGAAAGCTGCCAGCACGGAAAGCTGTAGCTGGTTTTCACTGCCCCTTGGAACTGCATTCGCTGATAGACAGACATTCGCTTTCTACAAACGCTTTCGTTGCTACAGGGGCAACAGTGTGTATTTCTCTCTCGCAGAGCCCGGTTGCCAAATTCGAAACGTCCAGCGATTGCGCCCACAGGAAAGCTGCCAGCACGGAAAGCTGTAGCTGGTTTTCACTGCCCCTTGGAACTGCATTCGCTGATAGACAGACATTCGCTTTCTACAAAAGCTTTCGTTGGTAAAGGGGCAACACTGTGTATTTCTCTCTCGCAGAGCCCGGTTGCCAAATTCGAAACGTCCAGCGATTGCGCCCACAGGAAAGCTGCCAGCACGGAAAGCTGTAGCTGGTTTTCACTGCCCCTTGGAACTGCATTCGCTGATAGACAGACATTCGCTTTCTACAAAAGCTTTTGTTGGTAAAGGGGCAACAGTGTGTATTTCCCTCTCGCAGAGCCCGGTTGCCAAATTCGAAACGTCCAGCGATTGCGCCCACAGGAAAGCTGCCAGCACGGAAAGCTGTAGCTGGTTTTCACTGCCCCTTGGAACTGCATTCGCTGATAGACAGACATTCGCTTTCTACAAAAGCTTTTGTTGGTAAAGGGGCAACACTGTGTATTTCTCTCTCGCAGAGCCCGGTTGCCAAATTCGAAACGTCCAGCGATTGCGCCCACAGGAAAGCTGCCAGCACGGAAAGCTGTAGCTGGTTTTCACTGCCCCTTGGAACTGCATTCGCTGATAGACAGACATTCGCTTTCTACAAAAGCTTTCGTTGGTAAAGGGGCAACACTGTGTATTTCTCTCTCGCAGAGCCCGGTTGCCAAATTCGAAACGTCCAGCGATTGCGCCCACAGGAAAGCTGCCAGCACGGAAAGCTGTAGCTGGTTTTCACTGCCCCTTGGAACTGCATTCGCTGATAGACAGACATTCGCTTTCTACAAAAGCTTTCGTTCGTAAAGGGGCAAGACTGTGTATTTCTCTCTCGCAGAGCCCGGTTGCCAAATTCGAAACGTCCAGCGATTGCGCCCACAGGAAAGCTGCCAGCACGGAAAGCTGTAGCTGGTTTTCACTGCCCCTTGGAACTGCATTCGCTGATAGACAGACATTCGCTTTCTACAAAAGCTTTTGTTGGTAAAGGGGCAACACTGTGTATTTCTCTCTCGCAGAGCCCGGTTGCCAAATTCGAAACGTCCAGCGATTGCGCCCACAGGAAAGCTGCCAGCACGGAAAGCTGTAGCTGGTTTTCACTGCCCCTTGGAACTGCATTCGCTGATAGACAGACATTCGCTTTCTACAAAAGCTTTCGATGGTAAAGGGGCAACACTGTGTATTTCTCTCTCGCAGAGCCCGGTTGCCAAATTCGAAACGTCCAGCGATTGCGCCCACAGGAAAGCTGCCAGCACGGAAAGCTGTAGCTGGTTTTCACTGTCTCTTGGAACTGCATTCGCTGATAGACAGACATTCGCTTTCTACAAAAGCTTTCGTTCGTAAGGGGCAAGACTGTGTATTTCTCTCTCGCAGAGCCCGGTTGCCAAATTCGAAACGTCCAGCGATTGCGCCCACAGGAAAGCTGCCAGCACGGAAAGCTGTAGCTGGTTTTCACTGCCCCTTGGAACTGCATTCGCAGATAGACAGACATTCGCTTTCTGTAAAACCTTGCCTTCGTAAGGGGCAACACTGTGTATTTCTCTCTCGCAGAGCCCGGTTGCCAAATTCGAAACGTCCAGCGATTGCGCCCACAGGAAAGCTGCCAGCACGGAAAGCTGTAGCTGGTTTTCACTGCCCCTTGGAACTGCATTCGCTGATAGACAGACATTCGCTTTCTACAAACGCTTTCGTTGCTACAGGGGCAACAGTGTGTATTTCTCTCTCGCAGAGCCCGGTTGCCAAATTCGAAACGTCCAGCGATTGCGCCCACAGGAAAGCTGCCAGCACGGAAAGCTGTAGCTGGTTTTCACTGCCCCTTGGAACTGCATTCGCTGATAGACAGACATTCGCTTTCTACAAAAGCTTTCGTTGGTAAAGGGGCAACACTGTGTATTTCTCTCTCGCAGAGCCCGGTTGCCAAATTCGAAACGTCCAGCGATTGCGCCCACAGGAAAGCTGCCAGCACGGAAAGCTGTAGCTGGTTTTCACTGCGCCTTGGAACTGCATTCGCTGATAGACAGACATTCGCTTTCTACAAAAGCTTTTGTTGGTAAAGGGGCAACAGTGTGTATTTCCCTCTCGCAGAGCCCGGTTGCCAAATTCGAAACGTCCAGCGATTGCGCCCACAGGAAAGCTGCCAGCACGGAAAGCTGTAGCTGGTTTTCACTGCCCCTTGGAACTGCATTTGCTGATAGACAGACATTCGCTTTCTACAAAAGCTTTTGTTGGTAAAGGGGCAACACTGTGTATTTCTCTCTCGCAGAGCCCGGTTGCCAAATTCGAAACGTCCAGCGATTGCGCCCACAGGAAAGCTGCCAGCACGGAAAGCTGTAGCTGGTTTTCACTGCCCCTTGGAACTGCATTCGCTGATAGACAGACATTCGCTTTCTACAAACGCTTTCGTTGCTACAGGGGCAACACTGTGTATTTCTCTCTCGCAGAGCCCGGTTGCCAAATTCGAAACGTCCAGCGATTGCGCCCACAGGAAAGCTGCCAGCACGGAAAGCTGTAGCTGGTTTTCACTGCCCCTTGGAACTGCATTCGCTGATAGACAGACATTCGCTTTCTACAAAAGCTTGCGTTGGTAAAGGGGCAACAGTGTGTATTTCTCTCTCGCAGAGCCCGGTTGCCAAATTCGAAACGTCCAGCGATTGCGCCCACAGGAATGCTGCCAGCACGGAAAGCTTTAGCTGGTTTTCACTGCCCCTTGGAACTGCATTCGCTGCTAGACAGACATTCGCTTTCTGCAAAACCTTGCCTTCGTAAAGGGGCAACACTGTGTATTTCTCTCTCGCAGAGCCCGGTTGCCAAATTCGAAACGTCCAGCGATTGCGCCCACAGGAAAGCTGCCAGCACGGAAAGCTGTAGCTGGTTTTCACTGCCCCTTGGAACTGCATTCGCTGATAGATAGACATTCGTTTTCTACAAAAGCTTTCGTTCGTAAAGGGGCAACACTGTGTATTTCTCTCTCGCAGAGCCCGGTTGCCAAATTCGAAACGTCCAGCGATTGCGCCCACAGGAAAGCTGCCAGCACGGAAAGCTATAGCTGGTTTTCACTGCCCCTTGGAACTGCATTCGCTGATAGACAGACATTCGTTTTCTACAAAAGCCTTCGTTCGTAAAGGGGCAACACTGTGTATTTCTCTCTCGCAGAGCCCGGTTGCCAAATTCGAAACGTCCAGCGATTGCGCCCACAGGAAAGCTGCCAGCACGGAAAGCTGTAGCTGGTTTTCACTGCCCCTTGGAACTGCATTCGCTGATAGACAGACATTCGCTTTCTACAAAAGCTTTCGTTGGTAAAGGGGCAAGTCTGTGTATTTCTCTCTCGCAGAGCCCGGTTGCCAAATTCGAAACGTCCAGCGATTGCGCCCACAGGAAAGCTGCCAGCACGGAAAGCTGTAGCTGGTTTTCACTGCCCCTTGGAACTGCATTCGCTGATAGACAGACATTCGCTTTCTACAAAAGCTTTCGTTGGTAAAGGGGCAACACTGTGTATTTCTCTCTCGCAGAGCCCGGTTGCCAAATTCGAAACGTCCAGCGATTGCGCCCACAGGAAAGCTGCCAGCACGGAAAGCTGTAGCTGGTTTTCACTGCCCCTTGGAACTGCATTCGCTGATAGACAGACATTCGCTTTCTACAAAAGCTTTCGATGGTAAAGGGGCAACAGTGTGTATTTCTCTCTCGCAGAGCCCGGTTGCCAAATTCGAAACGTCCAGCGATTGCGCCCACAGGAAAGCTGCCAGCACGGAAAGCTGTAGCTGGTTTTCACTGTCTCTTGGAACTGCATTCGCTGATAGACAGACATTCGCTTTCTACAAAAGCTTTCGTTCGTAAGGGGCAACACTGTGTATTTCTCTCTCGCAGAGCCCGGTTGCCAAATTCGAAACGTCCAGCGATTGCGCCCACAGGAAAGCTGCCAGCACGGAAAGCTGTAGCTGGTTTTCACTGTCTCTTGGAACTGCATTCACTGATAGATAGACATTCGCTTTCTATAAAACCTTGCCTTCGTAAGGGGCAACACTGTGTATTTCTCTCTCGCAGAGCCCGGTTGCCAAATCGAAACGTCCAGCGATTGCGCCCACAGGAAAGCTGCCAGCACGGAAAGCTTAGCTGGTTTTCACTGCCCCTTGGAACTGCATTCACTGATAGACAGACATTCGCTTTCTACAAAAGCTTTCGTTGGTAAAGGGGCAACACTGTGTATTTCTCTCTCGCAGAGCCCGGTTGCCAAATTCGAAACGTCCAGCGATTGCGCCCACAGGAAAGCTGCCAGCACGGAAAGCTGTAGCTGGTTTTCACTGCCCCTTGGAACTGCATTCGCTGATAGACAGACATTCGCTTTCTACAAAAGCTTTCGATGGTAAAGGGGCAACACTGTGTATTTCTCTCTCGCAGAGCCCGGTTGCCAAATTCGAAAAGTCCAGCGATTGCGCCCACAGGAAAGCTGCCAGCACGGAAAGCTGTAGCTGGTTTTCACTGCCCCTTGGAACTGCATTCGCTGATAGACAGACATTCGCTTTCTACAAAAGCTTTCGATGGTAAAGGGGCAACACTGTGTATTTCTCTCTCGCAGAGCCCGGTTGCCAAATTCGAAACGTCCAGCGATTGCGCCCACAGGAAAGCTGCCAGCACGGAAAGCTGTAGCTGGTTTTCACTGCCCCTTGGAACTGCATTCGCTGATAGATAGACATTCGCTTTCTATAAAACCTTGCCTTCGTAAGGGGCAACACTGTGTATTTCTCTCTCGCAGAGCCCGGTTGCCAAATCGAAACGTCCAGCGATTGCGCCCACAGGAAAGCTGCCAGCACGGAAAGCTGTAGCTGGTTTTCACTGCCCCTTGGAACTGCATTCGCTGATAGACAGACATTCACTTTCTACAAACGCTTTCGTTGGTAAAGGGGCAACAGTGTGTATTTCTCTCTCGCAGAGCCCGGTTGCCAAATTCGAAACGTCCAGCGATTGCGCCCACAGGAAAGCTGCCAGCACGGAAAGCTGTAGCTGGTTTTCACTGCCCCTTGGAACTGCATTCACTGATAGACAGACATTCGCTTTCTACAAAAGCTTTCGTTGGTAAAGGGGCAACACTGTGTATTTCTCTCTCGCAGAGCCCGGTTGCCAAATTCGAAACGTCCAGCGATTGCGCCCACAGGAAAGCTGCCAGCACGGAAAGCTGTAGCTGGTTTTCACTGCCCCTTGGAACTGCATTCGCTGATAGACAGACATTCGCTTTCTACAAACGCTTTCGTTGCTACAGGGGCAACACTGTGTATTTCTCTCTCGCAGAGCCCGGTTGCCAAATTCGAAACGTCCAGCGATTGCGCCCACAGGAAAGCTGCCAGCACGGAAAGCTGTAGCTGGTTTTCACTGCCCCTTGGAACTGCATTCGCTGATAGACAGACATTCGCTTTCTACAAAAGCTTGCGTTCGTAAACGGGCAACAGTGTGTATTTCTCTCTCGCAGAGCCCGGTTGCCAAATTCGAAACGTCCAGCGATTGCGCCCACAGGAATGCTGCCAGCACGGAAAGCTGTAGCTGGTTTTCACTGCCCATTGGAACTGCATTCGCTGCTAGACAGACATTCGCTTTCTGCAAAACCTTGCCTTCGTAAAGGGGCAACACTGTGTATTTCTCTCTCGCAGAGCCCAGTTGCCAAATTCGAAACGTCCAGCGATTGCGCCCACAGGAAAGCTGCCAGCACGGAAAGCTGTAGCTGGTTTTCACTGCCCCTTGGAACTGCATTCGCTGATAGATAGACATTCGTTTTCTACAAAAGCTTTCGTTCGTAAAGGGGCAACACTTTGTATTTCTCTCTCGCAGAGCCCGGTTGCCAAATTCGAAACGTCCAGCGATTGCGCCCACAGGAAAGCTGCCAGCACGGAAAGCTATAGCTGGTTTTCACTGCCCCTTGGAACTGCATTCGCTGATAGACAGACATTCGTTTTCTACAAAAGCCTTCGTTCGTAAAGGGGCAACACTGTGTATTTCTCTCTCGCAGAGCCCGGTTGCCAAATTCGAAACGTCCAGCGATTGCGCCCACAGGAAAGCTGCCAGCACGGAAAGCTGTAGCTGGTTTTCACTGCCCCTTGGAACTGCATTCGCTGATAGACAGACATTCGCTTTCTACAAAAGCTTTCGTTGGTAAAGGGGCAAGTCTGTGTATTTCTCTCTCGCAGAGCCCGGTTGCCAAATTCGAAACGTCCAGCGATTGCGCCCACAGGAAAGCTGCCAGCACGGAAAGCTGTAGCTGGTTTTCACTGCCCCTTGGAACTGCATTCGCTGATAGACAGACATTCGCTTTCTACAAAAGCTTTCGTTGGTAAAGGGGCAACACTGTGTATTTCTCTCTCGCAGAGCCCGGTTGCCAAATTCGAAACGTCCAGCGATTGCGCCCACAGGAAAGCTGCCAGCACGGAAAGCTGTAGCTGGTTTTCACTGCCCCTTGGAACTGCATTCGCTGATAGACAGACATTCGCTTTCTACAAAAGCTTTCGATGGTAAAGGGGCAACAGTGTGTATTTCTCTCTCGCAGAGCCCGGTTGCCAAATTCGAAACGTCCAGCGATTGCGCCCACAGGAAAGCTGCCAGCACGGAAAGCTGTAGCTGGTTTTCACTGTCTCTTGGAACTGCATTCGCTGATAGACAGACATTCGTTTTCTACAAAAGCTTTCGTTCGTAAGGGGCAACACTGTGTATTTCTCTCTCGCAGAGCCCGGTTGCCAAATTCGAAACGTCCAGCGATTGCGCCCACAGGAAAGCTGCCAGCACGGAAAGCTGTAGCTGGTTTTCACTGCCCCTTGGAACTGCATTCGCTGATAGATAGACATTCGCTTTCTATAAAACCTTGCCTTCGTAAGGGGCAACACTGTGTATTTCTCTCTCGCAGAGCCCGGTTGCCAAATCGAAACGTCCAGCGATTGCGCCCACAGGAAAGCTGCCAGCACGGAAAGCTGTAGCTGGTTTTCACTGCCCCTTGGAACTGCATTCGCTGATAGACAGACATTCGCTTTCTACAAAAGCTTTCGATGGTAAAGGGGCAACAGTGTGTATTTCTCTCTCGCAGAGCCCGGTTGCCAAATTCGAAACGTCCAGCGATTGCGCCCACAGGAAAGCTGCCAGCACGGAAAGCTGTAGCTGGTTTTCACTGTCTCTTGGAACTGCATTCGCTGATAGACAGACATTCGTTTTCTACAAAAGCTTTCGTTCGTAAGGGGCAACACTGTGTATTTCTCTCTCGCAGAGCCCGGTTGCCAAATTCGAAACGTCCAGCGATTGCGCCCACAGGAAAGCTGCCAGCACGGAAAGCTGTAGCTGGTTTTCACTGCCCCTTGGAACTGCATTCGCTGATAGATAGACATTCGCTTTCTATAAAACCTTGCCTTCGTAAGGGGCAACACTGTGTATTTCTCTCTCGCAGAGCCCGGTTGCCAAATCGAAACGTCCAGCGATTGCGCCCACAGGAAAGCTGCCAGCACGGAAAGCTTAGCTGGTTTTCACTGCCCCTTGGAACTGCATTCACTGATAGACAGACATTCGCTTTCTACAAAAGCTTTCGTTGGTAAAGGGGCAACACTGTGTATTTCTCTCTCGCAGAGCCCGGTTGCCAAATTCGAAACGTCCAGCGATTGCGCCCACAGGAAAGCTGCCAGCACGGAAAGCTGTAGCTGGTTTTCACTGCCCCTTGGAACTGCATTCGCTGATAGACAGACATTCGCTTTCTACAAACGCTTTCGTTGCTACAGGGGCAACAGTGTGTATTTCTCTCTCGCAGAGCCCGGTTGCCAAATTCGAAACGTCCAGCGATTGCGCCCACAGGAAAGCTGCCAGCACGGAAAGCTGTAGCTGGTTTTCACTGCCCCTTGGAACTGCATTCGCTGATAGACAGACATTCGCTTTCTACAAAAGCTTTCGATGGTAAAGGGGCAACACTGTGTATTTCTCTCTCGCAGAGCCCGGTTGCCAAATTCGAAACGTCCAGCGATTGCGCCCACAGGAAAGCTGCCAGCACGGAAAGCTGTAGCTGGTTTTCACTGCCCCTTGGAACTGCATTCGCTGATAGATAGACATTCGCTTTCTATAAAACCTTGCCTTCGTAAGGGGCAACACTGTGTATTTCTCTCTCGCAGAGCCCGGTTGCCAAATCGAAACGTCCAGCGATTGCGCCCACAGGAAAGCTGCCAGCACGGAAAGCTGTAGCTGGTTTTCACTGCCCCTTGGAACTGCATTCGCTGATAGACAGACATTCACTTTCTACAAACGCTTTCGTTGGTAAAGGGGCAACAGTGTGTATTTCTCTCTCGCAGAGCCCGGTTGCCAAATTCGAAACGTCCAGCGATTGCGCCCACAGGAAAGCTGCCAGCACGGAAAGCTGTAGCTGGTTTTCACTGCCCCTTGGAACTGCATTCACTGATAGACAGACATTCGCTTTCTACAAAAGCTTTCGTTGGTAAAGGGGCAACACTGTGTATTTCTCTCTCGCAGAGCCCGGTTGCCAAATTCGAAACGTCCAGCGATTGCGCCCACAGGAAAGCTGCCAGCACGGAAAGCTGTAGCTGGTTTTCACTGCCCCTTGGAACTGCATTCGCTGATAGACAGACATTCGCTTTCTACAAACGCTTTCGTTGCTACAGGGGCAACACTGTGTATTTCTCTCTCGCAGAGCCCGGTTGCCAAATTCGAAACGTCCAGCGATTGCGCCCACAGGAAAGCTGCCAGCACGGAAAGCTGTAGCTGGTTTTCACTGCCCCTTGGAACTGCATTCGCTGATAGACAGACATTCGCTTTCTACAAAAGCTTGCGTTCGTAAACGGGCAACAGTGTGTATTTCTCTCTCGCAGAGCCCGGTTGCCAAATTCGAAACGTCCAGCGATTGCGCCCACAGGAATGCTGCCAGCACGGAAAGCTGTAGCTGGTTTTCACTGCCCCTTGGAACTGCATTCGCTGCTAGACAGACATTCGCTTTCTGCAAAACCTTGCCTTCGTAAAGGGGCAACACTGTGTATTTCTCTCTCGCAGAGCCCAGTTGCCAAATTCGAAACGTCCAGCGATTGCGCCCACAGGAAAGCTGCCAGCACGGAAAGCTGTAGCTGGTTTTCACTGCCCCTTGGAACTGCATTCGCTGATAGATAGACATTCGTTTTCTACAAAAGCTTTCGTTCGTAAAGGGGCAACACTTTGTATTTCTCTCTCGCAGAGCCCGGTTGCCAAATTCGAAACGTCCAGCGATTGCGCCCACAGGAAAGCTGCCAGCACGGAAAGCTATAGCTGGTTTTCACTGCCCCTTGGAACTGCATTCGCTGATAGACAGACATTCGTTTTCTACAAAAGCCTTCGTTCGTAAAGGGGCAACACTGTGTATTTCTCTCTCGCAGAGCCCGGTTGCCAAATTCGAAACGTCCAGCGATTGCGCCCACAGGAAAGCTGCCAGCACGGAAAGCTGTAGCTGGTTTTCACTGCCCCTTGGAACTGCATTCGCTGATAGACAGACATTCGCTTTCTACAAAAGCTTTCGTTGGTAAAGGGGCAAGTCTGTGTATTTCTCTCTCGCAGAGCCCGGTTGCCAAATTCGAAACGTCCAGCGATTGCGCCCACAGGAAAGCTGCCAGCACGGAAAGCTGTAGCTGGTTTTCACTGCCCCTTGGAACTGCATTCGCTGATAGACAGACATTCGCTTTCTACAAAAGCTTTCGTTGGTAAAGGGGCAACACTGTGTATTTCTCTCTCGCAGAGCCCGGTTGCCAAATTCGAAACGTCCAGCGATTGCGCCCACAGGAAAGCTGCCAGCACGGAAAGCTGTAGCTGGTTTTCACTGCCCCTTGGAACTGCATTCGCTGATAGACAGACATTCGCTTTCTACAAAAGCTTTCGATGGTAAAGGGGCAACAGTGTGTATTTCTCTCTCGCAGAGCCCGGTTGCCAAATTCGAAACGTCCAGCGATTGCGCCCACAGGAAAGCTGCCAGCACGGAAAGCTGTAGCTGGTTTTCACTGTCTCTTGGAACTGCATTCGCTGATAGACAGACATTCGCTTTCTACAAAAGCTTTCGTTCGTAAGGGGCAACACTGTGTATTTCTCTCTCGCAGAGCCCGGTTGCCAAATTCGAAACGTCCAGCGATTGCGCCCACAGGAAAGCTGCCAGCACGGAAAGCTGTAGCTGGTTTTCACTGCCCCTTGGAACTGCATTCGCTGATAGATAGACATTCGCTTTCTATAAAACCTTGCCTTCGTAAGGGGCAACACTGTGTATTTCTCTCTCGCAGAGCCCGGTTGCCAAATCGAAACGTCCAGCGATTGCGCCCACAGGAAAGCTGCCAGCACGGAAAGCTTAGCTGGTTTTCACTGCCCCTTGGAACTGCATTCACTGATAGACAGACATTCGCTTTCTACAAAAGCTTTCGTTGGTAAAGGGGCAACACTGTGTATTTCTCTCTCGCAGAGCCCGGTTGCCAAATTCGAAACGTCCAGCGATTGCGCCCACAGGAAAGCTGCCAGCACGGAAAGCTGTAGCTGGTTTTCACTGCCCCTTGGAACTGCATTCGCTGATAGACAGACATTCGCTTTCTACAAACGCTTTCGTTGCTACAGGGGCAACAGTGTGTATTTCTCTCTCGCAGAGCCCGGTTGCCAAATTCGAAACGTCCAGCGATTGCGCCCACAGGAAAGCTGCCAGCACGGAAAGCTGTAGCTGGTTTTCACTGCCCCTTGGAACTGCATTCGCTGATAGACAGACATTCGCTTTCTACAAACGCTTTCGTTGGTAAAGGGGCAACAGTGTGTATTTCTCTCTCGCAGAGCCCGGTTGCCAAATTCGAAACGTCCAGCGATTGCGCCCACAGGAAAGCTGCCAGCACGGAAAGCTGTAGCTGGTTTTCACTGCCCCTTGGAACTGCATTCGCTGATAGACAGACATTCGCTTTCTACAAAAGCTTTCGTTGGTAAAGGGGCAAGTCTGTGTATTTCTCTCTCGCAGAGCCCGGTTGCCAAATTCGAAACGTCCAGCGATTGCGCCCACAGGAAAGCTGCCAGCACGGAAAGCTGTAGCTGGTTTTCACTGCCCCTTGGAACTGCATTCGCTGATAGACAGACATTCGCTTTCTACAAAAGCTTTCGTTGGTAAAGGGGCAACACTGTGTATTTCTCTCTCGCAGAGCCCGGTTGCCAAATTCGAAACGTCCAGCGATTGCGCCCACAGGAAAGCTGCCAGCACGGAAAGCTGTAGCTGGTTTTCACTGCCCCTTGGAACTGCATTCGCTGATAGACAGACATTCGCTTTCTACAAAAGCTTTTGTTGGTAAAGGGGTAAGACTGTGTATTTCTCTCTCGCAGAGCCCGGTTGCCAAATTCGAAACGTCCAGCGATTGCGCCCACAGGAAAGCTGCCAGCACGGAAAGCTGTAGCTGGTTTTCACTGCCCCTTGGAACTGCATTCGCTGATAGATAGACATTCGCTTTCTGTAAAACCTTGCCTTCGTAAGGGGCAACACTGTGTATTTCTCTCTCGCAGAGCCCGGTTGCCAAATTCGAAACGTCCAGCGATTGCGCCCACAGGAAAGCTGCCAGCACGGAAAGCTGTAGCTGGTTTTCACTGCCCCTTGGAACTGCATTCGCAGATAGACAGACATTCGCTTTCTGTAAAACCTTTCCTTCGTAAGGGGCAACACTGTGTATTTCTCTCTCGCAGAGCCCGGTTGCCAAATCGAAACGTCCAGCGATTGCGCCCACAGGAAAGCTGCCAGCACGGAAAGCTTAGCTGGTTTTCACTGCCCCTTGGAACTGCATTCACTGATAGACAGACATTCGCTTTCTACAAAAGCTTTCGTTGGTAAAGGGGCAACACTGTGTATTTCTCTCTCGCAGAGCCCGGTTGCCAAATTCGAAACGTCCAGCGATTGCGCCCACAGGAAAGCTGCCAGCACGGAAAGCTGTAGCTGGTTTTCACTGCCCCTTGGAACTGCATTCGCTGATAGACAGACATTCGCTTTCTACAAACGCTTTCGTTGCTACAGGGGCAACACTGTGTATTTCTCTCTCGCAGAGCCCGGTTGCCAAATTCGAAACGTCCAGCGATTGCGCCCACAGGAAAGCTGCCAGCACGGAAAGCTGTAGCTGGTTTTCACTGCCCCTTGGAACTGCATTCGCTGATAGACAGACATTCGCTTTCTACAAACGCTTTCGTTGGTAAAGGGGCAACAGTGTGTATTTCTCTCTCGCAGAGCCCGGTTGCCAAATTCGAAACGTCCAGCGATTGCGCCCACAGGAAAGCTGCCAGCACGGAAAGCTGTAGCTGGTTTTCACTGCCCATTGGAACTGCATTCGCTGCTAGACAGACATTCGCTTTCTGCAAAACCTTGCCTTCGTAAAGGGGCAAGACTGTGTATTTCTCTCTCGCAGAGCCCAGTTGCCAAATTCGAAACGTCCAGCGATTGCGCCCACAGGAAAGCTGCCAGCACGGAAAGCTGTAGCTGGTTTTCACTGCCCCTTGGAACTGCATTCGCTGATAGATAGACATTCGTTTTCTACAAAAGCTTTCGTTCGTAAAGGGGCAACACTGTGTATTTCTCTCTCGCAGAGCCCGGTTGCCAAATTCGAAACGTCCAGCGATTGCGCCCACAGGAAAGCTGCCAGCACGGAAAGCTATAGCTGGTTTTCACTGCCCCTTGGAACTGCATTCGCTGATAGACAGACATTCGATTTCTACAAAAGCCGTCGTTCGTAAAGGGGCAACACTGTGTATTTCTCTCTCGCAGAGCCCGGTTGCCAAATTCGAAACGTCCAGCGATTGCGCCCACAGGAAAGCTGCCAGCACGGAAAGCTGTAGCTGGTTTTCACTGCCCCTTGGAACTGCATTCGCTGATAGACAGACATTCGCTTTCTACAAAAGCTTTCGTTGGTAAAGGGGCAACAGTGTGTATTTCTCTCTCGCAGAGCCCGGTTGCCAAATTCGAAACGTCCAGCGATTGCGCCCACAGGAAAGCTGCCAGCACGGAAAGCTGTAGCTGGTTTTCACTGCCCCTTGGAACTGCATTCGCTGATAGACAGACATTCGCTTTCTACAAAAGCTTTCGTTGGTAAAGGGGCAACAGTGTGTATTTCTCTCTCGCAGAGCCCGGTTGCCAAATTCGAAACGTCCAGCGATTGCGCCCACAGGAAAGCTGCCAGCACGGAAAGCTGTAGCTGGTTTTCACTGCCCCTTGGAACTGCATTCGCTGATAGACAGACATTCGCTTTCTACAAAAGCTTTTGTTGGTAAAGGGGTAAGACTGTGTATTTCTCTCTCGCAGAGCCCGGTAGCCAAATTCGAAACGTCCAGCGATTGCGCCCACAGGAAAGCTGCCAGCACGGAAAGCTGTAGCTGGTTTTCACTGCCCCTTGGAACTGCATTCGCAGATAGACAGACATTCGCTTTCTACAAACGCTTTCGTTGGTAAAGGGGCAACACTGTGTATTTCTCTCTCGCAGAGCCCGGTTGTCAAATTCGAAACGTCCAGCGATTGCGCCCACAGGAAAGCTGCCAGCACGGAAAGCTGTAGCTGGTTTTCACTGCCCCTTGGAACTGCATTCGCTGATAGACAGACATTCGCTTTCTACAAAAGCTTTCGATGGTAAAGGGGCAACAGTGTGTATTTCTCTCTCGCAGAGCCCGGTTGCCAAATTCGAAACGTCCAGCGATTGCGCCCACAGGAAAGCTGCCAGCACGGAAAGCTGTAGCTGGTTTTCACTGTCTCTTGGAACTGCATTCGCTGATAGACAGACATTCGCTTTCTACAAAAGCTTTCGTTCGTAAGGGGCAACACTGTGTATTTCTCTCTCGCAGAGCCCGGTTGCCAAATTCGAAACGTCCAGCGATTGCGCCCACAGGAAAGCTGCCAGCACGGAAAGCTGTAGCTGGTTTTCACTGCCCCTTGGAACTGCATTCACTGATAGATAGACATTCGCTTTCTATAAAACCTTGCCTTCGTAAGGGGCAACACTGTGTATTTCTCTCTCGCAGAGCCCGGTTGCCAAATCGAAACGTCCAGCGATTGCGCCCACAGGAAAGCTGCCAGCACGGAAAGCTTAGCTGGTTTTCACTGCCCCTTGGAACTGCATTCACTGATAGACAGACATTCGCTTTCTACAAAAGCTTTCGTTGGTAAAGGGGCAACACTGTGTATTTCTCTCTCGCAGAGCCCGGTTGCCAAATTCGAAACGTCCAGCGATTGCGCCCACAGGAAAGCTGCCAGCACGGAAAGCTGTAGCTGGTTTTCACTGCCCCTTGGAACTGCATTCGCTGATAGACAGACATTCGCTTTCTACAAAAGCTTTCGATGGTAAAGGGGCAACACTGTGTATTTCTCTCTCGCAGAGCCCGGTTGCCAAATTCGAAAAGTCCAGCGATTGCGCCCACAGGAAAGCTGCCAGCACGGAAAGCTGTAGCTGGTTTTCACTGCCCCTTGGAACTGCATTCGCTGATAGACAGACATTCGCTTTCTACAAAAGCTTTCGATGGTAAAGGGGCAACACTGTGTATTTCTCTCTCGCAGAGCCCGGTTGCCAAATTCGAAACGTCCAGCGATTGCGCCCACAGGAAAGCTGCCAGCACGGAAAGCTGTAGCTGGTTTTCACTGCCCCTTGGAACTGCATTCGCTGATAGATAGACATTCGCTTTCTATAAAACCTTGCCTTCGTAAGGGGCAACACTGTCTATTTCTCTCTCGCAGAGCCCGGTACCAAATCGAAACGTCCAGCGATTGCGCCCACAGGAAAGCTGCCAGCACGGAAAGCTGTAGCTGGTTTTCACTGCCCCTTGGAACTGCATTCGCTGATAGACAGACATTCGCTTTCTACAAACGCTTTCGTTGCTACAGGGGCAACACTGTGTATTTCTCTCTCGCAGAGCCCGGTTGCCAAATTCGAAACGTCCAGCGATTGCGCCCACAGGAAAGCTGCCAGCACGGAAAGCTGTAGCTGGTTTTCACTGCCCCTTGGAACTGCATTCGCTGATAGACAGACATTCGCTTTCTACAAAAGCTTGCGTTCGTAAACGGGCAACAGTGTGTATTTCTCTCTCGCAGAGCCCGGTTGCCAAATTCGAAACGTCCAGCGATTGCGCCCACAGGAATGCTGCCAGCACGGAAAGCTGTAGCTGGTTTTCACTGCCCATTGGAACTGCATTCGCTGCTAGACAGACATTCGCTTTCTGCAAAACCTTGCCTTCGTAAAGGGGCAACACTGTGTATTTCTCTCTCGCAGAGCCCAGTTGCCAAATTCGAAACGTCCAGCGATTGCGCCCACAGGAAAGCTGCCAGCACGGAAAGCTGTAGCTGGTTTTCACTGCCCCTTGGAACTGCATTCGCTGATAGATAGACATTCGTTTTCTACAAAAGCTTTCGTTCGTAAAGGGGCAACACTGTGTATTTCTCTCTCGCAGAGCCCGGTTGCCAAATTCGAAACGTCCAGCGATTGCGCCCACAGGAAAGCTGCCAGCACGGAAAGCTATAGCTGGTTTTCACTGCCCCTTGGAACTGCATTCGCTGATAGACAGACATTCGTTTTCTACAAAAGCCTTCGTTCGTAAAGGGGCAACACTGTGTATTTCTCTCTCGCAGAGCCCGGTTGCCAAATTCGAAACGTCCAGCGATTGCGCCCACAGGAAAGCTGCCAGCACGGAAAGCTGTAGCTGGTTTTCACTGCCCCTTGGAACTGCATTCGCTGATAGACAGACATTCGCTTTCTACAAAAGCTTTCATTCGTAAAGGGGCAAGACTGTGTATTTCTCTCTCGCAGAGCCCGGTTGCCAAATTCGAAACGTCCAGCGATTGCGCCCACAGGAAAGCTGCCAGCACGGAAAGCTGTAGCTGGTTTTCACTGCCCCTTGGAACTGCATTCGCTGATAGACAGACATTCGCTTTCTACAAAAGCTTTCGATGGTAAAGGGGCAACAGTGTGTATTTGTCTCTCGCAGAGCCCGGTTGCCAAATTCGAAACGTCCAGCGATTGCGCCCACAGGAAAGCTGCCAGCACGGAAAGCTGTAGCTGGTTTTCACTGTCTCTTGGAACTGCATTCGCTGATAGACAGACATTCGCTTTCTACAAAAGCTTTCGTTCGTAAGGGGCAACACTGTGTATTTCTCTCTCGCAGAGCCCGGTTGCCAAATCGAAACGTCCAGCGATTGCGCCCACAGGAAAGCTGCCAGCACGGAAAGCTTAGCTGGTTTTCACTGCCCCTTGGAACTGCATTCACTGATAGACAGACATTCGCTTTCTACAAAAGCTTTCGTTGGTAAAGGGGCAACACTGTGTATTTCTCTCTCGCAGAGCCCGGTTGCCAAATTCGAAACGTCCAGCGATTGCGCCCACAGGAAAGCTGCCAGCACGGAAAGCTGTAGCTGGTTTTCACTGCCCCTTGGAACTGCATTCGCTGATAGACAGACATTCGCTTTCTACAAACGCTTTCGTTGCTACAGGGGCAACAGTGTGTATTTCTCTCTCGCAGAGCCCGGTTGCCAAATTCGAAACGTCCAGCGATTGCGCCCACAGGAAAGCTGCCAGCACGGAAAGCTGTAGCTGGTTTTCACTGCCCCTTGGAACTGCATTCGCTGATAGACAGACATTCGCTTTCTACAAACGCTTTCGTTGGTAAAGGGGCAACAGTGTGTATTTCTCTCTCGCAGAGCCCGGTTGCCAAATTCGAAACGTCCAGCGATTGCGCCCACAGGAAAGCTGCCAGCACGGAAAGCTGTAGCTGGTTTTCACTGCCCCTTGGAACTGCATTCGCTGATAGACAGACATTCGCTTTCTACAAAAGCTTTCGTTGGTAAAGGGGCAAGTCTGTGTATTTCTCTCTCGCAGAGCCCGGTTGCCAAATTCGAAACGTCCAGCGATTGCGCCCACAGGAAAGCTGCCAGCACGGAAAGCTGTAGCTGGTTTTCACTGCCCCTTGGAACTGCATTCGCTGATAGACAGACATTCGCTTTCTACAAAAGCTTTCGTTGGTAAAGGGGCAAGTCT
The DNA here is from genome assembly GCF_035582795.1 of Mycteria americana. Lineage (NCBI taxonomy): Eukaryota > Metazoa > Chordata > Aves > Ciconiiformes > Ciconiidae > Mycteria > Mycteria americana. The sequence goes on from NC_134372.1 coordinate 25,098,900, forward strand.
GTGTATTTCTCTCTCGCAGAGCCCGGTTGCCAAATTCGAAACGTCCAGCGATTGCGCCCACAGGAAAGCTGCCAGCACGGAAAGCTGTAGCTGGTTTTCACTGCCCCTTGGAACTGCATTCGCTGATAGACAGACATTCGCTTTCTACAAAAGCTTTTGTTGGTAAAGGGGTAAGACTGTGTATTTCTCTCTCGCAGAGCCCGGTTGCCAAATTCGAAACGTCCAGCGATTGCGCCCACAGGAAAGCTGCCAGCACGGAAAGCTGTAGCTGGTTTTCACTGCCCCTTGGAACTGCATTCGCTGATAGATAGACATTCGCTTTCTGTAAAACCTTGCCTTCGTAAGGGGCAACACTGTGTATTTCTCTCTCGCAGAGCCCGGTTGCCAAATTCGAAACGTCCAGCGATTGCGCCCACAGGAAAGCTGCCAGCACGGAAAGCTGTAGCTGGTTTTCACTGCCCCTTGGAACTGCATTCGCAGATAGACAGACATTCGCTTTCTGTAAAACCTTGCCTTCGTAAGGGGCAACACTGTGTATTTCTCTCTCGCAGAGCCCGGTTGCCAATTTCGAAACGTCCAGCGATTGCGCCCACAGGAAAGCTGCCAGCACGGAAAGCTATAGCTGGTTTTCACTGCCCCTTGGAACTGCATTCGCTGATAGATAGACATTCGCTTTCTATAAAACCTTTCCTTCGTAAGGGGCAACACTGTGTATTTCTCTCTCGCAGAGCCCGGTTGCCAAATCGAAACGTCCAGCGATTGCGCCCACAGGAAAGCTGCCAGCACGGAAAGCTGTAGCTGGTTTTCACTGCCCCTTGGAACTGCATTCGCTGATAGACAGACATTCGCTTTCTACAAACGCTTTCATTGGTAAAGGGGCAACACTGTGTATTTCTCTCTCGCAGAGCCCGGTTGCCAAATTCGAAACGTCCAGCGATTGCGCCCACAGGAAAGCTGCCAGCACGGAAAGCTGTAGCTGGTTTTCACTGCCCCTTGGAACTGCATTCGCTGATAGACAGACATTCGCTTTCTACAAACGCTTTCGTTGGTAAAGGGGCAACAGTGTGTATTTCTCTCTCGCAGAGCCCGGTTGCCAAATTCGAAACGTCCAGCGATTGCGCCCACAGGAAAGCTGCCAGCACGGAAAGCTGTAGCTGGTTTTCACTGCCCATTGGAACTGCATTCGCTGCTAGACAGACATTCGCTTTCTGCAAAACCTTGCCTTCGTAAAGGGGCAAGACTGTGTATTTCTCTCTCGCAGAGCCCAGTTGCCAAATTCGAAACGTCCAGCGATTGCGCCCACAGGAAAGCTGCCAGCACGGAAAGCTGTAGCTGGTTTTCACTGCCCCTTGGAACTGCATTCGCTGATAGATAGACATTCGTTTTCTACAAAAGCTTTCGTTCGTAAAGGGGCAACACTGTGTATTTCTCTCTCGCAGAGCCCGGTTGCCAAATTCGAAACGTCCAGCGATTGCGCCCACAGGAAAGCTGCCAGCACGGAAAGCTATAGCTGGTTTTCACTGCCCCTTGGAACTGCATTCGCTGATAGACAGACATTCGATTTCTACAAAAGCCTTCGTTCGTAAAGGGGCAACACTGTGTATTTCTCTCTCGCAGAGCCCGGTTGCCAAATTCGAAACGTCCAGCGATTGCGCCCACAGGAAAGCTGCCAGCACGGAAAGCTGTAGCTGGTTTTCACTGCCCCTTGGAACTGCATTCGCAGATAGACAGACATTCGCTTTCTACAAAAGCTTTCGTTGGTAAAGGGGCAAGTCTGTGTATTTCTCTCTCGCAGAGCCCGGTTGCCAAATTCGAAACGTCCAGCGATTGCGCCCACAGGAAAGCTGCCAGCACGGAAAGCTGTAGCTGGTTTTCACTGCCCCTTGGAACTGCATTCGCTGATAGACAGACATTCGCTTTCTACAAAAGCTTTCGTTGGTAAAGGGGCAACAGTGTGTATTTCTCTCTCGCAGAGCCCGGTTGCCAAATTCGAAACGTCCAGCGATTGCGCCCACAGGAAAGCTGCCAGCACGGAAAGCTGTAGCTGGTTTTCACTGCCCCTTGGAACTGCATTCGCTGATAGACAGACATTCGCTTTCTACAAAAGCTTTTGTTGGTAAAGGGGTAAGACTGTGTATTTCTCTCTCGCAGAGCCCGGTAGCCAAATTCGAAACGTCCAGCGATTGCGCCCACAGGAAAGCTGCCAGCACGGAAAGCTGTAGCTGGTTTTCACTGCCCCTTGGAACTGCATTCGCAGATAGACAGACATTCGCTTTCTACAAACGCTTTCGTTGGTAAAGGGGCAACACTGTGTATTTCTCTCTCGCAGAGCCCGGTTGCCAAATTCGAAACGTCCAGCGATTGCGCCCACAGGAAAGCTGCCAGCATGGAAAGCTGTAGCTGGTTTTCACTGCCCCTTGGAACTGCATTCGCTGATAGACAGACATTCGCTTTCTACAAACGCTTTCGTTGCTACAGGGGCAACACTCTGTATTTCTCTCTCGCAGAGCCCGGTTGCCAAATTCGAAACGTCCAGCGATTGCGCCCACAGGAAAGCTGCCAGCACGGAAAGCTGTAGCTGGTTTTCACTGCCCCTTGGAACTGCATTCGCTGATAGACAGACATTCGCTTTCTGTAAAACCTTGCCTTCGTAAGGGGCAACACTGTGTATTTCTATCTCGCAGAGCCCGGTTGCCAAATCGAAACGTCCAGCGATTGCGCCCACAGGAAAGCTGCCAGCACGGAAAGCTGTAGCTGGTTTTCACTGCCCCTTGGAACTGCATTCGCAGATAGACAGACATTCGCTTTCTGTAAAACCTTGCCTTCGTAAGGGGCAACACTGTGTATTTCTCTCTCGCAGAGCCCGGTTGCCAAATTCGAAACATCCAGCGATTGCGCCCGCAGGAAAGCTGCCAGCACGGAAAGCTGTAGCTGGTTTTCACTGCCCCTTGGAACTGCATTCGCTGATAGACAGACATTCGCTTTCTACAAACGCTTTCATTGGTAAAGGGGCAACACTGTGTATTTCTCTCTCGCAGAGCCCGGTTGCCAAATTCGAAACGTCCAGCGATTGCGCCCACAGGAAAGCTGCCAGCACGGAAAGCTGTAGCTGGTTTTCACTGCCCCTTGGAACTGCATTCGCTGATAGACAGACATTCGCTTTCTACAAACGCTTTCGTTGCTACAGGGGCAACACTGTGTATTTCTCTCTCGCAGAGCCCGGTTGCCAAATTCGAAACGTCCAGCGATTGCGCCCACAGGAAAGCTGCCAGCACGGAAAGCTGTAGCTGGTTTTCACTGCCCCTTGGAACTGCATTCGCTGATAGACAGACATTCGCTTTCTACAAAAGCTTTCGTTGGTAAAGGGGCAACACTGTGTATTTCTCTCTCGCAGAGCCCGGTTGCCAAATTCGAAACGTCCAGCGATTGCGCCCACAGGAAAGCTGCCAGCACGGAAAGCTGTAGCTGGTTTTCACTGCCCCTTGGAACTGCATTCGCTGATAGACAGACATTCGCTTTCTACAAAAGCTTTCGTTGGTAAAGGGGCAACAGTGTGTATTTCTCTCTCGCAGAGCCCGGTTGCCAAATTCGAAACGTCCAGCGATTGCGCCCACAGGAAAGCTGCCAGCACGGAAAGCTGTAGCTGGTTTTCACTGCCCCTTGGAACTGCATTCGCTGATAGACAGACATTCGCTTTCTACAAAAGCTTTCGTTGGTAAAGGGGCAACACTGTGTATTTCTCTCTCGCAGAGCCCGGTTGCCAAATTCGAAACGTCCAGCGATTGCGCCCACAGGAAAGCTGCCAGCACGGAAAGCTGTAGCTGGTTTTCACTGCCCCTTGGAACTGCATTCGCTGATAGACAGACATTCGCTTTCTACAAACGCTTTCGTTGCTACAGGGGCAAAACTGTGTATTTCTCTCTCGCAGAGCCCGGTTGCCAAATTCGAAACGTCCAGCGATTGCGCCCACAGGAAAGCTGCCAGCACGGAAAGCTATAGCTGGTTTTCACTGCCCCTTGGAACTGCATTCGCTGATAGACAGACATTCGTTTTCTACAAAAGCTTTCGTTCGTAAACGGGCAACACTGTGTATTTCTCTCTCGCAGAGCCCGGTTGCCAAATTCGAAACGTCCAGCGATTGCGCCCACAGGAAAGCTGCCAGCACGGAAAGCTGTAGCTGGTTTTCACTGCCCCTTGGAACTTCATTCGCTGATAAACAGACATTCGCTTTCTACAAAAGCTTTTATTGGTAAAGGGGCAACAGTGTGTATTTCTCTCTCGCAGAGCCCGGTTGCCAAATTCGAAACGTCCAGCGATTGCGCCCACAGGAAAGCTGCCAGCACGGAAAGCTGTAGCTGGTTTTCACTGCCCCTTGGAACTGCATTCGCTGATAGACAGACATTCGCTTTCTGTAAAACCTTGCCTTCGTAAGGGGCAACACTGTGTATTTCTCTCTCGCAGAGCCCGGTTGCCAAATCGAAACGTCCAGCGATTGCGCCCACAGGAAAGCTGCCAGCACGGAAAGCTGTAGCTGGTTTTCACTGCCCCTTGGAACTGCATTCGCAGATAGACAGACATTCGCTTTCTGTAAAACCTTGCCTTCGTAAAGGGCAACACTGTGTATTTCTCTCTCGCAGAGCCCGGTTGCCAAATTCGAAACGTCCAGCGATTGCGCCCACAGGAAAGCTGCCAGCACGGAAAGCTGTAGCTGGTTTTCACTGCCCCTTGGAACTGCATTCGCTGATAGACAGACATTCGCTTTCTACAAAAGCTTTCGTTGGTAAAGGGGCAAGTCTGTGTATTTCTCTCTCGCAGAGCCCGGTTGCCAAATTCGAAACGTCCAGCGATTGCGCCCACAGGAAAGCTGCCAGCACGGAAAGCTGTAGCTGGTTTTCACTGCCCCTTGGAACTGCATTCGCTGATAGACAGACATTCGCTTTCTACAAAAGCTTTCGTTGGTAAAGGGGCAACACTGTGTATTTCTCTCTCGCAGAGCCCGGTTGCCAAATTCGAAACGTCCAGCGATTGCGCCCACAGGAAAGCTGCCAGCACGGAAAGCTGTAGCTGGTTTTCACTGCCCCTTGGAACTGCATTCGCTGATAGACAGACATTCGCTTTCTACAAAAGCTTTCGTTGGTAAAGGGGCAAGTCTGTGTATTTCTCTCTCGCAGAGCCCGGTTGCCAAATTCGAAACGTCCAGCGATTGCGCCCACAGGAAAGCTGCCAGCACGGAAAGCTGTAGCTGGTTTTCACTGCCCCTTGGAACTGCATTCGCTGATAGACAGACATTCGCTTTCTACAAAAGCTTTCGTTGGTAAAGGGGCAACAGTGTGTATTTCTCTCTCGCAGAGCCCGGTTGCCAAATTCGAAACGTCCAGCGATTGCGCCCACAGGAAAGCTGCCAGCACGGAAAGCTGTAGCTGGTTTTCACTGCCCCTTGGAACTGCATTCGCTGATAGACAGACATTCGCTTTCTACAAAAGCTTTTGTTGGTAAAGGGGTAAGACTGTGTATTTCTCTCTCGCAGAGCCCGGTAGCCAAATTCGAAACGTCCAGCGATTGCGCCCACAGGAAAGCTGCCAGCACGGAAAGCTGTAGCTGGTTTTCACTGCCCCTTGGAACTGCATTCGCAGATAGACAGACATTCGCTTTCTACAAACGCTTTCGTTGGTAAAGGGGCAACACTGTGTATTTCTCTCTCGCAGAGCCCGGTTGCCAAATTCGAAACGTCCAGCGATTGCGCCCACAGGAAAGCTGCCAGCATGGAAAGCTGTAGCTGGTTTTCACTGCCCCTTGGAACTGCATTCGCTGATAGACAGACATTCGCTTTCTACAAACGCTTTCGTTGCTACAGGGGCAACACTCTGTATTTCTCTCTCGCAGAGCCCGGTTGCCAAATTCGAAACGTCCAGCGATTGCGCCCACAGGAAAGCTGCCAGCACGGAAAGCTGTAGCTGGTTTTCACTGCCCCTTGGAACTGCATTCGCTGATAGACAGACATTCGCTTTCTGTAAAACCTTGCCTTCGTAAGGGGCAACACTGTGTATTTCTATCTCGCAGAGCCCGGTTGCCAAATCGAAACGTCCAGCGATTGCGCCCACAGGAAAGCTGCCAGCACGGAAAGCTGTAGCTGGTTTTCACTGCCCCTTGGAACTGCATTCGCAGATAGACAGACATTCGCTTTCTGTAAAACCTTGCCTTCGTAAGGGGCAACACTGTGTATTTCTCTCTCGCAGAGCCCGGTTGCCAAATTCGAAACGTCCAGCGATTGCGCCCGCAGGAAAGCTGCCAGCACGGAAAGCTGTAGCTGGTTTTCACTGCCCCTTGGAACTGCATTCGCTGATAGACAGACATTCGCTTTCTACAAACGCTTTCATTGGTAAAGGGGCAACACTGTGTATTTCTCTCTCGCAGAGCCCGGTTGCCAAATTCGAAACGTCCAGCGATTGCGCCCACAGGAAAGCTGCCAGCACGGAAAGCTGTAGCTGGTTTTCACTGCCCCTTGGAACTGCATTCGCTGATAGACAGACATTCGCTTTCTACAAACGCTTTCGTTGCTACAGGGGCAACACTGTGTATTTCTCTCTCGCAGAGCCCGGTTGCCAAATTCGAAACGTCCAGCGATTGCGCCCACAGGAAAGCTGCCAGCACGGAAAGCTGTAGCTGGTTTTCACTGCCCCTTGGAACTGCATTCGCTGATAGACAGACATTCGCTTTCTACAAAAGCTTTCGTTGGTAAAGGGGCAAGTCTGTGTATTTCTCTCTCGCAGAGCCCGGTTGCCAAATTCGAAACGTCCAGCGATTGCGCCCACAGGAAAGCTGCCAGCACGGAAAGCTGTAGCTGGTTTTCACTGCCCCTTGGAACTGCATTCGCTGATAGACAGACATTCGCTTTCTACAAAAGCTTTCGTTGGTAAAGGGGCAACACTGTGTATTTCTCTCTCGCAGAGCCCGGTTGCCAAATTCGAAACGTCCAGCGATTGCGCCCACAGGAAAGCTGCCAGCACGGAAAGCTGTAGCTGGTTTTCACTGCCCCTTGGAACTGCATTCGCTGATAGACAGACATTCGCTTTCTACAAAAGCTTTCGTTGGTAAAGGGGCAACACTGTGTATTTCTCTCTCGCAGAGCCCGGTTGCCAAATTCGAAACGTCCAGCGATTGCGCCCACAGGAAAGCTGCCAGCACGGAAAGCTGTAGCTGGTTTTCACTGCCCCTTGGAACTGCATTCGCTGATAGACAGACATTCGCTTTCTACAAAAGCTTTCGTTGGTAAAGGGGCAAGTCTGTGTATTTCTCTCTCGCAGAGCCCAGTTGCCAAATTCGAAACGTCCAGCGATTGCGCCCACAGGAAAGCTGCCAGCACGGAAAGCTGTAGCTGGTTTTCACTGCCCCTTGGAACTGCATTCGCTGATAGACAGACATTCGCTTTCTACAAAAGCTTTCGTTGGTAAAGGGGCAACACTGTGTATTTCTCTCTCGCAGAGCCCGGTTGCCAAATTCGAAACGTCCAGCGATTGCGCCCACAGGAAAGCTGCCAGCACGGAAAGCTGTAGCTGGTTTTCACTGCCCCTTGGAACTGCATTCGCTGATAGACAGACATTCGCTTTCTACAAAAGCTTTCGTTGGTAAAGGGGCAAGTCTGTGTATTTCTCTCTCGCAGAGCCCGGTTGCCAAATTCGAAACGTCCAGCGATTGCGCCCACAGGAAAGCTGCCAGCACGGAAAGCTGTAGCTGGTTTTCACTGCCCCTTGGAACTGCATTCGCTGATAGACAGACATTCGCTTTCTACAAAAGCTTTCGTTGGTAAAGGGGCAACAGTGTGTATTTCTCTCTCGCAGAGCCCGGTTGCCAAATTCGAAACGTCCAGCGATTGCGCCCACAGGAAAGCTGCCAGCACGGAAAGCTGTAGCTGGTTTTCACTGCCCCTTGGAACTGCATTCGCTGATAGACAGACATTCGCTTTCTACAAAAGCTTTTGTTGGTAAAGGGGTAAGACTGTGTATTTCTCTCTCGCAGAGCCCGGTAGCCAAATTCGAAACGTCCAGCGATTGCGCCCACAGGAAAGCTGCCAGCACGGAAAGCTGTAGCTGGTTTTCACTGCCCCTTGGAACTGCATTCGCAGATAGACAGACATTCGCTTTCTACAAACGCTTTCGTTGGTAAAGGGGCAACACTGTGTATTTCTCTCTCGCAGAGCCCGGTTGCCAAATTCGAAACGTCCAGCGATTGCGCCCACAGGAAAGCTGCCAGCATGGAAAGCTGTAGCTGGTTTTCACTGCCCCTTGGAACTGCATTCGCTGATAGACAGACATTCGCTTTCTACAAACGCTTTCGTTGCTACAGGGGCAACACTCTGTATTTCTCTCTCGCAGAGCCCGGTTGCCAAATTCGAAACGTCCAGCGATTGCGCCCACAGGAAAGCTGCCAGCACGGAAAGCTGTAGCTGGTTTTCACTGCCCCTTGGAACTGCATTCGCTGATAGACAGACATTCGCTTTCTGTAAAACCTTGCCTTCGTAAGGGGCAACACTGTGTATTTCTATCTCGCAGAGCCCGGTTGCCAAATCGAAACGTCCAGCGATTGCGCCCACAGGAAAGCTGCCAGCACGGAAAGCTGTAGCTGGTTTTCACTGCCCCTTGGAACTGCATTCGCAGATAGACAGACATTCGCTTTCTGTAAAACCTTGCCTTCGTAAGGGGCAACACTGTGTATTTCTCTCTCGCAGAGCCCGGTTGCCAAATTCGAAACGTCCAGCGATTGCGCCCGCAGGAAAGCTGCCAGCACGGAAAGCTGTAGCTGGTTTTCACTGCCCCTTGGAACTGCATTCGCTGATAGACAGACATTCGCTTTCTACAAACGCTTTCATTGGTAAAGGGGCAACACTGTGTATTTCTCTCTCGCAGAGCCCGGTTGCCAAATTCGAAACGTCCAGCGATTGCGCCCACAGGAAAGCTGCCAGCACGGAAAGCTGTAGCTGGTTTTCACTGCCCCTTGGAACTGCATTCGCTGATAGACAGACATTCGCTTTCTACAAACGCTTTCGTTGCTACAGGGGCAACACTGTGTATTTCTCTCTCGCAGAGCCCGGTTGCCAAATTCGAAACGTCCAGCGATTGCGCCCACAGGAAAGCTGCCAGCACGGAAAGCTGTAGCTGGTTTTCACTGCCCCTTGGAACTGCATTCGCAGATAGACAGACATTCGCTTTCTGTAAAACCTTGCCTTCGTAAGGGGCAACACTGTGTATTTCTCTCTCGCAGAGCCCGGTTGCCAATTTCGAAACGTCCAGCGATTGCGCCCACAGGAAAGCTGCCAGCACGGAAAGCTATAGCTGGTTTTCACTGCCCCTTGGAACTGCATTCGCTGATAGATAGACATTCGCTTTCTATAAAACCTTTCCTTCGTAAGGGGCAACACTGTGTATTTCTCTCTCGCAGAGCCCGGTTGCCAAATCGAAACGTCCAGCGATTGCGCCCACAGGAAAGCTGCCAGCACGGAAAGCTGTAGCTGGTTTTCACTGCCCCTTGGAACTGCATTCGCTGATAGACAGACATTCGCTTTCTACAAACGCTTTCATTGGTAAAGGGGCAACACTGTGTATTTCTCTCTCGCAGAGCCCGGTTGCCAAATTCGAAACGTCCAGCGATTGCGCCCACAGGAAAGCTGCCAGCACGGAAAGCTGTAGCTGGTTTTCACTGCCCCTTGGAACTGCATTCGCTGATAGACAGACATTCGCTTTCTACAAACGCTTTCGTTGGTAAAGGGGCAACAGTGTGTATTTCTCTCTCGCAGAGCCCGGTTGCCAAATTCGAAACGTCCAGCGATTGCGCCCACAGGAAAGCTGCCAGCACGGAAAGCTGTAGCTGGTTTTCACTGCCCATTGGAACTGCATTCGCTGCTAGACAGACATTCGCTTTCTGCAAAACCTTGCCTTCGTAAAGGGGCAAGACTGTGTATTTCTCTCTCGCAGAGCCCAGTTGCCAAATTCGAAACGTCCAGCGATTGCGCCCACAGGAAAGCTGCCAGCACGGAAAGCTGTAGCTGGTTTTCACTGCCCCTTGGAACTGCATTCGCTGATAGATAGACATTCGTTTTCTACAAAAGCTTTCGTTCGTAAAGGGGCAACACTGTGTATTTCTCTCTCGCAGAGCCCGGTTGCCAAATTCGAAACGTCCAGCGATTGCGCCCACAGGAAAGCTGCCAGCACGGAAAGCTATAGCTGGTTTTCACTGCCCCTTGGAACTGCATTCGCTGATAGACAGACATTCGATTTCTACAAAAGCCTTCGTTCGTAAAGGGGCAACACTGTGTATTTCTCTCTCGCAGAGCCCGGTTGCCAAATTCGAAACGTCCAGCGATTGCGCCCACAGGAAAGCTGCCAGCACGGAAAGCTGTAGCTGGTTTTCACTGCCCCTTGGAACTGCATTCGCAGATAGACAGACATTCGCTTTCTACAAAAGCTTTCGTTGGTAAAGGGGCAAGTCTGTGTATTTCTCTCTCGCAGAGCCCGGTTGCCAAATTCGAAACGTCCAGCGATTGCGCCCACAGGAAAGCTGCCAGCACGGAAAGCTGTAGCTGGTTTTCACTGCCCCTTGGAACTGCATTCGCTGATAGACAGACATTCGCTTTCTACAAAAGCTTTCGTTGGTAAAGGGGCAACAGTGTGTATTTCTCTCTCGCAGAGCCCGGTTGCCAAATTCGAAACGTCCAGCGATTGCGCCCACAGGAAAGCTGCCAGCACGGAAAGCTGTAGCTGGTTTTCACTGCCCCTTGGAACTGCATTCGCTGATAGACAGACATTCGCTTTCTACAAAAGCTTTTGTTGGTAAAGGGGTAAGACTGTGTATTTCTCTCTCGCAGAGCCCGGTAGCCAAATTCGAAACGTCCAGCGATTGCGCCCACAGGAAAGCTGCCAGCACGGAAAGCTGTAGCTGGTTTTCACTGCCCCTTGGAACTGCATTCGCAGATAGACAGACATTCGCTTTCTACAAACGCTTTCGTTGGTAAAGGGGCAACACTGTGTATTTCTCTCTCGCAGAGCCCGGTTGCCAAATTCGAAACGTCCAGCGATTGCGCCCACAGGAAAGCTGCCAGCATGGAAAGCTGTAGCTGGTTTTCACTGCCCCTTGGAACTGCATTCGCTGATAGACAGACATTCGCTTTCTACAAACGCTTTCGTTGCTACAGGGGCAACACTCTGTATTTCTCTCTCGCAGAGCCCGGTTGCCAAATTCGAAACGTCCAGCGATTGCGCCCACAGGAAAGCTGCCAGCACGGAAAGCTGTAGCTGGTTTTCACTGCCCCTTGGAACTGCATTCGCTGATAGACAGACATTCGCTTTCTGTAAAACCTTGCCTTCGTAAGGGGCAACACTGTGTATTTCTATCTCGCAGAGCCCGGTTGCCAAATCGAAACGTCCAGCGATTGCGCCCACAGGAAAGCTGCCAGCACGGAAAGCTGTAGCTGGTTTTCACTGCCCCTTGGAACTGCATTCGCAGATAGACAGACATTCGCTTTCTGTAAAACCTTGCCTTCGTAAGGGGCAACACTGTGTATTTCTCTCTCGCAGAGCCCGGTTGCCAAATTCGAAACATCCAGCGATTGCGCCCGCAGGAAAGCTGCCAGCACGGAAAGCTGTAGCTGGTTTTCACTGCCCCTTGGAACTGCATTCGCTGATAGACAGACATTCGCTTTCTACAAACGCTTTCATTGGTAAAGGGGCAACACTGTGTATTTCTCTCTCGCAGAGCCCGGTTGCCAAATTCGAAACGTCCAGCGATTGCGCCCACAGGAAAGCTGCCAGCACGGAAAGCTGTAGCTGGTTTTCACTGCCCCTTGGAACTGCATTCGCTGATAGACAGACATTCGCTTTCTACAAACGCTTTCGTTGCTACAGGGGCAACACTGTGTATTTCTCTCTCGCAGAGCCCGGTTGCCAAATTCGAAACGTCCAGCGATTGCGCCCACAGGAAAGCTGCCAGCACGGAAAGCTGTAGCTGGTTTTCACTGCCCCTTGGAACTGCATTCGCTGATAGACAGACATTCGCTTTCTACAAAAGCTTTCGTTGGTAAAGGGGCAACACTGTGTATTTCTCTCTCGCAGAGCCCGGTTGCCAAATTCGAAACGTCCAGCGATTGCGCCCACAGGAAAGCTGCCAGCACGGAAAGCTGTAGCTGGTTTTCACTGCCCCTTGGAACTGCATTCGCTGATAGACAGACATTCGCTTTCTACAAAAGCTTTCGTTGGTAAAGGGGCAACAGTGTGTATTTCTCTCTCGCAGAGCCCGGTTGCCAAATTCGAAACGTCCAGCGATTGCGCCCACAGGAAAGCTGCCAGCACGGAAAGCTGTAGCTGGTTTTCACTGCCCCTTGGAACTGCATTCGCTGATAGACAGACATTCGCTTTCTACAAAAGCTTTCGTTGGTAAAGGGGCAACACTGTGTATTTCTCTCTCGCAGAGCCCGGTTGCCAAATTCGAAACGTCCAGCGATTGCGCCCACAGGAAAGCTGCCAGCACGGAAAGCTGTAGCTGGTTTTCACTGCCCCTTGGAACTGCATTCGCTGATAGACAGACATTCGCTTTCTACAAACGCTTTCGTTGCTACAGGGGCAAAACTGTGTATTTCTCTCTCGCAGAGCCCGGTTGCCAAATTCGAAACGTCCAGCGATTGCGCCCACAGGAAAGCTGCCAGCACGGAAAGCTATAGCTGGTTTTCACTGCCCCTTGGAACTGCATTCGCTGATAGACAGACATTCGTTTTCTACAAAAGCTTTCGTTCGTAAACGGGCAACACTGTGTATTTCTCTCTCGCAGAGCCCGGTTGCCAAATTCGAAACGTCCAGCGATTGCGCCCACAGGAAAGCTGCCAGCACGGAAAGCTGTAGCTGGTTTTCACTGCCCCTTGGAACTTCATTCGCTGATAAACAGACATTCGCTTTCTACAAAAGCTTTTATTGGTAAAGGGGCAACAGTGTGTATTTCTCTCTCGCAGAGCCCGGTTGCCAAATTCGAAACGTCCAGCGATTGCGCCCACAGGAAAGCTGCCAGCACGGAAAGCTGTAGCTGGTTTTCACTGCCCCTTGGAACTGCATTCGCTGATAGACAGACATTCGCTTTCTGTAAAACCTTGCCTTCGTAAGGGGCAACACTGTGTATTTCTCTCTCGCAGAGCCCGGTTGCCAAATCGAAACGTCCAGCGATTGCGCCCACAGGAAAGCTGCCAGCACGGAAAGCTGTAGCTGGTTTTCACTGCCCCTTGGAACTGCATTCGCAGATAGACAGACATTCGCTTTCTGTAAAACCTTGCCTTCGTAAAGGGCAACACTGTGTATTTCTCTCTCGCAGAGCCCGGTTGCCAAATTCGAAACGTCCAGCGATTGCGCCCACAGGAAAGCTGCCAGCACGGAAAGCTGTAGCTGGTTTTCACTGCCCCTTGGAACTGCATTCGCTGATAGACAGACATTCGCTTTCTACAAAAGCTTTCGTTGGTAAAGGGGCAAGTCTGTGTATTTCTCTCTTGCAGAGCCCGGTTGCCAAATTCGAAACGTCCAGCGATTGCGCCCACAGGAAAGCTGCCAGCACGGAAAGCTGTAGCTGGTTTTCACTGCCCCTTGGAACTGCATTCGCTGATAGACAGACATTCGCTTTCTACAAAAGCTTTCGTTGGTAAAGGGGCAACACTGTGTATTTCTCTCTCGCAGAGCCCGGTTGCCAAATTCGAAACGTCCAGCGATTGCGCCCACAGGAAAGCTGCCAGCACGGAAAGCTGTAGCTGGTTTTCACTGCCCCTTGGAACTGCATTCGCTGATAGACAGACATTCGCTTTCTACAAAAGCTTTCGTTGGTAAAGGGGCAAGTCTGTGTATTTCTCTCTCGCAGAGCCCGGTTGCCAAATTCGAAACGTCCAGCGATTGCGCCCACAGGAAAGCTGCCAGCACGGAAAGCTGTAGCTGGTTTTCACTGCCCCTTGGAACTGCATTCGCTGATAGACAGACATTCGCTTTCTACAAAAGCTTTCGTTGGTAAAGGGGCAACAGTGTGTATTTCTCTCTCGCAGAGCCCGGTTGCCAAATTCGAAACGTCCAGCGATTGCGCCCACAGGAAAGCTGCCAGCACGGAAAGCTGTAGCTGGTTTTCACTGCCCCTTGGAACTGCATTCGCTGATAGACAGACATTCGCTTTCTACAAAAGCTTTTGTTGGTAAAGGGGTAAGACTGTGTATTTCTCTCTCGCAGAGCCCGGTAGCCAAATTCGAAACGTCCAGCGATTGCGCCCACAGGAAAGCTGCCAGCACGGAAAGCTGTAGCTGGTTTTCACTGCCCCTTGGAACTGCATTCGCAGATAGACAGACATTCGCTTTCTACAAACGCTTTCGTTGGTAAAGGGGCAACACTGTGTATTTCTCTCTCGCAGAGCCCGGTTGCCAAATTCGAAACGTCCAGCGATTGCGCCCACAGGAAAGCTGCCAGCATGGAAAGCTGTAGCTGGTTTTCACTGCCCCTTGGAACTGCATTCGCTGATAGACAGACATTCGCTTTCTACAAACGCTTTCGTTGCTACAGGGGCAACACTCTGTATTTCTCTCTCGCAGAGCCCGGTTGCCAAATTCGAAACGTCCAGCGATTGCGCCCACAGGAAAGCTGCCAGCACGGAAAGCTGTAGCTGGTTTTCACTGCCCCTTGGAACTGCATTCGCTGATAGACAGACATTCGCTTTCTGTAAAACCTTGCCTTCGTAAGGGGCAACACTGTGTATTTCTATCTCGCAGAGCCCGGTTGCCAAATCGAAACGTCCAGCGATTGCGCCCACAGGAAAGCTGCCAGCACGGAAAGCTGTAGCTGGTTTTCACTGCCCCTTGGAACTGCATTCGCAGATAGACAGACATTCGCTTTCTGTAAAACCTTGCCTTCGTAAGGGGCAACACTGTGTATTTCTCTCTCGCAGAGCCCGGTTGCCAAATTCGAAACGTCCAGCGATTGCGCCCGCAGGAAAGCTGCCAGCACGGAAAGCTGTAGCTGGTTTTCACTGCCCCTTGGAACTGCATTCGCTGATAGACAGACATTCGCTTTCTACAAACGCTTTCATTGGTAAAGGGGCAACACTGTGTATTTCTCTCTCGCAGAGCCCGGTTGCCAAATTCGAAACGTCCAGCGATTGCGCCCACAGGAAAGCTGCCAGCACGGAAAGCTGTAGCTGGTTTTCACTGCCCCTTGGAACTGCATTCGCTGATAGACAGACATTCGCTTTCTACAAACGCTTTCGTTGCTACAGGGGCAACACTGTGTATTTCTCTCTCGCAGAGCCCGGTTGCCAAATTCGAAACGTCCAGCGATTGCGCCCACAGGAAAGCTGCCAGCACGGAAAGCTGTAGCTGGTTTTCACTGCCCCTTGGAACTGCATTCGCTGATAGACAGACATTCGCTTTCTACAAAAGCTTTCGTTGGTAAAGGGGCAAGTCTGTGTATTTCTCTCTCGCAGAGCCCGGTTGCCAAATTCGAAACGTCCAGCGATTGCGCCCACAGGAAAGCTGCCAGCACGGAAAGCTGTAGCTGGTTTTCACTGCCCCTTGGAACTGCATTCGCTGATAGACAGACATTCGCTTTCTACAAAAGCTTTCGTTGGTAAAGGGGCAACACTGTGTATTTCTCTCTCGCAGAGCCCGGTTGCCAAATTCGAAACGTCCAGCGATTGCGCCCACAGGAAAGCTGCCAGCACGGAAAGCTGTAGCTGGTTTTCACTGCCCCTTGGAACTGCATTCGCTGATAGACAGACATTCGCTTTCTACAAAAGCTTTCGTTGGTAAAGGGGCAACACTGTGTATTTCTCTCTCGCAGAGCCCGGTTGCCAAATTCGAAACGTCCAGCGATTGCGCCCACAGGAAAGCTGCCAGCACGGAAAGCTGTAGCTGGTTTTCACTGCCCCTTGGAACTGCATTCGCTGATAGACAGACATTCGCTTTCTACAAAAGCTTTCGTTGGTAAAGGGGCAAGTCTGTGTATTTCTCTCTCGCAGAGCCCAGTTGCCAAATTCGAAACGTCCAGCGATTGCGCCCACAGGAAAGCTGCCAGCACGGAAAGCTGTAGCTGGTTTTCACTGCCCCTTGGAACTGCATTCGCTGATAGACAGACATTCGCTTTCTACAAAAGCTTTCGTTGGTAAAGGGGCAACACTGTGTATTTCTCTCTCGCAGAGCCCGGTTGCCAAATTCGAAACGTCCAGCGATTGCGCCCACAGGAAAGCTGCCAGCACGGAAAGCTGTAGCTGGTTTTCACTGCCCCTTGGAACTGCATTCGCTGATAGACAGACATTCGCTTTCTACAAAAGCTTTCGTTGGTAAAGGGGCAAGTCTGTGTATTTCTCTCTCGCAGAGCCCGGTTGCCAAATTCGAAACGTCCAGCGATTGCGCCCACAGGAAAGCTGCCAGCACGGAAAGCTGTAGCTGGTTTTCACTGCCCCTTGGAACTGCATTCGCTGATAGACAGACATTCGCTTTCTACAAAAGCTTTCGTTGGTAAAGGGGCAACAGTGTGTATTTCTCTCTCGCAGAGCCCGGTTGCCAAATTCGAAACGTCCAGCGATTGCGCCCACAGGAAAGCTGCCAGCACGGAAAGCTGTAGCTGGTTTTCACTGCCCCTTGGAACTGCATTCGCTGATAGACAGACATTCGCTTTCTACAAAAGCTTTTGTTGGTAAAGGGGTAAGACTGTGTATTTCTCTCTCGCAGAGCCCGGTAGCCAAATTCGAAACGTCCAGCGATTGCGCCCACAGGAAAGCTGCCAGCACGGAAAGCTGTAGCTGGTTTTCACTGCCCCTTGGAACTGCATTCGCAGATAGACAGACATTCGCTTTCTACAAACGCTTTCGTTGGTAAAGGGGCAACACTGTGTATTTCTCTCTCGCAGAGCCCGGTTGCCAAATTCGAAACGTCCAGCGATTGCGCCCACAGGAAAGCTGCCAGCATGGAAAGCTGTAGCTGGTTTTCACTGCCCCTTGGAACTGCATTCGCTGATAGACAGACATTCGCTTTCTACAAACGCTTTCGTTGCTACAGGGGCAACACTCTGTATTTCTCTCTCGCAGAGCCCGGTTGCCAAATTCGAAACGTCCAGCGATTGCGCCCACAGGAAAGCTGCCAGCACGGAAAGCTGTAGCTGGTTTTCACTGCCCCTTGGAACTGCATTCGCTGATAGACAGACATTCGCTTTCTGTAAAACCTTGCCTTCGTAAGGGGCAACACTGTGTATTTCTATCTCGCAGAGCCCGGTTGCCAAATCGAAACGTCCAGCGATTGCGCCCACAGGAAAGCTGCCAGCACGGAAAGCTGTAGCTGGTTTTCACTGCCCCTTGGAACTGCATTCGCAGATAGACAGACATTCGCTTTCTGTAAAACCTTGCCTTCGTAAGGGGCAACACTGTGTATTTCTCTCTCGCAGAGCCCGGTTGCCAAATTCGAAACGTCCAGCGATTGCGCCCGCAGGAAAGCTGCCAGCACGGAAAGCTGTAGCTGGTTTTCACTGCCCCTTGGAACTGCATTCGCTGATAGACAGACATTCGCTTTCTACAAACGCTTTCATTGGTAAAGGGGCAACACTGTGTATTTCTCTCTCGCAGAGCCCGGTTGCCAAATTCGAAACGTCCAGCGATTGCGCCCACAGGAAAGCTGCCAGCACGGAAAGCTGTAGCTGGTTTTCACTGCCCCTTGGAACTGCATTCGCTGATAGACAGACATTCGCTTTCTACAAACGCTTTCGTTGCTACAGGGGCAACACTGTGTATTTCTCTCTCGCAGAGCCCGGTTGCCAAATTCGAAACGTCCAGCGATTGCGCCCACAGGAAAGCTGCCAGCACGGAAAGCTGTAGCTGGTTTTCACTGCCCCTTGGAACTGCATTCGCTGATAGACAGACATTCGCTTTCTACAAAAGCTTTCGTTGGTAAAGGGGCAAGTCTGTGTATTTCTCTCTCGCAGAGCCCGGTTGCCAAATTCGAAACGTCCAGCGATTGCGCCCACAGGAAAGCTGCCAGCACGGAAAGCTGTAGCTGGTTTTCACTGCCCCTTGGAACTGCATTCGCTGATAGACAGACATTCGCTTTCTACAAAAGCTTTCGTTGGTAAAGGGGCAACACTGTGTATTTCTCTCTCGCAGAGCCCGGTTGCCAAATTCGAAACGTCCAGCGATTGCGCCCACAGGAAAGCTGCCAGCACGGAAAGCTGTAGCTGGTTTTCACTGCCCCTTGGAACTGCATTCGCTGATAGACAGACATTCGCTTTCTACAAAAGCTTTCGTTGGTAAAGGGGCAACACTGTGTATTTCTCTCTCGCAGAGCCCGGTTGCCAAATTCGAAACGTCCAGCGATTGCGCCCACAGGAAAGCTGCCAGCACGGAAAGCTGTAGCTGGTTTTCACTGCCCCTTGGAACTGCATTCGCTGATAGACAGACATTCGCTTTCTACAAACGCTTTCGTTGCTACAGGGGCAAAACTGTGTATTTCTCTCTCGCAGAGCCCGGTTGCCAAATTCGAAACGTCCAGCGATTGCGCCCACAGGAAAGCTGCCAGCACGGAAAGCTATAGCTGGTTTTCACTGCCCCTTTGAACTGCATTCGCTGATAGACAGACATTCGTTTTCTACAAAAGCTTTCGTTCGTAAACGGGCAACACTGTGTATTTCTCTCTCGCAGAGCCCGGTTGCCAAATTCGAAACGTCCAGCGATTGCGCCCACAGGAAAGCTGCCAGCACGGAAAGCTGTAGCTGGTTTTCACTGCCCCTTGGAACTTCATTCGCTGATAAACAGACATTCGCTTTCTACAAAAGCTTTTGTTGGTAAAGGGGCAACAGTGTGTATTTCTCTCTCGCAGAGCCCGGTTGCCAAATTCGAAACGTCCAGCGATTGCGCCCACAGGAAAGCTGCCAGCACGGAAAGCTGTAGCTGGTTTTCACTGCCCCTTGGAACTGCATTCGCTGATAGACAGACATTCGCTTTCTGTAAAACCTTGCCTTCGTAAGGGGCAACACTGTGTATTTCTCTCTCGCAGAGCCCGGTTGCCAAATCGAAACGTCCAGCGATTGCGCCCACAGGAAAGCTGCCAGCACGGAAAGCTGTAGCTGGTTTTCACTGCCCCTTGGAACTGCATTCGCAGATAGACAGACATTCGCTTTCTGTAAAACCTTGCCTTCGTAAAGGGCAACACTGTGTATTTCTCTCTCGCAGAGCCCGGTTGCCAAATTCGAAACGTCCAGCGATTGCGCCCACAGGAAAGCTGCCAGCACGGAAAGCTGTAGCTGTTTTTCACTGCCCCTTGGAACTGCATTCGCTGATAGACAGACATTCGCTTTCTACAAAAGCTTTCGTTGGTAAAGGGGCAACACTGTGTATTTCTCTCTCGCAGAGCCCGGTTGCCAAATTCGAAACGTCCAGCGATTGCGCCCACAGGAAAGCTGCCAGCACGGAAAGCTGTAGCTGGTTTTCACTGCCCCTTGGAACTGCATTCACTGATAGACAGACATTCGCTTTCTACAAAAGCTTTCGTTGGTAAAGGGGCAACACTGTGTATTTCTCTCTCGCAGAGCCCGGTTGCCAAATTCGAAACGTCCAGCGATTGCGCCCACAGGAAAGCTGCCAGCACGGAAAGCTGTAGCTGGTTTTCACTGCCCCTTGGAACTGCATTCGCTGATAGACAGACATTCGCTTTCTACAAAAGCTTTCGTTGGTAAAGGGGCAAGTCTGTGTATTTCTCTCTCGCAGAGCCCGGTTGCCAAATTCGAAACGTCCAGCGATTGCGCCCACAGGAAAGCTGCCAGCACGGAAAGCTGTAGCTGGTTTTCACTGCCCCTTGGAACTGCATTCGCTGATAGACAGACATTCGCTTTCTACAAAAGCTTTTGTTGGTAAAGGGGCAACACTGTGTATTTCTCTCTCGCAGAGCCCGGTTGCCAAATTCGAAACGTCCAGCGATTGCGCCCACAGGAAAGCTGCCAGCACGGAAAGCTGTAGCTGGTTTTCACTGCCCCTTGGAACTGCATTCGCTGATAGACAGACATTCGCTTTCTACAAAAGCTTTTGTTGGTAAAGGGGCAAGACTGTGTATTTCTCTCTCGCAGAGCCCGGTTGCCAAATTCGAAACGTCCAGCGATTGCGCCCACAGGAAAGCTGCCAGCACGGAAAGCTGTAGCTGGTTTTCACTGCCCCTTGGAACTGCATTCGCTGATAGACAGACATTCGCTTTCTACAAAAGCTTTTGTTGGTAAAGGGGTAAGACTGTGTATTTCTCTCTCGCAGAGCCCGGTAGCCAAATTCGAAACGTCCAGCGATTGCGCCCACAGGAAAGCTGCCAGCACGGAAAGCTGTAGCTGGTTTTCACTGCCCCTTGGAACTGCATTCGCAGATAGACAGACATTCGCTTTCTACAAACGCTTTCGTTGGTAAAGGGGCAACACTGTGTATTTCTCTCTCGCAGAGCCCGGTTGCCAAATTCGAAACGTCCAGCGATTGCGCCCACAGGAAAGCTGCCAGCATGGAAAGCTGTAGCTGGTTTTCACTGCCCCTTGGAACTGCATTCGCTGATAGACAGACATTCGCTTTCTACAAAAGCTTTCGTTGCTACAGGGGCAACACTCTGTATTTCTCTCTCGCAGAGCCCGGTTGCCAAATTCGAAACGTCCAGCGATTGCGCCCACAGGAAAGCTGCCAGCACGGAAAGCTGTAGCTGGTTTTCACTGCCCCTTGGAACTGCATTCGCTGATAGACAGACATTCGCTTTCTGTAAAACCTTGCCTTCGTAAGGGGCAACACTGTGTATTTCTATCTCGCAGAGCCCGGTTGCCAAATCGAAACGTCCAGCGATTGCGCCCACAGGAAAGCTGCCAGCACGGAAAGCTGTAGCTGGTTTTCACTGCCCCTTGGAACTGCATTCGCAGATAGACAGACATTCGCTTTCTGTAAAACCTTGCCTTCGTAAGGGGCAACACTGTGTATTTCTCTCTCGCAGAGCCCGGTTGCCAAATTCGAAACATCCAGCGATTGCGCCCGCAGGAAAGCTGCCAGCACGGAAAGCTGTAGCTGGTTTTCACTGCCCCTTGGAACTGCATTCGCTGATAGACAGACATTCGCTTTCTACAAACGCTTTCATTGGTAAAGGGGCAACACTGTGTATTTCTCTCTCGCAGAGCCCGGTTGCCAAATTCGAAACGTCCAGCGATTGCGCCCACAGGAAAGCTGCCAGCACGGAAAGCTGTAGCTGGTTTTCACTGCCCCTTGGAACTGCATTCGCTGATAGACAGACATTCGCTTTCTACAAACGCTTTCGTTGCTACAGGGGCAACACTGTGTATTTCTCTCTCGCAGAGCCCGGTTGCCAAATTCGAAACGTCCAGCGATTGCGCCCACAGGAAAGCTGCCAGCACGGAAAGCTGTAGCTGGTTTTCACTGCCCCTTGGAACTGCATTCGCTGATAGACAGACATTCGCTTTCTACAAAAGCTTTCGTTGGTAAAGGGGCAAGTCTGTGTATTTCTCTCTCGCAGAGCCCGGTTGCCAAATTCGAAACGTCCAGCGATTGCGCCCACAGGAAAGCTGCCAGCACGGAAAGCTGTAGCTGGTTTTCACTGCCCCTTGGAACTGCATTCGCTGATAGACAGACATTCGCTTTCTACAAAAGCTTTCGTTGGTAAAGGGGCAACACTGTGTATTTCTCTCTCGCAGAGCCCGGTTGCCAAATTCGAAACGTCCAGCGATTGCGCCCACAGGAAAGCTGCCAGCACGGAAAGCTGTAGCTGGTTTTCACTGCCCCTTGGAACTGCATTCGCTGATAGACAGACATTCGCTTTCTACAAAAGCTTTCGTTGGTAAAGGGGCAACACTGTGTATTTCTCTCTCGCAGAGCCCGGTTGCCAAATTCGAAACGTCCAGCGATTGCGCCCACAGGAAAGCTGCCAGCACGGAAAGCTGTAGCTGGTTTTCACTGCCCCTTGGAACTGCATTCGCTGATAGACAGACATTCGCTTTCTACAAACGCTTTCGTTGCTACAGGGGCAAAACTGTGTATTTCTCTCTCGCAGAGCCCGGTTGCCAAATTCGAAACGTCCAGCGATTGCGCCCACAGGAAAGCTGCCAGCACGGAAAGCTATAGCTGGTTTTCACTGCCCCTTGGAACTGCATTCGCTGATAGACAGACATTCGTTTTCTACAAACGCTTTCGTTCGTAAACGGGCAACACTGTGTATTTCTCTCTCGCAGAGCCCGGTTGCCAAATTCGAAACGTCCAGCGATTGCGCCCACAGGAAAGCTGCCAGCACGGAAAGCTGTAGCTGGTTTTCACTGCCCCTTGGAACTTCATTCGCTGATAAACAGACATTCGCTTTCTACAAAAGCTTTTGTTGGTAAAGGGGCAACAGTGTGTATTTCTCTCTCGCAGAGCCCGGTTGCCAAATTCGAAACGTCCAGCGATTGCGCCCACAGGAAAGCTGCCAGCACGGAAAGCTGTAGCTGGTTTTCACTGCCCCTTGGAACTGCATTCGCTGATAGACAGACATTCGCTTTCTGTAAAACCTTGCCTTCGTAAGGGGCAACACTGTGTATTTCTCTCTCGCAGAGCCCGGTTGCCAAATCGAAACGTCCAGCGATTGCGCCCACAGGAAAGCTGCCAGCACGGAAAGCTGTAGCTGTTTTTCACTGCCCCTTGGAACTGCATTCGCTGATAGACAGACATTCGCTTTCTACAAAAGCTTTCGTTGGTAAAGGGGCAACACTGTGTATTTCTCTCTCGCAGAGCCCGGTTGCCAAATTCGAAACGTCCAGCGATTGCGCCCACAGGAAAGCTGCCAGCACGGAAAGCTGTAGCTGGTTTTCACTGCCCCTTGGAACTGCATTCACTGATAGACAGACATTCGCTTTCTACAAAAGCTTTCGTTGGTAAAGGGGCAACACTGTGTATTTCTCTCTCGCAGAGCCCGGTTGCCAAATTCGAAACGTCCAGCGATTGCGCCCACAGGAAAGCTGCCAGCACGGAAAGCTGTAGCTGGTTTTCACTGCCCCTTGGAACTGCATTCGCTGATAGACAGACATTCGCTTTCTACAAAAGCTTTCGTTGGTAAAGGGGCAAGTCTGTGTATTTCTCTCTCGCAGAGCCCGGTTGCCAAATTCGAAACGTCCAGCGATTGCGCCCACAGGAAAGCTGCCAGCACGGAAAGCTGTAGCTGGTTTTCACTGCCCCTTGGAACTGCATTCGCTGATAGACAGACATTCGCTTTCTACAAACTCTTTCGTTGCTACAGGGGCAACACTGTGTATTTCTCTCTCGCAGAGCCCGGTTGCCAAATTCGAAACGTCCAGCGATTGCGCCCACAGGAAAGCTGCCAGCACGGAAAGCTGTAGCTGGTTTTCACTGCCCCTTGGAACTGCATTCGCTGATAGACAGACATTCGCTTTCTACAAAAGCTTGCGTTCGTAAACGGGCAACACTGTGTATTTTCTCTCGCAGAGCCCGGTTGCCAAATTCGAAACGTCCAGCGATTGCGCCCACAGGAAAGCTGCCAGCACGGAAAGCTGTAGCTGGTTTTCACTGCCCCTTGGAACTGCATTCGCTGATAGACAGACATTCGCTTTCTGTAAAACCTTGCCTTCGTAAGGGGCAACACTGTGTATTTCTATCTCGCAGAGCCCGGTTGCCAAATCGAAACGTCCAGCGATTGCGCCCACAGGAAAGCTGCCAGCACGGAAAGCTGTAGCTGGTTTTCACTGCCCCTTGGAACTGCATTCGCAGATAGACAGACATTCGCTTTCTGTAAAACCTTGCCTTCGTAAGGGGCAACACTGTGTATTTCTCTCTCGCAGAGCCCGGTTGCCAAATTCGAAACATCCAGCGATTGCGCCCGCAGGAAAGCTGCCAGCACGGAAAGCTGTAGCTGGTTTTCACTGCCCCTTGGAACTGCATTCGCTGATAGACAGACATTCGCTTTCTACAAACGCTTTCATTGGTAAAGGGGCAACACTGTGTATTTCTCTCTCGCAGAGCCCGGTTGCCAAATTCGAAACGTCCAGCGATTGCGCCCACAGGAAAGCTGCCAGCACGGAAAGCTGTAGCTGGTTTTCACTGCCCCTTGGAACTGCATTCGCTGATAGACAGACATTCGCTTTCTACAAACGCTTTCGTTGCTACAGGGGCAACACTGTGTATTTCTCTCTCGCAGAGCCCGGTTGCCAAATTCGAAACGTCCAGCGATTGCGCCCACAGGAAAGCTGCCAGCACGGAAAGCTGTAGCTGGTTTTCACTGCCCCTTGGAACTGCATTCGCTG
This sequence comes from Mycteria americana, assembly GCF_035582795.1. Lineage (NCBI taxonomy): Eukaryota > Metazoa > Chordata > Aves > Ciconiiformes > Ciconiidae > Mycteria > Mycteria americana. The sequence continues at coordinate 25,123,190 of NC_134372.1, forward strand.
ATAGACAGACATTCGCTTTCTACAAAAGCTTTCGTTGGTAAAGGGGCAAGTCTGTGTATTTCTCTCTCGCAGAGCCCGGTTGCCAAATTCGAAACGTCCAGCGATTGCGCCCACAGGAAAGCTGCCAGCACGGAAAGCTGTAGCTGGTTTTCACTGCCCCTTGGAACTGCATTCGCTGATAGACAGACATTCGCTTTCTACAAAAGCTTTCGTTGGTAAAGGGGCAACACTGTGTATTTCTCTCTCGCAGAGCCCGGTTGCCAAATTCGAAACGTCCAGCGATTGCGCCCACAGGAAAGCTGCCAGCACGGAAAGCTGTAGCTGGTTTTCACTGCCCCTTGGAACTGCATTCGCTGATAGACAGACATTCGCTTTCTACAAAAGCTTTCGTTGGTAAAGGGGCAACACTGTGTATTTCTCTCTCGCAGAGCCCGGTTGCCAAATTCGAAACGTCCAGCGATTGCGCCCACAGGAAAGCTGCCAGCACGGAAAGCTGTAGCTGGTTTTCACTGCCCCTTGGAACTGCATTCGCTGATAGACAGACATTCGCTTTCTACAAACGCTTTCGTTGCTACAGGGGCAAAACTGTGTATTTCTCTCTCGCAGAGCCCGGTTGCCAAATTCGAAACGTCCAGCGATTGCGCCCACAGGAAAGCTGCCAGCACGGAAAGCTATAGCTGGTTTTCACTGCCCCTTGGAACTGCATTCGCTGATAGACAGACATTCGTTTTCTACAAACGCTTTCGTTCGTAAACGGGCAACACTGTGTATTTCTCTCTCGCAGAGCCCGGTTGCCAAATTCGAAACGTCCAGCGATTGCGCCCACAGGAAAGCTGCCAGCACGGAAAGCTGTAGCTGGTTTTCACTGCCCCTTGGAACTTCATTCGCTGATAAACAGACATTCGCTTTCTACAAAAGCTTTTGTTGGTAAAGGGGCAACAGTGTGTATTTCTCTCTCGCAGAGCCCGGTTGCCAAATTCGAAACGTCCAGCGATTGCGCCCACAGGAAAGCTGCCAGCACGGAAAGCTGTAGCTGGTTTTCACTGCCCCTTGGAACTGCATTCGCTGATAGACAGACATTCGCTTTCTGTAAAACCTTGCCTTCGTAAGGGGCAACACTGTGTATTTCTCTCTCGCAGAGCCCGGTTGCCAAATCGAAACGTCCAGCGATTGCGCCCACAGGAAAGCTGCCAGCACGGAAAGCTGTAGCTGTTTTTCACTGCCCCTTGGAACTGCATTCGCTGATAGACAGACATTCGCTTTCTACAAAAGCTTTCGTTGGTAAAGGGGCAACACTGTGTATTTCTCTCTCGCAGAGCCCGGTTGCCAAATTCGAAACGTCCAGCGATTGCGCCCACAGGAAAGCTGCCAGCACGGAAAGCTGTAGCTGGTTTTCACTGCCCCTTGGAACTGCATTCACTGATAGACAGACATTCGCTTTCTACAAAAGCTTTCGTTGGTAAAGGGGCAACACTGTGTATTTCTCTCTCGCAGAGCCCGGTTGCCAAATTCGAAACGTCCAGCGATTGCGCCCACAGGAAAGCTGCCAGCACGGAAAGCTGTAGCTGGTTTTCACTGCCCCTTGGAACTGCATTCGCTGATAGACAGACATTCGCTTTCTACAAAAGCTTTCGTTGGTAAAGGGGCAAGTCTGTGTATTTCTCTCTCGCAGAGCCCGGTTGCCAAATTCGAAACGTCCAGCGATTGCGCCCACAGGAAAGCTGCCAGCACGGAAAGCTGTAGCTGGTTTTCACTGCCCCTTGGAACTGCATTCGCTGATAGACAGACATTCGCTTTCTACAAACTCTTTCGTTGCTACAGGGGCAACACTGTGTATTTCTCTCTCGCAGAGCCCGGTTGCCAAATTCGAAACGTCCAGCGATTGCGCCCACAGGAAAGCTGCCAGCACGGAAAGCTGTAGCTGGTTTTCACTGCCCCTTGGAACTGCATTCGCTGATAGACAGACATTCGCTTTCTACAAAAGCTTGCGTTCGTAAACGGGCAACACTGTGTATTTTCTCTCGCAGAGCCCGGTTGCCAAATTCGAAACGTCCAGCGATTGCGCCCACAGGAAAGCTGCCAGCACGGAAAGCTGTAGCTGGTTTTCACTGCCCCTTGGAACTGCATTCGCTGATAGACAGACATTCGCTTTCTACAAAAGCTTTCGTTGGTAAAGGGGCAACACTTTGTATTTCTCTCTCGCAGAGCCCGGTTGCCAAATTCGAAACGTCCAGCGATTGCGCCCACAGGAAAGCTGCCAGCACGGAAAGCTGTAGCTGGTTTTCACTGCCCCTTGGAACTGCATTCGCTGATAGACAGACATTCGCTTTCTACAAAAGCTTTCGTTGGTAAAGGGGCAACACTTTGTATTTCTCTCTCGCAGAGCCCGGTTGCCAAATTCGAAACGTCCAGCGATTGCGCCCACAGGAAAGCTGCCAGCACGGAAAGCTGTAGCTGGTTTTCACTGCCCCTTGGAACTGCATTCGCTGATAGACAGACATTCGCTTTCTATAAAAGCTTTCGTTGGTAAAGGGGCAAGTCTGTGTATTTCTCTCTCGCAGAGCCCGGTTGCCAAATTCGAAAAGTCCAGCGATTGCGCCCACAGGAAAGCTGCCAGCACGGAAAGCTGTAGCTGGTTTTCACTGTCTCTTGGAACTGCATTCGCTGATAGACAGACATTCGTTTTCTACAAAAGCTTTCGTTCGTAAGGGGCAACACTGTGTATTTCTCTCTCGCAGAGCCCGGTTGCCAAATTCGAAACGTCCAGCGATTGCGCCCACAGGAAAGCTGCCAGCACGGAAAGCTGTAGCTGGTTTTCACTGCCCCTTGGAACTGCATTCGCTGATAGATAGACATTCGCTTTCTGTAAAACCTTGCCTTCGTAAGGGGCAACACTGTGTATTTCTCTCTCGCAGAGCCCGGTTGCCAAATCGAAACGTCCAGCGATTGCGCCCACAGGAAAGCTGCCAGCACGGAAAGCTGTAGCTGGTTTTCACTGCCCCTTGGAACTGCATTCACTGATAGACAGACATTCGCTTTCTACAAAAGCTTTCGTTGGTAAAGGGGCAACACTGTGTATTTCTCTCTCGCAGAGCCCGGTTGCCAAAATCGAAACGTCCAGCGATTGCGCCCACAGGAAAGCTGCCAGCACGGAAAGCTGTAGCTGGTTTTCACTGCCCCTTGGAACTGCATTCGCTGATAGACAGACATTCGCTTTCTACAAACGCTTTCATTGCTACAGGGGCAACACTGTGTATTTCTCTCTCGCAGAGCCCGGTTGCCAAATTCGAAACGTCCAGCGATTGCGCCCACAGGAAAGCTGCCAGCACGGAAAGCTGTAGCTGGTTTTCACTGCCCCTTGGAACTGCATTCGCTGATAGACAGACATTCGCTTTCTACAAAAGCTTGCGTTCGTAAACGGGCAACAGTGTGTATTTCTCTCTCTCAGAGCCCGGTTGCCAAATTCGAAACGTCCAGCGATTGCGCCCACATGAAAGCTGCCAGCACGGAAAGCTTTAGCTGGTTTTCACTGCCCATTGGAACTGCATTCGCTGCTAGACAGACATTCGCTTTCTGCAAAACCTTGCCTTCGTAAAGGGGCAACACTGTGTATTTCTCTCTCGCAGAGCCCAGTTGCCAAATTCGAAACGTCCAGCGATTGCGCCCACAGGAAAGCTGCCAGCACGGAAAGCTGTAGCTGGTTTTCACTGCCCCTTGGAACTGCATTCGCTGATAGATAGACATTCGTTTTCTACAAAAGCTTTCGTTCGTAAAGGGGCAACACTGTGTATTTCTCTCTCGCAGAGCCCGGTTGCCAAATTCGAAACGTCCAGCGATTGCGCCCACAGGAAAGCTGCCAGCACGGAAAGCTGTAGCTGGTTTTCACTGCCCCTTGGAACTGCATTCGCTGATAGACAGACATTCGCTTTCTACAAAAGCTTTCGTTCGTAAAGGGGCAACACTGTGTATTTCTCTCTCGCAGAGCCCGGTTGCCAAATTCGAAACGTCCAGCGATTGCGCCCACAGGAAAGCTGCCAGCACGGAAAGCTGTAGCTGGTTTTCACTGCCCCTTGGAACTGCATTCGCTGAGAGACAGACATTCGCTTTCTACAAAAGCTTTCGTTGGTAAAGGGGCAACACTGTGTATTTCTCTCTCGCAGATCCCGGTTGCCAAATTCGAAACGTCCAGCGATTGCGCCCACAGGAAAGCTGCCAGCACGGAAAGCTGTAGCTGGTTTTCACTGCCCCTTGGAACTGCATTCGCTGAGAGACAGACATTCGCTTTCTACAAAAGCTTTCGTTGGTAAAGGGGCAAGTCTGTGTATTTCTCTCTCGCAGAGCCCGGTTGCCAAATTCGAAACGTCCAGCGATTGCGCCCACAGGAAAGCTGCCAGCACGGAAAGCTGTAGCTGGTTTTCACTGCCCCTTGGAACTGCATTCGCTGATAGACAGACATTCGCTTTCTACAAAAGCTTTCGTTGGTAAAGGGGCAACACTGTGTATTTCTCTCTCGCAGAGCCCGGTTGCCAAATTCGAAACGTCCAGCGATTGCGCCCACAGGAAAGCTGCCAGCACGGAAAGCTGTAGCTGGTTTTCACTGCCCCTTGGAACTGCATTCGCTGATAGACAGACATTCGCTTTCTACAAAAGCTTTCGTTGGTAAAGGGGCAACACTGTGTATTTCTCTCTCGCAGAGCCCGGTTGCCAAATTCGAAACGTCCAGCGATTGCGCCCACAGGAAAGCTGCCAGTACGGAAAGCTGTAGCTGGTTTTCACTGCCCCTTGGAACTGCATTCGCTGATAGACAGACATTCGCTTTCTACAAAAGCTTTTGTTGGTAAAGGGGCAACACTGTGTATTTCTCTCTCGCAGAGCCCGGTTGCCAAATTCGAAACGTCCAGCGATTGCGCCCACAGGAAAGCTGCCAGCACGGAAAGCTGTAGCTGGTTTTCACTGCCCCTTGGAACTGCATTCGCTGATAGACAGACATTCGCTTTCTACAAACGCTTTCGTTGCTACAGGGGCAACACTGTGTATTTCTCTCTCGCAGAGCCCGGTTGCCAAATTCGAAACGTCCAGCGATTGCGCCCACAGGAAAGCTGCCAGCACGGAAAGCTATAGCTGGTTTTCACTGCCCCTTGGAACTGCATTCGCTGATAGACAGACATTCGCTTTCTACAAAAGCTTTCATTCGTAAAGGGGCAACACTGTGTATTTCTCTCTCGCAGAGCCCGGTTGCCAAATTCGAAACGTCCAGCGATTGCGCCCACAGGAAAGCTGCCAGCACGGAAAGCTGTAGCTGGTTTTCACTGCCCCTTGGAACTGCATTCGCTGATAGACAGACATTCGCTTTCTACAAAAGCTTTCGTTCGTAAAGGGGCAACACTGTGTATTTCTCTCTCGCAGAGCCCGGTTGCCAAATTCGAAACGTCCAGCGATTGCGCCCACAGGAAAGCTGCCAGCACGGAAAGCTGTAGCTGGTTTTCACTGCCCCTTGGAACTGCATTCGCTGATAAACAGACATTCGCTTTCTACAAAAGCTTTCGTTGGTAAAAGGGCAACACTGTGTATTTCTCTCTCGCAGAGCCCGGTTGCCAAATTCGAAACGTCCAGCGATTGCGCCCACAGGAAAGCTGCCAGCACGGAAAGCTGTAGCTGGTTTTCACTGCCCCTTGGAACTGCATTCGCTGATAAACAGACATTCGCTTTCTACAAAAGCTTTCGTTGGTAAAGGGGCAACAGTGTGTATTTCTCTCTCGCAGAGCCCGGTTGCCAAATTCGAAACGTCCAGCGATTGCGCCCACAGGAAAGCTGCCAGCACGGAAAGCTGTAGCTGGTTTTCACTGCCCCTTGGAACTGCATTCGCTGATAGACAGACATTCGCTTTCTACAAAAGCTTTTGTTGGTAAAGGGGCAACACTGTGTATTTCTCTCTCGCAGAGCCCGGTTGCCAAATTCGAAACGTCCAGCGATTGCGGCCACAGGAAAGCTGCCAGCACGGAAAGCTGTAGCTGGTTTTCACTGTCTCTTGGAACTGCATTCGCTGATAGACAGACATTCGCTTTCTACAAAAGCTTTCGTTGGTAAAGGGGCAAAACTGTGTATTTCTCTCTCGCAGAGCCCGGTTGCCAAATTCGAAACGTCCAGCGATTGCGCCCACAGGAAAGCTGCCAGCACGGAAAGCTGTAGCTGGTTTTCACTGCCCCTTGGAACTGCATTCGCTGATAGACAGACATTCGCTTTCTACAAAAGCTTTCATTCGTAAAGGGGCAACACTGTGTATTTCTCTCTCGCAGAGCCCTGTTGCCAAATTCGAAACGTCCAGCGATTGCGCCCACAGGAAAGCTGCCAGCACGGAAAGCTGTAGCTGGTTTTCACTGCCCCTTGGAACTGCATTCGCTGAGAGACAGACATTCGCTTTCTACAAAAGCTTTCGTTGGTAAAGGGGCAAGTCTGTGTATTTCTCTCTCGCAGAGCCCGGTTGCCAAATTCGAAACGTCCAGCGATTGCGCCCACAGGAAAGCTGCCAGCACGGAAAGCTGTAGCTGGTTTTCACTGCCCCTTGGAACTGCATTCGCTGATAGACAGACATTCGCTTTCTACAAAAGCTTTCGTTGGTAAAGGGGCAACACTGTGTATTTCTCTCTCGCAGAGCCCGGTTGCCAAATTCGAAACGTCCAGCGATTGCGCCCACAGGAAAGCTGCCAGCACGGAAAGCTGTAGCTGGTTTTCACTGCCCCTTGGAACTGCATTCGCTGATAGACAGACATTCGCTTTCTACAAAAGCTTTCGTTGGTAAAGGGGCAACAGTGTGTATTTCTCTCTCGCAGAGCCCGGTTGCCAAATTCGAAACGTCCAGCGATTGCGCCCACAGGAAAGCTGCCAGCACGGAAAGCTGTAGCTGGTTTTCACTGCCCCTTGGAACTGCATTCGCTGATAGACAGACATTCGCTTTCTACAAAAGCTTTTGTTGGTAAAGGGGCAACACTGTGTATTTCTCTCTCGCAGAGCCCGGTTGCCAAATTCGAAACGTCCAGCGATTGCGCCCACAGGAAAGCTGCCAGCACGGAAAGCTGTAGCTGGTTTTCACTGCCCCTTGGAACTGCATTCGCTGATAGACAGACATTCGCTTTCTACAAACGCTTTCGTTGCTACAGGGGCAACAGTGTGTATTTCTCTCTCGCAGAGCCCGGTTGCCAAATTCGAAACGTCCAGCGATTGCGCCCACAGGAAAGCTGCCAGCACGGAAAGCTGTAGCTGGTTTTCACTGCCCCTTGGAACTGCATTCGCTGATAGACAGACATTCGCTTTCTACAAAAGCTTTCATTCGTAAAGGGGCAACACTGTGTATTTCTCTCTCGCAGAGCCCGGTTGCCAAATTCGAAACGTCCAGCGATTGCGCCCACAGGAAAGCTGCCAGCACGGAAAGCTGTAGCTGGTTTTCACTGCCCCTTGGAACTGCATTCGCTGATAGACAGACATTCGCTTTCTACAAAAGCTTTCGTTCGTAAAGGGGCAACACTGTGTATTTCTCTCTCGCAGAGCCCGGTTGCCAAATTCGAAACGTCCAGCGATTGCGCCCACAGGAAAGCTGCCAGCACGGAAAGCTGTAGCTGGTTTTCACTGCCCCTTGGAACTGCATTCGCTGATAGACAGACATTCGCTTTCTACAAACGCTTTCGTTGCTACAGGGGCAACACTGTGTATTTCTCTCTCGCAGAGCCCGGTTGCCAAATTCGAAACGTCCAGCGATTGCGCCCACAGGAAAGCTGCCAGCACGGAAAGCTATAGCTGGTTTTCACTGCCCCTTGGAACTGCATTCGCTGATAGACAGACATTCGCTTTCTACAAAAGCTTTCATTCGTAAAGGGGCAACACTGTGTATTTCTCTCTCGCAGAGCCCGGTTGCCAAATTCGAAACGTCCAGCGATTGCGCCCACAGGAAAGCTGCCAGCACGGAAAGCTGTAGCTGGTTTTCACTGCCCCTTGGAACTGCATTCGCTGATAGACAGACATTCGCTTTCTACAAAAGCTTTCGTTGGTAAAGGGGCAACACTGTGTATTTCTCTCTCGCAGAGCCCGGTTGCCAAATTCGAAACGTCCAGCGATTGCGCCCACAGGAAAGCTGCCAGCACGGAAAGCTGTAGCTGGTTTTCACTGCCCCTTGGAACTGCATTCGCTGATAGACAGACATTCGCTTTCTACAAAAGCTTTCGTTGGTAAAGGGGCAATACTGTGTATTTCTCTCTCGCAGAGCCCGGTTGCCAAATTCGAAACGTCCAGCGATTGCGCCCACAGGAAAGCTGCCAGCACGGAAAGCTGTAGCTGGTTTTCACTGCCCCTTGGAACTGCATTCGCTGATAAACAGACATTCGCTTTCTACAAAAGCTTTCGTTGGTAAAGGGGCAACAGTGTGTATTTCTCTCTCGCAGAGCCCGGTTGCCAAATTCGAAACGTCCAGCGATTGCGCCCACAGGAAAGCTGCCAGCACGGAAAGCTGTAGCTGGTTTTCACTGCCCCTTGGAACTGCATTCGCTGATAGACAGACATTCGCTTTCTACAAAAGCTTTTGTTGGTAAAGGGGCAACACTGTGTATTTCTCTCTCGCAGAGCCCGGTTGCCAAATTCGAAACGTCCAGCGATTGCGGCCACAGGAAAGCTGCCAGCACGGAAAGCTGTAGCTGGTTTTCACTGCCCCTTGGAACTGCATTCGCTGATAGACAGACATTCGCTTTCTACAAACGCTTTCGTTGCTACAGGGGCAAAACTGTGTATTTCTCTCTCGCAGAGCCCGGTTGCCAAATTCGAAACGTCCAGCGATTGCGCCCACAGGAAAGCTGCCAGCACGGAAAGCTGTAGCTGGTTTTCACTGCCCCTTGGAACTGCATTCGCTGATAGACAGACATTCGCTTTCTACAAAAGCTTTCATTCGTAAAGGGGCAACACTGTGTATTTCTCTCTCGCAGAGCCCGGTTGCCAAATTCGAAACGTCCAGCGATTGCGCCCACAGGAAAGCTGCCAGCACGGAAAGCTGTAGCTGGTTTTCACTGCCCCTTGGAACTGCATTCGCTGATAGACAGACATTCGCTTTCTACAAACGCTTTCGTTGCTACAGGAGCAACACTGTGTATTTCTCTCTCGCAGAGCCCGGTTGCCAAATTCGAAACGTCCAGCGATTGCGCCCACAGGAAAGCTGCCAGCACGGAAAGCTGTAGCTGGTTTTCACTGCCCCTTGGAACTGCATTCGCTGATAGACAGACATTCGCTTTCTACAAAAGCTTTCATTCGTAAAGGGGCAACACTGTGTATTTCTCTCTCGCAGAGCCCGGTTGCCAAATTCGAAACGTCCAGCGATTGCGCCCACAGGAAAGCTGCCAGCACGGAAAGCTGTAGCTGGTTTTCACTGCCCCTTGGAACTGCATTCGCTGATAGACAGACATTCGCTTTCTACAAAAGCTTTCGTTCGTAAAGGGGCAACACTGTGTATTTCTCTCTCGCAGAGCCCGGTTGCCAAATTCGAAACGTCCAGCGATTGCGCCCACAGGAAAGCTGCCAGCACGGAAAGCTGTAGCTGGTTTTCACTGCCCCTTGGAACTGCATTCGCTGATAGACAGACATTCGCTTTCTACAAAAGCTTTCGTTCGTAAAGGGGCAACACTGTGTATTTCTCTCTCGCAGAGCCCGGTTGCCAAATTCGAAACGTCCAGCGATTGCGCCCACAGGAAAGCTGCCAGCACGGAAAGCTGTAGCTGGTTTTCACTGCCCCTTGGAACTGCATTCGCTGATAGACAGACATTCGCTTTCTACAAAAGCTTTTGTTGGTAAAGGGGCAACACTGTGTATTTCTCTCTCGCAGAGCCCAGTTGCCAAATTCGAAACGTCCAGCGATTGCGCCCACAGGAAAGCTGCCAGCACGGAAAGCTGTAGCTGGTTTTCACTGCCCCTTGGAACTGCATTCGCTGATAGACAGACATTCGCTTTCTACAAAAGCTTTCGTTGGTAAAGGGGCAACAGTGTGTATTTCTCTCTCGCAGAGCCCGGTTGCCAAATTCGAAACGTCCAGCGATTGCGCCCACAGGAAAGCTGCCAGCACGGAAAGCTGTAGCTGGTTTTCACTGCCCCTTGGAACTGCAGTCGCTGATAGACAGACATTCGCTTTCTACAAAAGCTTTCGTTCGTAAAGGGGCAACAGTGTGTATTTCTCTCTCGCAGAGCCCGGTTGCCAAATTCGAAACGTCCAGCGATTGCGCCCACAGGAAAGCTGCCAGCACGGAAAGCTGTAGCTGGTTTTCACTGTCTCTTGGAACTGCATTCGCTGATAGACAGACATTCGCTTTCTATAAAACCTTGCCTTCGTAAGGGGCAACACTGTGTATTTCTCTCTCGCAGAGCCCGGTTGCCAAATCGAAACGTCCAGCGATTGCGCCCACAGGAAAGCTGCCAGCACGGAAAGCTGTAGCTGGTTTTCACTGCCCCTTGGAACTGCATTCGCTGATAGACAGACATTCGCTTTCTACAAAAGCTTTCGTTGGTAAAGGGGCAACACTGTGTATTTCTCTCTCGCAGAGCCCGGTTGCCAAAATCGAAACGTCCAGCGATTGCGCCCACAGGAAAGCTGCCAGCACGGAAAGCTGTAGCTGGTTTTCACTGCCCCTTGGAACTGCATTCGCTGATAGACAGACATTCGCTTTCTACAAACGCTTTCGTTGCTACAGGGGCAACACTGTGTATTTCTCTCTCGCAGAGCCCGGTTGCCAAATTCGAAACGTCCAGCGATTGCGCCCACAGGAAAGCTGCCAGCACGGAAAGCTGTAGCTGGTTTTCACTGCCCCTTGGAACTGCATTCGCTGATAGACAGACATTCGCTTTCTACAAAAGCTTTCGTTGGTAAAGGGGCAACACTGTGTATTTCTCTCTCGCAGAGCCCGGTTGCCAAATTCGAAACGTCCAGCGATTGCGCCCACAGGAAAGCTGCCAGCACGGAAAGCTGTAGCTGGTTTTCACTGCCCCTTGGAACTGCATTCGCTGATAAACAGACATTCGCTTTCTACAAAAGCTTTCGTTGGTAAAGGGGCAACAGTGTGTATTTCTCTCTCGCAGAGCCCGGTTGCCAAATTCGAAACGTCCAGCGATTGCGCCCACAGGAAAGCTGCCAGCACGGAAAGCTGTAGCTGGTTTTCACTGCCCCTTGGAACTGCATTCGCTGATAGACAGACATTCGCTTTCTACAAAAGCTTTTGTTGGTAAAGGGGCAAGACTGTGTATTTCTCTCTCGCAGAGCCCGGTTGCCAAATTCGAAACGTCCAGCGATTGCGCCCACAGGAAAGCTGCCAGCACGGAAAGCTGTAGCTGGTTTTCACTGCCCCTTGGAACCGCATTCGCTGATAGACAGACATTCGCTTTCTACAAACGCTTTCGTTGCTACAGGGGCAAAACTGTGTATTTCTCTCTCGCAGAGCCCGGTTGCCAAATTCGAAACGTCCAGCGATTGCGCCCACAGGAAAGCTGCCAGCACGGAAAGCTGTAGCTGGTTTTCACTGCCCCTTGGAACTGCATTCGCTGATAGACAGACATTCGCTTTCTACAAAAGCTTTCATTCGTAAAGGGGCAACACTGTGTATTTCTCTCTCGCAGAGCCCGGTTGCCAAATTCGAAACGTCCAGCGATTGCGCCCACAGGAAAGCTGCCAGCACGGAAAGCTGTAGCTGGTTTTCACTGCCCCTTGGAACTGCATTCGCTGATAGACAGACATTCGCTTTCTACAAAAGCTTTCGTTGCTACAGGAGCAACACTGTGTATTTCTCTCTCGCAGAGCCCGGTTGCCAAATTCGAAACGTCCAGCGATTGCGCCCACAGGAAAGCTGCCAGCACGGAAAGCTGTAGCTGGTTTTCACTGCCCCTTGGAACTGCATTCGCTGATAGACAGACATTCGCTTTCTACAAAAGCTTTCATTCGTAAAGGGGCACACTGTGTATTTCTCTCTCGCAGAGCCCGGTTGCCAAATTCGAAACGTCCAGCGATTGCGCCCACAGGAAAGCTGCCAGCACGGAAAGCTGTAGCTGGTTTTCACTGCCCCTTGGAACTGCATTCGCTGATAGACAGACATTCGCTTTCTACAAAAGCTTTCGTTCGTAAAGGGGCAACACTGTGTATTTCTCTCTCGCAGAGCCCGGTTGCCAAATTCGAAACGTCCAGCGATTGCGCCCACAGGAAAGCTGCCAGCACGGAAAGCTGTAGCTGGTTTTCACTGCCCCTTGGAACTGCATTCGCTGATAGACAGACATTCGCTTTCTACAAAAGCTTTCGTTCGTAAAGGGGCAACACTGTGTATTTCTCTCTCGCAGAGCCCGGTTGCCAAATTCGAAACGTCCAGCGATTGCGCCCACAGGAAAGCTGCCAGCACGGAAAGCTGTAGCTGGTTTTCACTGCCCCTTGGAACTGCATTCGCTGATAGACAGACATTCGCTTTCTACAAAAGCTTTTGTTGGTAAAGGGGCAACACTGTGTATTTCTCTCTCGCAGAGCCCAGTTGCCAAATTCGAAACGTCCAGCGATTGCGCCCACAGGAAAGCTGCCAGCACGGAAAGCTGTAGCTGGTTTTCACTGCCCCTTGGAACTGCATTCGCTGATAGACAGACATTCGCTTTCTACAAAAGCTTTCGTTGGTAAAGGGGCAACAGTGTGTATTTCTCTCTCGCAGAGACCGGTTGCCAAATTCGAAACGTCCAGCGATTGCGCCCACAGGAAAGCTGCCAGCACGGAAAGCTGTAGCTGGTTTTCACTGCCCCTTGGAACTGCATTCGCTGATAGACAGACATTCGCTTTCTACAAAAGCTTTCGTTCGTAAAGGGGCAACAGTGTGTATTTCTCTCTCGCAGAGCCCTGTTGCCAAATTCGAAACGTCCAGCGATTGCGCCCACAGGAAAGCTGCCAGCACGGAAAGCTGTAGCTGGTTTTCACTGCCCCTTGGAACTGCATTCGCTGATAGACAGACATTCGCTTTCTACAAAAGCTTTCGTTGGTAAAGGGGCAACACTGTGTATTTCTCTCTCGCAGAGCCCGGTTGCCAAAATCGAAACGTCCAGCGATTGCGCCCACAGGAAAGCTGCCAGCACGGAAAGCTGTAGCTGGTTTTCACTGCCCCTTGGAACTGCATTCGCTGATAGACAGACATTCGCTTTCTACAAACGCTTTCGTTGCTACAGGGGCAACACTGTGTATTTCTCTCTCGCAGAGCCCGGTTGCCAAATTCGAAACGTCCAGCGATTGCGCCCACAGGAAAGCTGCCAGCACGGAAAGCTGTAGCTGGTTTTCACTGCCCCTTGGAACTGCATTCGCTGATAGACAGACATTCGCTTTCTACAAAAGCTTGCGTTCGTAAACGGGCAACAGTGTGTATTTCTCTCTCGCAGAGCCCGGTTGCCAAATTCGAAACGTCCAGCGATTGCGCCCACAGGAAAGCTGCCAGCACGGAAAGCTTTAGCTGGTTTTCACTGCCCATTGGAACTGCATTCGCTGCTAGACAGACATTCGCTTTCTGCAAAACCTTGCCTTCGTAAAGCGGCAACACTCTGTATTTCTCTCTCGCAGAGCCCAGTTGCCAAATTCGAAACGTCCAGCGATTGCGCCCACAGGAAAGCTGCCAGCACGGAAAGCTGTAGCTGGTTTTCACTGCCCCTTGGAACTGCATTCGCTGATAGATAGACATTCGTTTTCTACAAAAGCTTTCGTTCGTAAAGGGGCAACACTGTGTATTTCTCTCTCGCAGAGCCCGGTTGCCAAATTCGAAACGTCCAGCGATTGCGCCCACAGGAAAGCTGCCAGCACGGAAAGCTATAGCTGGTTTTCACTGCCCCTTGGAACTGCATTCGCTGATAGACAGACATTCGTTTTCTACAAAAGCCTTCGTTCGTAAAGGGGCAACACTGTGTATTTCTCTCTCGCAGAGCCCGGTTGCCAAATTCGAAACGTCCAGCGATTGCGCCCACAGGAAAGCTGCCAGCACGGAAAGCTGTAGCTGGTTTTCACTGCCCCTTGGAACTGCATTCGCTGATAAACAGACATTCGCTTTCTACAAAAGCTTTCGTTGGTAAAGGGGCAACAGTGTGTATTTCTCTCTCGCAGAGCCCGGTTGCCAAATTCGAAACGTCCAGCGATTGCGCCCACAGGAAAGCTGCCAGCACGGAAAGCTGTAGCTGGTTTTCACTGCCCCTTGGAACTGCATTCGCTGATAGACAGACATTCGCTTTCTACAAAAGCTTTCGTTCGTAAAGGGGCAACACTGTGTATTTCTCTCTCGCAGATCCCGGTTGCCAAATTCGAAACGTCCAGCGATTGCGCCCACAGGAAAGCTGCCAGCACGGAAAGCTGTAGCTGGTTTTCACTGCCCCTTGGAACTGCATTCGCTGATAGACAGACATTCGCTTTCTACAAAAGCTTTCGTTGGTAAAGGGGCAACACTGTGTATTTCTCTCTCGCAGAGCCCGGTTGCCAAATTCGAAACGTCCAGCGATTGCGCCCACAGGAAAGCTGCCAGCACGGAAAGCTGTAGCTGGTTTTCACTGCCCCTTGGAACTGCATTCGCTGATAGACAGACATTCGCTTTCTACAAAAGCTTTTGTTGGTAAAGGGGCAACACTGTGTATTTCTCTCTCGCAGAGCCCGGTTGCCAAATTCGAAACGTCCAGCAATTGCGCCCACAGGAAAGCTGCCAGCACGGAAAGCTGTAGCTGGTTTTCACTGCCCCTTGGAACTGCATTCGCTGATAGACAGACATTCGCTTTCTACAAACGCTTTCGTTGCTACAGGGGCAACACTGTGTATTTCTCTCTCGCAGAGCCCGGTTGCCAAATTCGAAACGTCCAGCGATTGCGCCCACAGGAAAGCTGCCAGCACGGAAAGCTATAGCTGGTTTTCACTGCCCCTTGGAACTGCATTCGCTGATAGACAGACATTCGCTTTCTACAAAAGCTTTCGTTCGTAAAGGGGCAACACTGTGTATTTCTCTCTCGCAGAGCCCGGTTGCCAAATTCGAAACGTCCAGCGATTGCGCCCACAGGAAAGCTGCCAGCACGGAAAGCTGTAGCTGGTTTTCACTGCCCCTTGGAACTGCATTCGCTGATAGACAGACATTCGCTTTCTACAAAAGCTTTCGTTGGTAAAGGGGCAACACTGTGTATTTCTCTCTCGCAGAGCCCGGTTGCCAAATTCGAAACGTCCAGCGATTGCGCCCACAGGAAAGCTGCCAGCACGGAAAGCTGTAGCTGGTTTTCACTGCCCCTTGGAACTGCATTCGCTGATAAACAGACATTCGCTTTCTACAAAAGCTTTCGTTGGTAAAGGGGCAACAGTGTGTATTTCTCTCTCGCAGAGCCCGGTTGCCAAATTCGAAACGTCCAGCGATTGCGCCCACAGGAAAGCTGCCAGCACGGAAAGCTGTAGCTGGTTTTCACTGCCCCTTGGAACTGCATTCGCTGATAGACAGACATTCGCTTTCTACAAAAGCTTTTGTTGGTAAAGGGGCAACACTGTGTATTTCTCTCTCGCAGAGCCCGGTTGCCAAATTCGAAACGTCCAGCGATTGCGGCCACAGGAAAGCTGCCAGCACGGAAAGCTGTAGCTGGTTTTCACTGCCCCTTGGAACTGCATTCGCTGATAGACAGATATTCGCTTTCTACAAACGCTTTCGTTGCTACAGGGGCAAAACTGTGTATTTCTCTCTCGCAGAGCCCGGTTGCCAAATTCGAAAGTCCAGCGATTGCGCCCACAGGAAAGCTGCCAGCACGGAAAGCTGTAGCTGGTTTTCACTGCCCCTTGGAACTGCATTCGCTGATAGACAGACATTCGCTTTCTACAAACGCTTTCGTTGCTACAGGGGCAACAGTGTGTATTTCTCTCTCGCAGAGCCCGGTTGCCAAATTCCAAACGTCCAGCGATTGCGCCCACAGGAAAGCTGCCAGCACGGAAAGCTGTAGCTGGTTTTCACTGCCCCTTGGAACTGCATTCGCTGATAGACAGACATTCGCTTTCTACAAAAGCTTTCGTTCGTAAAGGGGCAACACTGTGTATTTCTCTCTCGCAGAGCCCGGTTGCCAAATTCGAAACGTCCAGCGATTGCGCCCACAGGAAAGCTGCCAGCACGGAAAGCTGTAGCTGGTTTTCACTGCCCCTTGGAACTGCATTCGCTGATAGACAGACATTCGCTTTCTACAAAAGCTTTCGTTGGTAAAGGGGCAAGTCTGTGTATTTCTCTCTCGCAGAGCCCGGTTGCCAAATTCGAAACGTCCAGCGATTGCGCCCACAGGAAAGCTGCCAGCACGGAAAGCTGTAGCTGGTTTTCACTGCCCCTTGGAACTGCATTCGCTGATAGACAGACATTCGCTTTCTACAAACGCTTTTGTTGGTAAAGGGGCAACACTGTGTATTTCTCTCTCGCAGAGCCCGGTTGCCAAATTCGAAACGTCCAGCGATTGCGCCCACAGGAAAGCTGCCAGCACGGAAAGCTGTAGCTGGTTTTCACTGCCCCTTGGAACTGCATTCGCTGATAGACAGACATTCGCTTTCTACAAAAGCTTTCATTCGTAAAGGGGCAAGACTGTGTATTTCTCTCTCGCAGAGCCCGGTTGCCAAATTCGAAACGTCCAGCGATTGCGCCCACAGGAAAGCTGCCAGCACGGAAAGCTGTAGCTGGTTTTCACTGCCCCTGGGAACTGCATTCGCTGATAGACAGACATTCGCTTTCTACAAAAGCTTTCGTTCGTAAAGGGGCAACACTGTGTATTTCTCTCTCGCAGAGCCCAGTTGCCAAATTCGAAACGTCCAGCGATTGCGCCCACAGGAAAGCTGCCAGCACGGAAAGCTGTAGCTGGTTTTCACTGCCCCTTGGAACTGCATTCGCTGATAGACAGACATTCGCTTTCTACAAAAGCTTTCGTTCGTAAAGGGGCAACACTGTGTATTTCTCTCTCGCAGAGCCCGGTTGCCAAATTCGAAACGTCCAGCGATTGCGCCCACAGGAAAGCTGCCAGCACGGAAAGCTGTAGCTGGTTTTCACTGCCCCTTGGAACTGCATTCGCTGACAAACAGACATTCGCTTTCTACAAAAGCTTTCGTTGGTAAAGGGGCAACACTGTGTATTTCTCTCTCGCAGAGCCCGGTTGCCAAATTCGAAACGTCCAGCGATTGCGCCCACAGGAAAGCTGCCAGCACGGAAAGCTGTAGCTGGTTTTCACTGCCCCTTGGAACTGCATTCGCTGATAGACAGACATTCGCTTTCTACAAAAGCTTTCATTCGTAAAGGGGCAAGACTGTGTATTTCTCTCTCGCAGAGCCCGGTTGCCAAATTCGAAACGTCCAGCGATTGCGCCCACAGGAAAGCTGCCAGCACGGAAAGCTGTAGCTGGTTTTCACTGCCCCTTGGAACTGCATTCGCTGATAGACAGACATTCGCTTTCTACAAAAGCTTTCGTTGGTAAAGGGGCAACACTGTGTATTTCTCTCTCGCAGAGCCCGGTTGCCAAATTCGAAACGTCCAGCGATTGCGCCCACAGGAAAGCTGCCAGCACGGAAAGCTGTAGCTGGTTTTCACTGCCCCTTGGAACTGCATTCGCTGATAGACAGACATTCGCTTTCTACAAAAGCTTTCGTTGGTAAAGGGGCAAGTCTGTGTATTTCTCTCTCGCAGAGCCCGGTTGCCAAATTCGAAACGTCCAGCGATTGCGCCCACAGGAAAGCTGCCAGCACGGAAAGCTGTAGCTGGTTTTCACTGCCCCTTGGAACTGCATTCGCTGATAGACAGACATTCGCTTTCTACAAAAGCTTTCGTTGGTAAAGGGGCAACACTGTGTATTTCTCTCTCGCAGAGCCCGGTTGCCAAATTCGAAACGTCCAGCGATTGCGCCCACAGGAAAGCTGCCAGCACGGAAAGCTGTAGCTGGTTTTCACTGCCCCTTGGAACTGCATTCGCTGATAGACAGACATTCGCTTTCTACAAAAGCTTTCGTTGGTAAAGGGGCAACACTGTGTATTTCTCTCTCGCAGAGCCCGGTTGCCAAATTCGAAACGTCCAGCGATTGCGCCCACAGGAAAGCTGCCAGCACGGAAAGCTGTAGCTGGTTTTCACTGCCCCTTGGAACTGCATTCGCTGATAGACAGACATTCGCTTTCTACAAAAGCTTTCGTTGGTAAAGGGGCAACACTGTGTATTTCTCTCTCGCAGAGCCCGGTTGCCAAATTCGAAACGTCCAGCGATTGCGCCCACAGGAAAGCTGCCAGCACGGAAAGCTGTAGCTGGTTTTCACTGCCCCTTGGAACTGCATTCGCTGATAGACAGACATTCGCTTTCTACAAAAGCTTTCGTTGGTAAAGGGGCAACACTGTGTATTTCTCTCTCGCAGAGCCCGGTTGCCAAATTCGAAACGTCCAGCGATTGCGCCCACAGGAAAGCTGCCAGCACGGAAAGCTGTAGCTGGTTTTCACTGCCCCTTGGAACTGCATTCGCTGATAGACAGACATTCGCTTTCTACAAAAGCTTTTGTTGGTAAAGGGGCAACACTGTGTATTTCTCTCTCGCAGAGCCCGGTTGCCAAATTCGAAACGTCCAGCGATTGCGGCCACAGGAAAGCTGCCAGCACGGAAAGCTGTAGCTGGTTTTCACTGCCCCTTGGAACTGCATTCGCTGATAGACAGATATTCGCTTTCTACAAACGCTTTCGTTGCTACAGGGGCAAAACTGTGTATTTCTCTCTCGCAGAGCCCGGTTGCCAAATTCGAAAGTCCAGCGATTGCGCCCACAGGAAAGCTGCCAGCACGGAAAGCTGTAGCTGGTTTTCACTGCCCCTTGGAACTGCATTCGCTGATAGACAGACATTCGCTTTCTACAAACGCTTTCGTTGCTACAGGGGCAACAGTGTGTATTTCTCTCTCGCAGAGCCCGGTTGCCAAATTCCAAACGTCCAGCGATTGCGCCCACAGGAAAGCTGCCAGCACGGAAAGCTGTAGCTGGTTTTCACTGCCCCTTGGAACTGCATTCGCTGATAGACAGACATTCGCTTTCTACAAAAGCTTTCGTTCGTAAAGGGGCAACACTGTGTATTTCTCTCTCGCAGAGCCCGGTTGCCAAATTCGAAACGTCCAGCGATTGCGCCCACAGGAAAGCTGCCAGCACGGAAAGCTGTAGCTGGTTTTCACTGCCCCTTGGAACTGCATTCGCTGATAGACAGACATTCGCTTTCTACAAAAGCTTTCGTTGGTAAAGGGGCAAGTCTGTGTATTTCTCTCTCGCAGAGCCCGGTTGCCAAATTCGAAACGTCCAGCGATTGCGCCCACAGGAAAGCTGCCAGCACGGAAAGCTGTAGCTGGTTTTCACTGCCCCTTGGAACTGCATTCGCTGATAGACAGACATTCGCTTTCTACAAACGCTTTTGTTGGTAAAGGGGCAACACTGTGTATTTCTCTCTCGCAGAGCCCGGTTGCCAAATTCGAAACGTCCAGCGATTGCGCCCACAGGAAAGCTGCCAGCACGGAAAGCTGTAGCTGGTTTTCACTGCCCCTTGGAACTGCATTCGCTGATAGACAGACATTCGCTTTCTACAAAAGCTTTCATTCGTAAAGGGGCAAGACTGTGTATTTCTCTCTCGCAGAGCCCGGTTGCCAAATTCGAAACGTCCAGCGATTGCGCCCACAGGAAAGCTGCCAGCACGGAAAGCTGTAGCTGGTTTTCACTGCCCCTTGGAACTGCATTCGCTGATAGACAGACATTCGCTTTCTACAAACGCTTTCGTTGCTACAGGGGCAACACTGTGTATTTCTCTCTCGCAGAGCCCGGTTGCCAAATTCGAAACGTCCAGCGATTGCGCCCACAGGAAAGCTGCCAGCACGGAAAGCTATAGCTGGTTTTCACTGCCCCTTGGAACTGCATTCGCTGATAGACAGACATTCGCTTTCTACAAAAGCTTTCGTTCGTAAAGGGGCAACACTGTGTATTTCTCTCTCGCAGAGCCCGGTTGCCAAATTCGAAACGTCCAGCGATTGCGCCCACAGGAAAGCTGCCAGCACGGAAAGCTGTAGCTGGTTTTCACTGCCCCTTGGAACTGCATTCGCTGATAGACAGACATTCGCTTTCTACAAAAGCTTTCGTTGGTAAAGGGGCAACACTGTGTATTTCTCTCTCGCAGAGCCCGGTTGCCAAATTCGAAACGTCCAGCGATTGCGCCCACAGGAAAGCTGCCAGCACGGAAAGCTGTAGCTGGTTTTCACTGCCCCTTGGAACTGCATTCGCTGATAAACAGACATTCGCTTTCTACAAAAGCTTTCGTTGGTAAAGGGGCAACAGTGTGTATTTCTCTCTCGCAGAGCCCGGTTGCCAAATTCGAAACGTCCAGCGATTGCGCCCACAGGAAAGCTGCCAGCACGGAAAGCTGTAGCTGGTTTTCACTGCCCCTTGGAACTGCATTCGCTGATAGACAGACATTCGCTTTCTACAAAAGCTTTTGTTGGTAAAGGGGCAACACTGTGTATTTCTCTCTCGCAGAGCCCGGTTGCCAAATTCGAAACGTCCAGCGATTGCGGCCACAGGAAAGCTGCCAGCACGGAAAGCTGTAGCTGGTTTTCACTGCCCCTTGGAACTGCATTCGCTGATAGACAGATATTCGCTTTCTACAAACGCTTTCGTTGCTACAGGGGCAAAACTGTGTATTTCTCTCTCGCAGAGCCCGGTTGCCAAATTCGAAAGTCCAGCGATTGCGCCCACAGGAAAGCTGCCAGCACGGAAAGCTGTAGCTGGTTTTCACTGCCCCTTGGAACTGCATTCGCTGATAGACAGACATTCGCTTTCTACAAACGCTTTCGTTGCTACAGGGGCAACAGTGTGTATTTCTCTCTCGCAGAGCCCGGTTGCCAAATTCCAAACGTCCAGCGATTGCGCCCACAGGAAAGCTGCCAGCACGGAAAGCTGTAGCTGGTTTTCACTGCCCCTTGGAACTGCATTCGCTGATAGACAGACATTCGCTTTCTACAAAAGCTTTCGTTCGTAAAGGGGCAACACTGTGTATTTCTCTCTCGCAGAGCCCGGTTGCCAAATTCGAAACGTCCAGCGATTGCGCCCACAGGAAAGCTGCCAGCACGGAAAGCTGTAGCTGGTTTTCACTGCCCCTTGGAACTGCATTCGCTGATAGACAGACATTCGCTTTCTACAAAAGCTTTCGTTGGTAAAGGGGCAAGTCTGTGTATTTCTCTCTCGCAGAGCCCGGTTGCCAAATTCGAAACGTCCAGCGATTGCGCCCACAGGAAAGCTGCCAGCACGGAAAGCTGTAGCTGGTTTTCACTGCCCCTTGGAACTGCATTCGCTGATAGACAGACATTCGCTTTCTACAAACGCTTTTGTTGGTAAAGGGGCAACACTGTGTATTTCTCTCTCGCAGAGCCCGGTTGCCAAATTCGAAACGTCCAGCGATTGCGCCCACAGGAAAGCTGCCAGCACGGAAAGCTGTAGCTGGTTTTCACTGCCCCTTGGAACTGCATTCGCTGATAGACAGACATTCGCTTTCTACAAAAGCTTTCATTCGTAAAGGGGCAAGACTGTGTATTTCTCTCTCGCAGAGCCCGGTTGCCAAATTCGAAACGTCCAGCGATTGCGCCCACAGGAAAGCTGCCAGCACGGAAAGCTGTAGCTGGTTTTCACTGCCCCTGGGAACTGCATTCGCTGATAGACAGACATTCGCTTTCTACAAAAGCTTTCGTTCGTAAAGGGGCAACACTGTGTATTTCTCTCTCGCAGAGCCCGGTTGCCAAATTCGAAACGTCCAGCGATTGCGCCCACAGGAAAGCTGCCAGCACGGAAAGCTGTAGCTGGTTTTCACTGCCCCTTGGAACTGCATTCGCTGACAAACAGACATTCGCTTTCTACAAAAGCTTTCGTTGGTAAAGGGGCAACACTGTGTATTTCTCTCTCGCAGAGCCCGGTTGCCAAATTCGAAACGTCCAGCGATTGCGCCCACAGGAAAGCTGCCAGCACGGAAAGCTGTAGCTGGTTTTCACTGCCCCTTGGAACTGCATTCGCTGATAGACAGACATTCGCTTTCTACAAAAGCTTTCATTCGTAAAGGGGCAAGACTGTGTATTTCTCTCTCGCAGAGCCCGGTTGCCAAATTCGAAACGTCCAGCGATTGCGCCCACAGGAAAGCTGCCAGCACGGAAAGCTGTAGCTGGTTTTCACTGCCCCTTGGAACTGCATTCGCTGATAGACAGACATTCGCTTTCTACAAAAGCTTTCGTTGGTAAAGGGGCAACACTGTGTATTTCTCTCTCGCAGAGCCCGGTTGCCAAATTCGAAACGTCCAGCGATTGCGCCCACAGGAAAGCTGCCAGCACGGAAAGCTGTAGCTGGTTTTCACTGCCCCTTGGAACTGCATTCGCTGATAGACAGACATTCGCTTTCTACAAAAGCTTTCGTTGGTAAAGGGGCAAGTCTGTGTATTTCTCTCTCGCAGAGCCCGGTTGCCAAATTCGAAACGTCCAGCGATTGCGCCCACAGGAAAGCTGCCAGCACGGAAAGCTGTAGCTGGTTTTCACTGCCCCTTGGAACTGCATTCGCTGATAGACAGACATTCGCTTTCTACAAAAGCTTTCGTTGGTAAAGGGGCAACACTGTGTATTTCTCTCTCGCAGAGCCCGGTTGCCAAATTCGAAACGTCCAGCGATTGCGCCCACAGGAAAGCTGCCAGCACGGAAAGCTGTAGCTGGTTTTCACTGCCCCTTGGAACTGCATTCGCTGATAGACAGACATTCGCTTTCTACAAAAGCTTTCGTTGGTAAAGGGGCAACACTGTGTATTTCTCTCTCGCAGAGCCCGGTTGCCAAATTCGAAACGTCCAGCGATTGCGCCCACAGGAAAGCTGCCAGCACGGAAAGCTGTAGCTGGTTTTCACTGCCCCTTGGAACTGCATTCGCTGATAGACAGACATTCGCTTTCTACAAAAGCTTTCGTTGGTAAAGGGGCAACACTGTGTATTTCTCTCTCGCAGAGCCCGGTTGCCAAATTCGAAACGTCCAGCGATTGCGCCCACAGGAAAGCTGCCAGCACGGAAAGCTGTAGCTGGTTTTCACTGCCCCTTGGAACTGCATTCGCTGATAGACAGACATTCGCTTTCTACAAAAGCTTTCGTTGGTAAAGGGGCAACACTGTGTATTTCTCTCTCGCAGAGCCCGGTTGCCAAATTCGAAACGTCCAGCGATTGCGCCCACAGGAAAGCTGCCAGCACGGAAAGCTGTAGCTGGTTTTCACTGCCCCTTGGAACTGCATTCGCTGATAGACAGACATTCGCTTTCTACAAAAGCTTTTGTTGGTAAAGGGGCAACACTGTGTATTTCTCTCTCGCAGAGCCCGGTTGCCAAATTCGAAACGTCCAGCGATTGCGGCCACAGGAAAGCTGCCAGCACGGAAAGCTGTAGCTGGTTTTCACTGCCCCTTGGAACTGCATTCGCTGATAGACAGATATTCGCTTTCTACAAACGCTTTCGTTGCTACAGGGGCAAAACTGTGTATTTCTCTCTCGCAGAGCCCGGTTGCCAAATTCGAAAGTCCAGCGATTGCGCCCACAGGAAAGCTGCCAGCACGGAAAGCTGTAGCTGGTTTTCACTGCCCCTTGGAACTGCATTCGCTGATAGACAGACATTCGCTTTCTACAAACGCTTTCGTTGCTACAGGGGCAACAGTGTGTATTTCTCTCTCGCAGAGCCCGGTTGCCAAATTCCAAACGTCCAGCGATTGCGCCCACAGGAAAGCTGCCAGCACGGAAAGCTGTAGCTGGTTTTCACTGCCCCTTGGAACTGCATTCGCTGATAGACAGACATTCGCTTTCTACAAAAGCTTTCGTTCGTAAAGGGGCAACACTGTGTATTTCTCTCTCGCAGAGCCCGGTTGCCAAATTCGAAACGTCCAGCGATTGCGCCCACAGGAAAGCTGCCAGCACGGAAAGCTGTAGCTGGTTTTCACTGCCCCTTGGAACTGCATTCGCTGATAGACAGACATTCGCTTTCTACAAAAGCTTTCGTTGGTAAAGGGGCAAGTCTGTGTATTTCTCTCTCGCAGAGCCCGGTTGCCAAATTCGAAACGTCCAGCGATTGCGCCCACAGGAAAGCTGCCAGCACGGAAAGCTGTAGCTGGTTTTCACTGCCCCTTGGAACTGCATTCGCTGATAGACAGACATTCGCTTTCTACAAACGCTTTTGTTGGTAAAGGGGCAACACTGTGTATTTCTCTCTCGCAGAGCCCGGTTGCCAAATTCGAAACGTCCAGCGATTGCGCCCACAGGAAAGCTGCCAGCACGGAAAGCTGTAGCTGGTTTTCACTGCCCCTTGGAACTGCATTCGCTGATAGACAGACATTCGCTTTCTACAAAAGCTTTCATTCGTAAAGGGGCAAGACTGTGTATTTCTCTCTCGCAGAGCCCGGTTGCCAAATTCGAAACGTCCAGCGATTGCGCCCACAGGAAAGCTGCCAGCACGGAAAGCTGTAGCTGGTTTTCACTGCCCCTGGGAACTGCATTCGCTGATAGACAGACATTCGCTTTCTACAAAAGCTTTCGTTCGTAAAGGGGCAACACTGTGTATTTCTCTCTCGCAGAGCCCGGTTGCCAAATTCGAAACGTCCAGCGATTGCGCCCACAGGAAAGCTGCCAGCACGGAAAGCTGTAGCTGGTTTTCACTGCCCCTTGGAACTGCATTCGCTGATAGACAGACATTCGCTTTCTACAAAAGCTTTCGTTCGTAAAGGGGCAACACTGTGTATTTCTCTCTCGCAGAGCCCGGTTGCCAAATTCGAAACGTCCAGCGATTGCGCCCACAGGAAAGCTGCCAGCACGGAAAGCTGTAGCTGGTTTTCACTGCCCCTTGGAACTGCATTCGCTGACAAACAGACATTCGCTTTCTACAAAAGCTTTCGTTGGTAAAGGGGCAACACTGTGTATTTCTCTCTCGCAGAGCCCGGTTGCCAAATTCGAAACGTCCAGCGATTGCGCCCACAGGAAAGCTGCCAGCACGGAAAGCTGTAGCTGGTTTTCACTGCCCCTTGGAACTGCATTCGCTGATAGACAGACATTCGCTTTCTACAAAAGCTTTCATTCGTAAAGGGGCAAGACTGTGTATTTCTCTCTCGCAGAGCCCGGTTGCCAAATTCGAAACGTCCAGCGATTGCGCCCACAGGAAAGCTGCCAGCACGGAAAGCTGTAGCTGGTTTTCACTGCCCCTTGGAACTGCATTCGCTGATAGACAGACATTCGCTTTCTACAAAAGCTTTCGTTGGTAAAGGGGCAACACTGTGTATTTCTCTCTCGCAGAGCCCGGTTGCCAAATTCGAAACGTCCAGCGATTGCGCCCACAGGAAAGCTGCCAGCACGGAAAGCTGTAGCTGGTTTTCACTGCCCCTTGGAACTGCATTCGCTGATAGACAGACATTCGCTTTCTACAAAAGCTTTCGTTGGTAAAGGGGCAAGTCTGTGTATTTCTCTCTCGCAGAGCCCGGTTGCCAAATTCGAAACGTCCAGCGATTGCGCCCACAGGAAAGCTGCCAGCACGGAAAGCTGTAGCTGGTTTTCACTGCCCCTTGGAACTGCATTCGCTGATAGACAGACATTCGCTTTCTACAAAAGCTTTCGTTGGTAAAGGGGCAACACTGTGTATTTCTCTCTCGCAGAGCCCGGTTGCCAAATTCGAAACGTCCAGCGATTGCGCCCACAGGAAAGCTGCCAGCACGGAAAGCTGTAGCTGGTTTTCACTGCCCCTTGGAACTGCATTCGCTGATAGACAGACATTCGCTTTCTACAAAAGCTTTCGTTGGTAAAGGGGCAACACTGTGTATTTCTCTCTCGCAGAGCCCGGTTGCCAAATTCGAAACGTCCAGCGATTGCGCCCACAGGAAAGCTGCCAGCACGGAAAGCTGTAGCTGGTTTTCACTGCCCCTTGGAACTGCATTCGCTGATAGACAGACATTCGCTTTCTACAAAAGCTTTCGTTGGTAAAGGGGCAACACTGTGTATTTCTCTCTCGCAGAGCCCGGTTGCCAAATTCGAAACGTCCAGCGATTGCGCCCACAGGAAAGCTGCCAGCACGGAAAGCTGTAGCTGGTTTTCACTGCCCCTTGGAACTGCATTCGCTGATAGACAGACATTCGCTTTCTACAAAAGCTTTCGTTGGTAAAGGGGCAACACTGTGTATTTCTCTCTCGCAGAGCCCGGTTGCCAAATTCGAAACGTCCAGCGATTGCGCCCACAGGAAAGCTGCCAGCACGGAAAGCTGTAGCTGGTTTTCACTGCCCCTTGGAACTGCATTCGCTGATAAACAGACATTCGCTTTCTACAAAAGCTTTCGTTGGTAAAGGGGCAACACTGTGTATTTCTCTCTCGCAGAGCCCGGTTGCCAAATTCGAAACGTCCAGCGATTGCGCCCACAGGAAAGCTGCCAGCACGGAAAGCTGTAGCTGGTTTTCACTGCCCCTTGGAACTGCATTCGCTGATAGACAGACATTCGCTTTCTACAAAAGCTTTTGTTGGTAAAGGGGCAACACTGTGTATTTCTCTCTCGCAGAGCCCGGTTGCCAAATTCGAAACGTCCAGCGATTGCGGCCACAGGAAAGCTGCCAGCACGGAAAGCTGTAGCTGGTTTTCACTGCCCCTTGGAACTGCATTCGCTGATAGACAGACATTCGCTTTCTACAAACGCTTTCGTTGCTACAGGGGCAAAACTGTGTATTTCTCTCTCGCAGAGCCCGGTTGCCAAATTCGAAACGTCCAGCGATTGCGCCCACAGGAAAGCTGCCAGCACGGAAAGCTGTAGCTGGTTTTCACTGCCCCTTGGAACTGCATTCGCTGATAGACAGACATTCGCTTTCTACAAAAGCTTTCATTCGTAAAGGGGCAAGACTGTGTATTTCTCTCTCGCAGAGCCCGGTTGCCAAATTCGAAACGTCCAGCGATTGCGCCCACAGGAAAGCTGCCAGCACGGAAAGCTGTAGCTGGTTTTCACTGCCCCTTGGAACTGCATTCGCTGATAGACAGACATTCGCTTTCTACAAAAGCTTTCGTTGGTAAAGGGGCAACACTGTGTATTTCTCTCTCGCAGAGCCCGGTTGCCAAATTCGAAACGTCCAGCGATTGCGCCCACAGGAAAGCTGCCAGCACGGAAAGCTGTGGCGGGTTTTCACTGCCCCTTGGAACTGCATTCGCTGATAGACAGACATTCGCTTTCTACAAAAGCTTTCATTCGTAAAGGGGCAACACTGTGTATTTCTCTCTCGCAGAGCCCGGTTGCCAAATTCGAAACGTCCAGCGATTGCGCCCACAGGAAAGCTGCCAGCACGGAAAGCTGTAGCTGGTTTTCACTGCCCCTTGGAACTGCATTCGCTGAGAGACAGACATTCGCTTTCTACAAAAGCTTTCGTTGGTAAAGGGGCAAGTCTGTGTATTTCTCTCTCGCAGAGCCCGGTTGCCAAATTCGAAACGTCCAGCGATTGCGCCCACAGGAAAGCTGCCAGCACGGAAAGCTGTAGCTGGTTTTCACTGCCCCTTGGAACTGCATTCGCTGATAGACAGACATTCGCTTTCTACAAACGCTTTCGTTGCTACAGGGGCAACACTGTGTATTTCTCTCTCGCAGAGCCCGGTTGCCAAATTCGAAACGTCCAGCGATTGCGCCCACAGGAAAGCTGCCAGCACGGAAAGCTGTAGCTGGTTTTCACTGCCCCTTGGAACTGCATTCGCTGAGAGACAGACATTCGCTTTCTACAAAAGCTTTCATTCGTAAAGGGGCAACACTGTGTATTTCTCTCTCGCAGAGCCCGGTTGCCAAATTCGAAACGTCCAGCGATTGCGGCCACAGGAAAGCTGCCAGCACGGAAAGCTGTAGCTGGTTTTCACTGCCCCTTGGAACTGCATTCGCTGATAGACAGACATTCGCTTTCTACAAACGCTTTCGTTGCTACAGGGGCAAGTCTGTGTATTTCTCTCTCGCAGAGCCCGGTTGCCAAATTCGAAACGTCCAGCGATTGCGCCCACAGGAAAGCTGCCAGCACGGAAAGCTGTAGCTGGTTTTCACTGCCCCTTGGAACTGCATTCGCTGATAGACAGACATTCGCTTTCTACAAAAGCTTTCGTTCGTAAAGGGGCAACACTGTGTATTTCTCTCTCGCAGAGCCCGGTTGCCAAATTCGAAACGTCCAGCGATTGCGCCCACAGGAAAGCTGCCAGCACGGAAAGCTGTAGCTGGTTTTCACTGCCCCTTGGAACTGCATTCGCTGATAGACAGACATTCGCTTTCTACAAAAGCTTTCGTTGGTAAAGGGGCAAGTCTGTGTATTTCTCTCTCGCAGAGCCCGGTTGCCAAATTCGAAACGTCCAGCGATTGCGCCCACAGGAAAGCTGCCAGCACGGAAAGCTGTAGCTGGTTTTCACTGCCCCTTGGAACTGCATTCGCTGATAGACAGACATTCGCTTTCTACAAAAGCTTTCGTTGGTAAAGGGGCAAGTCTGTGTATTTCTCTCTCGCAGAGCCCGGTTGCCAAATTCGAAACGTCCAGCGATTGCGCCCACAGGAAAGCTGCCAGCACGGAAAGCTGTAGCTGGTTTTCACTGCCCCTTGGAACTGCATTCGCTGATAGACAGACATTCGCTTTCTACAAAAGCTTTCGTTCGTAAAGGGGCAACACTGTGTATTTCTCTCTCGCAGAGCCCGGTTGCCAAATTCGAAACGTCCAGCGATTGCGCCCACAGGAAAGCTGCCAGCACGGAAAGCTGTAGCTGGTTTTCACTGCCCCTGGGAACTGCATTCGCTGATAGACAGACATTCGCTTTCTACAAACGCTTTCGTTGCTACAGGGGCAACACTGTGTATTTCTCTCTCGCAGAGCCCGGTTGCCAAATTCGAAACGTCCAGCGATTGCGCCCACAGGAAAGCTGCCAGCACGGAAAGCTGTAGCTGGTTTTCACTGCCCCTTGGAACTGCATTCGCTGATAGACAGACATTCGCTTTCTACAAAAGCTTTCGTTCGTAAAGGGGCAACACTGTGTATTTCTCTCTCGCAGAGCCCGGTTGCCAAATTCGAAACGTCCAGCGATTGCGCCCACAGGAAAGCTGCCAGCACGGAAAGCTGTAGCTGGTTTTCACTGCCCCTTGGAACTGCATTCGCTGATAAACAGACATTCGCTTTCTACAAAAGCTTTCGTTGGTAAAGGGGCAACACTGTGTATTTCTCTCTCGCAGAGCCCGGTTGCCAAATTCGAAACGTCCAGCGATTGCGCCCACAGGAAAGCTGCCAGCACGGAAAGCTGTAGCTGGTTTTCACTGCCCCTTGGAACTGCATTCGCTGATAGACAGACATTCGCTTTCTACAAAAGCTTTCATTCGTAAAGGGGCAAGACTGTGTATTTCTCTCTCGCAGAGCCCGGTTGCCAAATTCGAAACGTCCAGCGATTGCGCCCACAGGAAAGCTGCCAGCACGGAAAGCTGTAGCTGGTTTTCACTGCCCCTTGGAACTGCATTCGCTGATAGACAGACATTCGCTTTCTACAAAAGCTTTCGTTGGTAAAGGGGCAACACTGTGTATTTCTCTCTCGCAGAGCCCGGTTGCCAAATTCGAAACGTCCAGCGATTGCGCCCACAGGAAAGCTGCCAGCACGGAAAGCTGTAGCTGGTTTTCACTGCCCCTTGGAACTGCATTCGCTGATAGACAGACATTCGCTTTCTACAAAAGCTTTCGTTGGTAAAGGGGCAAGTCTGTGTATTTCTCTCTCGCAGAGCCCGGTTGCCAAATTCGAAACGTCCAGCGATTGCGCCCACAGGAAAGCTGCCAGCACGGAAAGCTGTAGCTGGTTTTCACTGCCCCTTGGAACTGCATTCGCTGATAGACAGACATTCGCTTTCTACAAAAGCTTTCGTTCGTAAAGGGGCAACACTGTGTATTTCTCTCTCGCAGAGCCCGGTTGCCAAATTCGAAACGTCCAGCGATTGCGCCCACAGGAAAGCTGCCAGCACGGAAAGCTGTAGCTGGTTTTCACTGCCCCTTGGAACTGCATTCGCTGATAGACAGACATTCGCTTTCTACAAAAGCTTTCGTTCGTAAAGGGGCAAGTCTGTGTATTTCTCTCTCGCAGAGCCCGGTTGCCAAATTCGAAACGTCCAGCGATTGCGCCCACAGGAAAGCTGCCAGCACGGAAAGCTGTAGCTGGTTTTCACTGCCCCTTGGAACTGCATTCGCTGATAGACAGACATTCGCTTTCTACAAAAGCTTTCGTTCGTAAAGGGGCAACAGTGTGTATTTCTCTCTCGCAGAGCCCGGTTGCCAAATTCGAAACGTCCAGCGATTGCGCCCACAGGAAAGCTGCCAGCACGGAAAGCTATAGCTGGTTTTCACTGCCCCTTGGAACTGCATTCGCTGATAGACAGACATTCGCTTTCTACAAAAGCTTTTGTTGGTAAAGGGGCAACACTGTGTATTTCTCTCTCGCAGAGCCCGGTTGCCAAATTCGAAACGTCCAGCGATTGCGCCCACAGGAAAGCTGCCAGCACGGAAAGCTGTAGCTGGTTTTCACTGCCCCTTGGAACTGCATTCGCTGATAGACAGACATTCGTTTTCTACAAAAGCTTTCGTTCGTAAAGGGGCAACACTGTGTATTTCTCTCTCGCAGAGCCCGGTTGCCAAATTCGAAACGTCCAGCGATTGCGCCCACAGGAAAGCTGCCAGCACGGAAAGCTGTAGCTGGTTTTCACTGCCCCTTGGAACTGCATTCGCTGATAGACAGACATTCGCTTTCTACAAAAGCTTTCGTTGCTACAGGGGCAACACTGTGTATTTCTCTCTCGCAGAGCCCGGTTGCCAAATTCGAAACGTCCAGCGATTGCGCCCACAGGAAAGCTGCCAGCACGGAAAGCTGTAGCTGGTTTTCACTGCCCCTTGGAACTGCATTCGCTGATAGACAGACATTCGCTTTCTACAAAAGCTTTCGTTGCTACAGGGGCAACACTGTGTATTTCTCTCTCGCAGAGCCCGGTTGCCAAATTCGAAACGTCCAGCGATTGCGCCCACAGGAAAGCTGCCAGCACGGAAAGCTGTAGCTGGTTTTCACTGCCCCTTGGAACTGCATTCGCTGATAGACAGACATTCGCTTTCTACAAAAGCTTTCATTCGTAAAGGGGCAAGACTGTGTATTTCTCTCTCGCAGAGCCCGGTTGCCAAATTCGAAACGTCCAGCGATTGCGCCCACAGGAAAGCTGCCAGCACGGAAAGCTGTAGCTGGTTTTCACTGCCCCTTGGAACTGCATTCGCTGATAGACAGACATTCGCTTTCTACAAAAGCTTTCGTTGGTAAAGGGGCAACACTGTGTATTTCTCTCTCGCAGAGCCCGGTTGCCAAATTCGAAACGTCCAGCGATTGCGCCCACAGGAAAGCTGCCAGCACGGAAAGCTGTAGCTGGTTTTCACTGCCCCTTGGAACTGCATTCGCTGATAGACAGACATTCGCTTTCTACAAAAGCTTTCGTTGGTAAAGGGGCAAGTCTGTGTATTTCTCTCTCGCAGAGCCCGGTTGCCAAATTCGAAACGTCCAGCGATTGCGCCCACAGGAAAGCTGCCAGCACGGAAAGCTGTAGCTGGTTTTCACTGCCCCTTGGAACTGCATTCGCTGATAGACAGACATTCGCTTTCTACAAAAGCTTTTGTTGGTAAAGGGGCAACAGTGTGTATTTCTCTCTCGCAGAGCCCGGTTGCCAAATTCGAAACGTCCAGCGATTGCGCCCACAGGAAAGCTGCCAGCACGGAAAGCTGTAGCTGGTTTTCACTGCCCCTTGGAACTGCATTCGCTGATAGACAGACATTCGCTTTCTACAAAAGCTTTCGTTCGTAAAGGGGCAACACTGTGTATTTCTCTCTCGCAGAGCCCGGTTGCCAAATTCGAAACGTCCAGCGATTGCGCCCACAGGAAAGCTGCCAGCACGGAAAGCTGTAGCTGGTTTTCACTGCCCCTTGGAACTGCATTCGCTGATAGACAGACATTCGCTTTCTACAAAAGCTTTCGTTGGTAAAGGGGCAAGTCTGTGTATTTCTCTCTCGCAGAGCCCGGTTGCCAAATTCGAAACGTCCAGCGATTGCGCCCACAGGAAAGCTGCCAGCACGGAAAGCTGTAGCTGGTTTTCACTGCCCCTTGG
This sequence comes from Mycteria americana, assembly GCF_035582795.1. Taxonomy (NCBI): domain Eukaryota; kingdom Metazoa; phylum Chordata; class Aves; order Ciconiiformes; family Ciconiidae; genus Mycteria; species Mycteria americana. Next base: position 25,155,381 of record NC_134372.1, read on the forward strand.
AACTGCATTCGCTGATAGACAGACATTCGCTTTCTACAAAAGCTTTCGTTCGTAAAGGGGCAACAGTGTGTATTTCTCTCTCGCAGAGCCCGGTTGCCAAATTCGAAACGTCCAGCGATTGCGCCCACAGGAAAGCTGCCAGCACGGAAAGCTATAGCTGGTTTTCACTGCCCCTTGGAACTGCATTCGCTGATAGACAGACATTCGCTTTCTACAAAAGCTTTTGTTGGTAAAGGGGCAACACTGTGTATTTCTCTCTCGCAGAGCCCGGTTGCCAAATTCGAAACGTCCAGCGATTGCGCCCACAGGAAAGCTGCCAGCACGGAAAGCTGTAGCTGGTTTTCACTGCCCCTTGGAACTGCATTCGCTGATAGACAGACATTCGTTTTCTACAAAAGCTTTCGTTCGTAAAGGGGCAACACTGTGTATTTCTCTCTCGCAGAGCCCGGTTGCCAAATTCGAAACGTCCAGCGATTGCGCCCACAGGAAAGCTGCCAGCACGGAAAGCTGTAGCTGGTTTTCACTGCCCCTTGGAACTGCATTCGCTGATAGACAGACATTCGCTTTCTACAAAAGCTTTCGTTGCTACAGGGGCAACACTGTGTATTTCTCTCTCGCAGAGCCCGGTTGCCAAATTCGAAACGTCCAGCGATTGCGCCCACAGGAAAGCTGCCAGCACGGAAAGCTGTAGCTGGTTTTCACTGCCCCTTGGAACTGCATTCGCTGATAGACAGACATTCGCTTTCTACAAAAGCTTTCGTTGCTACAGGGGCAACACTGTGTATTTCTCTCTCGCAGAGCCCGGTTGCCAAATTCGAAACGTCCAGCGATTGCGCCCACAGGAAAGCTGCCAGCACGGAAAGCTGTAGCTGGTTTTCACTGCCCCTTGGAACTGCATTCGCTGATAGACAGACATTCGCTTTCTACAAAAGCTTTCATTCGTAAAGGGGCAAGACTGTGTATTTCTCTCTCGCAGAGCCCGGTTGCCAAATTCGAAACGTCCAGCGATTGCGCCCACAGGAAAGCTGCCAGCACGGAAAGCTGTAGCTGGTTTTCACTGCCCCTTGGAACTGCATTCGCTGATAGACAGACATTCGCTTTCTACAAAAGCTTTCGTTGGTAAAGGGGCAACACTGTGTATTTCTCTCTCGCAGAGCCCGGTTGCCAAATTCGAAACGTCCAGCGATTGCGCCCACAGGAAAGCTGCCAGCACGGAAAGCTGTAGCTGGTTTTCACTGCCCCTTGGAACTGCATTCGCTGATAGACAGACATTCGCTTTCTACAAAAGCTTTCGTTGGTAAAGGGGCAAGTCTGTGTATTTCTCTCTCGCAGAGCCCGGTTGCCAAATTCGAAACGTCCAGCGATTGCGCCCACAGGAAAGCTGCCAGCACGGAAAGCTGTAGCTGGTTTTCACTGCCCCTTGGAACTGCATTCGCTGATAGACAGACATTCGCTTTCTACAAAAGCTTTTGTTGGTAAAGGGGCAACAGTGTGTATTTCTCTCTCGCAGAGCCCGGTTGCCAAATTCGAAACGTCCAGCGATTGCGCCCACAGGAAAGCTGCCAGCACGGAAAGCTGTAGCTGGTTTTCACTGCCCCTTGGAACTGCATTCGCTGATAGACAGACATTCGCTTTCTACAAAAGCTTTCGTTGGTAAAGGGGCAACACTGTGTATTTCTCTCTCGCAGAGCCCGGTTGCCAAATTCGAAACGTCCAGCGATTGCGCCCACAGGAAAGCTGCCAGCACGGAAAGCTGTAGCTGGTTTTCACTGCCCCTTGGAACTGCATTCGCTGATAGACAGACATTCGCTTTCTACAAAAGCTTTCGTTGGTAAAGGGGCAAGTCTGTGTATTTCTCTCTCGCAGAGCCCGGTTGCCAAATTCGAAACGTCCAGCGATTGCGCCCACAGGAAAGCTGCCAGCACGGAAAGCTGTAGCTGGTTTTCACTGCCCCTTGGAACTGCATTCGCTGATAGACAGACATTCGCTTTCTACAAAAGCTTTCGTTCGTAAAGGGGCAACAGTGTGTATTTCTCTCTCGCAGAGCCCGGTTGCCAAATTCGAAACGTCCAGCGATTGCGCCCACAGGAAAGCTGCCAGCACGGAAAGCTATAGCTGGTTTTCACTGCCCCTTGGAACTGCATTCGCTGATAGACAGACATTCGCTTTCTACAAAAGCTTTCGTTGGTAAAGGGGCAAGTCTGTGTATTTCTCTCTCGCAGAGCCCGGTTGCCAAATTCGAAACGTCCAGCGATTGCGCCCACAGGAAAGCTGCCAGCACGGAAAGCTGTAGCTGGTTTTCACTGCCCCTTGGAACTGCATTCGCTGATAGACAGACATTCGTTTTCTACAAAAGCTTTCGTTCGTAAAGGGGCAACACTGTGTATTTCTCTCTCGCAGAGCCCGGTTGCCAAATTCGAAACGTCCAGCGATTGCGCCCACAGGAAAGCTGCCAGCACGGAAAGCTGTAGCTGGTTTTCACTGCCCCTTGGAACTGCATTCGCTGATAGACAGACATTCGCTTTCTACAAAAGCTTTCGTTGGTAAAGGGGCAACACTGTGTATTTCTCTCTCGCAGAGCCCGGTTGCCAAATTCGAAACGTCCAGCGATTGCGCCCACAGGAAAGCTGCCAGCACGGAAAGCTGTAGCTGGTTTTCACTGCCCCTTGGAACTGCATTCGCTGATAGACAGACATTCGCTTTCTACAAAAGCTTTCGTTGCTACAGGGGCAACACTGTGTATTTCTCTCTCGCAGAGCCCGGTTGCCAAATTCGAAACGTCCAGCGATTGCGCCCACAGGAAAGCTGCCAGCACGGAAAGCTGTAGCTGGTTTTCACTGCCCCTTGGAACTGCATTCGCTGATAGACAGACATTCGCTTTCTACAAAAGCTTTCATTCGTAAAGGGGCAAGACTCTGTATTTCTCTCTCGCAGAGCCCGGTTGCCAAATTCGAAACGTCCAGCGATTGCGCCCACAGGAAAGCTGCCAGCACGGAAAGCTGTAGCTGGTTTTCACTGCCCCTTGGAACTGCATTCGCTGATAGACAGACATTCGCTTTCTACAAAAGCTTTCGTTGGTAAAGGGGCAACACTGTGTATTTCTCTCTCGCAGAGCCCAGTTGCCAAATTCGAAACGTCCAGCGATTGCGCCCACAGGAAAGCTGCCAGCACGGAAAGCTGTAGCTGGTTTTCACTGCCCCTTGGAACTGCATTCGCTGATAGACAGACATTCGCTTTCTACAAAAGCTTTCGTTGGTAAAGGGGCAAGTCTGTGTATTTCTCTCTCGCAGAGCCCGGTTGCCAAATTCGAAACGTCCAGCGATTGCGCCCACAGGAAAGCTGCCAGCACGGAAAGCTGTAGCTGGTTTTCACTGCCCCTTGGAACTGCATTCGCTGATAGACAGACATTCGCTTTCTACAAAAGCTTTCGTTCGTAAAGGGGCAACACTGTGTATTTCTCTCTCGCAGAGCCCGGTTGCCAAATTCGAAACGTCCAGCGATTGCGCCCACAGGAAAGCTGCCAGCACGGAAAGCTGTAGCTGGTTTTCACTGCCCCTTGGAACTGCATTCGCTGATAGACAGACATTCGCTTTCTACAAAAGCTTTTGTTGGTAAAGGGGCAACACTGTGTATTTCTCTCTCGCAGAGCCCGGTTGCCAAATTCGAAACGTCCAGCGATTGCGCCCACAGGAAAGCTGCCAGCACGGAAAGCTGTAGCTGGTTTTCACTGCCCCTTGGAACTGCATTCGCTGATAGACAGACATTCGCTTTCTACAAAAGCTTTCGTTCGTAAAGGGGCAACACTGTGTATTTCTCTCTCGCAGAGCCCGGTTGCCAAATTCGAAACGTCCAGCGATTGCGCCCACAGGAAAGCTGCCAGCACGGAAAGCTGTAGCTGGTTTTCACTGCCCCTTGGAACTGCATTCGCTGATAGACAGACATTCGCTTTCTACAAAAGCTTTCGTTGGTAAAGGGGCAAGACTGTGTATTTCTCTCTCGCAGAGCCCGGTTGCCAAATTCGAAACGTCCAGCGATTGCGCCCACAGGAAAGCTGCCAGCACGGAAAGCTGTAGCTGGTTTTCACTGCCCCTTGGAACTGCATTCGCTGATAGACAGACATTCGCTTTCTACAAAAGCTTTCGTTGGTAAAGGTGCAAGACTGTGTATTTCTCTCTCGCAGAGCCCGGTTGCCAAATTCGAAACGTCCAGCGATTGCGCCCACAGGAAAGCTGCCAGCACGGAAAGCTGTAGCTGGTTTTCACTGCCCCTTGGAACTGCATTCGCTGATAGACAGACATTCGCTTTCTACAAACGCTTTCGTTCGTAAAGGGGCAACACTGTGTATTTCTCTCTCGCAGAGCCCGGTTGCCAAATTCGAAACGTCCAGCGATTGCGCCCACAGGAAAGCTGCCAGCACGGAAAGCTGTAGCTGGTTTTCACTGCCCCTTGGAACTGCATTCGCTGATAGACAGACATTCGCTTTCTACAAAAGCTTTCGTTCGTAAAGGGGCAACACTGTGTATTTCTCTCTCGCAGAGCCCGGTTGCCAAATTCGAAACGTCCAGCGATTGCGCCCACAGGAAAGCTGCCAGCACGGAAAGCTGTAGCTGGTTTTCACTGCCCCTTGGAACTGCATTCGCTGATAGACAGACATTCGCTTTCTACAAAAGCTTTCGTTGCTACAGGGGCAACACTGTGTATTTCTCTCTCGCAGAGCCCGGTTGCCAAATTCGAAACGTCCAGCGATTGCGCCCACAGGAAAGCTGCCAGCACGGAAAGCTGTAGCTGGTTTTCACTGCCCCTTGGAACTGCATTCGCTGATAGACAGACATTCGCTTTCTACAAAAGCTTTTGTTGGTAAAGGGGCAAGTCTGTGTATTTCTCTCTCGCAGAGCCCGGTTGCCAAATTCGAAACGTCCAGCGATTGCGCCCACAGGAAAGCTGCCAGCACGGAAAGCTGTAGCTGGTTTTCACTGCCCCTTGGAACTGCATTCGCTGATAGACAGACATTCGCTTTCTACAAAAGCTTTCGTTCGTAAAGGGGCAACAGTGTGTATTTCTCTCTCGCAGAGCCCGGTTGCCAAATTCGAAACGTCCAGCGATTGCGCCCACAGGAAAGCTGCCAGCACGGAAAGCTGTAGCTGGTTTTCACTGCCCCTTGGAACTGCATTCGCTGATAGACAGACATTCGCTTTCTACAAACGCTTTCGTTGGTAAAGGGGCAACACTGTGTATTTCTCTCTCGCAGAGCCCGGTTGCCAAATTCGAAACGTCCAGCGATTGCGGCCACAGGAAAGCTGCCAGCACGGAAAGCTGTAGCTGGTTTTCACTGCCCCTTGGAACTGCATTCGCTGATAGACAGACATTCGCTTTCTACAAAAGCTTTCGTTGGTAAAGGGGCAACACTGTGTATTTCTCTCTCGCAGAGCCCGGTTGCCAAATTCGAAACGTCCAGCGATTGCGCCCACAGGAAAGCTGCCAGCACGGAAAGCTGTAGCTGGTTTTCACTGCCCCTTGGAACTGCATTCGCTGATAGACAGACATTCGTTTTCTACAAAAGCTTTCGTTCGTAAAGGGGCAACACTGTGTATTTCTCTCTCGCAGAGCCCGGTTGCCAAATTCGAAACGTCCAGCGATTGCGCCCACAGGAAAGCTGCCAGCACGGAAAGCTGTAGCTGGTTTTCACTGCCCCTTGGAACTGCATTCGCTGATAGACAGACATTCGCTTTCTACAAAAGCTTTCGTTGGTAAAGGGGCAACACTGTGTATTTCTCTCTCGCAGAGCCCGGTTGCCAAATTCGAAACGTCCAGCGATTGCGCCCACAGGAAAGCTGCCAGCACGGAAAGCTGTAGCTGGTTTTCACTGCCCCTTGGAACTGCATTCGCTGATAGACAGACATTCGCTTTCTACAAAAGCTTTCGTTGGTAAAGGGGCAAGTCTGTGTATTTCTCTCTCGCAGAGCCCGGTTGCCAAATTCGAAACGTCCAGCGATTGCGCCCACAGGAAAGCTGCCAGCACGGAAAGCTGTAGCTGGTTTTCACTGCCCCTTGGAACTGCATTCGCTGATAGACAGACATTCGCTTTCTACAAAAGCTTTTGTTGGTAAAGGGGCAACACTGTGTATTTCTCTCTCGCAGAGCCCGGTTGCCAAATTCGAAACGTCCAGCGATTGCGCCCACAGGAAAGCTGCCAGCACGGAAAGCTGTAGCTGGTTTTCACTGCCCCTTGGAACTGCATTCGCTGATAGACAGACATTCGCTTTCTACAAAAGCTTTCGTTCGTAAAGGGGCAACACTGTGTGTTTCTCTCTCGCAGAGCCCGGTTGCCAAATTCGAAACGTCCAGCGATTGCGCCCACAGGAAAGCTGCCAGCACGGAAAGCTGTAGCTGGTTTTCACTGCCCCTTGGAACTGCATTCGCTGATAGACAGACATTCGCTTTCTACAAAAGCTTTTGTTGGTAAAGGGGCAAGACTGTGTATTTCTCTCTCGCAGAGCCCGGTTGCCAAATTCGAAACGTCCAGCGATTGCGCCCACAGGAAAGCTGCCAGCACGGAAAGCTGTAGCTGGTTTTCACTGCCCCTTGGAACTGCATTCGCTGATAGACAGACATTCGCTTTCTACAAAAGCTTTCGTTCGTAAAGGGGCAACACTGTGTATTTCTCTCTCGCAGAGCCCGGTTGCCAAATTCGAAACGTCCAGCGATTGCGCCCACAGGAAAGCTGCCAGCACGGAAAGCTGTAGCTGGTTTTCACTGCCCCTTGGAACTGCATTCGCTGATAGACAGACATTCGCTTTCTACAAAAGCTTTCATTCGTAAAGGGGCAAGACTGTGTATTTCTCTCTCGCAGAGCCCGGTTGCCAAATTCGAAACGTCCAGCGATTGCGCCCACAGGAAAGCTGCCAGCACGGAAAGCTGTAGCTGGTTTTCACTGCCCCTTGGAACTGCATTCGCTGATAGACAGACATTCGCTTTCTACAAAAGCTTTCGTTGGTAAAGGGGCAACACTGTGTATTTCTCTCTCGCAGAGCCCGGTTGCCAAATTCGAAACGTCCAGCGATTGCGCCCACAGGAAAGCTGCCAGCACGGAAAGCTGTAGCTGGTTTTCACTGCCCCTTGGAACTGCATTCGCTGATAGACAGACATTCGCTTTCTACAAAAGCTTTCGTTGGTAAAGGGGCAAGACTGTGTATTTCTCTCTCGCAGAGCCCGGTTGCCAAATTCGAAACGTCCAGCGATTGCGCCCACAGGAAAGCTGCCAGCACGGAAAGCTGTAGCTGGTTTTCACTGCCCCTTGGAACTGCATTTGCTGATAGACAGACATTCGCTTTCTACAAAAGCTTTCGTTCGTAAAGGGGCAACACTGTGTATTTCTCTCTCGCAGAGCCCGGTTGCCAAATTCGAAACGTCCAGCGATTGCGCCCACAGGAAAGCTGCCAGCACGGAAAGCTGTAGCTGGTTTTCACTGCCCCTTGGAACTGCATTCGCTGATAGACAGACATTCGCTTTCTACAAAAGCTTTCGTTGGTAAAGGGGCAAGTCTGTGTATTTCTCTCTCGCAGAGCCCGGTTGCCAAATTCGAAACGTCCAGCGATTGCGCCCACAGGAAAGCTGCCAGCACGGAAAGCTGTAGCTGGTTTTCACTGCCCCTTGGAACTGCATTCGCTGATAGACAGACATTCGCTTTCTACAAAAGCTTTCGTTGGTAAAGGGGCAACACTGTGTATTTCTCTCTCGCAGAGCCCGGTTGCCAAATTCGAAACGTCCAGCGATTGCGCCCACAGGAAAGCTGCCAGCACGGAAAGCTGTAGCTGGTTTTCACTGCCCCTTGGAACTGCATTCGCTGATAGACAGACATTCGCTTTCTACAAAAGCTTTCGTTGGTAAAGGGGCAACAGTGTGTATTTCTCTCTCGCAGAGCCCGGTTGCCAAATTCGAAACGTCCAGCGATTGCGCCCACAGGAAAGCTGCCAGCACGGAAAGCTGTAGCTGGTTTTCACTGCCCCTTGGAACTGCATTCGCTGATAGACAGACATTCGTTTTCTACAAAAGCTTTCGTTCGTAAAGGGGCAACACTGTGTATTTCTCTCTCGCAGAGCCCGGTTGCCAAATTCGAAACGTCCAGCGATTGCGCCCACAGGAAAGCTGCCAGCACGGAAAGCTGTAGCTGGTTTTCACTGCCCCTTGGAACTGCATTCGCTGATAGACAGACATTCGCTTTCTACAAACGCTTTCGTTGCTACAGGAGCAACACTGTGTATTTCTCTCTCGCAGAGCCCGGTTGCCAAATTCGAAACGTCCAGCGATTGCGCCCACAGGAAAGCTGCCAGCACGGAAAGCTGTAGCTGGTTTTCACTGCCCCTTGGAACTGCATTCGCTGATAGACAGACATTCGCTTTCTACAAAAGCTTTTGTTGGTAAAGGGGCAAGACTGTGTATTTCTCTCTCGCAGAGCCCGGTTGCCAAATTCGAAACGTCCAGCGATTGCGCCCACAGGAAAGCTGCCAGCACGGAAAGCTGTAGCTGGTTTTCACTGCCCCTTGGAACTGCATTCGCTGATAGACAGACATTCGCTTTCTACAAAAGCTTTCGTTCGTAAAGGGGCAACACTGTGTATTTCTCTCTCGCAGAGCCCGGTTGCCAAATTCGAAACGTCCAGCGATTGCGCCCACAGGAAAGCTGCCAGCACGGAAAGCTGTAGCTGGTTTTCACTGCCCCTTGGAACTGCATTCGCTGATAGACAGACATTCGCTTTCTACAAAAGCTTTCATTCGTAAAGGGGCAAGACTGTGTATTTCTCTCTCGCAGAGCCCGGTTGCCAAATTCGAAACGTCCAGCGATTGCGCCCACAGGAAAGCTGCCAGCACGGAAAGCTGTAGCTGGTTTTCACTGCCCCTTGGAACTGCATTCGCTGATAGACAGACATTCGCTTTCTACAAAAGCTTTCGTTGGTAAAGGGGCAACACTGTGTATTTCTCTCTCGCAGAGCCCGGTTGCCAAATTCGAAACGTCCAGCGATTGCGCCCACAGGAAAGCTGCCAGCACGGAAAGCTGTAGCTGGTTTTCACTGCCCCTTGGAACTGCATTCGCTGATAGACAGACATTCGCTTTCTACAAAAGCTTTCGTTGGTAAAGGGGCAAGACTGTGTATTTCTCTCTCGCAGAGCCCGGTTGCCAAATTCGAAACGTCCAGCGATTGCGCCCACAGGAAAGCTGCCAGCACGGAAAGCTGTAGCTGGTTTTCACTGCCCCTTGGAACTGCATTTGCTGATAGACAGACATTCGCTTTCTACAAAAGCTTTCGTTCGTAAAGGGGCAACACTGTGTATTTCTCTCTCGCAGAGCCCGGTTGCCAAATTCGAAACGTCCAGCGATTGCGCCCACAGGAAAGCTGCCAGCACGGAAAGCTGTAGCTGGTTTTCACTGCCCCTTGGAACTGCATTCGCTGATAGACAGACATTCGCTTTCTACAAAAGCTTTCGTTGGTAAAGGGGCAACACTGTGTATTTCTCTCTCGCAGAGCCCGGTTGCCAAATTCGAAACGTCCAGCGATTGCGCCCACAGGAAAGCTGCCAGCACGGAAAGCTGTAGCTGGTTTTCACTGCCCCTTGGAACTGCATTCGCTGATAGACAGACATTCGCTTTCTACAAAAGCTTTCGTTGGTAAAGGGGCAACAGTGTGTATTTCTCTCTCGCAGAGCCCGGTTGCCAAATTCGAAACGTCCAGCGATTGCGCCCACAGGAAAGCTGCCAGCACGGAAAGCTGTAGCTGGTTTTCACTGCCCCTTGGAACTGCATTCGCTGATAGACAGACATTCGTTTTCTACAAAAGCTTTCGTTCGTAAAGGGGCAACACTGTGTATTTCTCTCTCGCAGAGCCCGGTTGCCAAATTCGAAACGTCCAGCGATTGCGCCCACAGGAAAGCTGCCAGCACGGAAAGCTGTAGCTGGTTTTCACTGCCCCTTGGAACTGCATTCGCTGATAGACAGACATTCGCTTTCTACAAACGCTTTCGTTGCTACAGGAGCAACACTGTGTATTTCTCTCTCGCAGAGCCCGGTTGCCAAATTCGAAACGTCCAGCGATTGCGCCCACAGGAAAGCTGCCAGCACGGAAAGCTGTAGCTGGTTTTCACTGCCCCTTGGAACTGCATTCGCTGATAGACAGACATTCGCTTTCTACAAAAGCTTTCGTTCGTAAAGGGGCAACACTGTGTATTTCTCTCTCGCAGAGCCCGGTTGCCAAATTCGAAACGTCCAGCGATTGCGCCCACAGGAAAGCTGCCAGCACGGAAAGCTGTAGCTGGTTTTCACTGCCCCTTGGAACTGCATTCGCTGATAGACAGACATTCGCTTTCTACAAAAGCTTTCGTTCGTAAAGGGGCAACACTGTGTATTTCTCTCTCGCAGAGCCCGGTTGCCAAATTCGAAACGTCCAGCGATTGCGCCCACAGGAAAGCTGCCAGCACGGAAAGCTGTAGCTGGTTTTCACTGCCCCTTGGAACTGCATTCGCTGATAGACAGACATTCGCTTTCTACAAAAGCTTTCGTTGGTAAAGGGGCAACACTGTGTATTTCTCTCTCGCAGAGCCCGGTTGCCAAATTCGAAACGTCCAGCGATTGCGCCCACAGGAAAGCTGCCAGCACGGAAAGCTGTAGCTGGTTTTCACTGCCCCTTGGAACTGCATTCGCTGATAGACAGACATTCGCTTTCTACAAAAGCTTTTGTTGGTAAAGGGGCAAGACTGTGTATTTCTCTCTCGCAGAGCCCGGTTGCCAAATTCGAAACGTCCAGCGATTGCGCCCACAGGAAAGCTGCCAGCACGGAAAGCTGTAGCTGGTTTTCACTGCCCCTTGGAACTGCATTCGCTGATAGACAGACATTCGCTTTCTACAAAAGCTTTCGTTGGTAAAGGGGCAACACTGTGTATTTCTCTCTCGCAGAGCCCGGTTGCCAAATTCGAAACGTCCAGCGATTGCGCCCACAGGAAAGCTGCCAGCACGGAAAGCTGTAGCTGGTTTTCACTGCCCCTTGGAACTGCATTCGCTGATAGACAGACATTCGCTTTCTACAAAAGCTTTCGTTGGTAAAGGTGCAAGACTGTGTATTTCTCTCTCGCAGAGCCCGGTTGCCAAATTCGAAACGTCCAGCGATTGCGCCCACAGGAAAGCTGCCAGCACGGAAAGCTGTAGCTGGTTTTCACTGCCCCTTGGAACTGCATTCGCTGATAGACAGACATTCGCTTTCTACAAAAGCTTTCGTTCGTAAAGGGGCAACACTGTGTATTTCTCTCTCGCAGAGCCCGGTTGCCAAATTCGAAACGTCCAGCGATTGCGCCCACAGGAAAGCTGCCAGCACGGAAAGCTGTAGCTGGTTTTCACTGCCCCTTGGAACTGCATTCGCTGATAGACAGACATTCGCTTTCTACAAAAGCTTTCGTTCGTAAAGGGGCAACACTGTGTATTTCTCTCTCGCAGAGCCCGGTTGCCAAATTCGAAACGTCCAGCGATTGCGCCCACAGGAAAGCTGCCAGCACGGAAAGCTGTAGCTGGTTTTCACTGCCCCTTGGAACTGCATTCGCTGATAGACAGACATTCGCTTTCTACAAAAGCTTTCGTTGGTAAAGGGGCAACACTGTGTATTTCTCTCTCGCAGAGCCCGGTTGCCAAATTCGAAACGTCCAGCGATTGCGCCCACAGGAAAGCTGCCAGCACGGAAAGCTGTAGCTGGTTTTCACTGCCCCTTGGAACTGCATTCGCTGATAGACAGACATTCGCTTTCTACAAAAGCTTTCGTTGGTAAAGGTGCAAGACTGTGTATTTCTCTCTCGCAGAGCCCGGTTGCCAAATTCGAAACGTCCAGCGATTGCGCCCACAGGAAAGCTGCCAGCACGGAAAGCTGTAGCTGGTTTTCACTGCCCCTTGGAACTGCATTCGCTGATAGACAGACATTCGCTTTCTACAAAAGCTTTCGTTCGTAAAGGGGCAACACTGTGTATTTCTCTCTCGCAGAGCCCGGTTGCCAAATTCGAAACGTCCAGCGATTGCGCCCACAGGAAAGCTGCCAGCACGGAAAGCTGTAGCTGGTTTTCACTGCCCCTTGGAACTGCATTCGCTGATAGACAGACATTCGCTTTCTACAAACGCTTTCGTTGCTACAGGAGCAACACTGTGTATTTCTCTCTCGCAGAGCCCGGTTGCCAAATTCGAAACGTCCAGCGATTGCGCCCACAGGAAAGCTGCCAGCACGGAAAGCTGTAGCTGGTTTTCACTGCCCCTTGGAACTGCATTCGCTGATAGACAGACATTCGCTTTCTACAAAAGCTTTCGTTGGTAAAGGGGCAACACTGTGTATTTCTCTCTCGCAGAGCCCGGTTGCCAAATTCGAAACGTCCAGCGATTGCGCCCACAGGAAAGCTGCCAGCACGGAAAGCTGTAGCTGGTTTTCACTGCCCCTTGGAACTGCATTCGCTGATAGACAGACATTCGCTTTCTACAAACGCTTTCGTTGCTACAGGAGCAACACTGTGTATTTCTCTCTCGCAGAGCCCGGTTGCCAAATTCGAAACGTCCAGCGATTGCGCCCACAGGAAAGCTGCCAGCACGGAAAGCTGTAGCTGGTTTTCACTGCCCCTTGGAACTGCATTCGCTGATAGACAGACATTCGCTTTCTACAAAAGCTTTCATTCGTAAAGGGGCAAGACTGTGTATTTCTCTCTCGCAGAGCCCGGTTGCCAAATTCGAAACGTCCAGCGATTGCGCCCACAGGAAAGCTGCCAGCACGGAAAGCTGTAGCTGGTTTTCACTGCCCCTTGGAACTGCATTCGCTGATAGACAGACATTCGCTTTCTACAAAAGCTTTCGTTCGTAAAGGGGCAACACTGTGTATTTCTCTCTCGCAGAGCCCGGTTGCCAAATTCGAAACGTCCAGCGATTGCGCCCACAGGAAAGCTGCCAGCACGGAAAGCTGTAGCTGGTTTTCACTGCCCCTTGGAACTGCATTCGCTGATAGACAGACATTCGCTTTCTACAAAAGCTTTCGTTGGTAAAGGGGCAACACTGTGTATTTCTCTCTCGCAGAGCCCGGTTGCCAAATTCGAAACGTCCAGCGATTGCGCCCACAGGAAAGCTGCCAGCACGGAAAGCTGTAGCTGGTTTTCACTGCCCCTTGGAACTGCATTCGCTGATAGACAGACATTCGCTTTCTACAAAAGCTTTTGTTGGTAAAGGGGCAAGACTGTGTATTTCTCTCTCGCAGAGCCCGGTTGCCAAATTCGAAACGTCCAGCGATTGCGCCCACAGGAAAGCTGCCAGCACGGAAAGCTGTAGCTGGTTTTCACTGCCCCTTGGAACTGCATTCGCTGATAGACAGACATTCGCTTTCTACAAAAGCTTTCGTTGGTAAAGGGGCAACACTGTGTATTTCTCTCTCGCAGAGCCCGGTTGCCAAATTCGAAACGTCCAGCGATTGCGCCCACAGGAAAGCTGCCAGCACGGAAAGCTGTAGCTGGTTTTCACTGCCCCTTGGAACTGCATTCGCTGATAGACAGACATTCGCTTTCTACAAAAGCTTTCGTTGGTAAAGGTGCAAGACTGTGTATTTCTCTCTCGCAGAGCCCGGTTGCCAAATTCGAAACGTCCAGCGATTGCGCCCACAGGAAAGCTGCCAGCACGGAAAGCTGTAGCTGGTTTTCACTGCCCCTTGGAACTGCATTCGCTGATAGACAGACATTCGCTTTCTACAAAAGCTTTCGTTCGTAAAGGGGCAACACTGTGTATTTCTCTCTCGCAGAGCCCGGTTGCCAAATTCGAAACGTCCAGCGATTGCGCCCACAGGAAAGCTGCCAGCACGGAAAGCTGTAGCTGGTTTTCACTGCCCCTTGGAACTGCATTCGCTGATAGACAGACATTCGCTTTCTACAAAAGCTTTCGTTCGTAAAGGGGCAACACTGTGTATTTCTCTCTCGCAGAGCCCGGTTGCCAAATTCGAAACGTCCAGCGATTGCGCCCACAGGAAAGCTGCCAGCACGGAAAGCTGTAGCTGGTTTTCACTGCCCCTTGGAACTGCATTCGCTGATAGACAGACATTCGCTTTCTACAAAAGCTTTCGTTGGTAAAGGGGCAACACTGTGTATTTCTCTCTCGCAGAGCCCGGTTGCCAAATTCGAAACGTCCAGCGATTGCGCCCACAGGAAAGCTGCCAGCACGGAAAGCTGTAGCTGGTTTTCACTGCCCCTTGGAACTGCATTCGCTGATAGACAGACATTCGCTTTCTACAAAAGCTTTCGTTGGTAAAGGTGCAAGACTGTGTATTTCTCTCTCGCAGAGCCCGGTTGCCAAATTCGAAACGTCCAGCGATTGCGCCCACAGGAAAGCTGCCAGCACGGAAAGCTGTAGCTGGTTTTCACTGCCCCTTGGAACTGCATTCGCTGATAGACAGACATTCGCTTTCTACAAAAGCTTTCGTTCGTAAAGGGGCAACACTGTGTATTTCTCTCTCGCAGAGCCCGGTTGCCAAATTCGAAACGTCCAGCGATTGCGCCCACAGGAAAGCTGCCAGCACGGAAAGCTGTAGCTGGTTTTCACTGCCCCTTGGAACTGCATTCGCTGATAGACAGACATTCGCTTTCTACAAACGCTTTCGTTGCTACAGGAGCAACACTGTGTATTTCTCTCTCGCAGAGCCCGGTTGCCAAATTCGAAACGTCCAGCGATTGCGCCCACAGGAAAGCTGCCAGCACGGAAAGCTGTAGCTGGTTTTCACTGCCCCTTGGAACTGCATTCGCTGATAGACAGACATTCGCTTTCTACAAAAGCTTTCGTTGGTAAAGGGGCAACACTGTGTATTTCTCTCTCGCAGAGCCCGGTTGCCAAATTCGAAACGTCCAGCGATTGCGCCCACAGGAAAGCTGCCAGCACGGAAAGCTGTAGCTGGTTTTCACTGCCCCTTGGAACTGCATTCGCTGATAGACAGACATTCGCTTTCTACAAAAGCTTTCGTTCGTAAAGGGGCAACACTGTGTATTTCTCTCTCGCAGAGCCCGGTTGCCAAATTCGAAACGTCCAGCGATTGCGCCCACAGGAAAGCTGCCAGCACGGAAAGCTGTAGCTGGTTTTCACTGCCCCTTGGAACTGCATTCGCTGATAGACAGACATTCGCTTTCTACAAAAGCTTTCATTCGTAAAGGGGCAAGACTGTGTATTTCTCTCTCGCAGAGCCCGGTTGCCAAATTCGAAACGTCCAGCGATTGCGCCCACAGGAAAGCTGCCAGCACGGAAAGCTGTAGCTGGTTTTCACTGCCCCTTGGAACTGCATTCGCTGATAGACAGACATTCGCTTTCTACAAAAGCTTTTGTTGGTAAAGGGGCAACACTGTGTATTTCTCTCTCGCAGAGCCCGGTTGCCAAATTCGAAACGTCCAGCGATTGCGCCCACAGGAAAGCTGCCAGCACGGAAAGCTGTAGCTGGTTTTCACTGCCCCTTGGAACTGCATTCGCTGATAGACAGACATTCGCTTTCTACAAAAGCTTTCGTTCGTAAAGGGGCAACACTGTGTATTTCTCTCTCGCAGAGCCCGGTTGCCAAATTCGAAACGTCCAGCGATTGCGCCCACAGGAAAGCTGCCAGCACGGAAAGCTGTAGCTGGTTTTCACTGCCCCTTGGAACTGCATTCGCTGATAGACAGACATTCGCTTTCTACAAAAGCTTTCATTCGTAAAGGGGCAAGACTGTGTATTTCTCTCTCGCAGAGCCCGGTTGCCAAATTCGAAACGTCCAGCGATTGCGCCCACAGGAAAGCTGCCAGCACGGAAAGCTGTAGCTGGTTTTCACTGCCCCTTGGAACTGCATTCGCTGATAGACAGACATTCGCTTTCTACAAACGCTTTCGTTGCTACAGGAGCAACACTGTGTATTTCTCTCTCGCAGAGCGCGATTGCCAAATTCGAAACGTCCAGCGATTGCGCCCACAGGAAAGCTGCCAGCACGGAAAGCTGTAGCTGGTTTTCACTGCCCCTTGGAACTGCATTCGCTGATAGACAGACATTCGCTTTCTACAAAAGCTTTCGTTGGTAAAGGGGCAAGTCTGTGTATTTCTCTCTCGCAGAGCCCGGTTGCCAAATTCGAAACGTCCAGCGATTGCGCCCACAGGAAAGCTGCCAGCACGGAAAGCTGTAGCTGGTTTTCACTGCCCCTTGGAACTGCATTCGCTGATAGACAGACATTCGCTTTCTACAAAAGCTTTCGTTGGTAAAGGGGCAACACTGTGTATTTCTCTCTCGCAGAGCCCGGTTGCCAAATTCGAAACGTCCAGCGATTGCGCCCACAGGAAAGCTGCCAGCACGGAAAGCTGTAGCTGGTTTTCACTGCCCCTTGGAACTGCATTCGCTGATAGACAGACATTCGCTTTCTACAAACGCTTTCGTTGCTACAGGGGCAACAGTGTGTATTTCTCTCTCGCAGAGCCCGGTTGCCAAATTCGAAACGTCCAGCGATTGCGCCCACAGGAAAGCTGCCAGCACGGAAAGCTGTAGCTGGTTTTCACTGCCCCTTGGAACTGCATTCGCTGATAGACAGACATTCGTTTTCTACAAAAGCTTTCGTTCGTAAAGGGGGAACACTGTGTATTTCTCTCTCGCAGAGCCCGGTTGCCAAATTCGAAACGTCCAGCGATTGTGCCCACAGGAAAGCTGCCAGCACGGAAAGCTGTAGCTGGTTTTCACTGCCCCTTGGAACTGCATTCGCTGATAGACAGACATTCGCTTTCTACAAACGCTTTCGTTGCTACAGGAGCAACACTGTGTATTTCTCTCTCGCAGAGCCCGGTTGCCAAATTCGAAACGTCCAGCGATTGCGCCCACAGGAAAGCTGCCAGCACGGAAAGCTGTAGCTGGTTTTCACTGCCCCTTGGAACTGCATTCGCTGATAGACAGACATTCGCTTTCTACAAAAGCTTTCGTTGGTAAAGGGGCAACACTGTGTATTTCTCTCTCGCAGAGCCCGGTTGCCAAATTCGAAACGTCCAGCGATTGCGCCCACAGGAAAGCTGCCAGCACGGAAAGCTGTAGCTGGTTTTCACTGCCCCTTGGAACTGCATTCGCTGATAGACAGACATTCGCTTTCTACAAAAGCTTTTGTTGGTAAAGGGGCAAGACTGTGTATTTCTCTCTCGCAGAGCCCGGTTGCCAAATTCGAAACGTCCAGCGATTGCGCCCACAGGAAAGCTGCCAGCACGGAAAGCTGTAGCTGGTTTTCACTGCCCCTTGGAACTGCATTCGCTGATAGACAGACATTCGCTTTCTACAAAAGCTTTCGTTCGTAAAGGGGCAACACTGTGTATTTCTCTCTCGCAGAGCCCGGTTGCCAAATTCGAAACGTCCAGCGATTGCGCCCACAGGAAAGCTGCCAGCACGGAAAGCTGTAGCTGGTTTTCACTGCCCCTTGGAACTGCATTCGCTGATAGACAGACATTCGCTTTCTACAAAAGCTTTCGTTGGTAAAGGGGCAACACTGTGTATTTCTCTCTCGCAGAGCCCGGTTGCCAAATTCGAAACGTCCAGCGATTGCGCCCACAGGAAAGCTGCCAGCACGGAAAGCTGTAGCTGGTTTTCACTGCCCCTTGGAACTGCATTCGCTGATAGACAGACATTCGCTTTCTACAAAAG
This sequence comes from Mycteria americana, assembly GCF_035582795.1. Lineage (NCBI taxonomy): Eukaryota > Metazoa > Chordata > Aves > Ciconiiformes > Ciconiidae > Mycteria > Mycteria americana. The sequence continues at coordinate 25,173,045 of NC_134372.1, forward strand.
CTTTTGTTGGTAAAGGGGCAACAGTGTGTATTTCTCTCTCGCAGAGCCCGGTTGCCAAATTCGAAACGTCCAGCGATTGCGCCCACAGGAAAGCTGCCAGCACGGAAAGCTGTAGCTGGTTTTCACTGCCCCTTGGAACTGCATTCGCTAATAGACAGACATTCGCTTTCTACAAAAGCTTTCGTTGGTAAAGGGGCAACACTGTGTATTTCTCTCTCGCAGAGCCCGGTTGCCAAATTCGAAACGTCCAGCGATTGCGCCCACAGGAAAGCTGCCAGCACGGAAAGCTGTAGCTGGTTTTCACTGTCTCTTGGAACTACATTCGCTGATAGACAGACATTCGCTTTCTACAAAAGCTTTCGTTGGTAAAGGGGCAACACTGTGTATTTCTCTCTCGCAGAGCCCGGTTGCCAAATTCGAAACGTCCAGCGATTGCGCCCACAGGAAAGCTGCCAGCACGGAAAGCTGTAGCTGGTTTTCACTGCCCCTTGGAACTGCATTCGCTGATAGACAGACATTCGCTTTCTACAAACGCTTTCGTTGCTACAGGAGCAACACTGTGTATTTCTCTCTCGTAGAGCCCGGTTGCCAAATTCGAAACGTCCAGCGATTGCGCCCACAGGAAAGCTGCCAGCACGGAAAGCTGTAGCTGGTTTTCACTGCCCCTTGGAACTGCATTCGCTGATAGACAGACATTCGCTTTCTACAAACGCTTTCGTTGCTACAGGAGCAACACTGTGTATTTCTCTCTCGCAGAGCCCGGTTGCCAAATTCGAAACGTCCAGCGATTGCGCCCACAGGAAAGCTGCCAGCACGGAAAGCTGTAGCTGGTTTTCACTGCCCCTTGGAACTGCATTCGCTGATAGACAGACATTCGCTTTCTACAAAAGCTTTCGTTGGTAAAGGGGCAAGTCTGTGTATTTCTCTCTCGCAGAGCCCGGTTGCCAAATTCGAAACGTCCAGCGATTGCGCCCACAGGAAAGCTGCCAGCACGGAAAGCTGTAGCTGGTTTTCACTGCCCCTTGGAACTGCATTCGCTGATAGACAGACATTCGCTTTCTACAAAAGCTTTCGTTGGTAAAGGGGCAACACTGTGTATTTCTCTCTCGCAGAGCCCGGTTGCCAAAATCGAAACGTCCAGCGATTGCGCCCACAGGAAAGCTGCCAGCACGGAAAGCTGTAGCTGGTTTTCACTGCCCCTTGGAACTGCATTCGCTGATAGACAGACATTCGCTTTCTACAAAAGCTTTCGTTGGTAAAGGGGCAACACTGTGTATTTCTCTCTCGCAGAGCCCGGTTGCCAAATTCGAAACGTCAAGCGATTGCGCCCACAGGAAAGCTGCCAGCACGGAAAGCTGTAGCTGGTTTTCACTGTCTCTTGGAACTGCATTCGCTGATAGACAGACATTCGCTTTCTACAAAAGCTTTCGTTGGTAAAGGGGCAACACTGTGTATTTCTCTCTCGCAGAGCCCGGTTGCCAAATTCGAAACGTCCAGCGATTGTGCCCACAGGAAAGCTGCCAGCACGGAAAGCTGTAGCTGGTTTTCACTGCCCCTTGGAACTGCATTCGCTGATAGACAGACATTCGCTTTCTACAAACGCTTTCGTTGCTACAGGGGCAACAGTGTGTATTTCTCTCTCGCAGAGCCCGGTTGCCAAATTCGAAACGTCCAGCGATTGCGCCCACAGGAAAGCTGCCAGCACGGAAAGCTGTAGCTGGTTTTCACTGCCCCTTGGAACTGCATTCGCTGATAGACAGACATTCGCTTTCTACAAAAGCTTTTGTTGGTAAAGGGGCAAGACTGTGTATTTTCTCTCGCAGAGCCCGGTTGCCAAATTCGAAACGTCCAGCGATTGCGCCCACAGGAAAGCTGCCAGCACGGAAAGCTGTAGCTGGTTTTCACTGCCCCTTGGAACTGCATTCGCTGATAGACAGACATTCGCTTTCTACAAAAGCTTTTGTTGGTAAAGGGGCAACAGTGTGTATTTCTCTCTCGCAGAGCCCGGTTGCCAAATTCGAAACGTCCAGCGATTGCGCCCACAGGAAAGCTGCCAGCACGGAAAGCTGTAGCTGGTTTTCACTGCCCCTTGGAACTGCATTCGCTAATAGACAGACATTCGCTTTCTACAAAAGCTTTCGTTGGTAAAGGGGCAACACTGTGTATTTCTCTCTCGCAGAGCCCGGTTGCCAAATTCGAAACGTCCAGCGATTGCGCCCACAGGAAAGCTGCCAGCACGGAAAGCTGTAGCTGGTTTTCACTGCCCCTTGGAACTGCATTCGCTGATAGACAGACATTCGCTTTCTACAAAAGCTTTCGTTCGTAAAGGGGCAACACTGTGTATTTCTCTCTCGCAGAGCCCGGTTGCCAAATTCGAAACGTCCAGCGATTGCGCCCACAGGAAAGCTGCCAGCACGGAAAGCTGTAGCTGGTTTTCACTGCCCCTTGGAACTGCATTCGCTGATAGACAGACATTCGCTTTCTACAAACGCTTTCGTTGCTACAGGAGCAACACTGTGTATTTCTCTCTCGCAGAGCCCGGTTGCCAAATTCGAAACGTCCAGCGATTGCGCCCACAGGAAAGCTGCCAGCACGGAAAGCTGTAGCTGGTTTTCACTGCCCCTTGGAACTGCATTCGCTGATAGACAGACATTCGCTTTCTACAAAAGCTTTCGTTGGTAAAGGGGCAAGTCTGTGTATTTCTCTCTCGCAGAGCCCGGTTGCCAAATTCGAAACGTCCAGCGATTGCGCCCACAGGAAAGCTGCCAGCACGGAAAGCTGTAGCTGGTTTTCACTGCCCCTTGGAACTGCATTCGCTGATAGACAGACATTCGCTTTCTACAAAAGCTTTCATTGGTAAAGGGGCAAGTCTGTGTATTTCTCTCTCGCAGAGCCCGGTTGCCAAATTCGAAACGTCAAGCGATTGCGCCCACAGGAAAGCTGCCAGCACGGAAAGCTGTAGCTGGTTTTCACTGCCCCTTGGAACTGCATTCGCTGATAGACAGACATTCGCTTTCTACAAAAGCTTTCGTTGGTAAAGGGGCAACACTGTGTATTTCTCTCTCGCAGAGCCCGGTTGCCAAATTCGAAACGTCCAGCGATTGCGCCCACAGGAAAGCTGCCAGCACGGAAATCTGTAGCTGGTTTTCACTGCCCCTTGGAACTGCATTCGCTGATAGACAGACATTCGCTTTCTACAAAAGCTTTCGTTGGTAAAGGGGCAACAGTGTGTATTTCTCTCTCGCAGAGCCCGGTTGCCAAATTCGAAACGTCCAGCGATTGCGCCCACAGGAAAGCTGCCAGCACGGAAAGCTGTAGCTGGTTTTCACTGCCCCTTGGAACTGCATTCGCTGATAGACAGACATTCGCTTTCTACAAAAGCTTTTGTTGGTAAAGGGGCAACACTGTGTATTTTCTCTCGCAGAGCCCGGTTGCCAAATTCGAAACGTCCAGCGATTGCGCCCACAGGAAAGCTGCCAGCACGGAAAGCTGTAGCTGGTTTTCACTGCCCCTTGGAACTGCATTCGCTGATAGACAGACATTCGCTTTCTACAAAAGCTTTCGTTGGTAAAGGGGCAACACTGTGTATTTCTCTCTCGCAGAGCCCGGTTGCCAAATTCGAAACGTCCAGCGATTGCGCCCACAGGAAAGCTGCCAGCACGGAAAGCTGTAGCTGGTTTTCACTGCCCCTTGGAACTGCATTCGCTGATAAACAGACATTCGCTTTCTACAAAAGCTTTCGTTGGTAAAGGGGCAACACTGTGTATTTCTCTCTCGCAGAGCCCGGTTGCCAAATTCGAAATGTCCAGCGATTGCGCCCACAGGAAAGCTGCCAGCACGGAAAGCTGTAGCTGGTTTTCACTGCCCCTTGGAAGTGCATTCGCTGATAAACAGACATTCGCTTTCTACAAAAGCTTTCGTTGGTAAAGGGGCAACACTGTGTATTTCTCTCTCGCAGAGCCCGGTTGCCACATTCGAAACGTCCAGCGATTGCGCCCACAGGAAAGCTGCCAGCACGGAAAGCTGTAGCTGGTTTTCACTGCCCCTTGGAACTGCATTCGCTGATAGACAGACATTCGCTTTCTACAAAAGGTTTCATTCGTAAAGGGGCAACACTGTGTATTTCTCTCTCGCAGAGCCCGGTTGCCAAATTCGAAACGTCCAGCGATTGCGCCCACAGGAAAGCTGCCAGCACGGAAAGCTGTAGCTGGTTTTCACTGCCCCTTGGAACTGCATTCGCTGATAGACAGACATTCGCTTTCTACAAACGCTTTCGTTGCTACAGGAGCAACACTGTGTATTTCTCTCTCGCAGAGCCCGGTTGCCAAATTCGAAACGTCCAGCGATTGCGCCCACAGGAAAGCTGCCAGCACGGAAAGCTGTAGCTGGTTTTCACTGCCCCTTGGAACTGCATTCGCTGATAGACAGACATTCGCTTTCTACAAAAGCTTTCGTTCGTAAAGGGGCAACACTGTGTATTTCTCTCTCGCAGAGCCCGGTTGCCAAATTCGAAACGTCCAGCGATTGCGCCCACAGGAAAGCTGCCAGCACGGAAAGCTGTAGCTGGTTTTCACTGCCCCTTGGAACTGCATTCGCTGATAGACAGACATTCGCTTTCTACAAAAGCTTTTGTTGGTAAAGGGGCAACACTGTGTATTTCTCTCTCGCAGAGCCCGGTTGCCAAATTCGAAACGTCCAGCGATTGCGCCCACAGGAAAGCTGCCAGCACGGAAAGCTGTAGCTGGTTTTCACTGCCCCTTGGAACTGCATTCGCTGATAGACAGACATTCGCTTTCTACAAAAGCTTTTGTTGGTAAAGGGGCAAGACTGTGTATTTCTCTCTCGCAGAGCCCGGTTGCCAAATTCGAAACGTCCAGCGATTGCGCCCACAGGAAATCTGCCAGCACGGAAAGCTGTAGCTGGTTTTCACTGCCCCTTGGAACTGCATTCGCTGATAGACAGACATTCGCTTTCTACAAACGCTTTCGTTGCTACAGGGGCAACACTGTGTATTTCTCTCTCGCAGAGCCCGGTTGCCAAATTCGAAACGTCCAGCGATTGCGCCCACAGGAAAGCTGCCAGCACGGAAAGCTGTAGCTGGTTTTCACTGCCCCTTGGAACTGCATTCGCTGATAGACAGACATTCGCTTTCTACAAAAGCTTTCATTCGTAAAGGGGCAACACTGTGTATTTCTCTCTCGCAGAGCCTGGTTGCCAAATTCGAAACGTCCAGCGATTGCGCCCACAGGAAAGCTGCCAGCACGGAAAGCTGTAGCTGGTTTTCACTGCCCCTTGGAACTGCATTCGCTGATAGACAGACATTCGCTTTCTACAAAAGCTTTCGTTCGTAAAGGGGCAACACTGTGTATTTCTCTCTCGCAGAGCCCGGTTGCCAAATTCGAAACGTCCAGCGATTGCGCCCACAGGAAAGCTGCCAGCACGGAAAGCTGTAGCTGGTTTTCACTGCCCCTTGGAACTGCATTCGCTAATAGACAGACATTCGCTTTCTACAAAAGCTTTCGTTGGTAAAGGGGCAACACTGTGTATTTCTCTCTCGCAGAGCCCGGTTGCCAAATTCGAAACGTCCAGCGATTGCGCCCACAGGAAAGCTGCCAGCACGGAAAGCTGTAGCTGGTTTTCACTGTCTCTTGGAACTACATTCGCTGATAGACAGACATTCGCTTTCTACAAAAGCTTTCGTTGGTAAAGGGGCAACACTGTGTATTTCTCTCTCGCAGAGCCCGGTTGCCAAATTCGAAACGTCCAGCGATTGCGCCCACAGGAAAGCTGCCAGCACGGAAAGCTGTAGCTGGTTTTCACTGCCCCTTGGAACTGCATTCGCTGATAGACAGACATTCGCTTTCTACAAAAGCTTTCGTTGGTAAAGGGGCAAGTCTGTGTATTTCTCTCTCGCAGAGCCCGGTTGCCAAATTCGAAACGTCAAGCGATTGCGCCCACAGGAAAGCTGCCAGCACGGAAAGCTGTAGCTGGTTTTCACTGTCTCTTGGAACTGCATTCGCTGATAGACAGACATTCGCTTTCTACAAAAGCTTTCGTTGGTAAAGGGGCAACACTGTGTATTTCTCTCTCGCAGAGCCCGGTTGCCAAATTCGAAACGTCCAGCGATTGCGCCCACAGGAAAGCTGCCAGCACGGAAAGCTGTAGCTGGTTTTCACTGTCTCTTGGAACTGCATTCGCTGATAGACAGACATTCGCTTTCTACAAAAGCTTTCGTTGGTAAAGGTGCAACACTGTGTATTTCTCTCTCGCAGAGCCCGGCTGCCAAATTCGAAACGTCCAGCGATTGCGCCCACAGGAAAGCTGCCAGCAAGGAAAGCTGTAGCTGGTTTTCACTGCCCCTTGGAACTGCATTCGCTGATAGACAGACATTCGCTTTCTACAAAAGCTTTCGTTGGTAAAGGTGCAACACTGTGTATTTCTCTCTCGCAGAGCCCGGCTGCCAAATTCGAAACGTCCAGCGATTGCGCCCACAGGAAAGCTGCCAGCACGGAAAGCTGTAGCTGGTTTTCACTGCCCCTTGGAACTGCATTCGCTGATAGACAGACATTCGCTTTCTGCAAAACCTTGCCTTCGTAAAGGGGCAACACTGTGTATTTCTCTCTCGCAGAGCCCGGCTGCCAAATTCGAAACGTCCAGCGATTGCGCCCACAGGAAAGCTGCCAGCAAGGAAAGCTGTAGCTGGTTTTCACTGCCCCTTGGAACTGCATTCGCTGATAGACAGACATTCGCTTTCTACAAAAGCTTTCGTTGGTACAGGGGCAACACTGTGTATTTCTCTCTCGCAGAGCCCGGTTGCCAAATTCGAAACGTCCAGCGATTGCGCCCACAGGAAAGCTGCCAGCACGGAAAGCTGTAGCTGGTTTTCACTGCCCCTTGGAACTGCATTCGCTGATAGACAGACATTCGCTTTCTACAAAAGCTTTCGTTGGTAAAGGGGCAACAGTGTGTATTTCTCTCTCGCAGAGCCCGGTTGCCAAATTCGAAACGTCCAGCGATTGCGCCCACAGGAAAGCTGCCAGCACGGAAAGCTGTAGCTGGTTTTCACTGCCCCTTGGAACTGCATTCGCTGATAAACAGACATTCGCTTTCTACAAAAGCTTTTGTTGGTAAAGGGGCAACACTGTGTATTTCTCTCTCGCAGAGCCCGGTTGCCAAATTCGAAATGTCCAGCGATTGTGCCCACAGGAAAGCTGCCAGCACGGAAAGCTGTAGCTGGTTTTCACTGCCCCTTGGAACTGCATTCGCTGATAGACAGACATTCGCTTTCTACAAAAGCTTTCGTTGGTAAAGGGGCAACACTGTGTATTTCTCTCTCGCAGAGCCCGGTTGCCAAATTCGAAACGTCCAGCGATTGCGCCCACAGGAAAGCTGCCAGCACGGAAAGCTGTAGCTGGTTTTCACTGCCCCTTGGAACTGCATTCGCTGATAAACAGACATTCGCTTTCTACAAAAGCTTTCGTTGGTAAAGGGGCAACACTGTGTATTTCTCTCTCGCAGAGCCCGGTTGCCACATTCGAAACGTCCAGCGATTGCGCCCACAGGAAAGCTGCCAGCACGGAAAGCTGTAGCTGGTTTTCACTGCCCCTTGGAACTGCATTCGCTGATAGACAGACATTCGCTTTCTACAAAAGCTTTCATTCGTAAAGGGGCAACACTGTGTATTTCTCTCTCGCAGAGCCCGGTTGCCAAATTCGAAACGTCCAGCGATTGCGCCCACAGGAAAGCTGCCAGCACGGAAAGCTGTAGCTGGTTTTCACTGCCCCTTGGAACTGCATTCGCTGATAGACAGACATTCGCTTTCTACAAAAGCTTTCGTTCGTAAAGGGGCAACACTGTGTATTTCTCTCTCGCAGAGCCCGGTTGCCAAATTCGAAACGTCCAGCGATTGCGCCCACAGGAAAGCTGCCAGCACGGAAAGCTGTAGCTGGTTTTCACTGCCCCTTGGAACTGCATTCGCTGATAGACAGACATTCGCTTTCTACAAAAGCTTTCGTTGGTAAAGGGGCAACACTGTGTATTTCTCTCTCGCAGAGCCCGGTTGCCAAATTCGAAACGTCCAGCGATTGCGCCCACAGGAAAGCTGCCAGCACGGAAAGCTGTAGCTGGTTTTCACTGCCCCTTGGAACTGCATTCGCTGATAGACAGACATTCGCTTTCTACAAAAGCTTTCGTTGGTAAAGGGGCAACACTGTGTATTTCTCTCTCGCAGAGCCCGGTTGCCAAATTCGAAACGTCCAGCGATTGCGCCCACAGGAAAGCTGCCAGCACGGAAAGCTGTAGCTGGTTTTCACTGCCCCTTGGAACTGCATTCGCTGATAGACAGACATTCGCTTTCTACAAAAGCTTTCGTTGGTAAAGGGACAACAGTGTGTATTTCTCTCTCGCAGAGCCCGGTTGCCAAATTCGAAACGTCCAGCGATTGCGCCCACAGGAAAGCTGCCAGCACGGAAAGCTGTAGCTGGTTTTCACTGCCCCTTGGAACTGCATTCGCTGATAGACAGACATTCGCTTTCTACAAACGCTTTCGTTGCTACAGGAGCAACACTGTGTATTTCTCTCTCGCAGAGCCCGGTTGCCAAATTCGAAACGTCCAGCGATTGCGCCCACAGGAAAGCTGCCAGCACGGAAAGCTGTAGCTGGTTTTCACTGCCCCTTGGAACTGCATTCGCTGATAGACAGACATTCGCTTTCTACAAAAGCTTTCATTCGTAAAGGGGCTACAGTGTGTATTTCTCTCTCGCAGAGCCCGGTTGCCAAATTCGAAACGTCCAGCGATTGCGCCCACAGGAAAGCTGCCAGCACGGAAAGCTGTAGCTGGTTTTCACTGCCCCTTGGAACTGCATTCGCTGATAGACAGACATTCGCTTTCTACAAAAGCTTTCGTTGGTAAAGGGGCAACACTGTGTATTTCTCTCTCGCAGAGCCCGGTTGCCAAATTCGAAACGTCCAGCGATTGCGCCCACAGGAAAGCTGCCAGCACGGAAAGCTGTAGCTGGTTTTCACTGCCCCTTGGAACTGCATTCGCTGATAGACAGACATTCGCTTTCTACAAAAGCTTTCGTTGGTAAAGGGGCAACACTGTGTATTTCTCTCTCGCAGAGCCCGGTTGCCAAATTCGAAACGTCCAGCGATTGCGCCCACAGGAAAGCTGCCAGCACGGAAAGCTGTAGCTGGTTTTCACTGCCCCTTGGAACTGCATTCGCTGATAGACAGACATTCGCTTTCTACAAAAGCTTTCGTTGGTAAAGGGACAACAGTGTGTATTTCTCTCTCGCAGAGCCCGGTTGCCAAATTCGAAACGTCCAGCGATTGCGCCCACAGGAAAGCTGCCAGCACGGAAAGCTGTAGCTGGTTTTCACTGCCCCTTGGAACTGCATTCGCTGATAGACAGACATTCGCTTTCTACAAAAGCTTTCGTTGCTACAGGAGCAACACTGTGTATTTCTCTCTCGCAGAGCCCGGTTGCCAAATTCGAAACGTCCAGCGATTGCGCCCACAGGAAAGCTGCCAGCACGGAAAGCTGTAGCTGGTTTTCACTGCCCCTTGGAACTGCATTCGCTGATAGACAGACATTCGCTTTCTACAAAAGCTTTCATTCGTAAAGGTGCTACAGTGTGTATTTCTCTCTCGCAGAGCCCGGTTGCCAAATTCGAAACGTCCAGCGATTGCGCCCACAGGAAAGCTGCCAGCACGGAAAGCTGTAGCTGGTTTTCACTGCCCCTTGGAACTGCATTCGCTGATAGACAGACATTCGCTTTCTACAAAAGCTTTCGTTCGTAAAGGGGCAACACTGTGTATTTCTCTCTCGCAGAGCCCGGTTGCCAAATTCGAAACGTCCAGCGATTGCGCCCACAGGAAAGCTGCCAGTACGGAAAGCTGTAGCTGGTTTTCACTGCCCCTTGGAACTGCATTCGCTGATAGACAGACATTCGCTTTCTACAAAAGCTTTTGTTGGTAAAGGGGCAACACTGTGTATTTCTCTCTCGCAGAGCCCGGTTGCCAAATTCGAAACGTCCAGCGATTGCGCCCACAGGAAAGCTGCCAGCACGGAAAGCTGTAGCTGGTTTTCACTGCCCCTTGGAACTGCATTCGCTGATAGACAGACATTCGCTTTCTACAAAAGCTTTTGTTGGTAAAGGGGCAACACTGTGTATTTCTCTCTCGCAGAGCCCGGTTGCCAAATTCGAAACGTCCAGCGATTGCGCCCACAGGAAAGCTGCCAGCACGGAAAGCTGTAGCTGGTTTTCATTGCCCCTTGGAACTGCATTCGCTGATAGACAGACATTCGCTTTCTACAAACGCTTTCGTTGCTACAGGGGCAACACTGTGTATTTCTCTCTCGCAGAGCCCGGTTGCCAAATTCGAAACGTCCAGCGATTGCGCCCACAGGAAAGCTGCCAGCACGGAAAGCTGTAGCTGGTTTTCACTGCCCCTTGGAACTGCATTCGCTGATAGACAGACATTCGCTTTCTACAAAAGCTTTCGTTCGTAAAGGGGCAACACTGTGTATTTCTCTCTCGCAGAGCCCGGTTGCCAAATTCGAAACGTCCAGCGATTGCGCCCACAGGAAAGCTGCCAGCACGGAAAGCTGTAGCTGCTTTTCACTGCCCCTTGGAACTGCATTCGCTAATAGACAGACATTCGCTTTCTACAAAAGCTTTCGTTGGTAAAGGGGCAACACTGTGTATTTCTCTCTCGCAGAGCCCGGTTGCCAAATTCGAAACGTCCAGCGATTGCGCCCACAGGAAAGCTGCCAGCACGGAAAGCTGTAGCTGGTTTTCACTGCCCCTTGGAACTGCATTCGCTGATAGACAGACATTCGCTTTCTACAAAAGCTTTTGTTGGTAAAGGGGCAAGACTGTGTATTTTCTCTCGCAGAGCCCGGTTGCCAAATTCGAAACGTCCAGCGATTGCGCCCACAGGAAAGCTGCCAGCACGGAAAGCTGTAGCTGGTTTTCACTGCCCCTTGGAACTGCATTCGCTGATAGACAGACATTCGCTTTCTACAAAAGCTTTTGTTGGTAAAGGGGCAACAGTGTGTATTTCTCTCTCGCAGAGCCCGGTTGCCAAATTCGAAACGTCCAGCGATTGTGCCCACAGGAAAGCTGCCAGCACGGAAAGCTGTAGCTGGTTTTCACTGCCCCTTGGAACTGCATTCGCTAATAGCCATCATTCGCTTTCTACAAAAGCTTTCGTTGGTAAAGGGGCAACAGTGTGTATTTCTCTCTCGCAGAGCCCGGTTGCCAAATTCGAAACGTCCAGCGATTGCGCCCACAGGAAAGCTGCCAGCACGGAAAGCTGTAGCTGGTTTTCACTGCCCCTTGGAACTGCATTCACTGATAGACAGACATTCGCTTTCTACAAAAGCTTTCGTTGGTAAAGGGGCAAGTCTGTGTATTTCTCTCTCGCAGAGCCCGGTTGCCAAATTCGAAACGTCCAGCGATTGCGCCCACAGGAAAGCTGCCAGCACGGAAAGCTGTAGCTGGTTTTCACTGCCCCTTGGAACTGCATTCGCTGATAGACAGACATTCGCTTTCTACAAAAGCTTTCGTTGGTAAAGGGGCAACACTGTGTATTTCTCTCTCGCAGAGCCCGGTTGCCAAATTCGAAACGTCAAGCGATTGCGCCCACAGGAAAGCTGCCAGCACGGAAAGCTGTAGCTGGTTTTCACTGCCCCTTGGAACTGCATTCGCTGATAGACAGACATTCGCTTTCTACAAAAGCTTTCGTTGGTAAAGGTGCAACACTGTGTATTTCTCTCTCGCAGAGCCCGGCTGCCAAATTCGAAACGTCCAGCGATTGCGCCCACAGGAAAGCTGCCAGCACGGAAAGCTGTAGCTGGTTTTCACTGCCCCTTGGAACTGCATTCGCTGATAGACAGACATTCGCTTTCTGCAAAACCTTGCCTTCGTAAAGGGGCAACACTGTGTATTTCTCTCTCGCAGAGCCCGGCTGCCAAATTCGAAACGTCCAGCGATTGCGCCCACAGGAAAGCTGCCAGCAAGGAAAGCTGTAGCTGGTTTTCACTGCCCCTTGGAACTGCATTCGCTGATAGACAGACATTCGCTTTCTACAAAAGCTTTCGTTGGTACAGGGGCAACACTGTGTATTTCTCTCTCGCAGAGCCCGGTTGCCAAATTCGAAACGTCCAGCGATTGCGCCCACAGGAAAGCTGCCAGCACGGAAAGCTGTAGCTGGTTTTCACTGCCCCTTGGAACTGCATTCGCTGATAGACAGACATTCGCTTTCTACAAAAGCTTTCGTTGGTAAAGGGGCAACACTGTGTATTTCTCTCTCGCAGAGCCCGGTTGCCAAATTCGAAACGTCCAGCGATTGCGCCCACAGGAAAGCTGCCAGCACGGAAAGCTGTAGCTGGTTTTCACTGCCCCTTGGAACTGCATTCGCTGATAAACAGACATTCGCTTTCTACAAAAGCTTTCGTTGGTAAAGGGGCAACACTGTGTATTTCTCTCTCGCAGAGCCCGGTTGCCAAATTCGAAATGTCCAGCGATTGCGCCCACAGGAAAGCTGCCAGCACGGAAAGCTGTAGCTGGTTTTCACTGCCCCTTGGAACTGCATTCGCTGATAGACAGACATTCGCTTTCTACAAAAGCTTTCGTTCGTAAAGGGGCAACACTGTGTATTTCTCTCTCGCAGAGCCCGGTTGCCAAATTCGAAACGTCCAGCGATTGCGCCCACAGGAAAGCTGCCAGCACGGAAAGCTGTAGCTGGTTTTCACTGCCCCTTGGAACTGCATTCGCTGATAAACAGACATTCGCTTTCTACAAAAGCTTTCGTTGGTAAAGGGGCAACACTGTGTATTTCTCTCTCGCAGAGCCCGGTTGCCACATTCGAAACGTCCAGCGATTGCGCCCACAGGAAAGCTGCCAGCACGGAAAGCTGTAGCTGGTTTTCACTGCCCCTTGGAACTGCATTCGCTGATAGACAGACATTCGCTTTCTACAAAAGCTTTTGTTGGTAAAGGGGCAACACTGTGTATTTCTCTCTCGCAGAGCCCGGTTGCCAAATTCGAAACGTCCAGCGATTGCGCCCACAGGAAAGCTGCCAGCACGGAAAGCTGTAGCTGGTTTTCACTGCCCCTTGGAACTGCATTCGCTGATAGACAGACATTCGCTTTCTACAAAAGCTTTCGTTCGTAAAGGGGCAACACTGTGTATTTCTCTCTCGCAGAGCCCGGTTGCCAAATTCGAAACGTCCAGCGATTGCGCCCACAGGAAAGCTGCCAGCACGGAAAGCTGTAGCTGGTTTTCACTGCCCCTTGGAACTGCATTCGCTGATAGACAGACATTCGCTTTCTACAAAAGCTTTCGTTGGTAAAGGGGCAACACTGTGTATTTCTCTCTCGCAGAGCCCGGTTGCCAAATTCGAAACGTCCAGCGATTGCGCCCACAGGAAAGCTGCCAGCACGGAAAGCTGTAGCTGGTTTTCACTGCCCCTTGGAACTGCATTCGCTGATAGACAGACATTCGCTTTCTACAAAAGCTTTCGTTGGTAAAGGGGCAACACTGTGTATTTCTCTCTCGCAGAGCCCGGTTGCCAAATTCGAAACGTCCAGCGATTGCGCCCACAGGAAAGCTGCCAGCACGGAAAGCTGTAGCTGGTTTTCACTGCCCCTTGGAACTGCATTCGCTGATAGACAGACATTCGCTTTCTACAAAAGCTTTCGTTGGTAAAGGGACAACAGTGTGTATTTCTCTCTCGCAGAGCCCGGTTGCCAAATTCGAAACGTCCAGCGATTGCGCCCACAGGAAAGCTGCCAGCACGGAAAGCTGTACCTGGTTTTCACTGCCCCTTGGAACTGCATTCGCTGATAGACAGACATTCGCTTTCTACAAAAGCTTTCGTTCGTAAAGGGGCAACACTGTGTATTTCTCTCTCGCAGAGCCCGGTTGCCAAATTCGAAACGTCCAGCGATTGCGCCCACAGGAAAGCTGCCAGCACGGAAAGCTGTAGCTGGTTTTCACTGCCCCTTGGAACTGCATTCGCTGATAGACAGACATTCGCTTTCTACAAAAGCTTTCATTCGTAAAGGGGCTACAGTGTGTATTTCTCTCTCGCAGAGCCCGGTTGCCAAATTCGAAACGTCCAGCGATTGCGCCCACAGGAAAGCTGCCAGCACGGAAAGCTGTAGCTGGTTTTCACTGCCCCTTGGAACTGCATTCGCTGATAGACAGACATTCGCTTTCTACAAAAGCTTTCGTTGGTAAAGGGGCAACACTGTGTATTTCTCTCTCGCAGAGCCCGGTTGCCAAATTCGAAACGTCCAGCGATTGCGCCCACAGGAAAGCTGCCAGCACGGAAAGCTGTAGCTGGTTTTCACTGCCCCTTGGAACTGCATTCGCTGATAGACAGACATTCGCTTTCTACAAAAGCTTTCGTTGGTAAAGGGGCAACACTGTGTATTTCTCTCTCGCAGAGCCCGGTTGCCAAATTCGAAACGTCCAGCGATTGCGCCCACAGGAAAGCTGCCAGCACGGAAAGCTGTAGCTGGTTTTCACTGCCCCTTGGAACTGCATTCGCTGATAGACAGACATTCGCTTTCTACAAAAGCTTTCGTTGGTAAAGGGACAACAGTGTGTATTTCTCTCTCGCAGAGCCCGGTTGCCAAATTCGAAACGTCCAGCGATTGCGCCCACAGGAAAGCTGCCAGCACGGAAAGCTGTAGCTGGTTTTCACTGCCCCTTGGAACTGCATTCGCTGATAGACAGACATTCGCTTTCTACAAAAGCTTTCGTTGCTACAGGAGCAACACTGTGTATTTCTCTCTCGCAGAGCCCGGTTGCCAAATTCGAAACGTCCAGCGATTGCGCCCACAGGAAAGCTGCCAGCACGGAAAGCTGTAGCTGGTTTTCACTGCCCCTTGGAACTGCATTCGCTGATAGACAGACATTCGCTTTCTACAAAAGCTTTCATTCGTAAAGGGGCTACAGTGTGTATTTCTCTCTCGCAGAGCCCGGTTGCCAAATTCGAAACGTCCAGCGATTGCGCCCACAGGAAAGCTGCCAGCACGGAAAGCTGTAGCTGGTTTTCACTGCCCCTTGGAACTGCATTCGCTGATAGACAGACATTCGCTTTCTACAAAAGCTTTCGTTCGTAAAGGGGCAACACTGTGTATTTCTCTCTCGCAGAGCCCGGTTGCCAAATTCGAAACGTCCAGCGATTGCGCCCACAGGAAAGCTGCCAGTACGGAAAGCTGTAGCTGGTTTTCACTGCCCCTTGGAACTGCATTCGCTGATAGACAGACATTCGCTTTCTACAAAAGCTTTTGTTGGTAAAGGGGCAACACTGTGTATTTCTCTCTCGCAGAGCCCGGTTGCCAAATTCGAAACGTCCAGCGATTGCGCCCACAGGAAAGCTGCCAGCACGGAAAGCTGTAGCTGGTTTTCACTGCCCCTTGGAACTGCATTCGCTGATAGACAGACATTCGCTTTCTACAAAAGCTTTTGTTGGTAAAGGGGCAACACTGTGTATTTCTCTCTCGCAGAGCCCGGTTGCCAAATTCGAAACGTCCAGCGATTGCGCCCACAGGAAAGCTGCCAGCACGGAAAGCTGTAGCTGGTTTTCACTGCCCCTTGGAACTGCATTCGCTGATAGACAGACATTCGCTTTCTACAAACGCTTTCGTTGCTACAGGGGCAACACTGTGTATTTCTCTCTCGCAGAGCCCGGTTGCCAAATTCGAAACGTCCAGCGATTGCGCCCACAGGAAAGCTGCCAGCACGGAAAGCTGTAGCTGGTTTTCACTGCCCCTTGGAACTGCATTCGCTGATAGACAGACATTCGCTTTCTACAAAAGCTTTCATTCGTAAAGGGGCAACACTGTGTATTTCTCTCTCGCAGAGCCTGGTTGCCAAATTCGAAACGTCCAGCGATTGCGCCCACAGGAAAGCTGCCAGCACGGAAAGCTGTAGCTGGTTTTCACTGCCCCTTGGAACTGCATTCGCTGATAGACAGACATTCGCTTTCTACAAAAGCTTTCGTTCGTAAAGGGGCAACACTGTGTATTTCTCTCTCGCAGAGCCCGGTTGCCAAATTCGAAACGTCCAGCGATTGCGCCCACAGGAAAGCTGCCAGCACGGAAAGCTGTAGCTGCTTTTCACTGCCCCTTGGAACTGCATTCGCTAATAGACAGACATTCGCTTTCTACAAAAGCTTTCGTTGGTAAAGGGGCAACACTGTGTATTTCTCTCTCGCAGAGCCCGGTTGCCAAATTCGAAACGTCCAGCGATTGCGCCCACAGGAAAGCTGCCAGCACGGAAAGCTGTAGCTGGTTTTCACTGCCCCTTGGAACTGCATTCGCTGATAGACAGACATTCGCTTTCTACAAAAGCTTTTGTTGGTAAAGGGGCAAGACTGTGTATTTTCTCTCGCAGAGCCCGGTTGCCAAATTCGAAACGTCCAGCGATTGCGCCCACAGGAAAGCTGCCAGCACGGAAAGCTGTAGCTGGTTTTCACTGCCCCTTGGAACTGCATTCGCTGATAGACAGACATTCGCTTTCTACAAAAGCTTTTGTTGGTAAAGGTGCAACACTGTGTATTTCTCTCTCGCAGAGCCCGGTTGCCAAATTCGAAACGTCCAGCGATTGCGCCCACAGGAAAGCTGCCAGCACGGAAAGCTGTAGCTGGTTTTCACTGCCCCTTGGAACTGCATTCGCTGATAGACAGACATTCGCTTTCTACAAAAGCTTTTGTTGGTAAAGGGGCAACAGTGTGTATTTCTCTCTCGCAGAGCCCGGTTGCCAAATTCGAAACGTCCAGCGATTGTGCCCACAGGAAAGCTGCCAGCACGGAAAGCTGTAGCTGGTTTTCACTGCCCCTTGGAACTGCATTCGCTAATAGACAGACATTCGCTTTCTACAAAAGCTTTCGTTGGTAAAGGGGCAACACTGTGTATTTCTCTCTCGCAGAGCCCGGTTGCCAAATTCGAAACGTCCAGCGATTGCGCCCACAGGAAAGCTGCCAGCACGGAAAGCTGTAGCTGGTTTTCACTGTCTCTTGGAACTGCATTCGCTGATAGACAGACATTCGCTTTCTACAAAAGCTTTCGTTGGTAAAGGGGCAACACTGTGTATTTCTCTCTCGCAGAGCCCGGTTGCCAAATTCGAAACGTCCAGCGATTGTGCCCACAGGAAAGCTGCCAGCACGGAAAGCTGTAGCTGGTTTTCACTGCCCCTTGGAACTGCATTCGCTGATAGACAGACATTCGCTTTCTACAAACGCTTTCGTTGCTACAGGGGCAACACTGTGTATTTCTCTCTCGCAGAGCCCGGTTGCCAAATTCGAAACGTCCAGCGATTGCGCCCACAGGAAAGCTGCCAGCACGGAAAGCTGTAGCTGGTTTTCACTGCCCCTTGGAACTGCATTCGCTGATAGACAGACATTCGCTTTCTACAAAAGCTTTTGTTGGTAAAGGGGCAAGACTGTGTATTTCTCTCTCGCAGAGCCCGGTTGCCAAATTCGAAACGTCCAGCGATTGCGCCCACAGGAAAGCTGCCAGCACGGAAAGCTGTAGCTGGTTTTCACTGCGCCTTGGAACTGCATTCGCTGATAGACAGACATTCGCTTTCTACAAAAGCTTTTGTTGGTAAAGGGGCAACAGTGTGTATTTCTCTCTCGCAGAGCCCGGTTGCCAAATTCGAAACGTCCAGCGATTGCGCCCACAGGAAAGCTGCCAGCACGGAAAGCTGTAGCTGGTTTTCACTGCCCCTTGGAACTGCATTCGCTAATAGACAGACATTCGCTTTCTACAAAAGCTTTCGTTGGTAAAGGGGCAACACTGTGTATTTCTCTCTCTCAGAGCCCGGTTGCCAAATTCGAAACGTCCAGCGATTGCGCCCACAGGAAAGCTGCCAGCACGGAAAGCTGTAGCTGGTTTTCACTGCCCCTTGGAACTGCATTCGCTGATAGACAGACATTCGCTTTCTACAAAAGCTTTCGTTCGTAAAGGGGCAACACTGTGTATTTCTCTCTCGCAGAGCCCGGTTGCCAAATTCGAAACGTCCAGCGATTGCGCCCACAGGAAAGCTGCCAGCACGGAAAGCTGTAGCTGGTTTTCACTGCCCCTTGGAACTGCATTCGCTGATAGACAGACATTCGCTTTCTACAAAAGCTTTCGTTGGTAAAGGGGCAACAGTGTGTATTTCTCTCTCGCAGAGCCCGGTTGCCAAATTCGAAACGTCCAGCGATTGCGCCCACAGGAAAGCTGCCAGCACGGAAAGCTGTAGCTGGTTTTCACTGCCCCTTGGAACTGCATTCGCTGATAGACAGACATTCGCTTTCTACAAAAGCTTTCGTTGGTAAAGGGGCAAGTCTGTGTATTTCTCTCTCGCAGAGCCCGGTTGCCAAATTCGAAACGTCCAGCGATTGCGCCCACAGGAAAGCTGCCAGCACGGAAAGCTGTAGCTGGTTTTCACTGCCCCTTGGAACTGCATTCGCTGATAGACAGACATTCGCTTTCTACAAAAGCTTTCGTTGGTAAAGGGGCAAGTCTGTGTATTTCTCTCTCGCAGAGCCCGGTTGCCAAATTCGAAACGTCCAGCGATTGCGCCCACAGGAAAGCTGCCAGCACGGAAAGCTGTAGCTGGTTTTCACTGCCCCTTGGAACTGCATTCGCTGATAGACAGACATTCGCTTTCTACAAAAGCTTTCGTTGGTAAAGGGGCAACACTGTGTATTTCTCTCTCGCAGAGCCCGGTTGCCAAATTCGAAACGTCAAGCGATTGCGCCCACAGGAAAGCTGCCAGCACGGAAAGCTGTAGCTGGTTTTCACTGTCTCTTGGAACTGCATTCGCTGATAGACAGACATTCGCTTTCTACAAAAGCTTTCGTTGGTAAAGGTGCAACACTGTGTATTTCTCTCTCGCAGAGCCCGGCTGCCAAATTCGAAACGTCCAGCGATTGCGCCCACAGGAAAGCTGCCAGCAAGGAAAGCTGTAGCTGGTTTTCACTGCCCCTTGGAACTGCATTCGCTGATAGACAGACATTCGCTTTCTACAAAAGCTTTCGTTGGTAAAGGTGCAACACTGTGTATTTCTCTCTCGCAGAGCCCGGCTGCCAAATTCGAAACGTCCAGCGATTGCGCCCACAGGAAAGCTGCCAGCACGGAAAGCTGTAGCTGGTTTTCACTGCCCCTTGGAACTGCATTCGCTGATAGACAGACATTCGCTTTCTGCAAAACCTTGCCTTCGTAAAGGGGCAACACTGTGTATTTCTCTCTCGCAGAGCCCGGCTGCCAAATTCGAAACGTCCAGCGATTGCGCCCACAGGAAAGCTGCCAGCAAGGAAAGCTGTAGCTGGTTTTCACTGCCCCTTGGAACTGCATTCGCTGATAGACAGACATTCGCTTTCTACAAAAGCTTTCGTTCGTAAAGGGGCAACACTGTGTATTTCTCTCTCGCAGAGCCCGGTTGCCAAATTCGAAACGTCCAGCGATTGCGCCCACAGGAAAGCTGCCAGCACGGAAAGCTGTAGCTGGTTTTCACTGCCCCTTGGAACTGCATTCGCTGATAGACAGACATTCGCTTTCTACAAACGCTTTCGTTGCTACAGGGGCAACACTGTGTATTTCTCTCTCGCAGAGCCCGGTTGCCAAATTCGAAACGTCCAGCGATTGCGCCCACAGGAAAGCTGCCAGCACGGAAAGCTGTAGCTGGTTTTCACTGCCCCTTGGAACTGCATTCGCTGATAGACAGACATTCGCTTTCTACAAAAGCTTTCATTCGTAAAGGGGCAACACTGTGTATTTCTCTCTCGCAGAGCCTGGTTGCCAAATTCGAAACGTCCAGCGATTGCGCCCACAGGAAAGCTGCCAGCACGGAAAGCTGTAGCTGGTTTTCACTGCCCCTTGGAACTGCATTCGCTGATAGACAGACATTCGCTTTCTACAAAAGCTTTCGTTCGTAAAGGGGCAACACTGTGTATTTCTCTCTCGCAGAGCCCGGTTGCCAAATTCGAAACGTCCAGCGATTGCGCCCACAGGAAAGCTGCCAGCACGGAAAGCTGTAGCTGCTTTTCACTGCCCCTTGGAACTGCATTCGCTAATAGACAGACATTCGCTTTCTACAAAAGCTTTCGTTGGTAAAGGGGCAACACTGTGTATTTCTCTCTCGCAGAGCCCGGTTGCCAAATTCGAAACGTCCAGCGATTGCGCCCACAGGAAAGCTGCCAGCACGGAAAGCTGTAGCTGGTTTTCACTGCCCCTTGGAACTGCATTCGCTGATAGACAGACATTCGCTTTCTACAAAAGCTTTTGTTGGTAAAGGGGCAAGACTGTGTACTTTCTCTCGCAGAGCCCGGTTGCCAAATTCGAAACGTCCAGCGATTGCGCCCACAGGAAAGCTGCCAGCACGGAAAGCTGTAGCTGGTTTTCACTGCCCCTTGGAACTGCATTCGCTGATAGACAGACATTCGCTTTCTACAAAAGCTTTTGTTGGTAAAGGGGCAACAGTGTGTATTTCTCTCTCGCAGAGCCCGGTTGCCAAATTCGAAACGTCCAGCGATTGTGCCCACAGGAAAGCTGCCAGCACGGAAAGCTGTAGCTGGTTTTCACTGCCCCTTGGAACTGCATTCGCTAATAGACCGACATTCGCTTTCTACAAAAGCTTTCGTTGGTAAAGGGGCAACACTGTGTATTTCTCTCTCGCAGAGCCCGGTTGCCAAATTCGAAACGTCCAGCGATTGCGCCCACAGGAAAGCTGCCAGCACGGAAAGCTGTAGCTGGTTTTCACTGTCTCTTGGAACTGCATTCGCTGATAGACAGACATTCGCTTTCTACAAAAGCTTTCGTTGGTAAAGGGGCAACACTGTGTATTTCTCTCTCGCAGAGCCCGGTTGCCAAATTCGAAACGTCCAGCGATTGTGCCCACAGGAAAGCTGCCAGCACGGAAAGCTGTAGCTGGTTTTCACTGCCCCTTGGAACTGCATTCGCTGATAGACAGACATTCGCTTTCTACAAACGCTTTCGTTGCTACAGGGGCAACACTGTGTATTTCTCTCTCGCAGAGCCCGGTTGCCAAATTCGAAACGTCCAGCGATTGCGCCCACAGGAAAGCTGCCAGCACGGAAAGCTGTAGCTGGTTTTCACTGCCCCTTGGAACTGCATTCGCTGATAGACAGACATTCGCTTTCTACAAAAGCTTTTGTTGGTAAAGGGGCAAGACTGTGTATTTCTCTCTCGCAGAGCCCGGTTGCCAAATTCGAAACGTCCAGCGATTGCGCCCACAGGAAAGCTGCCAGCACGGAAAGCTGTAGCTGGTTTTCACTGCGCCTTGGAACTGCATTCGCTGATAGACAGACATTCGCTTTCTACAAAAGCTTTTGTTGGTAAAGGGGCAACAGTGTGTATTTCTCTCTCGCAGAGCCCGGTTGCCAAATTCGAAACGTCCAGCGATTGCGCCCACAGGAAAGCTGCCAGCACGGAAAGCTGTAGCTGGTTTTCACTGCCCCTTGGAACTGCATTCGCTAATAGACAGACATTCGCTTTCTACAAAAGCTTTCGTTGGTAAAGGGGCAACACTGTGTATTTCTCTCTCTCAGAGCCCGGTTGCCAAATTCGAAACGTCCAGCGATTGCGCCCACAGGAAAGCTGCCAGCACGGAAAGCTGTAGCTGGTTTTCACTGCCCCTTGGAACTGCATTCGCTGATAGACAGACATTCGCTTTCTACAAAAGCTTTCGTTCGTAAAGGGGCAACACTGTGTATTTCTCTCTCGCAGAGCCCGGTTGCCAAATTCGAAACGTCCAGCGATTGCGCCCACAGGAAAGCTGCCAGCACGGAAAGCTGTAGCTGGTTTTCACTGCCCCTTGGAACTGCATTCGCTGATAGACAGACATTCGCTTTCTACAAAAGCTTTCGTTGGTAAAGGGGCAACAGTGTGTATTTCTCTCTCGCAGAGCCCGGTTGCCAAATTCGAAACGTCCAGCGATTGCGCCCACAGGAAAGCTGCCAGCACGGAAAGCTGTAGCTGGTTTTCACTGCCCCTTGGAACTGCATTCGCTGATAGACAGACATTCGCTTTCTACAAAAGCTTTCGTTGGTAAAGGGGCAAGTCTGTGTATTTCTCTCTCGCAGAGCCCGGTTGCCAAATTCGAAACGTCCAGCGATTGCGCCCACAGGAAAGCTGCCAGCACGGAAAGCTGTAGCTGGTTTTCACTGCCCCTTGGAACTGCATTCGCTGATAGACAGACATTCGCTTTCTACAAAAGCTTTCGTTGGTAAAGGGGCAAGTCTGTGTATTTCTCTCTCGCAGAGCCCGGTTGCCAAATTCGAAACGTCCAGCGATTGCGCCCACAGGAAAGCTGCCAGCACGGAAAGCTGTAGCTGGTTTTCACTGCCCCTTGGAACTGCATTCGCTGATAGACAGACATTCGCTTTCTACAAAAGCTTTCGTTGGTAAAGGGGCAACACTGTGTATTTCTCTCTCGCAGAGCCCGGTTGCCAAATTCGAAACGTCAAGCGATTGCGCCCACAGGAAAGCTGCCAGCACGGAAAGCTGTAGCTGGTTTTCACTGTCTCTTGGAACTGCATTCGCTGATAGACAGACATTCGCTTTCTACAAAAGCTTTCGTTGGTAAAGGTGCAACACTGTGTATTTCTCTCTCGCAGAGCCCGGCTGCCAAATTCGAAACGTCCAGCGATTGCGCCCACAGGAAAGCTGCCAGCAAGGAAAGCTGTAGCTGGTTTTCACTGCCCCTTGGAACTGCATTCGCTGATAGACAGACATTCGCTTTCTACAAAAGCTTTCGTTGGTAAAGGTGCAACACTGTGTATTTCTCTCTCGCAGAGCCCGGCTGCCAAATTCGAAACGTCCAGCGATTGCGCCCACAGGAAAGCTGCCAGCACGGAAAGCTGTAGCTGGTTTTCACTGCCCCTTGGAACTGCATTCGCTGATAGACAGACATTCGCTTTCTGCAAAACCTTGCCTTCGTAAAGGGGCAACACTGTGTATTTCTCTCTCGCAGAGCCCGGCTGCCAAATTCGAAACGTCCAGCGATTGCGCCCACAGGAAAGCTGCCAGCAAGGAAAGCTGTAGCTGGTTTTCACTGCCCCTTGGAACTGCATTCGCTGATAGACAGACATTCGCTTTCTACAAAAGCTTTCGTTCGTAAAGGGGCAACACTGTGTATTTCTCTCTCGCAGAGCCCGGTTGCCAAATTCGAAACGTCCAGCGATTGCGCCCACAGGAAAGCTGCCAGCACGGAAAGCTGTAGCTGGTTTTCACTGCCCCTTGGAACTGCATTCGCTGATAGACAGACATTCGCTTTCTACAAAAGCTTTCGTTGGTAAAGGGGCAAGACTGTGTATTTCTCTCTCGCAGAGCCCGGTTGCCAAATTCGAAACGTCCAGCGATTGCGCCCACAGGAAAGCTGCCAGCACGGAAAGCTGTAGCTGGTTTTCACTGTCTCTTGGAACTACATTCGCTGATAGACAGACATTCGCTTTCTACAAAAGCTTTCGTTGGTACAGGGGCAACACTGTGTATTTCTCTCTCGCAGAGCCCGGTTGTCAAATTCGAAACGTCCAGCGATTGCGCCCACAGGAAAGCTGCCAGCACGGAAGGCTGTAGCTGGTTTTCACTGCCCCTTGGAACTGCATTCGCTGATAGACAGACATTCGCTTTCTACAAAAGCTTTCATTGGTAAAGGTGCAAGACTGTGTATTTCTCTCTCGCAGAGCCCGGTTGCCAAATTCGAAACGTCCAGCGATTGCGCCCACAGGAAAGCTGCCAGCACGGAAAGCTGTAGCTGGTTTTCACTGCCCCTTGGAACTGCATTCGCTGATAGACAGACATTCGCTTTCTGCAAAACCTTGCCTTCGTAAAGGGGCAACACTGTGTATTTCTCTCTCGCAGAGCCCGGCTGCCAAATTCGAAACGTCCAGCGATTGCGCCCACAGGAAAGCTGCCAGCACGGAAAGCTGTAGCTGGTTTTCACTGCCCCTTGGAACTGCATTCGCTGATAGACAGACATTCGCTTTCTACAAAAGCTTTCGTTGGTACAGGGGCAACACTGTGTATTTCTCTCTCGCAGAGCCCGGTTGCCAAATTCGAAACGTCCAGCGATTGCGCCCACAGGAAAGCTGCCAGCACGGAAAGCTGTAGCTGGTTTTCACTGCCCCTTGGAACTGCATTCGCTGATAGACAGACATTCGCTTTCTACAAAAGCTTTTGTTGGTAAAGGGGCAACACTGTGTATTTCTCTCTCGCAGAGCCCAGTTGCCAAATTCGAAACGTCCAGCGATTGCGCCCACAGGAAAGCTGCCAGCACGGAAAGCTGTAGCTGGTTTTCACTGCCCCTTGGAACTGCATTCGCTGATAGACAGACATTCGCTTTCTACAAAAGCTTTCGTTGGTAAAGGGGCAAGACTGTGTATTTCTCTCTCGCAGAGCCCGGTTGCCAAATTCGAAACGTCCAGCGATTGCGCCCACAGGAAAGCTGCCAGCACGGAAAGCTGTAGCTGGTTTTCACTGTCTCTTGGAACTACATTCGCTGATAGACAGACATTCGCTTTCTACAAAAGCTTTCGTTGGTACAGGGGCAACACTGTGTATTTCTCTCTCGCAGAGCCCGGTTGTCAAATTCGAAACGTCCAGCGATTGCGCCCACAGGAAAGCTGCCAGCACGGAAGGCTGTAGCTGGTTTTCACTGCCCCTTGGAACTGCATTCGCTGATAGACAGACATTCGCTTTCTACAAAAGCTTTCATTGGTAAAGGTGCAAGACTGTGTATTTCTCTCTCGCAGAGCCCGGTTGCCAAATTCGAAACGTCCAGCGATTGCGCCCACAGGAAAGCTGCCAGCACGGAAAGCTGTAGCTGGTTTTCACTGTCTCTTGGAACTGCATTCGCTGATAGACAGACATTCGCTTTCTGCAAAACCTTGCCTTCGTAAAGGGGCTACAGTGTGTATTTCTCTCTCGCAGAGCCCGGCTGCCAAATTCGAAACGTCCAGCGATTGCGCCCACAGGAAAGCTGCCAGCAAGGAAAGCTGTAGCTGGTTTTCACTGTCTCTTGGAACTGCATTCGCTGATAGACAGACATTCGCTTTCTCCAAAAGCTTTCATTGGTACAGGGGCAACACTGTGTATTTCTCTCTCGCAGAGCCCGGTTGCCAAATTCGAAACGTCCAGCGATTGCGCCCACAGGAAAGCTGCCAGCACGGAAAGCTGTAGCTGGTTTTCACTGTCTCTTGGAACTGCATTCGCTGATAGACAGACATTCGCTTTCTACAAAAGGTTTCGTTATACAGGGGCAACACTGTGTATTTCTCTCTCGCAGAGCCCGGTTGCCAAATTCGAAACGTCCAGCGATTGCGCCCACAGGAAAGCTGCCAGCACGGAAAGCTGTAGCTGGCTTTCACTGCCCCTTGGAACTGCATTCGCTGATAGACAGACATTCGCTTTCTACAAAAGCGTGCGTTGGTACAGGGGCAACACTGTGTATTTCTCTCTCGCAGAGCCCGGTTGCCAAATTCGAAACGTCCAGCGATTGCGCCCACAGGAAATCTGCCAGCACGGAAAGCAGTAGCTGGTTTTCACTGCCCCTTGGAACTGCATTCGCTGATAGACAGACATTCACTTTCTACAAAAGCTTTCGTTGGTACAGGGGCAACACTGTGTATTTCTCTCTCGCAGAGCCCGGTTGCCAAATTCGAAACGTCCAGCGATTGCGCCCACAGGAAAGCTGCCAGTAAGGAAAGCTGTAGCTGGTTTTCACTGCCCCTTGGAACTGCATTCGCTGATAGACAGACATTCGCTTTCTACAAAAGTGTGCGTTGGTACAGGGGCAACACTGTGTATTTCTCTCTCGCAGAGCCCGGTTGCCAAATTCGAAACGTCCAGCGATTGCGCCCACAGGAAAGCTGCCAGCAAGGAAAGCTGTAGCTGGTTTTCACTGCCCCTTGGAACTGCATTCGCTGATAGACAGACATTCGCTTTCTACAAAAGCTTTCGTTGGTAAAGGTGCAACACTGTGTATTTCTCTCTCGCAGAGCCCGGCTGCCAAATTCGAAACGTCCAGCGATTGCGCCCACAGGAAAGCTGCCAGCAAGGAAAGCTGTAGCTGGTTTTCACTGTCTCTTGGAACTGCATTCGCTGATAGACAGACATTCGCTTTCTCCAAAAGCTTTCATTGGTACAGGGGCAACACTGTGTATTTCTCTCTCGCAGAGCCCGGTTGCCAAATTCGAAACGTCCAGCGATTGCGCCCACAGGAAAGCTGCCAGCACGGAAAGCTGTAGCTGGTTTTCACTGTCTCTTGGAACTGCATTCGCTGATAGACAGACATTCGCTTTCTACAAAAGCTTTCGTTATACAGGGGCAACACTGTGTATTTCTCTCTCGCAGAGCCCGGTTGCCAAATTCGAAACGTCCAGCGATTGCGCCCACAGGAAAGCTGCCAGCACGGAAAGCTGTAGCTGGTTTTCACTGTCTCTTGGAACTGCATTCGCTGATAGACAGACATTCGCTTTCTACAAAAGGTTTCGTTATACAGGGGCAACACTGTGTATTTCTCTCTCGCAGAGCCCGGTTGCCAAATTCGAAACGTCCAGCGATTGCGCCCACAGGAAAGCTGCCAGCACGGAAAGCTGTAGCTGGTTTTCACTGCCCCTTGGAACTGCATTCGCTGATAGACAGACATTCGCTTTCTACAAAAGCTTTCGTTCGTAAAGGGGCAACACTGTGTATTTCTCTCTCGCAGAGCCCGGTTGCCAAATTCGAAACGTCCAGCGATTGCGCCCACAGGAAAGCTGCCAGCACGGAAAGCTGTAGCTGGTTTTCACTGCCCCTTGGAACTGCATTCGCTGATAGACAGACATTCGCTTTCTACAAACGCTTTCGTTGCTACAGGAGCAACACTGTGTATTTCTCTCTCGCAGAGCCCGGTTGCCAAATTCGAAACGTCCAGCGATTGCGCCCACAGGAAAGCTGCCAGCACGGAAAGCTGTAGCTGGTTTTCACTGCCCCTTGGAACTGCATTCGCTGATAGACAGACATTCGCTTTCTACAAAAGCTTTCGTTGGTAAAGGGGCAACACTGTGTATTTCTCTCTCGCAGAGCCCGGTTGCCAAATTCGAAACGTCCAGCGATTGCGCCCACAGGAAAGCTGCCAGCACGGAAAGCTGTAGCTGGTTTTCACTGCCCCTTGGAACTGCATTCGCTGATAGACAGACATTCGCTTTCTACAAAAGCTTTCGTTGGTAAAGGGGCAACAGTGTGTATTTCTCTCTCGCAGAGCCCGGTTGCCAAATTCGAAACGTCCAGCGATTGCGCCCACAGGAAAGCTGCCAGCACGGAAAGCTGTAGCTGGTTTTCACTGCCCCTTGGAACTGCATTCGCTGATAGACAGACATTCGCTTTCTACAAAAGCTTTCGTTGGTAAAGGGGCAAGTCTGTGTATTTCTCTCTCGCAGAGCCCGGTTGCCAAATTCGAAACGTCCAGCGATTGCGCCCACAGGAAAGCTGCCAGCACGGAAAGCTGTAGCTGGTTTTCACTGCCCCTTGGAACTGCATTCGCTGATAGACAGACATTCGCTTTCTACAAAAGCTTTCGTTGGTAAAGGGGCAAGTCTGTGTATTTCTCTCTCGCAGAGCCCGGTTGCCAAATTCGAAACGTCCAGCGATTGCGCCCACAGGAAAGCTGCCAGCACGGAAAGCTGTAGCTGGTTTTCACTGCCCCTTGGAACTGCATTCGCTGATAGACAGACATTCGCTTTCTACAAAAGCTTTCGTTGGTAAAGGGGCAACACTGTGTATTTCTCTCTCGCAGAGCCCGGTTGCCAAATTCGAAACGTCAAGCGATTGCGCCCACAGGAAAGCTGCCAGCACGGAAAGCTGTAGCTGGTTTTCACTGTCTCTTGGAACTGCATTCGCTGATAGACAGACATTCGCTTTCTACAAAAGCTTTCGTTGGTAAAGGTGCAACACTGTGTATTTCTCTCTCGCAGAGCCCGGCTGCCAAATTCGAAACGTCCAGCGATTGCGCCCACAGGAAAGCTGCCAGCAAGGAAAGCTGTAGCTGGTTTTCACTGCCCCTTGGAACTGCATTCGCTGATAGACAGACATTCGCTTTCTACAAAAGCTTTCGTTGGTAAAGGTGCAACACTGTGTATTTCTCTCTCGCAGAGCCCGGCTGCCAAATTCGAAACGTCCAGCGATTGCGCCCACAGGAAAGCTGCCAGCACGGAAAGCTGTAGCTGGTTTTCACTGCCCCTTGGAACTGCATTCGCTGATAGACAGACATTCGCTTTCTGCAAAACCTTGCCTTCGTAAAGGGGCAACACTGTGTATTTCTCTCTCGCAGAGCCCGGCTGCCAAATTCGAAACGTCCAGCGATTGCGCCCACAGGAAAGCTGCCAGCAAGGAAAGCTGTAGCTGGTTTTCACTGCCCCTTGGAACTGCATTCGCTGATAGACAGACATTCGCTTTCTACAAAAGCTTTCGTTGGTAAAGGGGCAACACTGTGTATTTCTCTCTCGCAGAGCCCGGTTGCCAAATTCGAAACGTCCAGCGATTGCGCCCACAGGAAAGCTGCCAGCACGGAAAGCTGTAGCTGGTTTTCACTGCCCCTTGGAACTGCATTCGCTGATAGACAGACATTCGCTTCTACAAAAGCTTTTGTTGGTAAAGGGGCAACACTGTGTATTTCTCTCTCGCAGAGCCCAGTTGCCAAATTCGAAACGTCCAGCGATTGCGCCCACAGGAAAGCTGCCAGCACGGAAAGCTGTAGCTGGTTTTCACTGCCCCTTGGAACTGCATTCGCTGATAGACAGACATTCGCTTTCTACAAAAGCTTTCGTTGGTAAAGGGGCAAGACTGTGTATTTCTCTCTCGCAGAGCCCGGTTGCCAAATTCGAAACGTCCAGCGATTGCGCCCACAGGAAAGCTGCCAGCACGGAAAGCTGTAGCTGGTTTTCACTGTCTCTTGGAACTACATTCGCTGATAGACAGACATTCGCTTTCTACAAAAGCTTTCGTTGGTACAGGGGCAACACTGTGTATTTCTCTCTCGCAGAGCCCGGTTGTCAAATTCGAAACGTCCAGCGATTGCGCCCACAGGAAAGCTGCCAGCACGGAAGGCTGTAGCTGGTTTTCACTGCCCCTTGGAACTGCATTCGCTGATAGACAGACATTCGCTTTCTACAAAAGCTTTCATTGGTAAAGGTGCAAGACTGTGTATTTCTCTCTCGCAGAGCCCGGTTGCCAAATTCGAAACGTCCAGCGATTGCGCCCACAGGAAAGCTGCCAGCACGGAAGGCTGTAGCTGGTTTTCACTGCCCCTTGGAACTGCATTCGCTGATAGACAGACATTCGCTTTCTGCAAAACCTTGCCTTCGTAAAGGGGCAACACTGTGTATTTCTCTCTCGCAGAGCCCGGCTGCCAAATTCGAAACGTCCAGCGATTGCGCCCACAGGAAAGCTGCCAGCACGGAAAGCTGTAGCTGGTTTTCACTGCCCCTTGGAACTGCATTCGCTGATAGACAGACATTCGCTTTCTACAAAAGCTTTCGTTGGTACAGGGGCAACACTGTGTATTTCTCTCTCGCAGAGCCCGGTTGCCAAATTCGAAACGTCCAGCGATTGCGCCCACAGGAAAGCTGCCAGCACGGAAAGCTGTAGCTGGTTTTCACTGCCCCTTGGAACTGCATTCGCTGATAGACAGACATTCGCTTTCTACAAAAGCTTTTGTTGGTAAAGGGGCAACACTGTGTATTTCTCTCTCGCAGAGCCCAGTTGCCAAATTCGAAACGTCCAGCGATTGCGCCCACAGGAAAGCTGCCAGCACGGAAAGCTGTAGCTGGTTTTCACTGCCCCTTGGAACTGCATTCGCTGATAGACAGACATTCGCTTTCTACAAAAGCTTTCGTTGGTAAAGGGGCAAGACTGTGTATTTCTCTCTCGCAGAGCCCGGTTGCCAAATTCGAAACGTCCAGCGATTGCGCCCACAGGAA
This sequence comes from Mycteria americana, assembly GCF_035582795.1. NCBI lineage: Eukaryota > Metazoa > Chordata > Aves > Ciconiiformes > Ciconiidae > Mycteria > Mycteria americana. Next base: position 25,203,030 of record NC_134372.1, read on the forward strand.
AGCTGCCAGCACGGAAAGCTGTAGCTGGTTTTCACTGTCTCTTGGAACTACATTCGCTGATAGACAGACATTCGCTTTCTACAAAAGCTTTCGTTGGTACAGGGGCAACACTGTGTATTTCTCTCTCGCAGAGCCCGGTTGTCAAATTCGAAACGTCCAGCGATTGCGCCCACAGGAAAGCTGCCAGCACGGAAGGCTGTAGCTGGCTTTCACTGCCCCTTGGAACTGCATTCGCTGATAGACAGACATTCGCTTTCTACAAAAGCGTGCGTTGGTACAGGGGCAACACTGTGTATTTCTCTCTCGCAGAGCCCGGTTGCCAAATTCGAAACGTCCAGCGATTGCGCCCACAGGAAATCTGCCAGCACGGAAAGCAGTAGCTGGTTTTCACTGCCCCTTGGAACTGCATTCGCTGATAGACAGACATTCACTTTCTACAAAAGCTTTCGTTGGTACAGGGGCAACACTGTGTATTTCTCTCTCGCAGAGCCCGGTTGCCAAATTCGAAACGTCCAGCGATTGCGCCCACAGGAAAGCTGCCAGTAAGGAAAGCTGTAGCTGGTTTTCACTGCCCCTTGGAACTGCATTCGCTGATAGACAGACATTCGCTTTCTACAAAAGTGTGCGTTGGTACAGGGGCAACACTGTGTATTTCTCTCTCGCAGAGCCCGGTTGCCAAATTCGAAACGTCCAGCGATTGCGCCCACAGGAAAGCTGCCAGCAAGGAAAGCTGTAGCTGGTTTTCACTGCCCCTTGGAACTGCATTCGCTGATAGACAGACATTCGCTTTCTACAAAAGCTTTCGTTGGTAAAGGTGCAACACTGTGTATTTCTCTCTCGCAGAGCCCGGCTGCCAAATTCGAAACGTCCAGCGATTGCGCCCACAGGAAAGCTGCCAGCAAGGAAAGCTGTAGCTGGTTTTCACAGTCTCTTGGAACTGCATTCGCTGATAGACAGACATTCGCTTTCTCCAAAAGCTTTCATTGGTACAGGGGCAACACTGTGTATTTCTCTCTCGCAGAGCCCGGTTGCCAAATTCGAAACGTCCAGCGATTGCGCCCACAGGAAAGCTGCCAGCACGGAAAGCTGTAGCTGGTTTTCACTGTCTCTTGGAACTGCATTCGCTGATAGACAGACATTCGCTTTCTACAAAAGGTTTCGTTATACAGGGGCAACACTGTGTATTTCTCTCTCGCAGAGCCCGGTTGCCAAATTCGAAACGTCCAGCGATTGCGCCCACAGGAAAGCTGCCAGCACGGAAAGCTGTAGCTGGCTTTCACTGCCCCTTGGAACTGCATTCGCTGATAGACAGACATTCGCTTTCTACAAAAGCGTGCGTTGGTACAGGGGCAACACTGTGTATTTCTCTCTCGCAGAGCCCGGTTGCCAAATTCGAAACGTCCAGCGATTGCGCCCACAGGAAATCTGCCAGCACGGAAAGCAGTAGCTGGTTTTCACTGCCCCTTGGAACTGCATTCGCTGATAGACAGACATTCACTTTCTACAAAAGCTTTCGTTGGTACAGGGGCAACACTGTGTATTTCTCTCTCGCAGAGCCCGGTTGCCAAATTCGAAACGTCCAGCGATTGCGCCCACAGGAAAGCTGCCAGTAAGGAAAGCTGTAGCTGGTTTTCACTGCCCCTTGGAACTGCATTCGCTGATAGACAGACATTCGCTTTCTACAAAAGTGTGCGTTGGTACAGGGGCAACACTGTGTATTTCTCTCTCGCAGAGCCCGGTTGCCAAATTCGAAACGTCCAGCGATTGCGCCCACAGGAAAGCTGCCAGCAAGGAAAGCTGTAGCTGGTTTTCACTGCCCCTTGGAACTGCATTCGCTGATAGACAGACATTCGCTTTCTACAAAAGCTTTCGTTGGTAAAGGTGCAACACTGTGTATTTCTCTCTCGCAGAGCCCGGCTGCCAAATTCGAAACGTCCAGCGATTGCGCCCACAGGAAAGCTGCCAGGAAGGAAAGCTGTAGCTGGTTTTCACTGCCCCTTGGAACTGCATTCGCTGATAGACAGACATTCGCTTTCTGCAAAACCTTGCCTTCGTAAAGGGGCAACACTGTGTATTTCTCTCTCGCAGAGCCCGGCTGCCAAATTCGAAACGTCCAGCGATTGCGCCCACAGGAAAGCTGCCAGCACGGAAAGCTGTAGCTGGTTTTCACTGCCCCTTGGAACTGCATTCGCTGATAGACAGACATTCGCTTTCTACAAAAGCTGTCGTTGGTACAGGGGCAACACTGTGTATTTCTCTCTCGCAGAGCCCGGCTGCCAAATTCGAAACGTCCAGCGATTGCGCCCACAGGAAAGCTGCCAGGAAGGAAAGCTGTAGCTGGTTTTCACTGCCCCTTGGAACTGCATTCGCTGATAGACAGACATTCGCTTTCTGCAAAACCTTGCCTTCGTAAAGGGGCAACACTGTGTATTTCGCTCTCGCAGAGCCCGGCTGCCAAATTCGAAACGTCCAGCGATTGCGCCCAGAGGAAAGCTGCCAGCACGGAAAGCTGTAGCTGGTTTTCACTGTCTCTTGGAACTACATTCGCTGATAGACAGACATTCGCTTTCTACAAAAGCTTTCGTTGGTACAGGGGCAACACTGTGTATTTCTCTCTCGCAGAGCCCGGTTGTCAAATTCGAAACGTCCAGCGATTGCACCCATAGGAAAGCTGCCAGCAAGGAAAGCTGTAGCTAGTTTTCCTGCCCCTTGGAACAGCATTCGCTGATAGACAGACATTCGCTTTCTACAAAAGCTTTCGTTGGTAAAGGTGCAAGACTGTGTATTTCTCTCTCGCAGAGCCCGGCTGCCAAATTCGAAACGTCCAGCGATTGCGCCCACAGGAAACCTGCCAGCACGGAAAGCTGTAGCTGGTTTTCACTGTCTCTTGGAACTACATTCGCTGATAGACAGACATTCGCTTTCTACAAAAGCTTTCGTTGGTAAAGGGGCAAGTCTGTGTATTTCTCTCTCGCAGAGCCCGGTTGCCAAATTCGAAACGTCCAGCGATTGCGCCCACAGGAAAGCTGCCAGCAAGGAAAGCTGTAGCTGGTTTTCACTGTCTCTTGGAACTGCATTCGCTGATAGACAGACATTCGCTTTCTCCAAAAGCTTTCATTGGTACAGGGGCAACACTGTGTATTTCTCTCTCGCAGAGCCCGGTTGCCAAATTCGAAACGTCCAGCGATTGCGCCCACAGGAAAGCTGCCAGCACGGAAAGCTGTAGCTGGTTTTTACTGTCTCTTGGAACTGCATTCGCTGATAGACAGACATTCGCTTTCTACAAAAGGTTTCGTTATACAGGGGCAACACTGTGTATTTCTCTCTCGCAGAGCCCGGTTGCCAAATTCGAAACGTCCAGCGATTGCGCCCACAGGAAAGCTGCCAGCACGGAAAGCTGTAGCTGGCTTTCACTGCCCCTTGGAACTGCATTCGCTGATAGACAGACATTCGCTTTCTACAAAAGCGTGCGTTGGTACAGGGGCAACACTGTGTATTTCTCTCTCGCAGAGCCCGGTTGCCAAATTCGAAACGTCCAGCGATTGCGCCCACAGGAAAGCTGCCAGCACGGAAAGCTGTAGCTGGTTTTCACTGCCCCTTGGAACTGCATTCGCTGATAGACAGACATTCGCTTTCTGCAAAACCTTGCCTTCGTAAAGGGGCAACACTGTGTATTTCTCTCTCGCAGAGCCCGGCTGCCAAATTCGAAACGTCCAGCGATTGCGCCCACAGGAAAGCTGCCAGCACGGAAAGCTGTAGCTGGTTTTCACTGTCTCTTGGAACTACATTCGCTGATAGACAGACATTCGCTTTCTACAAAAGCTTTCGTTGGTACAGGGGCAACACTGTGTATTTCTCTCTCGCAGAGCCCGGTTGTCAAATTCGAAACGTCCAGCGATTGCGCCCATAGGAAAGCTGCCAGCAAGGAAAGCTGTAGCTAGTTTTCACTGCCCCTTGGAACAGCATTCGCTGATAGACAGACATTCGCTTTCTACAAAAGCTTTCGTTGGTAAAGGTGCAAGACTGTGTATTTCTCTCTCGCAGAGCCCGGTTGCCAAATTCGAAACGTCCAGCGATTGCGCCCACAGGAAAGCTGCCAGCACGGAAAGCTGTAGCTGGTTTTCACTGTCTCTTGGAACTACATTCGCTGATAGACAGACATTCGCTTTCTACAAAAGCTTTCGTTGGTACAGGGGCAACACTGTGTATTTCTCTCTCGCAGAGCCCGGTTGTCAAATTCGAAACGTCCAGCGATTGCGCCCACAGGAAAGCTGCCAGCACGGAAGGCTGTAGCTGGTTTTCACTGCCCCTTGGAACTGCATTCGCTGATAGACAGACATTCGCTTTCTACAAAAGCTTTCATTGGTAAAGGTGCAAGACTGTGTATTTCTCTCTCGCAGAGCCCGGTTGCCAAATTCGAAACGTCCAGCGATTGCGCCCACAGGAAAGCTGCCAGCACGGAAAGCTGTAGCTGGTTTTCACTGTCTCTTGGAACTGCATTCGCTGATAGACAGACATTCGCTTTCTGCAAAACCTTGCCTTCGTAAAGGGGCAACACTGTGTATTTCTCTCTCGCAGAGCCCGGCTGCCAAATTCGAAACGTCCAGCGATTGCGCCCACAGGAAAGCTGCCAGCAAGGAAAGCTGTAGCTGGTTTTCACTGTCTCTTGGAACTGCATTCGCTGATAGACAGACATTCGCTTTCTCCAAAAGCTTTCATTGGTACAGGGGCAACACTGTGTATTTCTCTCTCGCAGAGCCCGGTTGCCAAATTCGAAACGTCCAGCGATTGCGCCCACAGGAAAGCTGCCAGCACGGAAAGCTGTAGCTGGTTTTCACTGTCTCTTGGAACTGCATTCGCTGATAGACAGACATTCGCTTTCTACAAAAGGTTTCGTTATACAGGGGCAACACTGTGTATTTCTCTCTCGCAGAGCCCGGTTGCCAAATTCGAAACGTCCAGCGATTGCGCCCACAGGAAAGCTGCCAGCACGGAAAGCTGTAGCTGGCTTTCACTGCCCCTTGGAACTGCATTCGCTGATAGACAGACATTCGCTTTCTACAAAAGCGTGCGTTGGTACAGGGGCAACACTGTGTATTTCTCTCTCGCAGAGCCCGGTTGCCAAATTCGAAACGTCCAGCGATTGCGCCCACAGGAAATCTGCCAGCACGGAAAGCAGTAGCTGGTTTTCACTGCCCCTTGGAACTGCATTCGCTGATAGACAGACATTCGCTTTCTACAAAAGCTTTCGTTGGTACAGGGGCAACACTGTGTATTTCTCTCTCGCAGAGCACGGCTGCCAAATTCGAAACGTCCAGCGATTGCGCCCACAGGAAAGCTGCCAGCACGGAAAGCTGTAGCTGGTTTTCACTGTCTCTTGGAACTACATTCGCTGATAGACAGACATTCGCTTTCTACAAAAGCTTTCGTTGGTACAGGGGCAACACTGTGTATTTCTCTCTCGCAGAGCCCGGTTGTCAAATTCGAAACGTCCAGCGATTGCGCTCATAGGAAAGCTGCCAGCAAGGAAAGCTGTAGCTAGTTTTCACTGCCCCTTGGAACAGCATTCGCTGATAGACAGACATTCGCTTTCTACAAAAGCTTTCGTTGGTAAAGGTGCAAGACTGTGTATTTCTCTCTCGCAGAGCCCGGTTGCCAAATTCGAAACGTCCAGCGATTGCGCCCACAGGAAAGCTGCCAGCACGGAAAGCTGTAGCTGGTTTTCACTGTCTCTTGGAACTGCATTCGCTGATAGACAGACATTCGCTTTCTCCAAAAGCTTTCATTGGTACAGGGGCAACACTGTGTATTTCTCTCTCGCAGAGCCCGGTTGCCAAATTCGAAACGTCCAGCGATTGCGCCCACAGGAAAGCTGCCAGCACGGAAAGCTGTAGCTGGTTTTCACTGTCTCTTGGAACTGCATTCGCTGATAGACAGACATTCGCTTTCTACAAAAGGTTTCGTTATACAGGGGCAACACTGTGTATTTCTCTCTCGCAGAGCCCGGTTGCCAAATTCGAAACGTCCAGCGATTGCGCCCACAGGAAAGCTGCCAGCACGGAAAGCTGTAGCTGGCTTTCACTGCCCCTTGGAACTGCATTCGCTGATAGACAGACATTCGCTTTCTACAAAAGCGTGCGTTGGTACAGGGGCAACACTGTGTATTTCTCTCTCGCAGAGCCCGGTTGCCAAATTCGAAACGTCCAGCGATTGCGCCCACAGGAAAGCTGCCAGCACGGAAAGCTGTAGCTGGTTTTCACTGCCCCTTGGAACTGCATTCGCTGATAGACAGACATTCACTTTCTACAAAAGCTTTCGTTGGTACAGGGGCAACACTGTGTATTTCTCTCTCGCAGAGCCCGGTTGCCAAATTCGAAACGTCCAGCGATTGCGCCCACAGGAAAGCTGCCAGTAAGGAAAGCTGTAGCTGGTTTTCACTGCCCCTTGGAACTGCATTCGCTGATAGACAGACATTCGCTTTCTACAAAAGTGTGCGTTGGTACAGGGGCAACACTGTGTATTTCTCTCTCGCAGAGCCCGGTTGCCAAATTCGAAACGTCCAGCGATTGCGCCCACAGGAAAGCTGCCAGCAAGGAAAGCTGTAGCTGGTTTTCACTGCCCCTTGGAACTGCATTCGCTGATAGACAGACATTCGCTTTCTACAAAAGCTTTCGTTGGTAAAGGTGCAACACTGTGTATTTCTCTCTCGCAGAGCCCGGCTGCCAAATTCGAAACGTCCAGCGATTGCGCCCACAGGAAAGCTGCCAGCAAGGAAAGCTGTAGCTGGTTTTCACTGTCTCTTGGAACTGCATTCGCTGATAGACAGACATTCGCTTTCTCCAAAAGCTTTCATTGGTACAGGGGCAACACTGTGTATTTCTCTCTCGCAGAGCCCGGTTGCCAAATTCGAAACGTCCAGCGATTGCGCCCACAGGAAAGCTGCCAGCACGGAAAGCTGTAGCTGGTTTTCACTGTCTCTTGGAACTGCATTCGCTGATAGACAGACATTCGCTTTCTACAAAAGGTTTCGTTATACAGGGGCAACACTGTGTATTTCTCTCTCGCAGAGCCCGGTTGCCAAATTCGAAACGTCCAGCGATTGCGCCCACAGGAAAGCTGCCAGCACGGAAAGCTGTAGCTGGCTTTCACTGCCCCTTGGAACTGCATTCGCTGATAGACAGACATTCGCTTTCTACAAAAGCGTGCGTTGGTACAGGGGCAACACTGTGTATTTCTCTCTCGCAGAGCCCGGTTGCCAAATTCGAAACGTCCAGCGATTGCGCCCACAGGAAATCTGCCAGCACGGAAAGCAGTAGCTGGTTTTCACTGCCCCTTGGAACTGCATTCGCTGATAGACAGACATTCACTTTCTACAAAAGCTTTCGTTGGTACAGGGGCAACACTGTGTATTTCTCTCTCGCAGAGCCCGGTTGCCAAATTCGAAACGTCCAGCGATTGCGCCCACAGGAAAGCTGCCAGTAAGGAAAGCTGTAGCTGGTTTTCACTGCCCCTTGGAACTGCATTCGCTGATAGACAGACATTCGCTTTCTACAAAAGTGTGCGTTGGTACAGGGGCAACACTGTGTATTTCTCTCTCGCAGAGCCCGGTTGCCAAATTCGAAACGTCCAGCGATTGCGCCCACAGGAAAGCTGCCAGCAAGGAAAGCTGTAGCTGGTTTTCACTGCCCCTTGGAACTGCATTCGCTGATAGACAGACATTCGCTTTCTACAAAAGCTTTCGTTGGTAAAGGTGCAACACTGTGTATTTCTCTCTCGCAGAGCCCGGCTGCCAAATTCGAAACGTCCAGCGATTGCGCCCACAGGAAAGCTGCCAGGAAGGAAAGCTGTAGCTGGTTTTCACTGCCCCTTGGAACTGCATTCGCTGATAGACAGACATTCGCTTTCTGCAAAACCTTGCCTTCGTAAAGGGGCAACACTGTGTATTTCTCTCTCGCAGAGCCCGGCTGCCAAATTCGAAACGTCCAGCGATTGCGCCCACAGGAAAGCTGCCAGCACGGAAAGCTGTAGCTGGTTTTCACTGCCCCTTGGAACTGCATTCGCTGATAGACAGACATTCGCTTTCTACAAAAGCTGTCGTTGGTACAGGGGCAACACTGTGTATTTCTCTCTCGCAGAGCCCGGCTGCCAAATTCGAAACGTCCAGCGATTGCGCCCACAGGAAAGCTGCCAGGAAGGAAAGCTGTAGCTGGTTTTCACTGCCCCTTGGAACTGCATTCGCTGATAGACAGACATTCGCTTTCTGCAAAACCTTGCCTTCGTAAAGGGGCAACACTGTGTATTTCTCTCTCGCAGAGCCCGGCTGCCAAATTCGAAACGTCAAGCGATTGCGCCCACAGGAAAGCTGCCAGCACGGAAAGCTGTAGCTGGTTTTCACTGCCCCTTGGAACTGCATTCGCTGATAGACAGACATTCGCTTTCTACAAAAGCTGTCGTTGGTACAGGGGCAACACTGTGTATTTCTCTCTCGCAGAGCACGGCTGCCAAATTCGAAACGTCCAGCGATTGCGCCCTCAGGAAAGCTGCCAGCACGGAAAGCTGTAGCTGGTTTTCACTGCCCCTTGGAACTGCATTCGCTGATAGACAGACATTCGCTTTCTACAAAAGCGTGCGTTGGTACAGGGGCAACACTGTGTATTACTCTCTCGCAGAGCCCGGTTGCCAAATTCGAAACGTCCAGCGATTGCGCCCACAGGAAAGCTGCCAGCACGGAAAGCAGTAGCTGGTTTTCACTGCCCCTTGGAACTGCATTCGCTGATAGACAGACATTCGCTTTCTGCAAAACCTTGCCTTCGTAAAGGGGCAACACTGTGTATTTCTCTCTCGCAGAGCCCGGCTGCCAAATTCGAAACGTCCAGCGATTGCGCCCACAGGAAAGCTGCCAGCACGGAAAGCAGTAGCTGGTTTTCACTGCCCCTTGGAACTGCATTCGCTGATAGACAGACATTCGCTTTCTTGCAAAACCTTGCCTTCGTAAAGGGGCAACACTGTGTATTTCGCTCTCGCAGAGCCCGGCTGCCAAATTCGAAACGTCCAGCGATTGCGCCCAGAGGAAAGCTGCCAGCACGGAAAGCTGTAGCTGGTTTTCACTGTCTCTTGGAACTACATTCGCTGATAGACAGACATTCGCTTTCTACAAAAGCTTTCGTTGGTACAGGGGCAACACTGTGTATTTCTCTCTCGCAGAGCCCGGTTGTCAAATTCGAAACGTCCAGCGATTGCACCCATAGGAAAGCTGCCAGCAAGGAAAGCTGTAGCTAGTTTTCCTGCCCCTTGGAACAGCATTCGCTGATAGACAGACATTCGCTTTCTACAAAAGCTTTCGTTGGTAAAGGTGCAAGACTGTGTATTTCTCTCTCGCAGAGCCCGGTTGCCAAATTCGAAACGTCCAGCGATTGCGCCCACAGGAAAGCTGCCAGCACGGAAAGCTGTAGCTGGTTTTCACTGTCTCTTGGAACTACATTCGCTGATAGACAGACATTCGCTTTCTACAAAAGCTTTCGTTGGTAAAGGGGCAAGTCTGTGTATTTCTCTCTCGCAGAGCCCGGTTGCCAAATTCGAAACGTCCAGCGATTGCGCCCACAGGAAAGCTGCCAGCAAGGAAAGCTGTAGCTGGTTTTCACTGTCTCTTGGAACTGCATTCGCTGATAGACAGACATTCGCTTTCTCCAAAAGCTTTCATTGGTACAGGGGCAACACTGTGTATTTCTCTCTCGCAGAGCCCGGTTGCCAAATTCGAAACGTCCAGCGATTGCGCCCACAGGAAAGCTGCCAGCACGGAAAGCTGTAGCTGGTTTTTACTGTCTCTTGGAACTGCATTCGCTGATAGACAGACATTCGCTTTCTACAAAAGGTTTCGTTATACAGGGGCAACACTGTGTATTTCTCTCTCGCAGAGCCCGGTTGCCAAATTCGAAACGTCCAGCGATTGCGCCCACAGGAAAGCTGCCAGCACGGAAAGCTGTAGCTGGCTTTCACTGCCCCTTGGAACTGCATTCGCTGATAGACAGACATTCGCTTTCTACAAAAGCGTGCGTTGGTACAGGGGCAACACTGTGTATTTCTCTCTCGCAGAGCCCGGTTGCCAAATTCGAAACGTCCAGCGATTGCGCCCACAGGAAATCTGCCAGCACGGAAAGCAGTAGCTGGTTTTCACTGCCCCTTGGAACTGCATTCGCTGATAGACAGACATTCGCTTTCTACAAAAGCTTTCATTGGTAAAGGTGCAAGACTGTGTATTTTTCTCTCGCAGAGCCCGGCTGCCAAATTCGAAACGTCCAGCGATTGCGCCCACAGGAAAGCTGCCAGCACGGAAAGCAGTAGCTGGTTTTCACTGCCCCTTGGAACTGCATTCGCTGATAGACAGACATTCGCTTTCTGCAAAACCTTGCCTTCGTAAAGGGGCAACACTCTGTATTTCTCTCTCGCAGAGCCCGGCTGCCAAATTCGAAACGTCCAGCGATTGCGCCCACAGGAAAGCTGCCAGCACGGAAAGCTGTAGCTGGTTTTCACTGTCTCTTGGAACTACATTCGCTGATAGACAGACATTCGCTTTCTACAAAAGCTTTCGTTGGTACAGGGGCAACACTGTGTATTTCTCTCTCGCAGAGCCCGGTTGTCAAATTCGAAACGTCCAGCGATTGCGCCCATAGGAAAGCTGCCAGCAAGGAAAGCTGTAGCTAGTTTTCACTGCCCCTTGGAACAGCATTCGCTGATAGACAGACATTCGCTTTCTACAAAAGCTTTCGTTGGTAAAGGTGCAAGACTGTGTATTTCTCTCTCGCAGAGCCCGGTTGCCAAATTCGAAACGTCCAGCGATTGCGCCCACAGGAAAGCTGCCAGCACGGAAAGCTGTAGCTGGTTTTCACTGTCTCTTGGAACTACATTCGCTGATAGACAGACATTCGCTTTCTACAAAAGCTTTCGTTGGTACAGGGGCAACACTGTGTATTTCTCTCTCGCAGAGCCCGGTTGTCAAATTCGAAACGTCCAGCGATTGCGCCCACAGGAAAGCTGCCAGCACGGAAGGCTGTAGCTGGTTTTCACTGCCCCTTGGAACTGCATTCGCTGATAGACAGACATTCGCTTTCTACAAAAGCTTTCATTGGTAAAGGTGCAAGACTGTGTATTTCTCTCTCGCAGAGCCCGGTTGCCAAATTCGAAACGTCCAGCGATTGCGCCCACAGGAAAGCTGCCAGCACGGAAAGCTGTAGCTGGTTTTCACTGTCTCTTGGAACTGCATTCGCTGATAGACAGACATTCGCTTTCTGCAAAACCTTGCCTTCCTAAAGGGGCAACACTGTGTATTTCTCTCTCGCAGAGCCCGGCTGCCAAATTCGAAACGTCCAGCGATTGCGCCCACAGGAAAGCTGCCAGCAAGGAAAGCTGTAGCTGGTTTTCACTGTCTCTTGGAACTGCATTCGCTGATAGACAGACATTCGCTTTCTCCAAAAGCTTTCATTGGTACAGGGGCAACACTGTGTATTTCTCTCTCGCAGAGCCCGGTTGCCAAATTCGAAACGTCCAGCGATTGCGCCCACAGGAAAGCTGCCAGCACGGAAAGCTGTAGCTGGTTTTCACTGTCTCTTGGAACTGCATTCGCTGATAGACAGACATTCGCTTTCTACAAAAGGTTTCGTTATACAGGGGCAACACTGTGTATTTCTCTCTCGCAGAGCCCGGTTGCCAAATTCGAAACGTCCAGCGATTGCGCCCACAGGAAAGCTGCCAGCACGGAAAGCTGTAGCTGGCTTTCACTGCCCCTTGGAACTGCATTCGCTGATAGACAGACATTCGCTTTCTACAAAAGCGTGCGTTGGTACAGGGGCAACACTGTGTATTTCTCTCTCGCAGAGCCCGGTTGCCAAATTCGAAACGTCCAGCGATTGCGCCCACAGGAAATCTGCCAGCACGGAAAGCAGTAGCTGGTTTTCACTGCCCCTTGGAACTGCATTCGCTGATAGACAGACATTCACTTTCTACAAAAGCTTTCGTTGGTACAGGGGCAACACTGTGTATTTCTCTCTCGCAGAGCCCGGTTGCCAAATTCGAAACGTCCAGCGATTGCGCCCACAGGAAAGCTGCCAGCACGGAAAGCAGTAGCTGGTTTTCACTGCCCCTTGGATCTCATTCGCTGATAGACAGACATTCGCTTTCTACAAAAGCTTTCGTTGGTACAGGGGCAACACTGTGTATTTCTCTCTCGCAGAGCACGGCTGCCAAATTCGAAACGTCCAGCGATTGCGCCCACAGGAAAGCTGCCAGCACGGAAAGCTGTAGCTGGTTTTCACTGTCTCTTGGAACTACATTCGCTGATAGACAGACATTCGCTTTCTACAAAAGCTTTCGTTGGTACAGGGGCAACACTGTGTATTTCTCTCTCGCAGAGCCCGGTTGTCAAATTCGAAACGTCCAGCGATTGCGCCCATAGGAAAGCTGCCAGCAAGGAAAGCTGTAGCTAGTTTTCACTGCCCCTTGGAACAGCATTCGCTGATAGACAGACATTCGCTTTCTACAAAAGCTTTCGTTGGTAAAGGTGCAAGACTGTGTATTTCTCTCTCGCAGAGCCCGGTTGCCAAATTCGAAACGTCCAGCGATTGCGCCCACAGGAAAGCTGCCAGCACGGAAAGCTGTAGCTGGTTTTCACTGTCTCTTGGAACTACATTCGCTGATAGACAGACATTCGCTTTCTACAAAAGCTTTCGTTGGTACAGGGGCAACACTGTGTATTTCTCTCTCGCAGAGCCCGGTTGTCAAATTCGAAACGTCCAGCGATTGCGCCCACAGGAAAGCTGCCAGCACGGAAGGCTGTAGCTGGTTTTCACTGCCCCTTGGAACTGCATTCGCTGATAGACAGACATTCGCTTTCTACAAAAGCTTTCATTGGTAAAGGTGCAAGACTGTGTATTTCTCTCTCGCAGAGCCCGGTTGCCAAATTCGAAACGTCCAGCGATTGCGCCCACAGGAAAGCTGCCAGCACGGAAAGCTGTAGCTGGTTTTCACTGTCTCTTGGAACTGCATTCGCTGATAGACAGACATTCGCTTTCTGCAAAACCTTGCCTTCGTAAAGGGGCAACACTGTGTATTTCTCTCTCGCAGAGCCCGGCTGCCAAATTCGAAACGTCCAGCGATTGCGCCCACAGGAAAGCTGCCAGCAAGGAAAGCTGTAGCTGGTTTTCACTGTCTCTTGGAACTGCATTCGCTGATAGACAGACATTCGCTTTCTCCAAAAGCTTTCATTGGTACAGGGGCAACACTGTGTATTTCTCTCTCGCAGAGCCCGGTTGCCAAATTCGAAACGTCCAGCGATTGCGCCCACAGGAAAGCTGCCAGCACGGAAAGCTGTAGCTGGTTTTCACTGTCTCTTGGAACTGCATTCGCTGATAGACAGACATTCGCTTTCTACAAAAGGTTTCGTTATACAGGGGCAACACTGTGTATTTCTCTCTCGCAGAGCCCGGTTGCCAAATTCGAAACGTCCAGCGATTGCGCCCACAGGAAAGCTGCCAGCAAGGAAAGCTGTAGCTGGTTTTCACTGTCTCTTGGAACTGCATTCGCTGATAGACAGACATTCGCTTTCTCCAAAAGCTTTCATTGGTACAGGGGCAACACTGTGTATTTCTCTCTCGCAGAGCCCGGTTGCCAAATTCGAAACGTCCAGCGATTGCGCCCACAGGAAAGCTGCCAGCACGGAAAGCTGTAGCTGGTTTTTACTGTCTCTTGGAACTGCATTCGCTGATAGACAGACATTCGCTTTCTACAAAAGGTTTCGTTATACAGGGGCAACACTGTGTATTTCTCTCTCGCAGAGCCCGGTTGCCAAATTCGAAACGTCCAGCGATTGCGCCCACAGGAAAGCTGCCAGCACGGAAAGCTGTAGCTGGCTTTCACTGCCCCTTGGAACTGCATTCGCTGATAGACAGACATTCGCTTTCTACAAAAGCGTGCGTTGGTACAGGGGCAACACTGTGTATTTCTCTCTCGCAGAGCCCGGTTGCCAAATTCGAAACGTCCAGCGATTGCGCCCACAGGAAATCTGCCAGCACGGAAAGCAGTAGCTGGTTTTCACTGCCCCTTGGAACTGCATTCGCTGATAGACAGACATTCGCTTTCTACAAAAGCTTTCATTGGTAAAGGTGCAAGACTGTGTATTTTTCTCTCGCAGAGCCCGGCTGCCAAATTCGAAACGTCCAGCGATTGCGCCCACAGGAAAGCTGCCAGCACGGAAAGCAGTAGCTGGTTTTCACTGCCCCTTGGAACTGCATTCGCTGATAGACAGACATTCGCTTTCTGCAAAACCTTGCCTTCGTAAAGGGGCAACACTCTGTATTTCTCTCTCGCAGAGCCCGGCTGCCAAATTCGAAACGTCCAGCGATTGCGCCCACAGGAAAGCTGCCAGCACGGAAAGCTGTAGCTGGTTTTCACTGTCTCTTGGAACTACATTCGCTGATAGACAGACATTCGCTTTCTACAAAAGCTTTCGTTGGTACAGGGGCAACACTGTGTATTTCTCTCTCGCAGAGCCCGGTTGTCAAATTCGAAACGTCCAGCGATTGCGCCCATAGGAAAGCTGCCAGCAAGGAAAGCTGTAGCTAGTTTTCACTGCCCCTTGGAACAGCATTCGCTGATAGACAGACATTCGCTTTCTACAAAAGCTTTCGTTGGTAAAGGTGCAAGACTGTGTATTTCTCTCTCGCAGAGCCCGGTTGCCAAATTCGAAACGTCCAGCGATTGCGCCCACAGGAAAGCTGCCAGCACGGAAAGCTGTAGCTGGTTTTCACTGTCTCTTGGAACTACATTCGCTGATAGACAGACATTCGCTTTCTACAAAAGCTTTCGTTGGTACAGGGGCAACACTGTGTATTTCTCTCTCGCAGAGCCCGGTTGTCAAATTCGAAACGTCCAGCGATTGCGCCCACAGGAAAGCTGCCAGCACGGAAGGCTGTAGCTGGTTTTCACTGCCCCTTGGAACTGCATTCGCTGATAGACAGACATTCGCTTTCTACAAAAGCTTTCATTGGTAAAGGTGCAAGACTGTGTATTTCTCTCTCGCAGAGCCCGGTTGCCAAATTCGAAACGTCCAGCGATTGCGCCCACAGGAAAGCTGCCAGCACGGAAAGCTGTAGCTGGTTTTCACTGTCTCTTGGAACTGCATTCGCTGATAGACAGACATTCGCTTTCTGCAAAACCTTGCCTTCGTAAAGGGGCAACACTGTGTATTTCTCTCTCGCAGAGCCCGGCTGCCAAATTCGAAACGTCCAGCGATTGCGCCCACAGGAAAGCTGCCAGCAAGGAAAGCTGTAGCTGGTTTTCACTGTCTCTTGGAACTGCATTCGCTGATAGACAGACATTCGCTTTCTCCAAAAGCTTTCATTGGTACAGGGGCAACACTGTGTATTTCTCTCTCGCAGAGCCCGGTTGCCAAATTCGAAACGTCCAGCGATTGCGCCCACAGGAAAGCTGCCAGCACGGAAAGCTGTAGCTGGTTTTCACTGTCTCTTGGAACTGCATTCGCTGATAGACAGACATTCGCTTTCTACAAAAGGTTTCGTTATACAGGGGCAACACTGTGTATTTCTCTCTCGCAGAGCCCGGTTGCCAAATTCGAAACGTCCAGCGATTGCGCCCACAGGAAAGCTGCCAGCACGGAAAGCTGTAGCTGGCTTTCACTGCCCCTTGGAACTGCATTCGCTGATAGACAGACATTCGCTTTCTACAAAAGCGTGCGTTGGTACAGGGGCAACACTGTGTATTTCTCTCTCGCAGAGCCCGGTTGCCAAATTCGAAACGTCCAGCGATTGCGCCCACAGGAAATCTGCCAGCACGGAAAGCAGTAGCTGGTTTTCACTGCCCCTTGGAACTGCATTCGCTGATAGACAGACATTCACTTTCTACAAAAGCTTTCGTTGGTACAGGGGCAACACTGTGTATTTCTCTCTCGCAGAGCCCGGTTGCCAAATTCGAAACGTCCAGCGATTGCGCCCACAGGAAAGCTGCCAGCACGGAAAGCAGTAGCTGGTTTTCACTGCCCCTTGGATCTCATTCGCTGATAGACAGACATTCGCTTTCTACAAAAGCTTTCGTTGGTACAGGGGCAACACTGTGTATTTCTCTCTCGCAGAGCACGGCTGCCAAATTCGAAACGTCCAGCGATTGCGCCCACAGGAAAGCTGCCAGCACGGAAAGCTGTAGCTGGTTTTCACTGTCTCTTGGAACTACATTCGCTGATAGACAGACATTCGCTTTCTACAAAAGCTTTCGTTGGTACAGGGGCAACACTGTGTATTTCTCTCTCGCAGAGCCCGGTTGTCAAATTCGAAACGTCCAGCGATTGCGCCCATAGGAAAGCTGCCAGCAAGGAAAGCTGTAGCTAGTTTTCACTGCCCCTTGGAACAGCATTCGCTGATAGACAGACATTCGCTTTCTACAAAAGCTTTCGTTGGTAAAGGTGCAAGACTGTGTATTTCTCTCTCGCAGAGCCCGGTTGCCAAATTCGAAACGTCCAGCGATTGCGCCCACAGGAAAGCTGCCAGCACGGAAAGCTGTAGCTGGTTTTCACTGTCTCTTGGAACTACATTCGCTGATAGACAGACATTCGCTTTCTACAAAAGCTTTCGTTGGTACAGGGGCAACACTGTGTATTTCTCTCTCGCAGAGCCCGGTTGTCAAATTCGAAACGTCCAGCGATTGCGCCCACAGGAAAGCTGCCAGCACGGAAGGCTGTAGCTGGTTTTCACTGCCCCTTGGAACTGCATTCGCTGATAGACAGACATTCGCTTTCTACAAAAGCTTTCATTGGTAAAGGTGCAAGACTGTGTATTTCTCTCTCGCAGAGCCCGGTTGCCAAATTCGAAACGTCCAGCGATTGCGCCCACAGGAAAGCTGCCAGCACGGAAAGCTGTAGCTGGTTTTCACTGTCTCTTGGAACTGCATTCGCTGATAGACAGACATTCGCTTTCTGCAAAACCTTGCCTTCGTAAAGGGGCAACACTGTGTATTTCTCTCTCGCAGAGCCCGGCTGCCAAATTCGAAACGTCCAGCGATTGCGCCCACAGGAAAGCTGCCAGCAAGGAAAGCTGTAGCTGGTTTTCACTGTCTCTTGGAACTGCATTCGCTGATAGACAGACATTCGCTTTCTCCAAAAGCTTTCATTGGTACAGGGGCAACACTGTGTATTTCTCTCTCGCAGAGCCCGGTTGCCAAATTCGAAACGTCCAGCGATTGCGCCCACAGGAAAGCTGCCAGCACGGAAAGCTGTAGCTGGTTTTCACTGTCTCTTGGAACTGCATTCGCTGATAGACAGACATTCGCTTTCTACAAAAGGTTTCGTTATACAGGGGCAACACTGTGTATTTCTCTCTCGCAGAGCCCGGTTGCCAAATTCGAAACGTCCAGCGATTGCGCCCACAGGAAAGCTGCCAGCACGGAAAGCTGTAGCTGGCTTTCACTGCCCCTTGGAACTGCATTCGCTGATAGACAGACATTCGCTTTCTACAAAAGCGTGCGTTGGTACAGGGGCAACACTGTGTATTTCTCTCTCGCAGAGCCCGGTTGCCAAATTCGAAACGTCCAGCGATTGCGCCCACAGGAAATCTGCCAGCACGGAAAGCAGTAGCTGGTTTTCACTGCCCCTTGGAACTGCATTCGCTGATAGACAGACATTCACTTTCTACAAAAGCTTTCGTTGGTACAGGGGCAACACTGTGTATTTCTCTCTCGCAGAGCCCGGTTGCCAAATTCGAAACGTCCAGCGATTGCGCCCACAGGAAAGCTGCCAGGAAGGAAAGCTGTAGCTGGTTTTCACTGCCCCTTGGAACTGCATTCGCTGATAGACAGACATTCGCTTTCTGCAAAACCTTGCCTTCGTAAAGGGGCAACACTGTGTATTTCTCTCTCGCAGAGCCCGGCTGCCAAATTCGAAACGTCCAGCGATTGTGCCCACAGGAAAGCTGCCAGCACGGAAAGCTGTAGCTGGTTTTCACTGCCCCTTGGAACTGCATTCGCTGATAGACAGACATTCGCTTTCTACAAAAGCTGTCGTTGGTACAGGGGCAACACTGTGTATTTCTCTCTCGCAGAGCACGGCTGCCAAATTCGAAACGTCCAGCGATTGCGCCCACAGGAAAGCTGCCAGCACGGAAAGCTGTAGCTGGTTTTCACTGCCCCTTGGAACTGCATTCGCTGATAGACAGACATTCGCTTTCTACAAAAGCGTGCGTTGGTACAGGGGCAACACTGTGTATTACTCTCTCGCAGAGCCCGGTTGCCAAATTCGAAACGTCCAGCGATTGCGCCCACAGGAAAGCTGCCAGCACGGAAGGCTGTAGCTGGTTTTCACTGTCTCTTGGAACTACATTCGCTGATAGACAGACATTCGCTTTCTACAAAAGCTTTCGTTGGTACAGGGGCAACACTGTGTATTTCTCTCTCGCAGAGCCCGGTTGTCAAATTCGAAACGTCCAGCGATTGCGCCCACAGGAAAGCTGCCAGCACGGAAAGCTGTAGCTGGTTTTCACTGCCCCTTGGAACTGCATTCGCTGATAGACAGACATTCGCTTTCTACAAAAGCTTTCGTTGGTAAAGGGGCAAGTCTGTATATTTCTCTCTCGCAGAGCCCGGTTGCCAAATTCGAAACGTCCAGCGATTGCGCCCACAGGAAAGCTGCCAGCACGGAAAGCTGTAGCTGGTTTTCACTGCCCCTTGGAACTGCATTCGCTGATAGACAGACATTCGCTTTCTACAAAAGCTTTCGTTGGTAAAGGGGCAAGTCTGTGTATTTCTCTCTCGCAGAGCCCGGTTGCCAAATTCGAAACGTCCAGCGATTGCGCCCACAGGAAAGCTGCCAGCACGGAAAGCTGTAGCTGGTTTTCACTGCCCCTTGGAACTGCATTCGCTGATAGACAGACATTCGCTTTCTACAAAAGCTTTCGTTGGTAAAGGGGCAACACTGTGTATTTCTCTCTCGCAGAGCCCGGTTGCCAAATTCGAAACGTCAAGCGATTGCGCCCACAGGAAAGCTGCCAGCACGGAAAGCTGTAGCTGGTTTTCACTGTCTCTTGGAACTGCATTCGCTGATAGACAGACATTCGCTTTCTACAAAAGCTTTCGTTGGTAAAGGTGCAACACTGTGTATTTCTCTCTCGCAGAGCCCGGCTGCCAAATTCGAAACGTCCAGCGATTGCGCCCACAGGAAAGCTGCCAGCAAGGAAAGCTGTAGCTGGTTTTCACTGCCCCTTGGAACTGCATTCGCTGATAGACAGACATTCGCTTTCTACAAAAGCTTTCGTTCGTAAAGGGGCAACACTGTGTATTTCTCTCTCGCAGAGCCCGGTTGCCAAATTCGAAACGTCCAGCGATTGCGCCCACAGGAAAGCTGCCAGCACGGAAAGCTGTAGCTGGTTTTCACTGCCCCTTGGAACTGCATTCGCTGATAGACAGACATTCGCTTTCTACAAAAGCTTTCGTTGGTAAAGGGGCAAGACTGTGTATTTCTCTCTCGCAGAGCCCGGTTGCCAAATTCGAAACGTCCAGCGATTGCGCCCACAGGAAAGCTGCCAGCACGGAAAGCTGTAGCTGGTTTTCACTGTCTCTTGGAACTACATTCGCTGATAGACAGACATTCGCTTTCTACAAAAGCTTTCGTTGGTACAGGGGCAACACTGTGTATTTCTCTCTCGCAGAGCCCGGTTGTCAAATTCGAAACGTCCAGCGATTGCGCCCACAGGAAAGCTGCCAGCACGGAAGGCTGTAGCTGGTTTTCACTGCCCCTTGGAACTGCATTCGCTGATAGACAGACATTCGCTTTCTACAAAAGCTTTCATTGGTAAAGGTGCAAGACTGTGTATTTCTCTCTCGCAGAGCCCGGTTGCCAAATTCGAAACGTCCAGCGATTGCGCCCACAGGAAAGCTGCCAGCACGGAAAGCTGTAGCTGGTTTTCACTGCCCCTTGGAACTGCATTCGCTGATAGACAGACATTCGCTTTCTGCAAAACCTTGCCTTCGTAAAGGGGCAACACTGTGTATTTCTCTCTCGCAGAGCCCGGCTGCCAAATTCGAAACGTCCAGCGATTGCGCCCACAGGAAAGCTGCCAGCACGGAAAGCTGTAGCTGGTTTTCACTGCCCCTTGGAACTGCATTCGCTGATAGACAGACATTCGCTTTCTACAAAAGCTTTCGTTGGTACAGGGGCAACACTGTGTATTTCTCTCTCGCAGAGCCCGGTTGCCAAATTCGAAACGTCCAGCGATTGCGCCCACAGGAAAGCTGCCAGCACGGAAAGCTGTAGCTGGTTTTCACTGCCCCTTGGAACTGCATTCGCTGATAGACAGACATTCGCTTTCTACAAAAGCTTTTGTTGGTAAAGGGGCAACACTGTGTATTTCTCTCTCGCAGAGCCCAGTTGCCAAATTCGAAACGTCCAGCGATTGCGCCCACAGGAAAGCTGCCAGCACGGAAAGCTGTAGCTGGTTTTCACTGTCTCTTGGAACTACATTCGCTGATAGACAGACATTCGCTTTCTACAAAAGCTTTCGTTGGTACAGGGGCAACACTGTGTATTTCTCTCTCGCAGAGCCCGGTTGTCAAATTCGAAACGTCCAGCGATTGCGCCCACAGGAAAGCTGCCAGCACGGAAGGCTGTAGCTGGTTTTCACTGCCCCTTGGAACTGCATTCGCTGATAGACAGACATTCGCTTTCTACAAAAGCTTTCATTGGTAAAGGTGCAAGACTGTGTATTTCTCTCTCGCAGAGCCCGGTTGCCAAATTCGAAACGTCCAGCGATTGCGCCCACAGGAAAGCTGCCAGCACGGAAAGCTGTAGCTGGTTTTCACTGTCTCTTGGAACTGCATTCGCTGATAGACAGACATTCGCTTTCTGCAAAACCTTGCCTTCGTAAAGGGGCTACAGTGTGTATTTCTCTCTCGCAGAGCCCGGCTGCCAAATTCGAAACGTCCAGCGATTGCGCCCACAGGAAAGCTGCCAGCAAGGAAAGCTGTAGCTGGTTTTCACTGTCTCTTGGAACTGCATTCGCTGATAGACAGACATTCGCTTTCTCCAAAAGCTTTCATTGGTACAGGGGCAACACTGTGTATTTCTCTCTCGCAGAGCCCGGTTGCCAAATTCGAAACGTCCAGCGATTGCGCCCACAGGAAAGCTGCCAGCACGGAAAGCTGTAGCTGGTTTTCACTGTCTCTTGGAACTGCATTCGCTGATAGACAGACATTCGCTTTCTACAAAAGGTTTCGTTATACAGGGGCAACACTGTGTATTTCTCTCTCGCAGAGCCCGGTTGCCAAATTCGAAACGTCCAGCGATTGCGCCCACAGGAAAGCTGCCAGCACGGAAAGCTGTAGCTGGCTTTCACTGCCCCTTGGAACTGCATTCGCTGATAGACAGACATTCGCTTTCTACAAAAGCGTGCGTTGGTACAGGGGCAACACTGTGTATTTCTCTCTCGCAGAGCCCGGTTGCCAAATTCGAAACGTCCAGCGATTGCGCCCACAGGAAATCTGCCAGCACGGAAAGCAGTAGCTGGTTTTCACTGCCCCTTGGAACTGCATTCGCTGATAGACAGACATTCACTTTCTACAAAAGCTTTCGTTGGTACAGGGGCAACACTGTGTATTTCTCTCTCGCAGAGCCCGGTTGCCAAATTCGAAACGTCCAGCGATTGCGCCCACAGGAAAGCTGCCAGTAAGGAAAGCTGTAGCTGGTTTTCACTGCCCCTTGGAACTGCATTCGCTGATAGACAGACATTCGCTTTCTACAAAAGTGTGCGTTGGTACAGGGGCAACACTGTGTATTTCTCTCTCGCAGAGCCCGGTTGCCAAATTCGAAACGTCCAGCGATTGCGCCCACAGGAAAGCTGCCAGCAAGGAAAGCTGTAGCTGGTTTTCACTGCCCCTTGGAACTGCATTCGCTGATAGACAGACATTCGCTTTCTACAAAAGCTTTCGTTGGTAAAGGTGCAACACTGTGTATTTCTCTCTCGCAGAGCCCGGCTGCCAAATTCGAAACGTCCAGCGATTGCGCCCACAGGAAAGCTGCCAGCAAGGAAAGCTGTAGCTGGTTTTCACTGTCTCTTGGAACTGCATTCGCTGATAGACAGACATTCGCTTTCTCCAAAAGCTTTCATTGGTACAGGGGCAACACTGTGTATTTCTCTCTCGCAGAGCCCGGTTGCCAAATTCGAAACGTCCAGCGATTGCGCCCACAGGAAAGCTGCCAGCACGGAAAGCTGTAGCTGGTTTTCACTGTCTCTTGGAACTGCATTCGCTGATAGACAGACATTCGCTTTCTACAAAAGGTTTCGTTATACAGGGGCAACACTGTGTATTTCTCTCTCGCAGAGCCCGGTTGCCAAATTCGAAACGTCCAGCGATTGCGCCCACAGGAAAGCTGCCAGCACGGAAAGATGTAGCTGGTTTTCACTGCCCCTTGGAACTGCATTCGCTGATAGACAGACATTCGCTTTCTACAAAAGCTTTCGTTGGTAAAGGGGCAACACTGTGTATTTCTCTCTCGCAGAGCCCGGTTGCCAAATTCGAAACGTCCAGCGATTGCGCCCACAGGAAAGCTGCCAGCACGGAAAGCTGTAGCTGGTTTTCACTGCCCCTTGGAACTGCATTCGCTGATAGACAGACATTCGCTTTCTACAAAAGCTTTCGTTCGTAAAGGGGCAACACTGTGTATTTCTCTCTCGCAGAGCCCGGTTGCCAAATTCGAAACGTCCAGCGATTGCGCCCACAGGAAAGCTGCCAGCACGGAAAGCTGTAGCTGGTTTTCACTGCCCCTTGGAACTGCATTCGCTGATAGACAGACATTCGCTTTCTACAAACGCTTTCGTTGCTACAGGGGCAACAGTGTGTATTTCTCTCTCGCAGAGCCCGGTTGCCAAATTCGAAACGTCCAGCGATTGCGCCCACAGGAAAGCTGCCAGCACGGAAAGCTGTAGCTGGTTTTCACTGCCCCTTGGAACTGCATTCGCTGATAGACAGACATTCGCTTTCTACAAAAGCTTTCGTTGGTAAAGGGGCAACACTGTGTATTTCTCTCTCGCAGAGCCCGGTTGCCAAATTCGAAACGTCCAGCGATTGCGCCCACAGGAAAGCTGCCAGCACGGAAAGCTGTAGCTGGTTTTCACTGCCCCTTGGAACTGCATTCGCTGATAGACAGACATTCGCTTTCTACAAAAGCTTTCGTTGGTAAAGGGGCAACAGTGTGTATTTCTCTCTCGCAGAGCCCGGTTGCCAAATTCGAAACGTCCAGCGATTGCGCCCACAGGAAAGCTGCCAGCACGGAAAGCTGTAGCTGGTTTTCACTGCCCCTTGGAACTGCATTCGCTGATAGACAGACATTCGCTTTCTACAAAAGCTTTCGTTGGTAAAGGGGCAAGTCTGTGTATTTCTCTCTCGCAGAGCCCGGTTGCCAAATTCGAAACGTCCAGCGATTGCGCCCACAGGAAAGCTGCCAGCACGGAAAGCTGTAGCTGGTTTTCACTGCCCCTTGGAACTGCATTCGCTGATAGACAGACATTCGCTTTCTACAAAAGCTTTCGTTGGTAAAGGGGCAAGTCTGTGTATTTCTCTCTCGCAGAGCCCGGTTGCCAAATTCGAAACGTCCAGCGATTGCGCCCACAGGAAAGCTGCCAGCACGGAAAGCTGTAGCTGGTTTTCACTGCCCCTTGGAACTGCATTCGCTGATAGACAGACATTCGCTTTCTACAAAAGCTTTCGTTGGTAAAGGGGCAACACTGTGTATTTCTCTCTCGCAGAGCCCGGTTGCCAAATTCGAAACGTCAAGCGATTGCGCCCACAGGAAAGCTGCCAGCACGGAAAGCTGTAGCTGGTTTTCACTGTCTCTTGGAACTGCATTCGCTGATAGACAGACATTCGCTTTCTACAAAAGCTTTCGTTGCTACAGGGGCAACACTGTGTATTTCTCTCTCGCAGAGCCCGGCTGCCAAATTCGAAACGTCCAGCGATTGCGCCCACAGGAAAGCTGCCAGCAAGGAAAGCTGTAGCTGGTTTTCACTGCCCCTTGGAACTGCATTCGCTGATAGACAGACATTCGCTTTCTACAAAAGCTTTCGTTGGTAAAGGTGCAACACTGTGTATTTCTCTCTCGCAGAGCCCGGCTGCCAAATTCGAAACGTCCAGCGATTGCGCCCACAGGAAAGCTGCCAGCACGGAAAGCTGTAGCTGGTTTTCACTGCCCCTTGGAACTGCATTCGCTGATAGACAGACATTCGCTTTCTGCAAAACCTTGCCTTCGTAAAGGGGCAACACTGTGTATTTCTCTCTCGCAGAGCCCGGCTGCCAAATTCGAAACGTCCAGCGATTGCGCCCACAGGAAAGCTGCCAGCAAGGAAAGCTGTAGCTGGTTTTCACTGCCCCTTGGAACTGCATTCGCTGATAGACAGACATTCGCTTTCTACAAAAGCTTTCGTTGGTAAAGGGGCAACACTGTGTATTTCTCTCTCGCAGAGCCCGGTTGCCAAATTCGAAACGTCCAGCGATTGCGCCCACAGGAAAGCTGCCAGCACGGAAAGCTGTAGCTGGTTTTCACTGCCCCTTGGAACTGCATTCGCTGATAGACAGACATTCGCTTCTACAAAAGCTTTTGTTGGTAAAGGGGCAACACTGTGTATTTCTCTCTCGCAGAGCCCAGTTGCCAAATTCGAAACGTCCAGCGATTGCGCCCACAGGAAAGCTGCCAGCACGGAAAGCTGTAGCTGGTTTTCACTGCCCCTTGGAACTGCATTCGCTGATAGACAGACATTCGCTTTCTGCAAAACCTTGCCTTCGTAAAGGGGCAACACTGTGTATTTCTCTCTCGCAGAGCCCGGCTGCCAAATTCGAAACGTCCAGCGATTGCGCCCACAGGAAAGCTGCCAGCAAGGAAAGCTGTAGCTGGTTTTCACTGCCCCTTGGAACTGCATTCGCTGATAGACAGACATTCGCTTTCTACAAAAGCTTTCGTTGGTAAAGGGGCAACACTGTGTATTTCTCTCTCGCAGAGCCCGGTTGCCAAATTCGAAACGTCCAGCGATTGCGCCCACAGGAAAGCTGCCAGCACGGAAAGCTGTAGCTGGTTTTCACTGCCCCTTGGAACTGCATTCGCTGATAGACAGACATTCGCTTCTACAAAAGCTTTTGTTGGTAAAGGGGCAACACTGTGTATTTCTCTCTCGCAGAGCCCGGTTGCCAAATTCGAAACGTCCAGCGATTGCGCCCACAGGAAAGCTGCCAGCACGGAAAGCTGTAGCTGGTTTTCACTGTCTCTTGGAACTACATTCGCTGATAGACAGACATTCGCTTTCTACAAAAGCTTTCGTTGGTACAGGGGCAACACTGTGTATTTCTCTCTCGCAGAGCCCGGTTGTCAAATTCGAAACGTCCAGCGATTGCGCCCACAGGAAAGCTGCCAGCACGGAAGGCTGTAGCTGGTTTTCACTGCCCCTTGGAACTGCATTCGCTGATAGACAGACATTCGCTTTCTACAAAAGCTTTCATTGGTAAAGGTGCAAGACTGTGTATTTCTCTCTCGCAGAGCCCGGTTGCCAAATTCGAAACGTCCAGCGATTGCGCCCACAGGAAAGCTGCCAGCACGGAAGGCTGTAGCTGGTTTTCACTGCCCCTTGGAACTGCATTCGCTGATAGACAGACATTCGCTTTCTGCAAAACCTTGCCTTCGTAAAGGGGCAACACTGTGTATTTCTCTCTCGCAGAGCCCGGCTGCCAAATTCGAAACGTCCAGCGATTGCGCCCACAGGAAAGCTGCCAGCACGGAAAGCTGTAGCTGGTTTTCACTGCCCCTTGGAACTGCATTCGCTGATAGACAGACATTCGCTTTCTACAAAAGCTTTCGTTGGTACAGGGGCAACACTGTGTATTTCTCTCTCGCAGAGCCCGGTTGCCAAATTCGAAACGTCCAGCGATTGCGCCCACAGGAAAGCTGCCAGCACGGAAAGCTGTAGCTGGTTTTCACTGCCCCTTGGAACTGCATTCGCTGATAGACAGACATTCGCTTTCTACAAAAGCTTTTGTTGGTAAAGGGGCAACACTGTGTATTTCTCTCTCGCAGAGCCCAGTTGCCAAATTCGAAACGTCCAGCGATTGCGCCCACAGGAAAGCTGCCAGCACGGAAAGCTGTAGCTGGTTTTCACTGCCCCTTGGAACTGCATTCGCTGATAGACAGACATTCGCTTTCTACAAAAGCTTTCGTTGGTAAAGGGGCAAGACTGTGTATTTCTCTCTCGCAGAGCCCGGTTGCCAAATTCGAAACGTCCAGCGATTGCGCCCACAGGAAAGCTGCCAGCACGGAAAGCTGTAGCTGGTTTTCACTGTCTCTTGGAACTACATTCGCTGATAGACAGACATTCGCTTTCTACAAAAGCTTTCGTTGGTACAGGGGCAACACTGTGTATTTCTCTCTCGCAGAGCCCGGTTGTCAAATTCGAAACGTCCAGCGATTGCGCCCACAGGAAAGCTGCCAGCACGGAAGGCTGTAGCTGGTTTTCACTGCCCCTTGGAACTGCATTCGCTGATAGACAGACATTCGCTTTCTACAAAAGCTTTCATTGGTAAAGGTGCAAGACTGTGTATTTCTCTCTCGCAGAGCCCGGTTGCCAAATTCGAAACGTCCAGCGATTGCGCCCACAGGAAAGCTGCCAGCACGGAAAGCTGTAGCTGGTTTTCACTGTCTCTTGGAACTGCATTCGCTGATAGACAGACATTCGCTTTCTGCAAAACCTTGCCTTCGTAAAGGGGCTACAGTGTGTATTTCTCTCTCGCAGAGCCCGGCTGCCAAATTCGAAACGTCCAGCGATTGCGCCCACAGGAAAGCTGCCAGCAAGGAAAGCTGTAGCTGGTTTTCACTGTCTCTTGGAACTGCATTCGCTGATAGACAGACATTCGCTTTCTCCAAAAGCTTTCATTGGTACAGGGGCAACACTGTGTATTTCTCTCTCGCAGAGCCCGGTTGCCAAATTCGAAACGTCCAGCGATTGCGCCCACAGGAAAGCTGCCAGCACGGAAAGCTGTAGCTGGCTTTCACTGCCCCTTGGAACTGCATTCGCTGATAGACAGACATTCGCTTTCTACAAAAGGTTTCGTTATACAGGGGCAACACTGTGTATTTCTCTCTCGCAGAGCCCGGTTGCCAAATTCGAAACGTCCAGCGATTGCGCCCACAGGAAAGCTGCCAGCACGGAAAGCTGTAGCTGGCTTTCACTGCCCCTTGGAACTGCATTCGCTGATAGACAGACATTCGCTTTCTACAAAAGCGTGCGTTGGTACAGGGGCAACACTGTGTATTTCTCTCTCGCAGAGCCCGGTTGCCAAATTCGAAACGTCCAGCGATTGCGCCCACAGGAAATCTGCCAGCACGGAAAGCAGTAGCTGGTTTTCACTGCCCCTTGGAACTGCATTCGCTGATAGACAGACATTCACTTTCTACAAAAGCTTTCGTTGGTACAGGGGCAACACTGTGTATTTCTCTCTCGCAGAGCCCGGTTGCCAAATTCGAAACGTCCAGCGATTGCGCCCACAGGAAAGCTGCCAGTAAGGAAAGCTGTAGCTGGTTTTCACTGCCCCTTGGAACTGCATTCGCTGATAGACAGACATTCGCTTTCTACAAAAGTGTGCGTTGGTACAGGGGCAACACTGTGTATTTCTCTCTCGCAGAGCCCGGTTGCCAAATTCGAAACGTCCAGCGATTGCGCCCACAGGAAAGCTGCCAGCAAGGAAAGCTGTAGCTGGTTTTCACTGCCCCTTGGAACTGCATTCGCTGATAGACAGACATTCGCTTTCTACAAAAGCTTTCGTTGGTAAAGGTGCAACACTGTGTATTTCTCTCTCGCAGAGCCCGGCTGCCAAATTCGAAACGTCCAGCGATTGCGCCCACAGGAAAGCTGCCAGCAAGGAAAGCTGTAGCTGGTTTTCACAGTCTCTTGGAACTGCATTCGCTGATAGACAGACATTCGCTTTCTCCAAAAGCTTTCATTGGTACAGGGGCAACACTGTGTATTTCTCTCTCGCAGAGCCCGGTTGCCAAATTCGAAACGTCCAGCGATTGCGCCCACAGGAAAGCTGCCAGCACGGAAAGCTGTAGCTGGTTTTCACTGTCTCTTGGAACTGCATTCGCTGATAGACAGACATTCGCTTTCTACAAAAGGTTTCGTTATACAGGGGCAACACTGTGTATTTCTCTCTCGCAGAGCCCGGTTGCCAAATTCGAAACGTCCAGCGATTGCGCCCACAGGAAAGCTGCCAGCACGGAAAGCTGTAGCTGGCTTTCACTGCCCCTTGGAACTGCATTCGCTGATAGACAGACATTCGCTTTCTACAAAAGCGTGCGTTGGTACAGGGGCAACACTGTGTATTTCTCTCTCGCAGAGCCCGGTTGCCAAATTCGAAACGTCCAGCGATTGCGCCCACAGGAAATCTGCCAGCACGGAAAGCAGTAGCTGGTTTTCACTGCCCCTTGGAACTGCATTCGCTGATAGACAGACATTCACTTTCTACAAAAGCTTTCGTTGGTACAGGGGCAACACTGTGTATTTCTCTCTCGCAGAGCCCGGTTGCCAAATTCGAAACGTCCAGCGATTGCGCCCACAGGAAAGCTGCCAGTAAGGAAAGCTGTAGCTGGTTTTCACTGCCCCTTGGAACTGCATTCGCTGATAGACAGACATTCGCTTTCTACAAAAGTGTGCGTTGGTACAGGGGCAACACTGTGTATTTCTCTCTCGCAGAGCCCGGTTGCCAAATTCGAAACGTCCAGCGATTGCGCCCACAGGAAAGCTGCCAGCAAGGAAAGCTGTAGCTGGTTTTCACTGCCCCTTGGAACTGCATTCGCTGATAGACAGACATTCGCTTTCTACAAAAGCTTTCGTTGGTAAAGGTGCAACACTGTGTATTTCTCTCTCGCAGAGCCCGGCTGCCAAATTCGAAACGTCCAGCGATTGCGCCCACAGGAAAGCTGCCAGGAAGGAAAGCTGTAGCTGGTTTTCACTGCCCCTTGGAACTGCATTCGCTGATAGACAGACATTCGCTTTCTGCAAAACCTTGCCTTCGTAAAGGGGCAACACTGTGTATTTCTCTCTCGCAGAGCCCGGCTGCCAAATTCGAAACGTCCAGCGATTGCGCCCACAGGAAAGCTGCCAGCACGGAAAGCTGTAGCTGGTTTTCACTGCCCCTTGGAACTGCATTCGCTGATAGACAGACATTCGCTTTCTACAAAAGCTGTCGTTGGTACAGGGGCAACACTGTGTATTTCTCTCTCGCAGAGCCCGGCTGCCAAATTCGAAACGTCCAGCGATTGCGCCCACAGGAAAGCTGCCAGGAAGGAAAGCTGTAGCTGGTTTTCACTGCCCCTTGGAACTGCATTCGCTGATAGACAGACATTCGCTTTCTGCAAAACCTTGCCTTCGTAAAGGGGCAACACTGTGTATTTCGCTCTCGCAGAGCCCGGCTGCCAAATTCGAAACGTCCAGCGATTGCGCCCAGAGGAAAGCTGCCAGCACGGAAAGCTGTAGCTGGTTTTCACTGTCTCTTGGAACTACATTCGCTGATAGACAGACATTCGCTTTCTACAAAAGCTTTCGTTGGTACAGGGGCAACACTGTGTATTTCTCTCTCGCAGAGCCCGGTTGTCAAATTCGAAACGTCCAGCGATTGCACCCATAGGAAAGCTGCCAGCAAGGAAAGCTGTAGCTAGTTTTCCTGCCCCTTGGAACAGCATTCGCTGATAGACAGACATTCGCTTTCTACAAAAGCTTTCGTTGGTAAAGGTGCAAGACTGTGTATTTCTCTCTCGCAGAGCCCGGTTGCCAAATTCGAAACGTCCAGCGATTGCGCCCACAGGAAAGCTGCCAGCACGGAAAGCTGTAGCTGGTTTTCACTGTCTCTTGGAACTACATTCGCTGATAGACAGACATTCGCTTTCTACAAAAGCTTTCGTTGGTAAAGGGGCAAGTCTGTGTATTTCTCTCTCGCAGAGCCCGGTTGCCAAATTCGAAACGTCCAGCGATTGCGCCCACAGGAAAGCTGCCAGCAAGGAAAGCTGTAGCTGGTTTTCACTGTCTCTTGGAACTGCATTCGCTGATAGACAGACATTCGCTTTCTCCAAAAGCTTTCATTGGTACAGGGGCAACACTGTGTATTTCTCTCTCGCAGAGCCCGGTTGCCAAATTCGAAACGTCCAGCGATTGCGCCCATAGGAAAGCTGCCAGCACGGAAAGCTGTAGCTGGTTTTTACTGTCTCTTGGAACTGCATTCGCTGATAGACAGACATTCGCTTTCTACAAAAGGTTTCGTTATACAGGGGCAACACTGTGTATTTCTCTCTCGCAGAGCCCGGTTGCCAAATTCGAAACGTCCAGCGATTGCGCCCACAGGAAAGCTGCCAGCACGGAAAGCTGTAGCTGGCTTTCACTGCCCCTTGGAACTGCATTCGCTGATAGACAGACATTCGCTTTCTACAAAAGCGTGCGTTGGTACAGGGGCAACACTGTGTATTTCTCTCTCGCAGAGCCCGGTTGCCAAATTCGAAACGTCCAGCGATTGCGCCCACAGGAAATCTGCCAGCACGGAAAGCAGTAGCTGGTTTTCACTGCCCCTTGGAACTGCATTCGCTGATAGACAGACATTCGCTTTCTGCAAAACCTTGCCTTCGTAAAGGGGCAACACTGTGTATTTCTCTCTCGCAGAGCCCGGCTGCCAAATTCGAAACGTCCAGCGATTGCGCCCACAGGAAAGCTGCCAGCACGGAAAGCTGTAGCTGGTTTTCACTGTCTCTTGGAACTACATTCGCTGATAGACAGACATTCGCTTTCTACAAAAGCTTTCGTTGGTACAGGGGCAACACTGTGTATTTCTCTCTCGCAGAGCCCGGTTGTCAAATTCGAAACGTCCAGCGATTGCGCCCATAGGAAAGCTGCCAGCAAGGAAAGCTGTAGCTAGTTTTCACTGCCCCTTGGAACAGCATTCGCTGATAGACAGACATTCGCTTTCTACAAAAGCTTTCGTTGGTAAAGGTGCAAGACTGTGTATTTCTCTCTCGCAGAGCCCGGTTGCCAAATTCGAAACGTCCAGCGATTGCGCCCACAGGAAAGCTGCCAGCACGGAAAGCTGTAGCTGGTTTTCACTGTCTCTTGGAACTACATTCGCTGATAGACAGACATTCGCTTTCTACAAAAGCTTTCGTTGGTACAGGGGCAACACTGTGTATTTCTCTCTCGCAGAGCCCGGTTGTCAAATTCGAAACGTCCAGCGATTGCGCCCACAGGAAAGCTGCCAGCACGGAAAGCTGTAGCTGGTTTTCACTGTCTCTTGGAACTACATTCGCTGATAGACAGACATTCGCTTTCTACAAAAGCTTTCGTTGGTACAGGGGCAACACTGTGTATTTCTCTCTCGCAGAGCCCGGTTGTCAAATTCGAAACGTCCAGCGATTGCGCCCATAGGAAAGCTGCCAGCAAGGAAAGCTGTAGCTAGTTTTCACTGCCCCTTGGAACAGCATTCGCTGATAGACAGACATTCGCTTTCTACAAAAGCTTTCGTTGGTAAAGGTGCAAGACTGTGTATTTCTCTCTCGCAGAGCCCGGTTGCCAAATTCGAAACGTCCAGCGATTGCGCCCACAGGAAAGCTGCCAGCACGGAAAGCTGTAGCTGGTTTTCACTGTCTCTTGGAACTGCATTCGCTGATAGACAGACATTCGCTTTCTACAAAAGGTTTCGTTATACAGGGGCAACACTGTGTATTTCTCTCTCGCAGAGCCCGGTTGCCAAATTCGAAACGTCCAGCGATTGCGCCCACAGGAAAGCTGCCAGCACGGAAAGCTGTAGCTGGCTTTCACTGCCCCTTGGAACTGCATTCGCTGATAGACAGACATTCGCTTTCTACAAAAGCGTGCGTTGGTACAGGGGCAACACTGTGTATTTCTCTCTCGCAGAGCCCGGTTGCCAAATTCGAAACGTCCAGCGATTGCGCCCACAGGAAATCTGCCAGCACGGAAAGCAGTAGCTGGTTTTCACTGCCCCTTGGAACTGCATTCGCTGATAGACAGACATTCACTTTCTACAAAAGCTTTCGTTGGTACAGGGGCAACACTGTGTATTTCTCTCTCGCAGAGCCCGGTTGCCAAATTCGAAACGTCCAGCGATTGCGCCCACAGGAAAGCTGCCAGTAAGGAAAGCTGTAGCTGGTTTTCACTGCCCCTTGGAACTGCATTCGCTGATAGACAGACATTCGCTTTCTACAAAAGTGTGCGTTGGTACAGGGGCAACACTGTGTATTTCTCTCTCGCAGAGCCCGGTTGCCAAATTCGAAACGTCCAGCGATTGCGCCCACAGGAAAGCTGCCAGCAAGGAAAGCTGTAGCTGGTTTTCACTGCCCCTTGGAACTGCATTCGCTGATAGACAGACATTCGCTTTCTACAAAAGCTTTCGTTGGTAAAGGTGCAACACTGTGTATTTCTCTCTCGCAGAGCCCGGCTGCCAAATTCGAAACGTCCAGCGATTGCGCCCACAGGAAAGCTGCCAGCAAGGAAAGCTGTAGCTGGTTTTCACTGTCTCTTGGAACTGCATTCGCTGATAGACAGACATTCGCTTTCTCCAAAAGCTTTCATTGGTACAGGGGCAACACTGTGTATTTCTCTCTCGCAGAGCCCGGTTGCCAAATTCGAAACGTCCAGCGATTGCGCCCACAGGAAAGCTGCCAGCACGGAAAGCTGTAGCTGGTTTTCACTGTCTCTTGGAACTGCATTCGCTGATAGACAGACATTCGCTTTCTACAAAAGGTTTCGTTATACAGGGGCAACACTGTGTATTTCTCTCTCGCAGAGCCCGGTTGCCAAATTCGAAACGTCCAGCGATTGCGCCCACAGGAAAGCTGCCAGCACGGAAAGCTGTAGCTGGCTTTCACTGCCCCTTGGAACTGCATTCGCTGATAGACAGACATTCGCTTTCTACAAAAGCGTGCGTTGGTACAGGGGCAACACTGTGTATTTCTCTCTCGCAGAGCCCGGTTGCCAAATTCGAAACGTCCAGCGATTGCGCCCACAGGAAATCTGCCAGCACGGAAAGCAGTAGCTGGTTTTCACTGCCCCTTGGAACTGCATTCGCTGATAGACAGACATTCACTTTCTACAAAAGCTTTCGTTGGTACAGGGGCAACACTGTGTATTTCTCTCTCGCAGAGCCCGGTTGCCAAATTCGAAACGTCCAGCGATTGCGCCCACAGGAAAGCTGCCAGTAAGGAAAGCTGTAGCTGGTTTTCACTGCCCCTTGGAACTGCATTCGCTGATAGACAGACATTCGCTTTCTACAAAAGTGTGCGTTGGTACAGGGGCAACACTGTGTATTTCTCTCTCGCAGAGCCCGGTTGCCAAATTCGAAACGTCCAGCGATTGCGCCCACAGGAAAGCTGCCAGCAAGGAAAGCTGTAGCTGGTTTTCACTGCCCCTTGGAACTGCATTCGCTGATAGACAGACATTCGCTTTCTACAAAAGCTTTCGTTGGTAAAGGTGCAACACTGTGTATTTCTCTCTCGCAGAGCCCGGCTGCCAAATTCGAAACGTCCAGCGATTGCGCCCACAGGAAAGCTGCCAGGAAGGAAAGCTGTAGCTGGTTTTCACTGCCCCTTGGAACTGCATTCGCTGATAGACAGACATTCGCTTTCTGCAAAACCTTGCCTTCGTAAAGGGGCAACACTGTGTATTTCTCTCTCGCAGAGCCCGGCTGCCAAATTCGAAACGTCCAGCGATTGCGCCCACAGGAAAGCTGCCAGCACGGAAAGCTGTAGCTGGTTTTCACTGCCCCTTGGAACTGCATTCGCTGATAGACAGACATTCGCTTTCTACAAAAGCTGTCGTTGGTACAGGGGCAACACTGTGTATTTCTCTCTCGCAGAGCCCGGCTGCCAAATTCGAAACGTCCAGCGATTGCGCCCACAGGAAAGCTGCCAGGAAGGAAAGCTGTAGCTGGTTTTCACTGCCCCTTGGAACTGCATTCGCTGATAGACAGACATTCGCTTTCTGCAAAACCTTGCCTTCGTAAAGGGGCAACACTGTGTATTTCTCTCTCGCAGAGCCCGGCTGCCAAATTCGAAACGTCAAGCGATTGCGCCCACAGGAAAGCTGCCAGCACGGAAAGCTGTAGCTGGTTTTCACTGCCCCTTGGAACTGCATTCGCTGATAGACAGACATTCGCTTTCTACAAAAGCTGTCATTGGTACAGGGGCAACACTGTGTATTTCTCTCTCGCAGAGCACGGCTGCCAAATTCGAAACGTCCAGCGATTGCGCCCACAGGAAAGCTGCCAGCACGGAAAGCTGTAGCTGGTTTTCACTGCCCCTTGGAACTGCATTCGCTGATAGACAGACATTCGCTTTCTACAAAAGCGTGCGTTGGTACAGGGGCAACACTGTGTATTACTCTCTCGCAGAGCCCGGTTGCCAAATTCGAAACGTCCAGCGATTGCGCCCACAGGAAAGCTGCCAGCACGGAAGGCTGTAGCTGGTTTTCACTGTCTCTTGGAACTACATTCGCTGATAGACAGACATTCGCTTTCTACAAAAGCTTTCGTTGGTACAGGGGCAACACTGTGTATTTCTCTCTCGCAGAGCCCGGTTGCCAAATTCGAAACGTCCAGCGATTGCGCCCACAGGAAAGCTGCCAGCACGGAAAGCAGTAGCTGGTTTTCACTGCCCCTTGGAACTGCATTCGCTGATAGACAGACATTCGCTTTCTGCAAAACCTTGCCTTCGTAAAGGGGCAACACTGTGTATTTCTCTCTCGCAGAGCCCGGCTGCCAAATTCGAAACGTCCAGCGATTGCGCCCACAGGAAAGCTGCCAGCACGGAAAGCAGTAGCTGGTTTTCACTGCCCCTTGGAACTGCATTCGCTGATAGACAGACATTCGCTTTCTTGCAAAACCTTGCCTTCGTAAAGGGGCAACACTGTGTATTTCGCTCTCGCAGAGCCCGGCTGCCAAATTCGAAACGTCCAGCGATTGCGCCCAGAGGAAAGCTGCCAGCACGGAAAGCTGTAGCTGGTTTTCACTGTCTCTTGGAACTACATTCGCTGATAGACAGACATTCGCTTTCTACAAAAGCTTTCGTTGGTACAGGGGCAACACTGTGTATTTCTCTCTCGCAGAGCCCGGTTGTCAAATTCGAAACGTCCAGCGATTGCACCCATAGGAAAGCTGCCAGCAAGGAAAGCTGTAGCTAGTTTTCCTGCCCCTTGGAACAGCATTCGCTGATAGACAGACATTCGCTTTCTACAAAAGCTTTCGTTGGTAAAGGTGCAAGACTGTGTATTTCTCTCTCGCAGAGCCCGGTTGCCAAATTCGAAACGTCCAGCGATTGCGCCCACAGGAAAGCTGCCAGCACGGAAAGCTGTAGCTGGTTTTCACTGTCTCTTGGAACTACATTCGCTGATAGACAGACATTCGCTTTCTACAAAAGCTTTCGTTGGTAAAGGGGCAAGTCTGTGTATTTCTCTCTCGCAGAGCCCGGTTGCCAAATTCGAAACGTCCAGCGATTGCGCCCACAGGAAAGCTGCCAGCAAGGAAAGCTGTAGCTGGTTTTCACTGTCTCTTGGAACTGCATTCGCTGATAGACAGACATTCGCTTTCTCCAAAAGCTTTCATTGGTACAGGGGCAACACTGTGTATTTCTCTCTCGCAGAGCCCGGTTGCCAAATTCGAAACGTCCAGCGATTGCGCCCACAGGAAAGCTGCCAGCACGGAAAGCTGTAGCTGGTTTTTACTGTCTCTTGGAACTGCATTCGCTGATAGACAGACATTCGCTTTCTACAAAAGGTTTCGTTATACAGGGGCAACACTGTGTATTTCTCTCTCGCAGAGCCCGGTTGCCAAATTCGAAACGTCCAGCGATTGCGCCCACAGGAAAGCTGCCAGCACGGAAAGCTGTAGCTGGCTTTCACTGCCCCTTGGAACTGCATTCGCTGATAGACAGACATTCGCTTTCTACAAAAGCGTGCGTTGGTACAGGGGCAACACTGTGTATTTCTCTCTCGCAGAGCCCGGTTGCCAAATTCGAAACGTCCAGCGATTGCGCCCACAGGAAATCTGCCAGCACGGAAAGCAGTAGCTGGTTTTCACTGCCCCTTGGAACTGCATTCGCTGATAGACAGACATTCGCTTTCTACAAAAGCTTTCATTGGTAAAGGTGCAAGACTGTGTATTTTTCTCTCGCAGAGCCCGGCTGCCAAATTCGAAACGTCCAGCGATTGCGCCCACAGGAAAGCTGCCAGCACGGAAAGCAGTAGCTGGTTTTCACTGCCCCTTGGAACTGCATTCGCTGATAGACAGACATTCGCTTTCTGCAAAACCTTGCCTTCGTAAAGGGGCAACACTCTGTATTTCTCTCTCGCAGAGCCCGGCTGCCAAATTCGAAACGTCCAGCGATTGCGCCCACAGGAAAGCTGCCAGCACGGAAAGCTGTAGCTGGTTTTCACTGTCTCTTGGAACTACATTCGCTGATAGACAGACATTCGCTTTCTACAAAAGCTTTCGTTGGTACAGGGGCAACACTGTGTATTTCTCTCTCGCAGAGCCCGGTTGTCAAATTCGAAACGTCCAGCGATTGCGCCCACAGGAAAGCTGCCAGCACGGAAGGCTGTAGCTGGTTTTCACTGCCCCTTGGAACTGCATTCGCTGATAGACAGACATTCGCTTTCTACAAAAGCTTTCATTGGTAAAGGTGCAAGACTGTGTATTTCTCTCTCGCAGAGCCCGGTTGCCAAATTCGAAACGTCCAGCGATTGCGCCCACAGGAAAGCTGCCAGCACGGAAAGCTGTAGCTGGTTTTCACTGTCTCTTGGAACTGCATTCGCTGATAGACAGACATTCGCTTTCTGCAAAACCTTGCCTTCGTAAAGGGGCAACACTGTGTATTTCTCTCTCGCAGAGCCCGGCTGCCAAATTCGAAACGTCCAGCGATTGCGCCCACAGGAAAGCTGCCAGCAAGGAAAGCTGTAGCTGGTTTTCACTGTCTCTTGGAACTGCATTCGCTGATAGACAGACATTCGCTTTCTCCAAAAGCTTTCATTGGTACAGGGGCAACACTGTGTATTTCTCTCTCGCAGAGCCCGGTTGCCAAATTCGAAACGTCCAGCGATTGCGCCCACAGGAAAGCTGCCAGCACGGAAAGCTGTAGCTGGTTTTCACTGTCTCTTGGAACTGCATTCGCTGATAGACAGACATTCGCTTTCTACAAAAGGTTTCGTTATACAGGGGCAACACTGTGTATTTCTCTCTCGCAGAGCCCGGTTGCCAAATTCGAAACGTCCAGCGATTGCGCCCACAGGAAAGCTGCCAGCACGGAAAGCTGTAGCTGGCTTTCACTGCCCCTTGGAACTGCATTCGCTGATAGACAGACATTCGCTTTCTACAAAAGCGTGCGTTGGTACAGGGGCAACACTGTGTATTTCTCTCTCGCAGAGCCCGGTTGCCAAATTCGAAACGTCCAGCGATTGCGCCCACAGGAAATCTGCCAGCACGGAAAGCAGTAGCTGGTTTTCACTGCCCCTTGGAACTGCATTCGCTGATAGACAGACATTCACTTTCTACAAAAGCTTTCGTTGGTACAGGGGCAACACTGTGTATTTCTCTCTCGCAGAGCCCGGTTGCCAAATTCGAAACGTCCAGCGATTGCGCCCACAGGAAAGCTGCCAGCACGGAAAGCAGTAGCTGGTTTTCACTGCCCCTTGGATCTCATTCGCTGATAGACAGACATTCGCTTTCTACAAAAGCTTTCGTTGGTACAGGGGCAACACTGTGTATTTCTCTCTCGCAGAGCACGGCTGCCAAATTCGAAACGTCCAGCGATTGCGCCCACAGGAAAGCTGCCAGCACGGAAAGCTGTAGCTGGTTTTCACTGTCTCTTGGAACTACATTCGCTGATAGACAGACATTCGCTTTCTACAAAAGCTTTCGTTGGTACAGGGGCAACACTGTGTATTTCTCTCTCGCAGAGCCCGGTTGTCAAATTCGAAACGTCCAGCGATTGCGCCCATAGGAAAGCTGCCAGCAAGGAAAGCTGTAGCTAGTTTTCACTGCCCCTTGGAACAGCATTCGCTGATAGACAGACATTCGCTTTCTACAAAAGCTTTCGTTGGTAAAGGTGCAAGACTGTGTATTTCTCTCTCGCAGAGCCCGGTTGCCAAATTCGAAACGTCCAGCGATTGCGCCCACAGGAAAGCTGCCAGCACGGAAAGCTGTAGCTGGTTTTCACTGTCTCTTGGAACTACATTCGCTGATAGACAGACATTCGCTTTCTACAAAAGCTTTCGTTGGTACAGGGGCAACACTGTGTATTTCTCTCTCGCAGAGCCCGGTTGTCAAATTCGAAACGTCCAGCGATTGCGCCCACAGGAAAGCTGCCAGCACGGAAGGCTGTAGCTGGTTTTCACTGCCCCTTGGAACTGCATTCGCTGATAGACAGACATTCGCTTTCTACAAAAGCTTTCATTGGTAAAGGTGCAAGACTGTGTATTTCTCTCTCGCAGAGCCCGGTTGCCAAATTCGAAACGTCCAGCGATTGCGCCCACAGGAAAGCTGCCAGCACGGAAAGCTGTAGCTGGTTTTCACTGTCTCTTGGAACTGCATTCGCTGATAGACAGACATTCGCTTTCTGCAAAACCTTGCCTTCGTAAAGGGGCAACACTGTGTATTTCTCTCTCGCAGAGCCCGGCTGCCAAATTCGAAACGTCCAGCGATTGCGCCCACAGGAAAGCTGCCAGCAAGGAAAGCTGTAGCTGGTTTTCACTGTCTCTTGGAACTGCATTCGCTGATAGACAGACATTCGCTTTCTCCAAAAGCTTTCATTGGTACAGGGGCAACACTGTGTATTTCTCTCTCGCAGAGCCCGGTTGCCAAATTCGAAACGTCCAGCGATTGCGCCCACAGGAAAGCTGCCAGCACGGAAAGCTGTAGCTGGTTTTCACTGTCTCTTGGAACTACATTCGCTGATAGACAGACATTCGCTTTCTACAAAAGCTTTCGTTGGTAAAGGGGCAAGTCTGTGTATTTCTCTCTCGCAGAGCCCGGTTGCCAAATTCGAAACGTCCAGCGATTGCGCCCACAGGAAAGCTGCCAGCAAGGAAAGCTGTAGCTGGTTTTCACTGTCTCTTGGACCTGCATTCGCTGATAGACAGACATTCGCTTTCTCCAAAAGCTTTCATTGGTACAGGGGCAACACTGTGTATTTCTCTCTCGCAGAGCCCGGTTGCCAAA
Source organism: Mycteria americana (assembly GCF_035582795.1). Lineage (NCBI taxonomy): Eukaryota > Metazoa > Chordata > Aves > Ciconiiformes > Ciconiidae > Mycteria > Mycteria americana. Next base: position 25,242,309 of record NC_134372.1, read on the forward strand.
TTCGAAACGTCCAGCGATTGCGCCCACAGGAAAGCTGCCAGCACGGAAAGCTGTAGCTGGTTTTTACTGTCTCTTGGAACTGCATTCGCTGATAGACAGACATTCGCTTTCTACAAAAGGTTTCGTTATACAGGGGCAACACTGTGTATTTCTCTCTCGCAGAGCCCGGTTGCCAAATTCGAAACGTCCAGCGATTGCGCCCACAGGAAAGCTGCCAGCACGGAAAGCTGTAGCTGGCTTTCACTGCCCCTTGGAACTGCATTCGCTGATAGACAGACATTCGCTTTCTACAAAAGCGTGCGTTGGTACAGGGGCAACACTGTGTATTTCTCTCTCGCAGAGCCCGGTTGCCAAATTCGAAACGTCCAGCGATTGCGCCCACAGGAAATCTGCCAGCACGGAAAGCAGTAGCTGGTTTTCACTGCCCCTTGGAACTGCATTCGCTGATAGACAGACATTCGCTTTCTACAAAAGCTTTCATTGGTAAAGGTGCAAGACTGTGTATTTTTCTCTCGCAGAGCCCGGCTGCCAAATTCGAAACGTCCAGCGATTGCGCCCACAGGAAAGCTGCCAGCACGGAAAGCAGTAGCTGGTTTTCACTGCCCCTTGGAACTGCATTCGCTGATAGACAGACATTCGCTTTCTGCAAAACCTTGCCTTCGTAAAGGGGCAACACTCTGTATTTCTCTCTCGCAGAGCCCGGCTGCCAAATTCGAAACGTCCAGCGATTGCGCCCACAGGAAAGCTGCCAGCACGGAAAGCTGTAGCTGGTTTTCACTGTCTCTTGGAACTACATTCGCTGATAGACAGACATTCGCTTTCTACAAAAGCTTTCGTTGGTACAGGGGCAACACTGTGTATTTCTCTCTCGCAGAGCCCGGTTGTCAAATTCGAAACGTCCAGCGATTGCGCCCATAGGAAAGCTGCCAGCAAGGAAAGCTGTAGCTAGTTTTCACTGCCCCTTGGAACAGCATTCGCTGATAGACAGACATTCGCTTTCTACAAAAGCTTTCGTTGGTAAAGGTGCAAGACTGTGTATTTCTCTCTCGCAGAGCCCGGTTGCCAAATTCGAAACGTCCAGCGATTGCGCCCACAGGAAAGCTGCCAGCACGGAAAGCTGTAGCTGGTTTTCACTGTCTCTTGGAACTACATTCGCTGATAGACAGACATTCGCTTTCTACAAAAGCTTTCGTTGGTACAGGGGCAACACTGTGTATTTCTCTCTCGCAGAGCCCGGTTGTCAAATTCGAAACGTCCAGCGATTGCGCCCACAGGAAAGCTGCCAGCACGGAAGGCTGTAGCTGGTTTTCACTGCCCCTTGGAACTGCATTCGCTGATAGACAGACATTCGCTTTCTACAAAAGCTTTCATTGGTAAAGGTGCAAGACTGTGTATTTCTCTCTCGCAGAGCCCGGTTGCCAAATTCGAAACGTCCAGCGATTGCGCCCACAGGAAAGCTGCCAGCACGGAAAGCTGTAGCTGGTTTTCACTGTCTCTTGGAACTGCATTCGCTGATAGACAGACATTCGCTTTCTGCAAAACCTTGCCTTCGTAAAGGGGCAACACTGTGTATTTCTCTCTCGCAGAGCCCGGCTGCCAAATTCGAAACGTCCAGCGATTGCGCCCACAGGAAAGCTGCCAGCAAGGAAAGCTGTAGCTGGTTTTCACTGTCTCTTGGAACTGCATTCGCTGATAGACAGACATTCGCTTTCTCCAAAAGCTTTCATTGGTACAGGGGCAACACTGTGTATTTCTCTCTCGCAGAGCCCGGTTGCCAAATTCGAAACGTCCAGCGATTGCGCCCACAGGAAAGCTGCCAGCACGGAAAGCTGTAGCTGGTTTTCACTGTCTCTTGGAACTGCATTCGCTGATAGACAGACATTCGCTTTCTACAAAAGGTTTCGTTATACAGGGGCAACACTGTGTATTTCTCTCTCGCAGAGCCCGGTTGCCAAATTCGAAACGTCCAGCGATTGCGCCCACAGGAAAGCTGCCAGCACGGAAAGCTGTAGCTGGCTTTCACTGCCCCTTGGAACTGCATTCGCTGATAGACAGACATTCGCTTTCTACAAAAGCGTGCGTTGGTACAGGGGCAACACTGTGTATTTCTCTCTCGCAGAGCCCGGTTGCCAAATTCGAAACGTCCAGCGATTGCGCCCACAGGAAATCTGCCAGCACGGAAAGCAGTAGCTGGTTTTCACTGCCCCTTGGAACTGCATTCGCTGATAGACAGACATTCACTTTCTACAAAAGCTTTCGTTGGTACAGGGGCAACACTGTGTATTTCTCTCTCGCAGAGCCCGGTTGCCAAATTCGAAACGTCCAGCGATTGCGCCCACAGGAAAGCTGCCAGCACGGAAAGCAGTAGCTGGTTTTCACTGCCCCTTGGATCTCATTCGCTGATAGACAGACATTCGCTTTCTACAAAAGCTTTCGTTGGTACAGGGGCAACACTGTGTATTTCTCTCTCGCAGAGCACGGCTGCCAAATTCGAAACGTCCAGCGATTGCGCCCACAGGAAAGCTGCCAGCACGGAAAGCTGTAGCTGGTTTTCACTGTCTCTTGGAACTACATTCGCTGATAGACAGACATTCGCTTTCTACAAAAGCTTTCGTTGGTACAGGGGCAACACTGTGTATTTCTCTCTCGCAGAGCCCGGTTGTCAAATTCGAAACGTCCAGCGATTGCGCCCATAGGAAAGCTGCCAGCAAGGAAAGCTGTAGCTAGTTTTCACTGCCCCTTGGAACAGCATTCGCTGATAGACAGACATTCGCTTTCTACAAAAGCTTTCGTTGGTAAAGGTGCAAGACTGTGTATTTCTCTCTCGCAGAGCCCGGTTGCCAAATTCGAAACGTCCAGCGATTGCGCCCACAGGAAAGCTGCCAGCACGGAAAGCTGTAGCTGGTTTTCACTGTCTCTTGGAACTACATTCGCTGATAGACAGACATTCGCTTTCTACAAAAGCTTTCGTTGGTACAGGGGCAACACTGTGTATTTCTCTCTCGCAGAGCCCGGTTGTCAAATTCGAAACGTCCAGCGATTGCGCCCACAGGAAAGCTGCCAGCACGGAAGGCTGTAGCTGGTTTTCACTGCCCCTTGGAACTGCATTCGCTGATAGACAGACATTCGCTTTCTACAAAAGCTTTCATTGGTAAAGGTGCAAGACTGTGTATTTCTCTCTCGCAGAGCCCGGTTGCCAAATTCGAAACGTCCAGCGATTGCGCCCACAGGAAAGCTGCCAGCACGGAAAGCTGTAGCTGGTTTTCACTGTCTCTTGGAACTGCATTCGCTGATAGACAGACATTCGCTTTCTGCAAAACCTTGCCTTCGTAAAGGGGCAACACTGTGTATTTCTCTCTCGCAGAGCCCGGCTGCCAAATTCGAAACGTCCAGCGATTGCGCCCACAGGAAAGCTGCCAGCAAGGAAAGCTGTAGCTGGTTTTCACTGTCTCTTGGAACTGCATTCGCTGATAGACAGACATTCGCTTTCTCCAAAAGCTTTCATTGGTACAGGGGCAACACTGTGTATTTCTCTCTCGCAGAGCCCGGTTGCCAAATTCGAAACGTCCAGCGATTGCGCCCACAGGAAAGCTGCCAGCACGGAAAGCTGTAGCTGGTTTTCACTGTCTCTTGGAACTGCATTCGCTGATAGACAGACATTCGCTTTCTACAAAAGGTTTCGTTATACAGGGGCAACACTGTGTATTTCTCTCTCGCAGAGCCCGGTTGCCAAATTCGAAACGTCCAGCGATTGCGCCCACAGGAAAGCTGCCAGCACGGAAAGCTGTAGCTGGCTTTCACTGCCCCTTGGAACTGCATTCGCTGATAGACAGACATTCGCTTTCTACAAAAGCGTGCGTTGGTACAGGGGCAACACTGTGTATTTCTCTCTCGCAGAGCCCGGTTGCCAAATTCGAAACGTCCAGCGATTGCGCCCACAGGAAATCTGCCAGCACGGAAAGCAGTAGCTGGTTTTCACTGCCCCTTGGAACTGCATTCGCTGATAGACAGACATTCACTTTCTACAAAAGCTTTCGTTGGTACAGGGGCAACACTGTGTATTTCTCTCTCGCAGAGCCCGGTTGCCAAATTCGAAACGTCCAGCGATTGCGCCCACAGGAAAGCTGCCAGGAAGGAAAGCTGTAGCTGGTTTTCACTGCCCCTTGGAACTGCATTCGCTGATAGACAGACATTCGCTTTCTGCAAAACCTTGCCTTCGTAAAGGGGCAACACTGTGTATTTCTCTCTCGCAGAGCCCGGCTGCCAAATTCGAAACGTCCAGCGATTGTGCCCACAGGAAAGCTGCCAGCACGGAAAGCTGTAGCTGGTTTTCACTGCCCCTTGGAACTGCATTCGCTGATAGACAGACATTCGCTTTCTACAAAAGCTGTCGTTGGTACAGGGGCAACACTGTGTATTTCTCTCTCGCAGAGCACGGCTGCCAAATTCGAAACGTCCAGCGATTGCGCCCACAGGAAAGCTGCCAGCACGGAAAGCTGTAGCTGGTTTTCACTGCCCCTTGGAACTGCATTCGCTGATAGACAGACATTCGCTTTCTACAAAAGCGTGCGTTGGTACAGGGGCAACACTGTGTATTACTCTCTCGCAGAGCCCGGTTGCCAAATTCGAAACGTCCAGCGATTGCGCCCACAGGAAAGCTGCCAGCACGGAAGGCTGTAGCTGGTTTTCACTGTCTCTTGGAACTACATTCGCTGATAGACAGACATTCGCTTTCTACAAAAGCTTTCGTTGGTACAGGGGCAACACTGTGTATTTCTCTCTCGCAGAGCCCGGTTGTCAAATTCGAAACGTCCAGCGATTGCGCCCACAGGAAAGCTGCCAGCACGGAAGGCTGTAGCTGGTTTTCACTGCCCCTTGGAACTGCATTCGCTGATAGACAGACATTCGCTTTCTACAAAAGCTTTCATTGGTAAAGGTGCAAGACTGTGTATTTCTCTCTCGCAGAGCCCGGCTGCCAAATTCGAAACGTCCAGCGATTGCGCCCACAGGAAAGCTGCCAGCACGGAAAGCAGTAGCTGGTTTTCACTGCCCCTTGGAACTGCATTCGCTGATAGACAGACATTCGCTTTCTGCAAAACCTTGCCTTCGTAAAGGGGCAACACTCTGTATTTCTCTCTCGCAGAGCCCGGCTGCCAAATTCGAAACGTCCAGCGATTGCGCCCACAGGAAAGCTGCCAGCACGGAAAGCAGTAGCTGGTTTTCACTGCCCCTTGGAACTGCATTCGCTGATAGACAGACATTCGCTTTCTGCAAAACCTTGCCTTCGTAAAGGGGCAACACTGTGTATTTCGCTCTCGCAGAGCCCGGCTGCCAAATTCGAAACGTCCAGCGATTGCGCCCAGAGGAAAGCTGCCAGCACGGAAAGCTGTAGCTGGTTTTCACTGTCTCTTGGAACTACATTCGCTGATAGACAGACATTCGCTTTCTACAAAAGCTTTCGTTGGTACAGGGGCAACACTGTGTATTTCTCTCTCGCAGAGCCCGGTTGCCAAATTCGAAACGTCCAGCGATTGCACCCATAGGAAAGCTGCCAGCAAGGAAAGCTGTAGCTAGTTTTCCTGCCCCTTGGAACAGCATTCGCTGATAGACAGACATTCGCTTTCTACAAAAGCTTTCGTTGGTAAAGGTGCAAGACTGTGTATTTCTCTCTCGCAGAGCCCGGTTGCCAAATTCGAAACGTCCAGCGATTGCGCCCACAGGAAAGCTGCCAGCACGGAAAGCTGTAGCTGGTTTTCACTGTCTCTTGGAACTACATTCGCTGATAGACAGACATTCGCTTTCTACAAAAGCTTTCGTTGGTAAAGGGGCAAGTCTGTGTATTTCTCTCTCGCAGAGCCCGGTTGCCAAATTCGAAACGTCCAGCGATTGCGCCCACAGGAAAGCTGCCAGCAAGGAAAGCTGTAGCTGGTTTTCACTGTCTCTTGGACCTGCATTCGCTGATAGACAGACATTCGCTTTCTCCAAAAGCTTTCATTGGTACAGGGGCAACACTGTGTATTTCTCTCTCGCAGAGCCCGGTTGCCAAATTCGAAACGTCCAGCGATTGCGCCCACAGGAAAGCTGCCAGCACGGAAAGCTGTAGCTGGCTTTCACTGCCCCTTGGAACTGCATTCGCTGATAGACAGACATTCGCTTTCTACAAAAGCGTGCGTTGGTACAGGGGCAACACTGTGTATTTCTCTCTCGCAGAGCCCGGTTGCCAAATTCGAAACGTCCAGCGATTGCGCCTACAGGAAATCTGCCAGCACGGAAAGCAGTAGCTGGTTTTCACTGCCCCTTGGAACTGCATTCGCTGATAGACAGACATTCGCTTTCTACAAAAGTGTGCGTTGGTACAGGGGCAACACTGTGTATTTCTCTCTCGCAGAGCCCGGTTGCCAAATTCGAAACGTCCAGCGATTGCGCCCACAGGAAAGCTGCCAGCACGGAAAGCTGTAGCTGGTTTTCACTGCCCCTTAGAACTGCATTCGCTGATAGACAGACATTCGCTTTCTACAAAAGTGTGCGTTGGTACAGGGGCAACACTGGGTATTTCTCTCTCGCAGAGCCCGGTTGCCAAATTCGAAACGTCCAGCGATTGCGCCCACAGGAAAGCTGCCAGCACGGAAAGCTGTAGCTGGTTTTCACTGCCCCTTGGAACTGCATTCGCTGATAGACAGACATTCGCTTTCTACAAAAGCTTTCGTTGGTAAAGGTGCAAGACTGTGTATTTCTCTCTCGCAGAGCCCAGCTGCCAAATTCGAAACGTCCAGCGATTACGCCCACAGGAAAGCTGCCAGCACGGAAAGCTGTAGCTGGTTTTCACTGCCCCTTGGAACTGCATTCGCTGATAGACAGACATTCGCTTTCTACAAAAGCTGTCGTTGGTACAGGGGCAACACTGTGTATTTCTCTCTCGCAGAGCACGGCTGCCAAATTCGAAACGTCCAGCGATTGCGCCCACAGGAAAGCTGCCAGCACGGAAAGCTGTAGCTGGTTTTCACTGCCCCTTGGAACTGCATTCGCTGATAGACAGACATTCGCTTTCTACAAAAGCGTGCGTTGGTACAGGGGCAACACTGTGTATTACTCTCTCGCAGAGCCCGGTTGCCAAATTCGAAACGTCCAGCGATTGCGCCCACAGGAAAGCTGCCAGCACGGAAGGCTGTAGCTGGTTTTCACTGCCCCTTGGAACTGCATTCGCTGATAGACAGACATTCGCTTTCTACAAAAGCTTTCATTGGTAAAGGTGCAAGACTGTGTATTTTTCTCTCGCAGAGCCCGGCTGCCAAATTCGAAACGTCCAGCGATTGCGCCCACAGGAAAGCTGCCAGCACGGAAAGCAGTAGCTGGTTTTCACTGCCCCTTGGAACTGCATTCGCTGATAGACAGACATTCGCTTTCTGCAAAACCTTGCCTTCGTAAAGGGGCAACACTGTGTATTTCTCTCTCGCAGAGCCCGGCTGCCAAATTCGAAACGTCCAGCGATTGCGCCCACAGGAAAGCTGCCAGCACGGAAAGCAGTAGCTGGTTTTCACTGCCCCTTGGATCTGCATTCGCTGATAGACAGACATTCGCTTTCTACAAAAGCTTTCGTTGGTACAGGGGCAACACTGTGTATTTCTCTCTCGCAGAGCACGGCTGCCAAATTCGAAACGTCCAGCGATTGCGCCCACAGGAAAGCTGCCAGCACGGAAAGCTGTAGCTGGTTTTCACTGTCTCTTGGAACTACATTCGCTGATAGACAGACATTCGCTTTCTACAAAAGCTTTCGTTGGTACAGGGGCAACACTGTGTATTTCTCTCTCGCAGAGCCCGGTTGTCAAATTCGAAACGTCCAGCGATTGCGCCCATAGGAAAGCTGCCAGCAAGGAAAGCTGTAGCTAGTTTTCACTGCCCCTTGGAACAGCATTCGCTGATAGACAGACATTCGCTTTCTACAAAAGCTTTCGTTGGTAAAGGTGCAAGACTGTGTATTTCTCTCTCGCAGAGCCCGGTTGCCAAATTCGAAACGTCCAGCGATTGCGCCCACAGGAAAGCTGCCAGCACGGAAAGCTGTAGCTGGTTTTCACTGTCTCTTGGAACTACATTCGCTGATAGACAGACATTCGCTTTCTACAAAAGCTTTCGTTGGTACAGGGGCAACACTGTGTATTTCTCTCTCGCAGAGCCCGGTTGCCAAATTCGAAACGTCCAGCGATTGCGCCCACAGGAAAGCTGCCAGCAAGGAAAGCTGTAGCTGGTTTTCACTGTCTCTTGGAACTGCATTCGCTGATAGACAGACATTCGCTTTCTCCAAAAGCTTTCATTGGTACAGGGGCAACACTGTGTATTTCTCTCTCGCAGAGCCCGGTTGCCAAATTCGAAACGTCCAGCGATTGCGCCCACAGGAAAGCTGCCAGTACGGAAAGCTGTAGCTGGTTTTCACTGTCTCTTGGAACTGCATTCGCTGATAGACAGACATTCGCTTTCTACAAAAGGTGTCGTTATACAGGGGCAACACTGTGTATTTCTCTCTCGCAGAGCACGGCTGCCAAATTCGAAACGTCCAGCGATTGCGCCCACAGGAAAGCTGCCAGCACGGAAAGCTGTAGCTGGCTTTCACTGCCCCTTGGAACTGCATTCGCTGATAGACAGACATTCGCTTTCTACAAAAGCGTGCGTTGGTACAGGGGCAACACTGTGTATTTCTCTCTCGCAGAGCCCGGTTGCCAAATTCGAAACGTCCAGCGATTGCGCCCACAGGAAATCTGCCAGCACGGAAAGCAGTAGCTGGTTTTCACTGCCCCTTGGAACTGCATTCGCTGATAGACAGACATTCGCTTTCTACAAAAGTGTGCGTTGGTACAGGGGCAACACTGTGTATTTCTCTCTCGCAGAGCCCGGTTGCCAAATTCGAAACGTCCAGCGATTGCGCCCACAGGAAAGCTGCCAGCACGGAAAGCTGTAGCTGGTTTTCACTGCCCCTTGGAACTGCATTCGCTGATAGACAGACATTCGCTTTCTACAAAAGTGTGCGTTGGTACAGGGGCAACACTGTGTATTTCTCTCTCGCAGAGCCCGGTTGCCAAATTCGAAACGTCCAGCGATTGCGCCCACAGGAAAGCTGCCAGCACGGAAAGCTGTAGCTGGTTTTCACTGCCCCTTGGAACTGCATTCGCTGATAGACAGACATTCGCTTTCTACAAAAGCTTTCGTTGGTAAAGGTGCAAGACTGTGTATTTCTCTCTCGCAGAGCCCAGCTGCCAAATTCGAAACGTCCAGCGATTGCGCCCACAGGAAAGCTGCCAGCACGGAAAGCTGTAGCTGGTTTTCACTGCCCCTTGGAACTGCATTCGCTGATAGACAGACATTCGCTTTCTACAAAAGCTGTCGTTGGTACAGGGGCAACACTGTGTATTTCTCTCTCGCAGAGCACGGCTGCCAAATTCGAAACGTCCAGCGATTGCGCCCACAGGAAAGCTGCCAGCACGGAAAGCTGTAGCTGGTTTTCACTGCCCCTTGGAACTGCATTCGCTGATAGACAGACATTCGCTTTCTACAAAAGCGTGCGTTGGTACAGGGGCAACACTGTGTATTACTCTCTCGCAGAGCCCGGTTGCCAAATTCGAAACGTCCAGCGATTGCGCCCACAGGAAAGCTGCCAGCACGGAAGGCTGTAGCTGGTTTTCACTGCCCCTTGGAACTGCATTCGCTGATAGACAGACATTCGCTTTCTACAAAAGCTTTCATTGGTAAAGGTGCAAGACTGTGTATTTTTCTCTCGCAGAGCCCGGCTGCCAAATTCGAAACGTCCAGCGATTGCACCCACAGGAAAGCTGCCAGCACGGAAAGCAGTAGCTGGTTTTCACTGCCCCTTGGAACTGCATTCGCTGATAGACAGACATTCGCTTTCTGCAAAACCTTGCCTTCGTAAAGGGGCAACACTGTGTATTTCTCTCTCGCAGAGCCCGGCTGCCAAATTCGAAACGTCCAGCGATTGCGCCCACAGGAAAGCTGCCAGCACGGAAAGCAGTAGCTGGTTTTCACTGCCCCTTGGATCTGCATTCGCTGATAGACAGACATTCGCTTTCTACAAAAGCTTTCGTTGGTAAAGGGGCAACAGTGTGTATTTCTCTCTCGCAGAGCCCGGTTGCCAAATTCGAAACGTCCAGCGATTGCGCCCACAGGAAAGCTGCCAGCACGGAAAGCTGTAGCTGGTTTTCACTGCCCCTTGGATCTGCATTCGCTGATAGACAGACATTCGCTTTCTACAAAAGCTTTCGTTGGTACAGGGGCAACACTGTGTATTTCTCTCTCGCAGAGCACGGCTGCCAAATTCGAAACGTCCAGCGATTGCGCCCACAGGAAAGCTGCCAGCACGGAAAGCTGTAGCTGGTTTTCACTGTCTCTTGGAACTACATTCGCTGATAGACAGACATTCGCTTTCTACAAAAGCTTTCGTTGGTACAGGGGCAACACTGTGTATTTCTCTCTCGCAGAGCCCGGTTGTCAAATTCGAAACGTCCAGCGATTGCGCCCATAGGAAAGCTGCCAGCAAGGAAAGCTGTAGCTAGTTTTCACTGCCCCTTGGAACAGCATTCGCTGATAGACAGACATTCGCTTTCTACAAAAGCTTTCGTTGGTAAAGGTGCAAGACTGTGTATTTCTCTCTCGCAGAGCCCGGTTGCCAAATTCGAAACGTCCAGCGATTGCGCCCACAGGAAAGCTGCCAGCACGGAAAGCTGTAGCTGGTTTTCACTGTCTCTTGGAACTACATTCGCTGATAGACAGACATTCGCTTTCTACAAAAGCTTTCGTTGGTAAAGGGCAACACTGTGTATTTCTCTCTCGCAGAGCCCGGTTGCCAAATTCGAAACGTCCAGCGATTGCGCCCACAGGAAAGCTGCCAGCAAGGAAAGCTGTAGCTGGTTTTCACTGTCTCTTGGAACTGCATTCGCTGATAGACAGACATTCGCTTTCTACAAAAGCTTTCATTGGTACAGGGGCAACACTGTGTATTTCTCTCTCGCAGAGCCCGGTTGCCAAATTCGAAACGTCCAGCGATTGCGCCCACAGGAAAGCTGCCAGTACGGAAAGCTGTAGCTGGTTTTCACTGTCTCTTGGAACTGCATTCGCTGATAGACAGACATTCGCTTTCTACAAAAGGTGTCGTTATACAGGGGCAACACTGTGTATTTCTCTCTCGCAGAGCACGGCTGCCAAATTCGAAACGTCCAGCAATTGCGCCCACAGGAAAGCTGCCAGCACGGAAAGCAGTAGCTGGTTTTCACTGCCCCTTGGATCTGCATTCACTGATAGACAGACATTCGCTTTCTACAAAAGCTTTCGTTGGTACAGGGGCAACACTGTGTATTTCTCTCTCGCAGAGCCCGGTTGCCAAATTCGAAACGTCCAGCGATTGCGCCCACAGGAAAGCTGCCAGCACGGAAAGCTGTAGCTGGTTTTCACTGCCCCTTGGAACTGCATTCGCTGATAGACAGACATTCGCTTTCTGCAAAACCTTGCCTTCGTAAACGGGCAACACTGTGTATTTCTCTCTCGCAGAGCCCGGCTGCCAAATTCGAAACGTCCAGCGATTGCGCCCACAGGAAAGCTGCCAGCAAGGAAAGCTGTAGCTGGTTTTCACTGTCTCTTGGAACTGCATTCGCTGATAGACAGACATTCGCTTTCTCCAAAAGCTTTCATTGGTACAGGGGCAAGACTGTGTATTTCTCTCTCGCAGAGCCCGGTTGCCAAATTCGAAACGTCCAGCGATTGCGCCCACAGGAAAGCTGCCAGCAAGGAAAGCTGTAGCTGGTTTTCACTGCCCCTTGGAACTGCATTCGCTGATAGACAGACATTCGCTTTCTACAAAAGCTTTCGTTGGTAAAGGTGCAACACTGTGTATTTCTCTCTCGCAGAGCCCGGTTGCCAAATTCGAAACGTCCAGCGATTGCGCCCACAGGAAAGCTGCCAGCACGGAAAGCTGTAGATGGTGTTCACTGCCCCTTGGATCTGCATTCGCTGATAGACAGACATTCGCTTTCTACAACATCTTTCATTGGTACAGGGGCAACAATGTGTATTTCTCTCTCGCAGAGCCCGGCTGCCAAATTCGAAACGTCCAGCGATTGCGCCCACAGGAAAGCTGCCAGCAAGGAAAGCTGTAGCTGGTTTTCACTGTCTCTTGGAACTGCATTTGCTGATAGACAGACATTCGCTTTCTGCAAAACCTTGCCTTCGTAAACGGGCAACACTGTGTATTTCTCTCTCGCAGAGCCCGGCTGCCAAATTCGAAACGTCCAGCGATTGCGCCCACAGGAAAGCTGCCAGCACGGAAAGCTGTAGCTGGTTTTCACTGCCCCTTGGAACTGCATTCGCTGATAGACAGACATTCGGTTTCTACAAAAGCTTTCGTTGGTAAAGGGGCAAGACTGTGTATTTCTCTCTCGCAGAGCCCGGTTGCCAAATTCGAAACGTCCAGCGATTGCGCCCACAGGAAAGCTGCCAGCACGGAAAGCTGTAGCTGGTTTTCACTGCCCCTTGGAACTGCATTCGCTGATAGACAGACATTCGCTTTCTACAAAAGCTTTTGTTGGTAAAGGGGCAAGACTGTGTATTTTCTCTCGCAGAGCCCGGTTGCCAAATTCGAAACGTCCAGCGATTGCGCCCACAGGAAAGCTGCCAGCACGGAAAGCTGTAGCTGGTTTTCACTGCCCCTTGGAACTGCATTCGCTGATAGACAGACATTCGCTTTCTACAAAAGCTTTTGTTGGTAAAGGTGCAACACTGTGTATTTCTCTCTCGCAGAGCCCGGTTGCCAAATTCGAAACGTCCAGCGATTGCGCCCACAGGAAAGCTGCCAGCACGGAAAGCTGTAGCTGGTTTTCACTGCCCCTTGGAACTGCATTCGCTGATAGACAGACATTCGCTTTCTACAAAAGCTTTTGTTGGTAAAGGGGCAACAGTGTGTATTTCTCTCTCGCAGAGCCCGGTTGCCAAATTCGAAACGTCCAGCGATTGTGCCCACAGGAAAGCTGCCAGCACGGAAAGCTGTAGCTGGTTTTCACTGCCCCTTGGAACTGCATTCGCTAATAGACAGACATTCGCTTTCTACAAAAGCTTTCGTTGGTAAAGGGGCAACACTGTGTATTTCTCTCTCGCAGAGCCCGGTTGCCAAATTCGAAACGTCCAGCGATTGCGCCCACAGGAAAGCTGCCAGCACGGAAAGCTGTAGCTGGTTTTCACTGTCTCTTGGAACTACATTCGCTGATAGACAGACATTCGCTTTCTACAAAAGCTTTCGTTGGTAAAGGGGCAACACTGTGTATTTCTCTCTCGCAGAGCCCGGTTGCCAAATTCGAAACGTCCAGCGATTGCGCCCACAGGAAAGCTGCCAGCACGGAAAGCTGTAGCTGGTTTTCACTGCCCCTTGGAACTGCATTCGCTGATAGACAGACATTCGCTTTCTACAAAAGCTTTCGTTGGTAAAGGGGCAAGTCTGTGTATTTCTCTCTCGCAGAGCCCGGTTGCCAAATTCGAAACGTCCAGCGATTGCGCCCACAGGAAAGCTGCCAGCACGGAAAGCTGTAGCTGGCTTTCACTGCCCCTTGGAACTGCATTCGCTGATAGACAGACATTCGCTTTCTACAAAAGCGTGCGTTGGTACAGGGGCAACACTGTGTATTTCTCTCTCGCAGAGCCCGGTTGCCAAATTCGAAACGTCCAGCGATTGCGCCCACAGGAAATCTGCCAGCACGGAAAGCAGTAGCTGGTTTTCACTGCCCCTTGGAACTGCATTCGCTGATAGACAGACATTCACTTTCTACAAAAGCTTTCGTTGGTACAGGGGCAACACTGTGTATTTCTCTCTCGCAGAGCCCGGTTGCCAAATTCGAAACGTCCAGCGATTGCGCCCACAGGAAAGCTGCCAGTAAGGAAAGCTGTAGCTGGTTTTCACTGCCCCTTGGAACTGCATTCGCTGATAGACAGACATTCGCTTTCTACAAAAGTGTGCGTTGGTACAGGGGCAACACTGTGTATTTCTCTCTCGCAGAGCCCGGTTGCCAAATTCGAAACGTCCAGCGATTGCGCCCACAGGAAAGCTGCCAGCAAGGAAAGCTGTAGCTGGTTTTCACTGCCCCTTGGAACTGCATTCGCTGATAGACAGACATTCGCTTTCTACAAAAGCTTTCGTTGGTAAAGGTGCAACACTGTGTATTTCTCTCTCGCAGAGCCCGGCTGCCAAATTCGAAACGTCCAGCGATTGCGCCCACAGGAAAGCTGCCAGCAAGGAAAGCTGTAGCTGGTTTTCACTGTCTCTTGGAACTGCATTCGCTGATAGACAGACATTCGCTTTCTCCAAAAGCTTTCATTGGTACAGGGGCAACACTGTGTATTTCTCTCTCGCAGAGCCCGGTTGCCAAATTCGAAACGTCCAGCGATTGCGCCCACAGGAAAGCTGCCAGCACGGAAAGCTGTAGCTGGTTTTCACTGTCTCTTGGAACTGCATTCGCTGATAGACAGACATTCGCTTTCTACAAAAGGTTTCGTTATACAGGGGCAACACTGTGTATTTCTCTCTCGCAGAGCCCGGTTGCCAAATTCGAAACGTCCAGCGATTGCGCCCACAGGAAAGCTGCCAGCACGGAAAGCTGTAGCTGGCTTTCACTGCCCCTTGGAACTGCATTCGCTGATAGACAGACATTCGCTTTCTACAAAAGCGTGCGTTGGTACAGGGGCAACACTGTGTATTTCTCTCTCGCAGAGCCCGGTTGCCAAATTCGAAACGTCCAGCGATTGCGCCCACAGGAAATCTGCCAGCACGGAAAGCAGTAGCTGGTTTTCACTGCCCCTTGGAACTGCATTCGCTGATAGACAGACATTCACTTTCTACAAAAGCTTTCGTTGGTACAGGGGCAACACTGTGTATTTCTCTCTCGCAGAGCCCGGTTGCCAAATTCGAAACGTCCAGCGATTGCGCCCACAGGAAAGCTGCCAGTAAGGAAAGCTGTAGCTGGTTTTCACTGCCCCTTGGAACTGCATTCGCTGATAGACAGACATTCGCTTTCTACAAAAGTGTGCGTTGGTACAGGGGCAACACTGTGTATTTCTCTCTCGCAGAGCCCGGTTGCCAAATTCGAAACGTCCAGCGATTGCGCCCACAGGAAAGCTGCCAGCAAGGAAAGCTGTAGCTGGTTTTCACTGCCCCTTGGAACTGCATTCGCTGATAGACAGACATTCGCTTTCTACAAAAGCTTTCGTTGGTAAAGGTGCAACACTGTGTATTTCTCTCTCGCAGAGCCCGGCTGCCAAATTCGAAACGTCCAGCGATTGCGCCCACAGGAAAGCTGCCAGGAAGGAAAGCTGTAGCTGGTTTTCACTGCCCCTTGGAACTGCATTCGCTGATAGACAGACATTCGCTTTCTGCAAAACCTTGCCTTCGTAAAGGGGCAACACTGTGTATTTCTCTCTCGCAGAGCCCGGCTGCCAAATTCGAAACGTCCAGCGATTGCGCCCACAGGAAAGCTGCCAGCACGGAAAGCTGTAGCTGGTTTTCACTGCCCCTTGGAACTGCATTCGCTGATAGACAGACATTCGCTTTCTACAAAAGCTGTCGTTGGTACAGGGGCAACACTGTGTATTTCTCTCTCGCAGAGCCCGGCTGCCAAATTCGAAACGTCCAGCGATTGCGCCCACAGGAAAGCTGCCAGGAAGGAAAGCTGTAGCTGGTTTTCACTGCCCCTTGGAACTGCATTCGCTGATAGACAGACATTCGCTTTCTGCAAAACCTTGCCTTCGTAAAGGGGCAACACTGTGTATTTCTCTCTCGCAGAGCCCGGCTGCCAAATTCGAAACGTCAAGCGATTGCGCCCACAGGAAAGCTGCCAGCACGGAAAGCTGTAGCTGGTTTTCACTGCCCCTTGGAACTGCATTCGCTGATAGACAGACATTCGCTTTCTACAAAAGCTGTCATTGGTACAGGGGCAACACTGTGTATTTCTCTCTCGCAGAGCACGGCTGCCAAATTCGAAACGTCCAGCGATTGCGCCCACAGGAAAGCTGCCAGCACGGAAAGCTGTAGCTGGTTTTCACTGCCCCTTGGAACTGCATTCGCTGATAGACAGACATTCGCTTTCTACAAAAGCGTGCGTTGGTACAGGGGCAACACTGTGTATTACTCTCTCGCAGAGCCCGGTTGCCAAATTCGAAACGTCCAGCGATTGCGCCCACAGGAAAGCTGCCAGCACGGAAGGCTGTAGCTGGTTTTCACTGTCTCTTGGAACTACATTCGCTGATAGACAGACATTCGCTTTCTACAAAAGCTTTCGTTGGTACAGGGGCAACACTGTGTATTTCTCTCTCGCAGAGCCCGGTTGCCAAATTCGAAACGTCCAGCGATTGCGCCCACAGGAAAGCTGCCAGCACGGAAAGCAGTAGCTGGTTTTCACTGCCCCTTGGAACTGCATTCGCTGATAGACAGACATTCGCTTTCTGCAAAACCTTGCCTTCGTAAAGGGGCAACACTGTGTATTTCTCTCTCGCAGAGCCCGGCTGCCAAATTCGAAACGTCCAGCGATTGCGCCCACAGGAAAGCTGCCAGCACGGAAAGCAGTAGCTGGTTTTCACTGCCCCTTGGAACTGCATTCGCTGATAGACAGACATTCGCTTTCTTGCAAAACCTTGCCTTCGTAAAGGGGCAACACTGTGTATTTCGCTCTCGCAGAGCCCGGCTGCCAAATTCGAAACGTCCAGCGATTGCGCCCAGAGGAAAGCTGCCAGCACGGAAAGCTGTAGCTGGTTTTCACTGTCTCTTGGAACTACATTCGCTGATAGACAGACATTCGCTTTCTACAAAAGCTTTCGTTGGTACAGGGGCAACACTGTGTATTTCTCTCTCGCAGAGCCCGGTTGTCAAATTCGAAACGTCCAGCGATTGCACCCATAGGAAAGCTGCCAGCAAGGAAAGCTGTAGCTAGTTTTCCTGCCCCTTGGAACAGCATTCGCTGATAGACAGACATTCGCTTTCTACAAAAGCTTTCGTTGGTAAAGGTGCAAGACTGTGTATTTCTCTCTCGCAGAGCCCGGTTGCCAAATTCGAAACGTCCAGCGATTGCGCCCACAGGAAAGCTGCCAGCACGGAAAGCTGTAGCTGGTTTTCACTGTCTCTTGGAACTACATTCGCTGATAGACAGACATTCGCTTTCTACAAAAGCTTTCGTTGGTAAAGGGGCAAGTCTGTGTATTTCTCTCTCGCAGAGCCCGGTTGCCAAATTCGAAACGTCCAGCGATTGCGCCCACAGGAAAGCTGCCAGCAAGGAAAGCTGTAGCTGGTTTTCACTGTCTCTTGGAACTGCATTCGCTGATAGACAGACATTCGCTTTCTCCAAAAGCTTTCATTGGTACAGGGGCAACACTGTGTATTTCTCTCTCGCAGAGCCCGGTTGCCAAATTCGAAACGTCCAGCGATTGCGCCCACAGGAAAGCTGCCAGCACGGAAAGCTGTAGCTGGTTTTTACTGTCTCTTGGAACTGCATTCGCTGATAGACAGACATTCGCTTTCTACAAAAGGTTTCGTTATACAGGGGCAACACTGTGTATTTCTCTCTCGCAGAGCCCGGTTGCCAAATTCGAAACGTCCAGCGATTGCGCCCACAGGAAAGCTGCCAGCACGGAAAGCTGTAGCTGGCTTTCACTGCCCCTTGGAACTGCATTCGCTGATAGACAGACATTCGCTTTCTACAAAAGCGTGCGTTGGTACAGGGGCAACACTGTGTATTTCTCTCTCGCAGAGCCCGGTTGCCAAATTCGAAACGTCCAGCGATTGCGCCCACAGGAAATCTGCCAGCACGGAAAGCAGTAGCTGGTTTTCACTGCCCCTTGGAACTGCATTCGCTGATAGACAGACATTCGCTTTCTACAAAAGCTTTCATTGGTAAAGGTGCAAGACTGTGTATTTTTCTCTCGCAGAGCCCGGCTGCCAAATTCGAAACGTCCAGCGATTGCGCCCACAGGAAAGCTGCCAGCACGGAAAGCAGTAGCTGGTTTTCACTGCCCCTTGGAACTGCATTCGCTGATAGACAGACATTCGCTTTCTGCAAAACCTTGCCTTCGTAAAGGGGCAACACTCTGTATTTCTCTCTCGCAGAGCCCGGCTGCCAAATTCGAAACGTCCAGCGATTGCGCCCACAGGAAAGCTGCCAGCACGGAAAGCTGTAGCTGGTTTTCACTGTCTCTTGGAACTACATTCGCTGATAGACAGACATTCGCTTTCTACAAAAGCTTTCGTTGGTACAGGGGCAACACTGTGTATTTCTCTCTCGCAGAGCCCGGTTGTCAAATTCGAAACGTCCAGCGATTGCGCCCACAGGAAAGCTGCCAGCACGGAAGGCTGTAGCTGGTTTTCACTGCCCCTTGGAACTGCATTCGCTGATAGACAGACATTCGCTTTCTACAAAAGCTTTCATTGGTAAAGGTGCAAGACTGTGTATTTCTCTCTCGCAGAGCCCGGTTGCCAAATTCGAAACGTCCAGCGATTGCGCCCACAGGAAAGCTGCCAGCACGGAAAGCTGTAGCTGGTTTTCACTGTCTCTTGGAACTGCATTCGCTGATAGACAGACATTCGCTTTCTGCAAAACCTTGCCTTCGTAAAGGGGCAACACTGTGTATTTCTCTCTCGCAGAGCCCGGCTGCCAAATTCGAAACGTCCAGCGATTGCGCCCACAGGAAAGCTGCCAGCAAGGAAAGCTGTAGCTGGTTTTCACTGTCTCTTGGAACTGCATTCGCTGATAGACAGACATTCGCTTTCTCCAAAAGCTTTCATTGGTACAGGGGCAACACTGTGTATTTCTCTCTCGCAGAGCCCGGTTGCCAAATTCGAAACGTCCAGCGATTGCGCCCACAGGAAAGCTGCCAGCACGGAAAGCTGTAGCTGGTTTTCACTGTCTCTTGGAACTGCATTCGCTGATAGACAGACATTCGCTTTCTACAAAAGGTTTCGTTATACAGGGGCAACACTGTGTATTTCTCTCTCGCAGAGCCCGGTTGCCAAATTCGAAACGTCCAGCGATTGCGCCCACAGGAAAGCTGCCAGCACGGAAAGCTGTAGCTGGCTTTCACTGCCCCTTGGAACTGCATTCGCTGATAGACAGACATTCGCTTTCTACAAAAGCGTGCGTTGGTACAGGGGCAACACTGTGTATTTCTCTCTCGCAGAGCCCGGTTGCCAAATTCGAAACGTCCAGCGATTGCGCCCACAGGAAATCTGCCAGCACGGAAAGCAGTAGCTGGTTTTCACTGCCCCTTGGAACTGCATTCGCTGATAGACAGACATTCACTTTCTACAAAAGCTTTCGTTGGTACAGGGGCAACACTGTGTATTTCTCTCTCGCAGAGCCCGGTTGCCAAATTCGAAACGTCCAGCGATTGCGCCCACAGGAAAGCTGCCAGCACGGAAAGCAGTAGCTGGTTTTCACTGCCCCTTGGATCTCATTCGCTGATAGACAGACATTCGCTTTCTACAAAAGCTTTCGTTGGTACAGGGGCAACACTGTGTATTTCTCTCTCGCAGAGCACGGCTGCCAAATTCGAAACGTCCAGCGATTGCGCCCACAGGAAAGCTGCCAGCACGGAAAGCTGTAGCTGGTTTTCACTGTCTCTTGGAACTACATTCGCTGATAGACAGACATTCGCTTTCTACAAAAGCTTTCGTTGGTACAGGGGCAACACTGTGTATTTCTCTCTCGCAGAGCCCGGTTGTCAAATTCGAAACGTCCAGCGATTGCGCCCATAGGAAAGCTGCCAGCAAGGAAAGCTGTAGCTAGTTTTCACTGCCCCTTGGAACAGCATTCGCTGATAGACAGACATTCGCTTTCTACAAAAGCTTTCGTTGGTAAAGGTGCAAGACTGTGTATTTCTCTCTCGCAGAGCCCGGTTGCCAAATTCGAAACGTCCAGCGATTGCGCCCACAGGAAAGCTGCCAGCACGGAAAGCTGTAGCTGGTTTTCACTGTCTCTTGGAACTACATTCGCTGATAGACAGACATTCGCTTTCTACAAAAGCTTTCGTTGGTACAGGGGCAACACTGTGTATTTCTCTCTCGCAGAGCCCGGTTGTCAAATTCGAAACGTCCAGCGATTGCGCCCACAGGAAAGCTGCCAGCACGGAAGGCTGTAGCTGGTTTTCACTGCCCCTTGGAACTGCATTCGCTGATAGACAGACATTCGCTTTCTACAAAAGCTTTCATTGGTAAAGGTGCAAGACTGTGTATTTCTCTCTCGCAGAGCCCGGTTGCCAAATTCGAAACGTCCAGCGATTGCGCCCACAGGAAAGCTGCCAGCACGGAAAGCTGTAGCTGGTTTTCACTGTCTCTTGGAACTGCATTCGCTGATAGACAGACATTCGCTTTCTGCAAAACCTTGCCTTCGTAAAGGGGCAACACTGTGTATTTCTCTCTCGCAGAGCCCGGCTGCCAAATTCGAAACGTCCAGCGATTGCGCCCACAGGAAAGCTGCCAGCAAGGAAAGCTGTAGCTGGTTTTCACTGTCTCTTGGAACTGCATTCGCTGATAGACAGACATTCGCTTTCTCCAAAAGCTTTCATTGGTACAGGGGCAACACTGTGTATTTCTCTCTCGCAGAGCCCGGTTGCCAAATTCGAAACGTCCAGCGATTGCGCCCACAGGAAAGCTGCCAGCACGGAAAGCTGTAGCTGGTTTTCACTGTCTCTTGGAACTACATTCGCTGATAGACAGACATTCGCTTTCTACAAAAGCTTTCGTTGGTAAAGGGGCAAGTCTGTGTATTTCTCTCTCGCAGAGCCCGGTTGCCAAATTCGAAACGTCCAGCGATTGCGCCCACAGGAAAGCTGCCAGCAAGGAAAGCTGTAGCTGGTTTTCACTGTCTCTTGGACCTGCATTCGCTGATAGACAGACATTCGCTTTCTCCAAAAGCTTTCATTGGTACAGGGGCAACACTGTGTATTTCTCTCTCGCAGAGCCCGGTTGCCAAATTCGAAACGTCCAGCGATTGCGCCCACAGGAAAGCTGCCAGCACGGAAAGCTGTAGCTGGTTTTTACTGTCTCTTGGAACTGCATTCGCTGATAGACAGACATTCGCTTTCTACAAAAGGTTTCGTTATACAGGGGCAACACTGTGTATTTCTCTCTCGCAGAGCCCGGTTGCCAAATTCGAAACGTCCAGCGATTGCGCCCACAGGAAAGCTGCCAGCACGGAAAGCTGTAGCTGGCTTTCACTGCCCCTTGGAACTGCATTCGCTGATAGACAGACATTCGCTTTCTACAAAAGCGTGCGTTGGTACAGGGGCAACACTGTGTATTTCTCTCTCGCAGAGCCCGGTTGCCAAATTCGAAACGTCCAGCGATTGCGCCCACAGGAAATCTGCCAGCACGGAAAGCAGTAGCTGGTTTTCACTGCCCCTTGGAACTGCATTCGCTGATAGACAGACATTCGCTTTCTACAAAAGCTTTCATTGGTAAAGGTGCAAGACTGTGTATTTTTCTCTCGCAGAGCCCGGCTGCCAAATTCGAAACGTCCAGCGATTGCGCCCACAGGAAAGCTGCCAGCACGGAAAGCAGTAGCTGGTTTTCACTGCCCCTTGGAACTGCATTCGCTGATAGACAGACATTCGCTTTCTGCAAAACCTTGCCTTCGTAAAGGGGCAACACTCTGTATTTCTCTCTCGCAGAGCCCGGCTGCCAAATTCGAAACGTCCAGCGATTGCGCCCACAGGAAAGCTGCCAGCACGGAAAGCTGTAGCTGGTTTTCACTGTCTCTTGGAACTACATTCGCTGATAGACAGACATTCGCTTTCTACAAAAGCTTTCGTTGGTACAGGGGCAACACTGTGTATTTCTCTCTCGCAGAGCCCGGTTGTCAAATTCGAAACGTCCAGCGATTGCGCCCATAGGAAAGCTGCCAGCAAGGAAAGCTGTAGCTAGTTTTCACTGCCCCTTGGAACAGCATTCGCTGATAGACAGACATTCGCTTTCTACAAAAGCTTTCGTTGGTAAAGGTGCAAGACTGTGTATTTCTCTCTCGCAGAGCCCGGTTGCCAAATTCGAAACGTCCAGCGATTGCGCCCACAGGAAAGCTGCCAGCACGGAAAGCTGTAGCTGGTTTTCACTGTCTCTTGGAACTACATTCGCTGATAGACAGACATTCGCTTTCTACAAAAGCTTTCGTTGGTACAGGGGCAACACTGTGTATTTCTCTCTCGCAGAGCCCGGTTGTCAAATTCGAAACGTCCAGCGATTGCGCCCACAGGAAAGCTGCCAGCACGGAAGGCTGTAGCTGGTTTTCACTGCCCCTTGGAACTGCATTCGCTGATAGACAGACATTCGCTTTCTACAAAAGCTTTCATTGGTAAAGGTGCAAGACTGTGTATTTCTCTCTCGCAGAGCCCGGTTGCCAAATTCGAAACGTCCAGCGATTGCGCCCACAGGAAAGCTGCCAGCACGGAAAGCTGTAGCTGGTTTTCACTGTCTCTTGGAACTGCATTCGCTGATAGACAGACATTCGCTTTCTGCAAAACCTTGCCTTCGTAAAGGGGCAACACTGTGTATTTCTCTCTCGCAGAGCCCGGCTGCCAAATTCGAAACGTCCAGCGATTGCGCCCACAGGAAAGCTGCCAGCAAGGAAAGCTGTAGCTGGTTTTCACTGTCTCTTGGAACTGCATTCGCTGATAGACAGACATTCGCTTTCTCCAAAAGCTTTCATTGGTACAGGGGCAACACTGTGTATTTCTCTCTCGCAGAGCCCGGTTGCCAAATTCGAAACGTCCAGCGATTGCGCCCACAGGAAAGCTGCCAGCACGGAAAGCTGTAGCTGGTTTTCACTGTCTCTTGGAACTGCATTCGCTGATAGACAGACATTCGCTTTCTACAAAAGGTTTCGTTATACAGGGGCAACACTGTGTATTTCTCTCTCGCAGAGCCCGGTTGCCAAATTCGAAACGTCCAGCGATTGCGCCCACAGGAAAGCTGCCAGCACGGAAAGCTGTAGCTGGCTTTCACTGCCCCTTGGAACTGCATTCGCTGATAGACAGACATTCGCTTTCTACAAAAGCGTGCGTTGGTACAGGGGCAACACTGTGTATTTCTCTCTCGCAGAGCCCGGTTGCCAAATTCGAAACGTCCAGCGATTGCGCCCACAGGAAATCTGCCAGCACGGAAAGCAGTAGCTGGTTTTCACTGCCCCTTGGAACTGCATTCGCTGATAGACAGACATTCACTTTCTACAAAAGCTTTCGTTGGTACAGGGGCAACACTGTGTATTTCTCTCTCGCAGAGCCCGGTTGCCAAATTCGAAACGTCCAGCGATTGCGCCCACAGGAAAGCTGCCAGCACGGAAAGCAGTAGCTGGTTTTCACTGCCCCTTGGATCTCATTCGCTGATAGACAGACATTCGCTTTCTACAAAAGCTTTCGTTGGTACAGGGGCAACACTGTGTATTTCTCTCTCGCAGAGCACGGCTGCCAAATTCGAAACGTCCAGCGATTGCGCCCACAGGAAAGCTGCCAGCACGGAAAGCTGTAGCTGGTTTTCACTGTCTCTTGGAACTACATTCGCTGATAGACAGACATTCGCTTTCTACAAAAGCTTTCGTTGGTACAGGGGCAACACTGTGTATTTCTCTCTCGCAGAGCCCGGTTGTCAAATTCGAAACGTCCAGCGATTGCGCCCATAGGAAAGCTGCCAGCAAGGAAAGCTGTAGCTAGTTTTCACTGCCCCTTGGAACAGCATTCGCTGATAGACAGACATTCGCTTTCTACAAAAGCTTTCGTTGGTAAAGGTGCAAGACTGTGTATTTCTCTCTCGCAGAGCCCGGTTGCCAAATTCGAAACGTCCAGCGATTGCGCCCACAGGAAAGCTGCCAGCACGGAAAGCTGTAGCTGGTTTTCACTGTCTCTTGGAACTACATTCGCTGATAGACAGACATTCGCTTTCTACAAAAGCTTTCGTTGGTACAGGGGCAACACTGTGTATTTCTCTCTCGCAGAGCCCGGTTGTCAAATTCGAAACGTCCAGCGATTGCGCCCACAGGAAAGCTGCCAGCACGGAAGGCTGTAGCTGGTTTTCACTGCCCCTTGGAACTGCATTCGCTGATAGACAGACATTCGCTTTCTACAAAAGCTTTCATTGGTAAAGGTGCAAGACTGTGTATTTCTCTCTCGCAGAGCCCGGTTGCCAAATTCGAAACGTCCAGCGATTGCGCCCACAGGAAAGCTGCCAGCACGGAAAGCTGTAGCTGGTTTTCACTGTCTCTTGGAACTGCATTCGCTGATAGACAGACATTCGCTTTCTGCAAAACCTTGCCTTCGTAAAGGGGCAACACTGTGTATTTCTCTCTCGCAGAGCCCGGCTGCCAAATTCGAAACGTCCAGCGATTGCGCCCACAGGAAAGCTGCCAGCAAGGAAAGCTGTAGCTGGTTTTCACTGTCTCTTGGAACTGCATTCGCTGATAGACAGACATTCGCTTTCTCCAAAAGCTTTCATTGGTACAGGGGCAACACTGTGTATTTCTCTCTCGCAGAGCCCGGTTGCCAAATTCGAAACGTCCAGCGATTGCGCCCACAGGAAAGCTGCCAGCACGGAAAGCTGTAGCTGGTTTTCACTGTCTCTTGGAACTGCATTCGCTGATAGACAGACATTCGCTTTCTACAAAAGGTTTCGTTATACAGGGGCAACACTGTGTATTTCTCTCTCGCAGAGCCCGGTTGCCAAATTCGAAACGTCCAGCGATTGCGCCCACAGGAAAGCTGCCAGCACGGAAAGCTGTAGCTGGCTTTCACTGCCCCTTGGAACTGCATTCGCTGATAGACAGACATTCGCTTTCTACAAAAGCGTGCGTTGGTACAGGGGCAACACTGTGTATTTCTCTCTCGCAGAGCCCGGTTGCCAAATTCGAAACGTCCAGCGATTGCGCCCACAGGAAATCTGCCAGCACGGAAAGCAGTAGCTGGTTTTCACTGCCCCTTGGAACTGCATTCGCTGATAGACAGACATTCACTTTCTACAAAAGCTTTCGTTGGTACAGGGGCAACACTGTGTATTTCTCTCTCGCAGAGCCCGGTTGCCAAATTCGAAACGTCCAGCGATTGCGCCCACAGGAAAGCTGCCAGGAAGGAAAGCTGTAGCTGGTTTTCACTGCCCCTTGGAACTGCATTCGCTGATAGACAGACATTCGCTTTCTGCAAAACCTTGCCTTCGTAAAGGGGCAACACTGTGTATTTCTCTCTCGCAGAGCCCGGCTGCCAAATTCGAAACGTCCAGCGATTGTGCCCACAGGAAAGCTGCCAGCACGGAAAGCTGTAGCTGGTTTTCACTGCCCCTTGGAACTGCATTCGCTGATAGACAGACATTCGCTTTCTACAAAAGCTGTCGTTGGTACAGGGGCAACACTGTGTATTTCTCTCTCGCAGAGCACGGCTGCCAAATTCGAAACGTCCAGCGATTGCGCCCACAGGAAAGCTGCCAGCACGGAAAGCTGTAGCTGGTTTTCACTGCCCCTTGGAACTGCATTCGCTGATAGACAGACATTCGCTTTCTACAAAAGCGTGCGTTGGTACAGGGGCAACACTGTGTATTACTCTCTCGCAGAGCCCGGTTGCCAAATTCGAAACGTCCAGCGATTGCGCCCACAGGAAAGCTGCCAGCACGGAAGGCTGTAGCTGGTTTTCACTGTCTCTTGGAACTACATTCGCTGATAGACAGACATTCGCTTTCTACAAAAGCTTTCGTTGGTACAGGGGCAACACTGTGTATTTCTCTCTCGCAGAGCCCGGTTGTCAAATTCGAAACGTCCAGCGATTGCGCCCACAGGAAAGCTGCCAGCACGGAAGGCTGTAGCTGGTTTTCACTGCCCCTTGGAACTGCATTCGCTGATAGACAGACATTCGCTTTCTACAAAAGCTTTCATTGGTAAAGGTGCAAGACTGTGTATTTCTCTCTCGCAGAGCCCGGCTGCCAAATTCGAAACGTCCAGCGATTGCGCCCACAGGAAAGCTGCCAGCACGGAAAGCAGTAGCTGGTTTTCACTGCCCCTTGGAACTGCATTCGCTGATAGACAGACATTCGCTTTCTGCAAAACCTTGCCTTCGTAAAGGGGCAACACTCTGTATTTCTCTCTCGCAGAGCCCGGCTGCCAAATTCGAAACGTCCAGCGATTGCGCCCACAGGAAAGCTGCCAGCACGGAAAGCAGTAGCTGGTTTTCACTGCCCCTTGGAACTGCATTCGCTGATAGACAGACATTCGCTTTCTGCAAAACCTTGCCTTCGTAAAGGGGCAACACTGTGTATTTCGCTCTCGCAGAGCCCGGCTGCCAAATTCGAAACGTCCAGCGATTGCGCCCAGAGGAAAGCTGCCAGCACGGAAAGCTGTAGCTGGTTTTCACTGTCTCTTGGAACTACATTCGCTGATAGACAGACATTCGCTTTCTACAAAAGCTTTCGTTGGTACAGGGGCAACACTGTGTATTTCTCTCTCGCAGAGCCCGGTTGCCAAATTCGAAACGTCCAGCGATTGCACCCATAGGAAAGCTGCCAGCAAGGAAAGCTGTAGCTAGTTTTCCTGCCCCTTGGAACAGCATTCGCTGATAGACAGACATTCGCTTTCTACAAAAGCTTTCGTTGGTAAAGGTGCAAGACTGTGTATTTCTCTCTCGCAGAGCCCGGTTGCCAAATTCGAAACGTCCAGCGATTGCGCCCACAGGAAAGCTGCCAGCACGGAAAGCTGTAGCTGGTTTTCACTGTCTCTTGGAACTACATTCGCTGATAGACAGACATTCGCTTTCTACAAAAGCTTTCGTTGGTAAAGGGGCAAGTCTGTGTATTTCTCTCTCGCAGAGCCCGGTTGCCAAATTCGAAACGTCCAGCGATTGCGCCCACAGGAAAGCTGCCAGCAAGGAAAGCTGTAGCTGGTTTTCACTGTCTCTTGGACCTGCATTCGCTGATAGACAGACATTCGCTTTCTCCAAAAGCTTTCATTGGTACAGGGGCAACACTGTGTATTTCTCTCTCGCAGAGCCCGGTTGCCAAATTCGAAACGTCCAGCGATTGCGCCCACAGGAAAGCTGCCAGCACGGAAAGCTGTAGCTGGCTTTCACTGCCCCTTGGAACTGCATTCGCTGATAGACAGACATTCGCTTTCTACAAAAGCGTGCGTTGGTACAGGGGCAACACTGTGTATTTCTCTCTCGCAGAGCCCGGTTGCCAAATTCGAAACGTCCAGCGATTGCGCCTACAGGAAATCTGCCAGCACGGAAAGCAGTAGCTGGTTTTCACTGCCCCTTGGAACTGCATTCGCTGATAGACAGACATTCGCTTTCTACAAAAGTGTGC
Organism: Mycteria americana; assembly: GCF_035582795.1. Classification (NCBI taxonomy): domain Eukaryota; kingdom Metazoa; phylum Chordata; class Aves; order Ciconiiformes; family Ciconiidae; genus Mycteria; species Mycteria americana. Next base: position 25,269,649 of record NC_134372.1, read on the forward strand.
GTTGGTACAGGGGCAACACTGTGTATTTCTCTCTCGCAGAGCCCGGTTGCCAAATTCGAAACGTCCAGCGATTGCGCCCACAGGAAAGCTGCCAGCACGGAAAGCTGTAGCTGGTTTTCACTGCCCCTTAGAACTGCATTCGCTGATAGACAGACATTCGCTTTCTACAAAAGTGTGCGTTGGTACAGGGGCAACACTGGGTATTTCTCTCTCGCAGAGCCCGGTTGCCAAATTCGAAACGTCCAGCGATTGCGCCCACAGGAAAGCTGCCAGCACGGAAAGCTGTAGCTGGTTTTCACTGCCCCTTGGAACTGCATTCGCTGATAGACAGACATTCGCTTTCTACAAAAGCTTTCGTTGGTAAAGGTGCAAGACTGTGTATTTCTCTCTCGCAGAGCCCAGCTGCCAAATTCGAAACGTCCAGCGATTACGCCCACAGGAAAGCTGCCAGCACGGAAAGCTGTAGCTGGTTTTCACTGCCCCTTGGAACTGCATTCGCTGATAGACAGACATTCGCTTTCTACAAAAGCTGTCGTTGGTACAGGGGCAACACTGTGTATTTCTCTCTCGCAGAGCACGGCTGCCAAATTCGAAACGTCCAGCGATTGCGCCCACAGGAAAGCTGCCAGCACGGAAAGCTGTAGCTGGTTTTCACTGCCCCTTGGAACTGCATTCGCTGATAGACAGACATTCGCTTTCTACAAAAGCGTGCGTTGGTACAGGGGCAACACTGTGTATTACTCTCTCGCAGAGCCCGGTTGCCAAATTCGAAACGTCCAGCGATTGCGCCCACAGGAAAGCTGCCAGCACGGAAGGCTGTAGCTGGTTTTCACTGCCCCTTGGAACTGCATTCGCTGATAGACAGACATTCGCTTTCTACAAAAGCTTTCATTGGTAAAGGTGCAAGACTGTGTATTTTTCTCTCGCAGAGCCCGGCTGCCAAATTCGAAACGTCCAGCGATTGCGCCCACAGGAAAGCTGCCAGCACGGAAAGCAGTAGCTGGTTTTCACTGCCCCTTGGAACTGCATTCGCTGATAGACAGACATTCGCTTTCTGCAAAACCTTGCCTTCGTAAAGGGGCAACACTGTGTATTTCTCTCTCGCAGAGCCCGGCTGCCAAATTCGAAACGTCCAGCGATTGCGCCCACAGGAAAGCTGCCAGCACGGAAAGCAGTAGCTGGTTTTCACTGCCCCTTGGATCTGCATTCGCTGATAGACAGACATTCGCTTTCTACAAAAGCTTTCGTTGGTACAGGGGCAACACTGTGTATTTCTCTCTCGCAGAGCACGGCTGCCAAATTCGAAACGTCCAGCGATTGCGCCCACAGGAAAGCTGCCAGCACGGAAAGCTGTAGCTGGTTTTCACTGTCTCTTGGAACTACATTCGCTGATAGACAGACATTCGCTTTCTACAAAAGCTTTCGTTGGTACAGGGGCAACACTGTGTATTTCTCTCTCGCAGAGCCCGGTTGTCAAATTCGAAACGTCCAGCGATTGCGCCCATAGGAAAGCTGCCAGCAAGGAAAGCTGTAGCTAGTTTTCACTGCCCCTTGGAACAGCATTCGCTGATAGACAGACATTCGCTTTCTACAAAAGCTTTCGTTGGTAAAGGTGCAAGACTGTGTATTTCTCTCTCGCAGAGCCCGGTTGCCAAATTCGAAACGTCCAGCGATTGCGCCCACAGGAAAGCTGCCAGCACGGAAAGCTGTAGCTGGTTTTCACTGTCTCTTGGAACTACATTCGCTGATAGACAGACATTCGCTTTCTACAAAAGCTTTCGTTGGTACAGGGGCAACACTGTGTATTTCTCTCTCGCAGAGCCCGGTTGCCAAATTCGAAACGTCCAGCGATTGCGCCCACAGGAAAGCTGCCAGCAAGGAAAGCTGTAGCTGGTTTTCACTGTCTCTTGGAACTGCATTCGCTGATAGACAGACATTCGCTTTCTCCAAAAGCTTTCATTGGTACAGGGGCAACACTGTGTATTTCTCTCTCGCAGAGCCCGGTTGCCAAATTCGAAACGTCCAGCGATTGCGCCCACAGGAAAGCTGCCAGTACGGAAAGCTGTAGCTGGTTTTCACTGTCTCTTGGAACTGCATTCGCTGATAGACAGACATTCGCTTTCTACAAAAGGTGTCGTTATACAGGGGCAACACTGTGTATTTCTCTCTCGCAGAGCACGGCTGCCAAATTCGAAACGTCCAGCGATTGCGCCCACAGGAAAGCTGCCAGCACGGAAAGCTGTAGCTGGCTTTCACTGCCCCTTGGAACTGCATTCGCTGATAGACAGACATTCGCTTTCTACAAAAGCGTGCGTTGGTACAGGGGCAACACTGTGTATTTCTCTCTCGCAGAGCCCGGTTGCCAAATTCGAAACGTCCAGCGATTGCGCCCACAGGAAATCTGCCAGCACGGAAAGCAGTAGCTGGTTTTCACTGCCCCTTGGAACTGCATTCGCTGATAGACAGACATTCGCTTTCTACAAAAGTGTGCGTTGGTACAGGGGCAACACTGTGTATTTCTCTCTCGCAGAGCCCGGTTGCCAAATTCGAAACGTCCAGCGATTGCGCCCACAGGAAAGCTGCCAGCACGGAAAGCTGTAGCTGGTTTTCACTGCCCCTTGGAACTGCATTCGCTGATAGACAGACATTCGCTTTCTACAAAAGTGTGCGTTGGTACAGGGGCAACACTGTGTATTTCTCTCTCGCAGAGCCCGGTTGCCAAATTCGAAACGTCCAGCGATTGCGCCCACAGGAAAGCTGCCAGCACGGAAAGCTGTAGCTGGTTTTCACTGCCCCTTGGAACTGCATTCGCTGATAGACAGACATTCGCTTTCTACAAAAGCTTTCGTTGGTAAAGGTGCAAGACTGTGTATTTCTCTCTCGCAGAGCCCAGCTGCCAAATTCGAAACGTCCAGCGATTGCGCCCACAGGAAAGCTGCCAGCACGGAAAGCTGTAGCTGGTTTTCACTGCCCCTTGGAACTGCATTCGCTGATAGACAGACATTCGCTTTCTACAAAAGCTGTCGTTGGTACAGGGGCAACACTGTGTATTTCTCTCTCGCAGAGCACGGCTGCCAAATTCGAAACGTCCAGCGATTGCGCCCACAGGAAAGCTGCCAGCACGGAAAGCTGTAGCTGGTTTTCACTGCCCCTTGGAACTGCATTCGCTGATAGACAGACATTCGCTTTCTACAAAAGCGTGCGTTGGTACAGGGGCAACACTGTGTATTACTCTCTCGCAGAGCCCGGTTGCCAAATTCGAAACGTCCAGCGATTGCGCCCACAGGAAAGCTGCCAGCACGGAAGGCTGTAGCTGGTTTTCACTGCCCCTTGGAACTGCATTCGCTGATAGACAGACATTCGCTTTCTACAAAAGCTTTCATTGGTAAAGGTGCAAGACTGTGTATTTTTCTCTCGCAGAGCCCGGCTGCCAAATTCGAAACGTCCAGCGATTGCACCCACAGGAAAGCTGCCAGCACGGAAAGCAGTAGCTGGTTTTCACTGCCCCTTGGAACTGCATTCGCTGATAGACAGACATTCGCTTTCTGCAAAACCTTGCCTTCGTAAAGGGGCAACACTGTGTATTTCTCTCTCGCAGAGCCCGGCTGCCAAATTCGAAACGTCCAGCGATTGCGCCCACAGGAAAGCTGCCAGCACGGAAAGCAGTAGCTGGTTTTCACTGCCCCTTGGATCTGCATTCGCTGATAGACAGACATTCGCTTTCTACAAAAGCTTTCGTTGGTAAAGGGGCAACAGTGTGTATTTCTCTCTCGCAGAGCCCGGTTGCCAAATTCGAAACGTCCAGCGATTGCGCCCACAGGAAAGCTGCCAGCACGGAAAGCTGTAGCTGGTTTTCACTGCCCCTTGGATCTGCATTCGCTGATAGACAGACATTCGCTTTCTACAAAAGCTTTCGTTGGTACAGGGGCAACACTGTGTATTTCTCTCTCGCAGAGCACGGCTGCCAAATTCGAAACGTCCAGCGATTGCGCCCACAGGAAAGCTGCCAGCACGGAAAGCTGTAGCTGGTTTTCACTGTCTCTTGGAACTACATTCGCTGATAGACAGACATTCGCTTTCTACAAAAGCTTTCGTTGGTACAGGGGCAACACTGTGTATTTCTCTCTCGCAGAGCCCGGTTGTCAAATTCGAAACGTCCAGCGATTGCGCCCATAGGAAAGCTGCCAGCAAGGAAAGCTGTAGCTAGTTTTCACTGCCCCTTGGAACAGCATTCGCTGATAGACAGACATTCGCTTTCTACAAAAGCTTTCGTTGGTAAAGGTGCAAGACTGTGTATTTCTCTCTCGCAGAGCCCGGTTGCCAAATTCGAAACGTCCAGCGATTGCGCCCACAGGAAAGCTGCCAGCACGGAAAGCTGTAGCTGGTTTTCACTGTCTCTTGGAACTACATTCGCTGATAGACAGACATTCGCTTTCTACAAAAGCTTTCGTTGGTAAAGGGCAACACTGTGTATTTCTCTCTCGCAGAGCCCGGTTGCCAAATTCGAAACGTCCAGCGATTGCGCCCACAGGAAAGCTGCCAGCAAGGAAAGCTGTAGCTGGTTTTCACTGTCTCTTGGAACTGCATTCGCTGATAGACAGACATTCGCTTTCTACAAAAGCTTTCATTGGTACAGGGGCAACACTGTGTATTTCTCTCTCGCAGAGCCCGGTTGCCAAATTCGAAACGTCCAGCGATTGCGCCCACAGGAAAGCTGCCAGTACGGAAAGCTGTAGCTGGTTTTCACTGTCTCTTGGAACTGCATTCGCTGATAGACAGACATTCGCTTTCTACAAAAGGTGTCGTTATACAGGGGCAACACTGTGTATTTCTCTCTCGCAGAGCACGGCTGCCAAATTCGAAACGTCCAGCAATTGCGCCCACAGGAAAGCTGCCAGCACGGAAAGCAGTAGCTGGTTTTCACTGCCCCTTGGATCTGCATTCACTGATAGACAGACATTCGCTTTCTACAAAAGCTTTCGTTGGTACAGGGGCAACACTGTGTATTTCTCTCTCGCAGAGCCCGGTTGCCAAATTCGAAACGTCCAGCGATTGCGCCCACAGGAAAGCTGCCAGCACGGAAAGCTGTAGCTGGTTTTCACTGCCCCTTGGAACTGCATTCGCTGATAGACAGACATTCGCTTTCTGCAAAACCTTGCCTTCGTAAACGGGCAACACTGTGTATTTCTCTCTCGCAGAGCCCGGCTGCCAAATTCGAAACGTCCAGCGATTGCGCCCACAGGAAAGCTGCCAGCAAGGAAAGCTGTAGCTGGTTTTCACTGTCTCTTGGAACTGCATTCGCTGATAGACAGACATTCGCTTTCTCCAAAAGCTTTCATTGGTACAGGGGCAAGACTGTGTATTTCTCTCTCGCAGAGCCCGGTTGCCAAATTCGAAACGTCCAGCGATTGCGCCCACAGGAAAGCTGCCAGCAAGGAAAGCTGTAGCTGGTTTTCACTGCCCCTTGGAACTGCATTCGCTGATAGACAGACATTCGCTTTCTACAAAAGCTTTCGTTGGTAAAGGTGCAACACTGTGTATTTCTCTCTCGCAGAGCCCGGTTGCCAAATTCGAAACGTCCAGCGATTGCGCCCACAGGAAAGCTGCCAGCACGGAAAGCTGTAGATGGTGTTCACTGCCCCTTGGATCTGCATTCGCTGATAGACAGACATTCGCTTTCTACAACATCTTTCATTGGTACAGGGGCAACAATGTGTATTTCTCTCTCGCAGAGCCCGGCTGCCAAATTCGAAACGTCCAGCGATTGCGCCCACAGGAAAGCTGCCAGCAAGGAAAGCTGTAGCTGGTTTTCACTGTCTCTTGGAACTGCATTTGCTGATAGACAGACATTCGCTTTCTGCAAAACCTTGCCTTCGTAAACGGGCAACACTGTGTATTTCTCTCTCGCAGAGCCCGGCTGCCAAATTCGAAACGTCCAGCGATTGCGCCCACAGGAAAGCTGCCAGCACGGAAAGCTGTAGCTGGTTTTCACTGCCCCTTGGAACTGCATTCGCTGATAGACAGACATTCGGTTTCTACAAAAGCTTTCGTTGGTAAAGGGGCAAGACTGTGTATTTCTCTCTCGCAGAGCCCGGTTGCCAAATTCGAAACGTCCAGCGATTGCGCCCACAGGAAAGCTGCCAGCACGGAAAGCTGTAGCTGGTTTTCACTGCCCCTTGGAACTGCATTCGCTGATAGACAGACATTCGCTTTCTACAAAAGCTTTTGTTGGTAAAGGGGCAAGACTGTGTATTTTCTCTCGCAGAGCCCGGTTGCCAAATTCGAAACGTCCAGCGATTGCGCCCACAGGAAAGCTGCCAGCACGGAAAGCTGTAGCTGGTTTTCACTGCCCCTTGGAACTGCATTCGCTGATAGACAGACATTCGCTTTCTACAAAAGCTTTTGTTGGTAAAGGTGCAACACTGTGTATTTCTCTCTCGCAGAGCCCGGTTGCCAAATTCGAAACGTCCAGCGATTGCGCCCACAGGAAAGCTGCCAGCACGGAAAGCTGTAGCTGGTTTTCACTGCCCCTTGGAACTGCATTCGCTGATAGACAGACATTCGCTTTCTACAAAAGCTTTTGTTGGTAAAGGGGCAACAGTGTGTATTTCTCTCTCGCAGAGCCCGGTTGCCAAATTCGAAACGTCCAGCGATTGTGCCCACAGGAAAGCTGCCAGCACGGAAAGCTGTAGCTGGTTTTCACTGCCCCTTGGAACTGCATTCGCTAATAGACAGACATTCGCTTTCTACAAAAGCTTTCGTTGGTAAAGGGGCAACACTGTGTATTTCTCTCTCGCAGAGCCCGGTTGCCAAATTCGAAACGTCCAGCGATTGCGCCCACAGGAAAGCTGCCAGCACGGAAAGCTGTAGCTGGTTTTCACTGTCTCTTGGAACTACATTCGCTGATAGACAGACATTCGCTTTCTACAAAAGCTTTCGTTGGTAAAGGGGCAACACTGTGTATTTCTCTCTCGCAGAGCCCGGTTGCCAAATTCGAAACGTCCAGCGATTGCGCCCACAGGAAAGCTGCCAGCACGGAAAGCTGTAGCTGGTTTTCACTGCCCCTTGGAACTGCATTCGCTGATAGACAGACATTCGCTTTCTACAAAAGCTTTCGTTGGTAAAGGGGCAAGTCTGTGTATTTCTCTCTCGCAGAGCCCGGTTGCCAAATTCGAAACGTCAAGCGATTGCGCCCACAGGAAAGCTGCCAGCACGGAAAGCTGTAGCTGGTTTTCACTGTCTCTTGGAACTGCATTCGCTGATAGACAGACATTCGCTTTCTACAAAAGCTTTCGTTGGTAAAGGGGCAACACTGTGTATTTCTCTCTCGCAGAGCCCGGTTGCCAAATTCGAAACGTCCAGCGATTGTGCCCACAGGAAAGCTGCCAGCACGGAAAGCTGTAGCTGGTTTTCACTGCCCCTTGGAACTGCATTCGCTGATAGACAGACATTCGCTTTCTACAAACGCTTTCGTTGCTACAGGGGCAACACTGTGTATTTCTCTCTCGCAGAGCCCGGTTGCCAAATTCGAAACGTCCAGCGATTGCGCCCACAGGAAAGCTGCCAGCACGGAAAGCTGTAGCTGGTTTTCACTGCCCCTTGGAACTGCATTCGCTGATAGACAGACATTCGCTTTCTACAAAAGCTTTTGTTGGTAAAGGGGCAAGACTGTGTATTTCTCTCTCGCAGAGCCCGGTTGCCAAATTCGAAACGTCCAGCGATTGCACCCACAGGAAAGCTGCCAGCACGGAAAGCTGTAGCTGGTTTTCACTGCCCCTTGGAACTGCATTCGCTGATAGACAGACATTCGCTTTCTACAAAAGGTTTTGTTGGTAAAGGTGCAACACTGTGTATTTCTCTCTCGCAGAGCCCGGTTGCCAAATTCGAAACGTCCAGCGATTGTGCCCACAGGAAAGCTGCCAGCACGGAAAGCTGTAGCTGGTTTTCACTGCGCCTTGGAACTGCATTCGCTGATAGACAGACATTCGCTTTCTACAAAAGCTTTTGTTGGTAAAGGGGCAACAGTGTGTATTTCTCTCTCGCAGAGCCCGGTTGCCAAATTCGAAACGTCCAGCGATTGCGCCCACAGGAAAGCTGCCAGCACGGAAAGCTGTAGCTGGTTTTCACTGCCCCTTGGAACTGCATTCGCTAATAGACAGACATTCGCTTTCTACAAAAGCTTTCGTTGGTAAAGGGGCAACACTGTGTATTTCTCTCTCGCAGAGCCCGGTTGCCAAATTCGAAACGTCCAGCGATTGCGCCCACAGGAAAGCTGCCAGCACGGAAAGCTGTAGCTGGTTTTCACTGCCCCTTGGAACTGCATTCGCTGATAGACAGACATTCGCTTTCTACAAAAGCTTTCGTTCGTAAAGGGGCAACACTGTGTATTTCTCTCTCGCAGAGCCCGGTTGTCAAATTCGAAACGTCCAGCGATTGCGCCCACAGGAAAGCTGCCAGCACGGAAAGCTGTAGCTGGTTTTCACTGCCCCTTGGAACTGCATTCGCTGATAGACAGACATTCGCTTTCTACAAAAGCTTTCGTTGGTAAAGGGGCAACAGTGTGTATTTCTCTCTCGCAGAGCCCGGTTGCCAAATTCGAAACGTCCAGCGATTGCGCCCACAGGAAAGCTGCCAGCACGGAAAGCTGTAGCTGGTTTTCACTGCCCCTTGGAACTGCATTCGCTGATAGACAGACATTCGCTTTCTACAAAAGCTTTCGTTGGTAAAGGGGCAACAGTGTGTATTTCTCTCTCGCAGAGCCCGGTTGCCAAATTCGAAACGTCCAGCGATTGCGCCCACAGGAAAGCTGCCAGCACGGAAAGCTGTAGCTGGTTTTCACTGCCCCTTGGAACTGCATTCGCTGATAGACAGACATTCGCTTTCTACAAAAGCTTTCGTTGGTAAAGGGGCAAGTCTGTGTATTTCTCTCTCGCAGAGCCCGGTTGCCAAATTCGAAACGTCCAGCGATTGCGCCCACAGGAAAGCTGCCAGCACGGAAAGCTGTAGCTGGTTTTCACTGCCCCTTGGAACTGCATTCGCTGATAGACAGACATTCGCTTTCTACAAACGCTTTCGTTGGTAAAGGGGCAACACTGTGTATTTCTCTCTCGCAGAGCCCGGTTGCCAAATTCGAAACGTCAAGCGATTGCGCCCACAGGAAAGCTGCCAGCACGGAAAGCTGTAGCTGGTTTTCACTGTCTCTTGGAACTGCATTCGCTGATAGACAGACATTCGCTTTCTACAAAAGCTTTCGTTGGTAAAGGTGCAACACTGTGTATTTCTCTCTCGCAGAGCCCGGCTGCCAAATTCGAAACGTCCAGCGATTGCGCCCACAGGAAAGCTGCCAGCAAGGAAAGCTGTAGCTGGTTTTCACTGCCCCTTGGAACTGCATTCGCTGATAGACAGACATTCGCTTTCTACAAAAGCTTTCGTTGGTAAAGGTGCAACACTGTGTATTTCTCTCTCGCAGAGCCCGGCTGCCAAATTCGAAACGTCCAGCGATTGCGCCCACAGGAAAGCTGCCAGCACGGAAAGCTGTAGCTGGTTTTCACTGCCCCTTGGAACTGCATTCGCTGATAGACAGACATTCGCTTTTTGCAAAACCTTGCCTTCGTAAAGGGGCAACACTGTGTATTTCTCTCTCGCAGAGCCCGGCTGCCAAATTCGAAACGTCCAGCGATTGCGCCCACAGGAAAGCTGCCAGCAAGGAAAGCTGTAGCTGGTTTTCACTGCCCCTTGGAACTGCATTCGCTGATAGACAGACATTCGCTTTCTACAAAAGCTTTCGTTGGTAAAGGGGCAACACTGTGTATTTCTCTCTCGCAGAGCCCGGTTGCCAAATTCGAAACGTCCAGCGATTGCGCCCACAGGAAAGCTGCCAGCACGGAAAGCTGTAGCTGGTTTTCACTGCCCCTTGGAACTGCATTCGCTGATAGACAGACATTCGCTTTCTACAAAAGCTTTTGTTGGTAAAGGGGCAACACTGTGTATTTCTCTCTCGCAGAGCCCAGTTGCCAAATTCGAAACGTCCAGCGATTGCGCCCACAGGAAAGCTGCCAGCACGGAAAGCTGTAGCTGGTTTTCACTGCCCCTTGGAACTGCATTCGCTGATAGACAGACATTCGCTTTCTACAAAAGCTTTCGTTGGTAAAGGGGCAACACTGTGTATTTCTCTCTCGCAGAGCCCGGTTGCCAAATTCGAAACGTCCAGCGATTGCGCCCACAGGAAAGCTGCCAGCACGGAAAGCTGTAGCTGGTTTTCACTGTCTCTTGGAACTACATTCGCTGATAGACAGACATTCGCTTTCTACAAAAGCTTTCGTTGGTACAGGGGCAACACTGTGTATTTCTCTCTCGCAGAGCCCGGTTGTCAAATTCGAAACGTCCAGCGATTGCGCCCACAGGAAAGCTGCCAGCACGGAAGGCTGTAGCTGGTTTTCACTGCCCCTTGGAACTGCATTCGCTGATAGACAGACATTCGCTTTCTACAAAAGCTTTCATTGGTAAAGGTGCAAGACTGTGTATTTCTCTCTCGCAGAGCCCGGTTGCCAAATTCGAAACGTCCAGCGATTGCGCCCACAGGAAAGCTGCCAGCACGGAAAGCTGTAGCTGGTTTTCACTGCCCCTTGGAACTGCATTCGCTGATAGACAGACATTCGCTTTCTGCAAAACCTTGCCTTCGTAAAGGGGCAACACTGTGTATTTCTCTCTCGCAGAGCCCGGCTGCCAAATTCGAAACGTCCAGCGATTGCGCCCACAGGAAAGCTGCCAGCACGGAAAGCTGTAGCTGGTTTTCACTGCCCCTTGGAACTGCATTCGCTGATAGACAGACATTCGCTTTCTACAAAAGCTTTCGTTGGTACAGGGGCAACACTGTGTATTTCTCTCTCGCAGAGCCCGGTTGCCAAATTCGAAACGTCCAGCGATTGCGCCCACAGGAAAGCTGCCAGCACGGAAAGCTGTAGCTGGTTTTCACTGCCCCTTGGAACTGCATTCGCTGATAGACAGACATTCGCTTTCTACAAAAGCTTTTGTTGGTAAAGGGGCAACACTGTGTATTTCTCTCTCGCAGAGCCCAGTTGCCAAATTCGAAACGTCCAGCGATTGTGCCCACAGGAAAGCTGCCAGCACGGAAAGCTGTAGCTGGTTTTCACTGCCCCTTGGAACTGCATTCGCTAATAGACAGACATTCGCTTTCTACAAAAGCTTTCGTTGGTAAAGGGGCAACACTGTGTATTTCTCTCTCGCAGAGCCCGGTTGCCAAATTCGAAACGTCCAGCGATTGCGCCCACAGGAAAGCTGCCAGCACGGAAAGCTGTAGCTGGTTTTCACTGTCTCTTGGAACTACATTCGCTGATAGACAGACATTCGCTTTCTACAAAAGCTTTCGTTGGTAAAGGGGCAACACTGTGTATTTCTCTCTCGCAGAGCCCGGTTGCCAAATTCGAAACGTCCAGCGATTGCGCCCACAGGAAAGCTGCCAGCACGGAAAGCTGTAGCTGGTTTTCACTGCCCCTTGGAACTGCATTCGCTGATAGACAGACATTCGCTTTCTACAAAAGCTTTCGTTGGTAAAGGGGCAAGTCTGTGTATTTCTCTCTCGCAGAGCCCGGTTGCCAAATTCGAAACGTCAAGCGATTGCGCCCACAGGAAAGCTGCCAGCACGGAAAGCTGTAGCTGGTTTTCACTGTCTCTTGGAACTGCATTCGCTGATAGACAGACATTCGCTTTCTACAAAAGCTTTCGTTGGTAAAGGGGCAACACTGTGTATTTCTCTCTCGCAGAGCCCGGTTGCCAAATTCGAAACGTCCAGCGATTGTGCCCACAGGAAAGCTGCCAGCACGGAAAGCTGTAGCTGGTTTTCACTGCCCCTTGGAACTGCATTCGCTGATAGACAGACATTCGCTTTCTACAAACGCTTTCGTTGCTACAGGGGCAACACTGTGTATTTCTCTCTCGCAGAGCCCGGTTGCCAAATTCGAAACGTCCAGCGATTGCGCCCACAGGAAAGCTGCCAGCACGGAAAGCTGTAGCTGGTTTTCACTGCCCCTTGGAACTGCATTCGCTGATAGACAGACATTCGCTTTCTACAAAAGCTTTTGTTGGTAAAGGGGCAAGACTGTGTATTTCTCTCTCGCAGAGCCCGGTTGCCAAATTCGAAACGTCCAGCGATTGCACCCACAGGAAAGCTGCCAGCACGGAAAGCTGTAGCTGGTTTTCACTGCCCCTTGGAACTGCATTCGCTGATAGACAGACATTCGCTTTCTACAAAAGGTTTTGTTGGTAAAGGTGCAACACTGTGTATTTCTCTCTCGCAGAGCCCGGTTGCCAAATTCGAAACGTCCAGCGATTGCGCCCACAGGAAAGCTGCCAGCACGGAAAGCTGTAGCTGGTTTTCACTGCGCCTTGGAACTGCATTCGCTGATAGACAGACATTCGCTTTCTACAAAAGCTTTTGTTGGTAAAGGGGCAACAGTGTGTATTTCTCTCTCGCAGAGCCCGGTTGCCAAATTCGAAACGTCCAGCGATTGCGCCCACAGGAAAGCTGCCAGCACGGAAAGCTGTAGCTGGTTTTCACTGCCCCTTGGAACTGCATTCGCTAATAGACAGACATTCGCTTTCTACAAAAGCTTTCGTTGGTAAAGGGGCAACACTGTGTATTTCTCTCTCGCAGAGCCCGGTTGCCAAATTCGAAACGTCCAGCGATTGCGCCCACAGGAAAGCTGCCAGCACGGAAAGCTGTAGCTGGTTTTCACTGCCCCTTGGAACTGCATTCGCTGATAGACAGACATTCGCTTTCTACAAAAGCTTTCGTTCGTAAAGGGGCAACACTGTGTATTTCTCTCTCGCAGAGCCCGGTTGCCAAATTCGAAACGTCCAGCGATTGCGCCCACAGGAAAGCTGCCAGCACGGAAAGCTGTAGCTGGTTTTCACTGCCCCTTGGAACTGCATTCGCTGATAGACAGACATTCGCTTTCTACAAAAGCTTTTGTTGGTAAAGGGGCAACAGTGTGTATTTCTCTCTCGCAGAGCCCGGTTGCCAAATTCAAAACGTCCAGCGATTGTGCCCACAGGAAAGCTGCCAGCACGGAAAGCTGTAGCTGGTTTTCACTGCCCCTTGGAACTGCATTCGCTAATAGACAGACATTCGCTTTCTACAAAAGCTTTCGTTGGTAAAGGGGCAACACTGTGTATTTCTCTCTCGCAGAGCCCGGTTGCCAAATTCGAAACGTCCAGCGATTGCGCCCACAGGAAAGCTGCCAGCACGGAAAGCTGTAGCTGGTTTTCACTGTCTCTTGGAACTGCATTCGCTGATAGACAGACATTCGCTTTCTACAAAAGCTTTCGTTGGTAAAGGGGCAACACTGTGTATTTCTCTCTCGCAGAGCCCGGTTGCCAAATTCGAAACGTCCAGCGATTGCGCCCACAGGAAAGCTGCCAGCACGGAAAGCTGTAGCTGGTTTTCACTGCCCCTTGGAACTGCATTCGCTGATAGACAGACATTCGCTTTCTACAAAAGCTTTCGTTGGTAAAGGGGCAAGTCTGTGTATTTCTCTCTCGCAGAGCCCGGTTGCCAAATTCGAAACGTCAAGCGATTGCGCCCACAGGAAAGCTGCCAGCACGGAAAGCTGTAGCTGGTTTTCACTGTCTCTTGGAACTGCATTCGCTGATAGACAGACATTCGCTTTCTACAAAAGCTTTCGTTGGTAAAGGGGCAACACTGTGTATTTCTCTCTCGCAGAGCCCGGTTGCCAAATTCGAAACGTCCAGCGATTGTGCCCACAGGAAAGCTGCCAGCACGGAAAGCTGTAGCTGGTTTTCACTGCCCCTTGGAACTGCATTCGCTGATAGACAGACATTCGCTTTCTACAAACGCTTTCGTTGCTACAGGGGCAACACTGTGTATTTCTCTCTCGCAGAGCCCGGTTGCCAAATTCGAAACGTCCAGCGATTGCGCCCACAGGAAAGCTGCCAGCACGGAAAGCTGTAGCTGGTTTTCACTGCCCCTTGGAACTGCATTCGCTGATAGACAGACATTCGCTTTCTACAAAAGCTTTTGTTGGTAAAGGGGCAAGACTGTGTATTTCTCTCTCGCAGAGCCCGGTTGCCAAATTCGAAACGTCCAGCGATTGCACCCACAGGAAAGCTGCCAGCACGGAAAGCTGTAGCTGGTTTTCACTGCCCCTTGGAACTGCATTCGCTGATAGACAGACATTCGCTTTCTACAAAAGGTTTTGTTGGTAAAGGTGCAACACTGTGTATTTCTCTCTCGCAGAGCCCGGTTGCCAAATTCGAAACGTCCAGCGATTGCGCCCACAGGAAAGCTGCCAGCACGGAAAGCTGTAGCTGGTTTTCACTGCGCCTTGGAACTGCATTCGCTGATAGACAGACATTCGCTTTCTACAAAAGCTTTTGTTGGTAAAGGGGCAACAGTGTGTATTTCTCTCTCGCAGAGCCCGGTTGCCAAATTCGAAACGTCCAGCGATTGCGCCCACAGGAAAGCTGCCAGCACGGAAAGCTGTAGCTGGTTTTCACTGCGCCTTGGAACTGCATTCGCTGATAGACAGACATTCGCTTTCTACAAAAGCTTTCGTTGGTAAAGGGGCAAGTCTGTGTATTTCTCTCTCGCAGAGCCCGGTTGCCAAATTCGAAACGTCCAGCGATTGCGCCCACAGGAAAGCTGCCAGCACGGAAAGCTGTAGCTGGTTTTCACTGCCCCTTGGAACTGCATTCGCTGATAGACAGACATTCGCTTTCTACAAACGCTTTCGTTGGTAAAGGGGCAACACTGTGTATTTCTCTCTCGCAGAGCCCGGTTGCCAAATTCGAAACGTCAAGCGATTGCGCCCACAGGAAAGCTGCCAGCACGGAAAGCTGTAGCTGGTTTTCACTGTCTCTTGGAACTGCATTCGCTGATAGACAGACATTCGCTTTCTACAAAAGCTTTCGTTGGTAAAGGTGCAACACTGTGTATTTCTCTCTCGCAGAGCCCGGCTGCCAAATTCGAAACGTCCAGCGATTGCGCCCACAGGAAAGCTGCCAGCAAGGAAAGCTGTAGCTGGTTTTCACTGCCCCTTGGAACTGCATTCGCTGATAGACAGACATTCGCTTTCTACAAAAGCTTTCGTTGGTAAAGGTGCAACACTGTGTATTTCTCTCTCGCAGAGCCCGGCTGCCAAATTCGAAACGTCCAGCGATTGCGCCCACAGGAAAGCTGCCAGCACGGAAAGCTGTAGCTGGTTTTCACTGCCCCTTGGAACTGCATTCGCTGATAGACAGACATTCGCTTTCTGCAAAACCTTGCCTTCGTAAAGGGGCAACACTGTGTATTTCTCTCTCGCAGAGCCCGGCTGCCAAATTCGAAACGTCCAGCGATTGCGCCCACAGGAAAGCTGCCAGCAAGGAAAGCTGTAGCTGGTTTTCACTGCCCCTTGGAACTGCATTCGCTGATAGACAGACATTCGCTTTCTACAAAAGCTTTCGTTGGTAAAGGGGCAACACTGTGTATTTCTCTCTCGCAGAGCCCGGTTGCCAAATTCGAAACGTCCAGCGATTGCGCCCACAGGAAAGCTGCCAGCACGGAAAGCTGTAGCTGGTTTTCACTGCCCCTTGGAACTGCATTCGCTGATAGACAGACATTCGCTTTCTACAAAAGCTTTTGTTGGTAAAGGGGCAACACTGTGTATTTCTCTCTCGCAGAGCCCAGTTGCCAAATTCGAAACGTCCAGCGATTGCGCCCACAGGAAAGCTGCCAGCACGGAAAGCTGTAGCTGGTTTTCACTGCCCCTTGGAACTGCATTCGCTGATAGACAGACATTCGCTTTCTGCAAAACCTTGCCTTCGTAAAGGGGCAACACTGTGTATTTCTCTCTCGCAGAGCCCGGCTGCCAAATTCGAAACGTCCAGCGATTGCGCCCACAGGAAAGCTGCCAGCACGGAAAGCTGTAGCTGGTTTTCACTGCCCCTTGGAACTGCATTCGCTGATAGACAGACATTCGCTTTCTACAAAAGCTTTCGTTGGTACAGGGGCAACACTGTGTATTTCTCTCTCGCAGAGCCCGGTTGCCAAATTCGAAACGTCCAGCGATTGCGCCCACAGGAAAGCTGCCAGCACGGAAAGCTGTAGCTGGTTTTCACTGCCCCTTGGAACTGCATTCGCTGATAGACAGACATTCGCTTTCTACAAAAGCTTTTGTTGGTAAAGGGGCAACACTGTGTATTTCTCTCTCGCAGAGCCCAGTTGCCAAATTCGAAACGTCCAGCGATTGCGCCCACAGGAAAGCTGCCAGCACGGAAAGCTGTAGCTGGTTTTCACTGCCCCTTGGAACTGCATTCGCTGATAGACAGACATTCGCTTTCTACAAAAGCTTTCGTTGGTAAAGGGGCAAGACTGTGTATTTCTCTCTCGCAGAGCCCGGTTGCCAAATTCGAAACGTCCAGCGATTGCGCCCACAGGAAAGCTGCCAGCACGGAAAGCTGTAGCTGGTTTTCACTGTCTCTTGGAACTACATTCGCTGATAGACAGACATTCGCTTTCTACAAAAGCTTTCGTTGGTACAGGGGCAACACTGTGTATTTCTCTCTCGCAGAGCCCGGTTGTCAAATTCGAAACGTCCAGCGATTGCGCCCACAGGAAAGCTGCCAGCACGGAAGGCTGTAGCTGGTTTTCACTGCCCCTTGGAACTGCATTCGCTGATAGACAGACATTCGCTTTCTACAAAAGCTTTCATTGGTAAAGGTGCAAGACTGTGTATTTCTCTCTCGCAGAGCCCGGTTGCCAAATTCGAAACGTCCAGCGATTGCGCCCACAGGAAAGCTGCCAGCACGGAAAGCTGTAGCTGGTTTTCACTGTCTCTTGGAACTGCATTCGCTGATAGACAGACATTCGCTTTCTGCAAAACCTTGCCTTCGTAAAGGGGCAACACTGTGTATTTCTCTCTCGCAGAGCCCGGCTGCCAAATTCGAAACGTCCAGCGATTGCGCCCACAGGAAAGCTGCCAGCAAGGAAAGCTGTAGCTGGTTTTCACTGTCTCTTGGAACTGCATTCGCTGATAGACAGACATTCGCTTTCTCCAAAAGCTTTCATTGGTACAGGGGCAACACTGTGTATTTCTCTCTCGCAGAGCCCGGTTGCCAAATTCGAAACGTCCAGCGATTGCGCCCACAGGAAAGCTGCCAGCACGGAAAGCTGTAGCTGGTTTTCACTGTCTCTTGGAACTGCATTCGCTGATAGACAGACATTCGCTTTCTACAAAAGGTTTCGTTATACAGGGGCAACACTGTGTATTTCTCTCTCGCAGAGCCCGGTTGCCAAATTCGAAACGTCCAGTGATTGCGCCCACAGGAAAGCTGCCAGCACGGAAAGCTGTAGCTGGCTTTCACTGCCCCTTGGAACTGCATTCGCTGATAGACAGACATTCGCTTTCTACAAAAGCGTGCGTTGGTACAGGGGCAACACTGTGTATTTCTCTCTCGCAGAGCCCGGTTGCCAAATTCGAAACGTCCAGCGATTGCGCCCACAGGAAATCTGCCAGCACGGAAAGCAGTAGCTGGTTTTCACTGCCCCTTGGAACTGCATTCGCTGATAGACAGACATTCACTTTCTACAAAAGCTTTCGTTGGTACAGGGGCAACACTGTGTATTTCTCTCTCGCAGAGCCCGGTTGCCAAATTCGAAACGTCCAGCGATTGCGCCCACAGGAAAGCTGCCAGCACGGAAAGCTGTAGCTGGTTTTCACTGCCCCTTGGAACTGCATTCGCTGATAGACAGACATTCGCTTTCTACAAAAGTGTGCGTTGGTACAGGGGCAACACTGTGTATTTCTCTCTCGCAGAGCCCGGTTGCCAAATTCGAAACGTCCAGCGATTGCGCCCACAGGAAAGCTGCCAGCACGGAAAGCTGTAGATGGTGTTCACTGCCCCTTGGATCTGCATTCGCTGATAGACAGACATTCGCTTTCTACAACATCTTTCATTGGTACAGGGGCAACACTGTGTATTTCTCTCTCGCAGAGCCCGGCTGCCAAATTCGAAACGTCCAGCGATTGCGCCCACAGGAAAGCTGCCAGCAAGGAAAGCTGTAGCTGGTTTTCACTGTCTCTTGGAACTGCATTTGCTGATAGACAGACATTCGCTTTCTGCAAAACCTTGCCTTCGTAAAGGGGCAACACTGTGTATTTCTCTCTCGCAGAGCCCGGCTGCCAAATTCGAAACGTCCAGCGATTGCGCCCACAGGAAAGCTGCCAGCACGGAAAGCTGTAGCTGGTTTTCACTGCCCCTTGGAACTGCATTCGCTGATAGACAGACATTCGCTTTCTACAAAAGCTTTTGTTGGTAAAGGGGCAAGACTGTGTATTTTCTCTCGCAGAGCCCGGTTGCCAAATTCGAAACGTCCAGCGATTGCGCCCACAGGAAAGCTGCCAGCACGGAAAGCTGTAGCTGGTTTTCACTGCCCCTTGGAACTGCATTCGCTGATAGACAGACATTCGCTTTCTACAAAAGCTTTCGTTGCTACAGGGGCAACACTGTGTATTTCTCTCTCGCAGAGCCCGGTTGCCAAATTCGAAACGTCCAGCGATTGCGCCCACAGGAAAGCTGCCAGCACGGAAAGCTGTAGCTGGTTTTCACTGCCCCTTGGAACTGCATTCGCTGATAGACAGACATTCGCTTTCTACAAAAGCTTTCGTTGGTAAAGGTGCAACACTGTGTATTTCTCTCTCGCAGAGCCCGGTTGCCAAATTCGAAACGTCCAGCGATTGTGCCCACAGGAAAGCTGCCAGCACGGAAAGCTGTAGATGGTTTTCACTGCCCCTTGGAACTGCATTCGCTGATAGACAGACATTCGCTTTCTACAAAAGCGTGCGTTGGTACAGGGGCAACACTGTGTATTTCTCTCTCGCAGAGCCCGGTTGCCAAATTCGAAACGTCCAGCGATTGCGCCCACAGGAAATCTGCCAGCACGGAAAGCAGTAGCTGGTTTTCACTGCCCCTTGGAACTGCATTCGCTGATAGACAGACATTCGCTTTCTACAAAAGCTTTCATTGGTAAAGGTGCAAGACTGTGTATTTTTCTCTCGCAGAGCCCGGCTGCCAAATTCGAAACGTCCAGCGATTGCGCCCACAGGAAAGCTGCCAGCACGGAAAGCAGTAGCTGGTTTTCACTGCCCCTTGGAACTGCATTCGCTGATAGACAGACATTCGCTTTCTGCAAAACCTTGCCTTCGTAAAGGGGCAACACTCTGTATTTCTCTCTCGCAGAGCCCGGCTGCCAAATTCGAAACGTCCAGCGATTGCGCCCACAGGAAAGCTGCCAGCACGGAAAGCTGTAGCTGGTTTTCACTGTCTCTTGGAACTACATTCGCTGATAGACAGACATTCGCTTTCTACAAAAGCTTTCGTTGGTACAGGGGCAACACTGTGTATTTCTCTCTCGCAGAGCCCGGTTGTCAAATTCGAAACGTCCAGCGATTGCGCCCATAGGAAAGCTGCCAGCAAGGAAAGCTGTAGCTAGTTTTCACTGCCCCTTGGAACAGCATTCGCTGATAGACAGACATTCGCTTTCTACAAAAGCTTTCGTTGGTAAAGGTGCAAGACTGTGTATTTCTCTCTCGCAGAGCCCGGTTGCCAAATTCGAAACGTCCAGCGATTGCGCCCACAGGAAAGCTGCCAGCACGGAAAGCTGTAGCTGGTTTTCACTGTCTCTTGGAACTACATTCGCTGATAGACAGACATTCGCTTTCTACAAAAGCTTTCGTTGGTACAGGGGCAACACTGTGTATTTCTCTCTCGCAGAGCCCGGTTGTCAAATTCGAAACGTCCAGCGATTGCGCCCACAGGAAAGCTGCCAGCACGGAAGGCTGTAGCTGGTTTTCACTGCCCCTTGGAACTGCATTCGCTGATAGACAGACATTCGCTTTCTACAAAAGCTTTCATTGGTAAAGGTGCAAGACTGTGTATTTCTCTCTCGCAGAGCCCGGTTGCCAAATTCGAAACGTCCAGCGATTGCGCCCACAGGAAAGCTGCCAGCACGGAAAGCTGTAGCTGGTTTTCACTGTCTCTTGGAACTGCATTCGCTGATAGACAGACATTCGCTTTCTGCAAAACCTTGCCTTCGTAAAGGGGCAACACTGTGTATTTCTCTCTCGCAGAGCCCGGCTGCCAAATTCGAAACGTCCAGCGATTGCGCCCACAGGAAAGCTGCCAGCAAGGAAAGCTGTAGCTGGTTTTCACTGTCTCTTGGAACTGCATTCGCTGATAGACAGACATTCGCTTTCTCCAAAAGCTTTCATTGGTACAGGGGCAACACTGTGTATTTCTCTCTCGCAGAGCCCGGTTGCCAAATTCGAAACGTCCAGCGATTGCGCCCACAGGAAAGCTGCCAGCACGGAAAGCTGTAGCTGGTTTTCACTGTCTCTTGGAACTGCATTCGCTGATAGACAGACATTCGCTTTCTACAAAAGGTTTCGTTATACAGGGGCAACACTGTGTATTTCTCTCTCGCAGAGCCCGGTTGCCAAATTCGAAACGTCCAGCGATTGCGCCCACAGGAAAGCTGCCAGCACGGAAAGCTGTAGCTGGCTTTCACTGCCCCTTGGAACTGCATTCGCTGATAGACAGACATTCGCTTTCTACAAAAGCGTGCGTTGGTACAGGGGCAACACTGTGTATTTCTCTCTCGCAGAGCCCGGTTGCCAAATTCGAAACGTCCAGCGATTGCGCCCACAGGAAATCTGCCAGCACGGAAAGCAGTAGCTGGTTTTCACTGCCCCTTGGAACTGCATTCGCTGATAGACAGACATTCACTTTCTACAAAAGCTTTCGTTGGTACAGGGGCAACACTGTGTATTTCTCTCTCGCAGAGCCCGGTTGCCAAATTCGAAACGTCCAGCGATTGCGCCCACAGGAAAGCTGCCAGCACGGAAAGCAGTAGCTGGTTTTCACTGCCCCTTGGATCTCATTCGCTGATAGACAGACATTCGCTTTCTACAAAAGCTTTCGTTGGTACAGGGGCAACACTGTGTATTTCTCTCTCGCAGAGCACGGCTGCCAAATTCGAAACGTCCAGCGATTGCGCCCACAGGAAAGCTGCCAGCACGGAAAGCTGTAGCTGGTTTTCACTGTCTCTTGGAACTACATTCGCTGATAGACAGACATTCGCTTTCTACAAAAGCTTTCGTTGGTACAGGGGCAACACTGTGTATTTCTCTCTCGCAGAGCCCGGTTGTCAAATTCGAAACGTCCAGCGATTGCGCCCATAGGAAAGCTGCCAGCAAGGAAAGCTGTAGCTAGTTTTCACTGCCCCTTGGAACAGCATTCGCTGATAGACAGACATTCGCTTTCTACAAAAGCTTTCGTTGGTAAAGGTGCAAGACTGTGTATTTCTCTCTCGCAGAGCCCGGTTGCCAAATTCGAAACGTCCAGCGATTGCGCCCACAGGAAAGCTGCCAGCACGGAAAGCTGTAGCTGGTTTTCACTGTCTCTTGGAACTACATTCGCTGATAGACAGACATTCGCTTTCTACAAAAGCTTTCGTTGGTACAGGGGCAACACTGTGTATTTCTCTCTCGCAGAGCCCGGTTGTCAAATTCGAAACGTCCAGCGATTGCGCCCACAGGAAAGCTGCCAGCACGGAAGGCTGTAGCTGGTTTTCACTGCCCCTTGGAACTGCATTCGCTGATAGACAGACATTCGCTTTCTACAAAAGCTTTCATTGGTAAAGGTGCAAGACTGTGTATTTCTCTCTCGCAGAGCCCGGTTGCCAAATTCGAAACGTCCAGCGATTGCGCCCACAGGAAAGCTGCCAGCACGGAAAGCTGTAGCTGGTTTTCACTGTCTCTTGGAACTGCATTCGCTGATAGACAGACATTCGCTTTCTGCAAAACCTTGCCTTCGTAAAGGGGCAACACTGTGTATTTCTCTCTCGCAGAGCCCGGCTGCCAAATTCGAAACGTCCAGCGATTGCGCCCACAGGAAAGCTGCCAGCAAGGAAAGCTGTAGCTGGTTTTCACTGTCTCTTGGAACTGCATTCGCTGATAGACAGACATTCGCTTTCTCCAAAAGCTTTCATTGGTACAGGGGCAACACTGTGTATTTCTCTCTCGCAGAGCCCGGTTGCCAAATTCGAAACGTCCAGCGATTGCGCCCACAGGAAAGCTGCCAGCACGGAAAGCTGTAGCTGGTTTTCACTGTCTCTTGGAACTACATTCGCTGATAGACAGACATTCGCTTTCTACAAAAGCTTTCGTTGGTAAAGGGGCAAGTCTGTGTATTTCTCTCTCGCAGAGCCCGGTTGCCAAATTCGAAACGTCCAGCGATTGCGCCCACAGGAAAGCTGCCAGCAAGGAAAGCTGTAGCTGGTTTTCACTGTCTCTTGGAACTGCATTCGCTGATAGACAGACATTCGCTTTCTCCAAAAGCTTTCATTGGTACAGGGGCAACACTGTGTATTTCTCTCTCGCAGAGCCCGGTTGCCAAATTCGAAACGTCCAGCGATTGCGCCCACAGGAAAGCTGCCAGCACGGAAAGCTGTAGCTGGTTTTTACTGTCTCTTGGAACTGCATTCGCTGATAGACAGACATTCGCTTTCTACAAAAGGTTTCGTTATACAGGGGCAACACTGTGTATTTCTCTCTCGCAGAGCCCGGTTGCCAAATTCGAAACGTCCAGCGATTGCGCCCACAGGAAAGCTGCCAGCACGGAAAGCTGTAGCTGGCTTTCACTGCCCCTTGGAACTGCATTCGCTGATAGACAGACATTCGCTTTCTACAAAAGCGTGCGTTGGTACAGGGGCAACACTGTGTATTTCTCTCTCGCAGAGCCCGGTTGCCAAATTCGAAACGTCCAGCGATTGCGCCCACAGGAAATCTGCCAGCACGGAAAGCAGTAGCTGGTTTTCACTGCCCCTTGGAACTGCATTCGCTGATAGACAGACATTCGCTTTCTACAAAAGCTTTCATTGGTAAAGGTGCAAGACTGTGTATTTTTCTCTCGCAGAGCCCGGCTGCCAAATTCGAAACGTCCAGCGATTGCGCCCACAGGAAAGCTGCCAGCACGGAAAGCAGTAGCTGGTTTTCACTGCCCCTTGGAACTGCATTCGCTGATAGACAGACATTCGCTTTCTGCAAAACCTTGCCTTCGTAAAGGGGCAACACTCTGTATTTCTCTCTCGCAGAGCCCGGCTGCCAAATTCGAAACGTCCAGCGATTGCGCCCACAGGAAAGCTGCCAGCACGGAAAGCTGTAGCTGGTTTTCACTGTCTCTTGGAACTACATTCGCTGATAGACAGACATTCGCTTTCTACAAAAGCTTTCGTTGGTACAGGGGCAACACTGTGTATTTCTCTCTCGCAGAGCCCGGTTGTCAAATTCGAAACGTCCAGCGATTGCGCCCATAGGAAAGCTGCCAGCAAGGAAAGCTGTAGCTAGTTTTCACTGCCCCTTGGAACAGCATTCGCTGATAGACAGACATTCGCTTTCTACAAAAGCTTTCGTTGGTAAAGGTGCAAGACTGTGTATTTCTCTCTCGCAGAGCCCGGTTGCCAAATTCGAAACGTCCAGCGATTGCGCCCACAGGAAAGCTGCCAGCACGGAAAGCTGTAGCTGGTTTTCACTGTCTCTTGGAACTACATTCGCTGATAGACAGACATTCGCTTTCTACAAAAGCTTTCGTTGGTACAGGGGCAACACTGTGTATTTCTCTCTCGCAGAGCCCGGTTGTCAAATTCGAAACGTCCAGCGATTGCGCCCACAGGAAAGCTGCCAGCACGGAAGGCTGTAGCTGGTTTTCACTGCCCCTTGGAACTGCATTCGCTGATAGACAGACATTCGCTTTCTACAAAAGCTTTCATTGGTAAAGGTGCAAGACTGTGTATTTCTCTCTCGCAGAGCCCGGTTGCCAAATTCGAAACGTCCAGCGATTGCGCCCACAGGAAAGCTGCCAGCACGGAAAGCTGTAGCTGGTTTTCACTGTCTCTTGGAACTGCATTCGCTGATAGACAGACATTCGCTTTCTGCAAAACCTTGCCTTCGTAAAGGGGCAACACTGTGTATTTCTCTCTCGCAGAGCCCGGCTGCCAAATTCGAAACGTCCAGCGATTGCGCCCACAGGAAAGCTGCCAGCAAGGAAAGCTGTAGCTGGTTTTCACTGTCTCTTGGAACTGCATTCGCTGATAGACAGACATTCGCTTTCTCCAAAAGCTTTCATTGGTACAGGGGCAACACTGTGTATTTCTCTCTCGCAGAGCCCGGTTGCCAAATTCGAAACGTCCAGCGATTGCGCCCACAGGAAAGCTGCCAGCACGGAAAGCTGTAGCTGGTTTTCACTGTCTCTTGGAACTGCATTCGCTGATAGACAGACATTCGCTTTCTACAAAAGGTTTCGTTATACAGGGGCAACACTGTGTATTTCTCTCTCGCAGAGCCCGGTTGCCAAATTCGAAACGTCCAGCGATTGCGCCCACAGGAAAGCTGCCAGCACGGAAAGCTGTAGCTGGCTTTCACTGCCCCTTGGAACTGCATTCGCTGATAGACAGACATTCGCTTTCTACAAAAGCGTGCGTTGGTACAGGGGCAACACTGTGTATTTCTCTCTCGCAGAGCCCGGTTGCCAAATTCGAAACGTCCAGCGATTGCGCCCACAGGAAATCTGCCAGCACGGAAAGCAGTAGCTGGTTTTCACTGCCCCTTGGAACTGCATTCGCTGATAGACAGACATTCACTTTCTACAAAAGCTTTCGTTGGTACAGGGGCAACACTGTGTATTTCTCTCTCGCAGAGCCCGGTTGCCAAATTCGAAACGTCCAGCGATTGCGCCCACAGGAAAGCTGCCAGCACGGAAAGCAGTAGCTGGTTTTCACTGCCCCTTGGATCTCATTCGCTGATAGACAGACATTCGCTTTCTACAAAAGCTTTCGTTGGTACAGGGGCAACACTGTGTATTTCTCTCTCGCAGAGCACGGCTGCCAAATTCGAAACGTCCAGCGATTGCGCCCACAGGAAAGCTGCCAGCACGGAAAGCTGTAGCTGGTTTTCACTGCCCCTTGGAACTGCATTCGCTGATAGACAGACATTCGCTTTCTACAAAAGCTGTCGTTGGTACAGGGGCAACACTGTGTATTTCTCTCTCGCAGAGCACGGCTGCCAAATTCGAAACGTCCAGCGATTGCGCCCACAGGAAAGCTGCCAGCACGGAAAGCTGTAGCTGGTTTTCACTGCCCCTTGGAACTGCATTCGCTGATAGACAGACATTCGCTTTCTACAAAAGCGTGCGTTGGTACAGGGGCAACACTGTGTATTACTCTCTCGCAGAGCCCGGTTGCCAAATTCGAAACGTCCAGCGATTGCGCCCACAGGAAAGCTGCCAGCACGGAAGGCTGTAGCTGGTTTTCACTGTCTCTTGGAACTACATTCGCTGATAGACAGACATTCGCTTTCTACAAAAGCTTTCGTTGGTACAGGGGCAACACTGTGTATTTCTCTCTCGCAGAGCCCGGTTGTCAAATTCGAAACGTCCAGCGATTGCGCCCACAGGAAAGCTGCCAGCACGGAAGGCTGTAGCTGGTTTTCACTGCCCCTTGGAACTGCATTCGCTGATAGACAGACATTCGCTTTCTACAAAAGCTTTCATTGGTAAAGGTGCAAGACTGTGTATTTCTCTCTCGCAGAGCCCGGCTGCCAAATTCGAAACGTCCAGCGATTGCGCCCACAGGAAAGCTGCCAGCACGGAAAGCAGTAGCTGGTTTTCACTGCCCCTTGGAACTGCATTCGCTGATAGACAGACATTCGCTTTCTGCAAAACCTTGCCTTCGTAAAGGGGCAACACTCTGTATTTCTCTCTCGCAGAGCCCGGCTGCCAAATTCGAAACGTCCAGCGATTGCGCCCACAGGAAAGCTGCCAGCACGGAAAGCAGTAGCTGGTTTTCACTGCCCCTTGGAACTGCATTCGCTGATAGACAGACATTCGCTTTCTGCAAAACCTTGCCTTCGTAAAGGGGCAACACTGTGTATTTCGCTCTCGCAGAGCCCGGCTGCCAAATTCGAAACGTCCAGCGATTGCGCCCAGAGGAAAGCTGCCAGCACGGAAAGCTGTAGCTGGTTTTCACTGTCTCTTGGAACTACATTCGCTGATAGACAGACATTCGCTTTCTACAAAAGCTTTCGTTGGTACAGGGGCAACACTGTGTATTTCTCTCTCGCAGAGCCCGGTTGCCAAATTCGAAACGTCCAGCGATTGCACCCATAGGAAAGCTGCCAGCAAGGAAAGCTGTAGCTAGTTTTCCTGCCCCTTGGAACAGCATTCGCTGATAGACAGACATTCGCTTTCTACAAAAGCTTTCGTTGGTAAAGGTGCAAGACTGTGTATTTCTCTCTCGCAGAGCCCGGTTGCCAAATTCGAAACGTCCAGCGATTGCGCCCACAGGAAAGCTGCCAGCACGGAAAGCTGTAGCTGGTTTTCACTGTCTCTTGGAACTACATTCGCTGATAGACAGACATTCGCTTTCTACAAAAGCTTTCGTTGGTAAAGGGGCAAGTCTGTGTATTTCTCTCTCGCAGAGCCCGGTTGCCAAATTCGAAACGTCCAGCGATTGCGCCCACAGGAAAGCTGCCAGCAAGGAAAGCTGTAGCTGGTTTTCACTGTCTCTTGGACCTGCATTCGCTGATAGACAGACATTCGCTTTCTCCAAAAGCTTTCATTGGTACAGGGGCAACACTGTGTATTTCTCTCTCGCAGAGCCCGGTTGCCAAATTCGAAACGTCCAGCGATTGCGCCCACAGGAAAGCTGCCAGCACGGAAAGCTGTAGCTGGCTTTCACTGCCCCTTGGAACTGCATTCGCTGATAGACAGACATTCGCTTTCTACAAAAGCGTGCGTTGGTACAGGGGCAACACTGTGTATTTCTCTCTCGCAGAGCCCGGTTGCCAAATTCGAAACGTCCAGCGATTGCGCCTACAGGAAATCTGCCAGCACGGAAAGCAGTAGCTGGTTTTCACTGCCCCTTGGAACTGCATTCGCTGATAGACAGACATTCGCTTTCTACAAAAGTGTGCGTTGGTACAGGGGCAACACTGTGTATTTCTCTCTCGCAGAGCCCGGTTGCCAAATTCGAAACGTCCAGCGATTGCGCCCACAGGAAAGCTGCCAGCACGGAAAGCTGTAGCTGGTTTTCACTGCCCCTTAGAACTGCATTCGCTGATAGACAGACATTCGCTTTCTACAAAAGTGTGCGTTGGTACAGGGGCAACACTGGGTATTTCTCTCTCGCAGAGCCCGGTTGCCAAATTCGAAACGTCCAGCGATTGCGCCCACAGGAAAGCTGCCAGCACGGAAAGCTGTAGCTGGTTTTCACTGCCCCTTGGAACTGCATTCGCTGATAGACAGACATTCGCTTTCTACAAAAGCTTTCGTTGGTAAAGGTGCAAGACTGTGTATTTCTCTCTCGCAGAGCCCAGCTGCCAAATTCGAAACGTCCAGCGATTACGCCCACAGGAAAGCTGCCAGCACGGAAAGCTGTAGCTGGTTTTCACTGCCCCTTGGAACTGCATTCGCTGATAGACAGACATTCGCTTTCTACAAAAGCTGTCGTTGGTACAGGGGCAACACTGTGTATTTCTCTCTCGCAGAGCACGGCTGCCAAATTCGAAACGTCCAGCGATTGCGCCCACAGGAAAGCTGCCAGCACGGAAAGCTGTAGCTGGTTTTCACTGCCCCTTGGAACTGCATTCGCTGATAGACAGACATTCGCTTTCTACAAAAGCGTGCGTTGGTACAGGGGCAACACTGTGTATTACTCTCTCGCAGAGCCCGGTTGCCAAATTCGAAACGTCCAGCGATTGCGCCCACAGGAAAGCTGCCAGCACGGAAGGCTGTAGCTGGTTTTCACTGCCCCTTGGAACTGCATTCGCTGATAGACAGACATTCGCTTTCTACAAAAGCTTTCATTGGTAAAGGTGCAAGACTGTGTATTTTTCTCTCGCAGAGCCCGGCTGCCAAATTCGAAACGTCCAGCGATTGCGCCCACAGGAAAGCTGCCAGCACGGAAAGCAGTAGCTGTTTTTCACTGCCCCTTGGAACTGCATTCGCTGATAGACAGACATTCGCTTTCTGCAAAACCTTGCCTTCGTAAAGGGGCAACACTGTGTATTTCTCTCTCGCAGAGCCCGGCTGCCAAATTCGAAACGTCCAGCGATTGCGCCCACAGGAAAGCTGCCAGCACGGAAAGCAGTAGCTGGTTTTCACTGCCCCTTGGATCTGCATTCGCTGATAGACAGACATTCGCTTTCTACAAAAGCTTTCGTTGGTACAGGGGCAACACTGTGTATTTCTCTCTCGCAGAGCACGGCTGCCAAATTCGAAACGTCCAGCGATTGCGCCCACAGGAAAGCTGCCAGCACGGAAAGCTGTAGCTGGTTTTCACTGTCTCTTGGAACTACATTCGCTGATAGACAGACATTCGCTTTCTACAAAAGCTTTCGTTGGTACAGGGGCAACACTGTGTATTTCTCTCTCGCAGAGCCCGGTTGTCAAATTCGAAACGTCCAGCGATTGCGCCCATAGGAAAGCTGCCAGCAAGGAAAGCTGTAGCTAGTTTTCACTGCCCCTTGGAACAGCATTCGCTGATAGACAGACATTCGCTTTCTACAAAAGCTTTCGTTGGTAAAGGTGCAAGACTGTGTATTTCTCTCTCGCAGAGCCCGGTTGCCAAATTCGAAACGTCCAGCGATTGCGCCCACAGGAAAGCTGCCAGCACGGAAAGCTGTAGCTGGTTTTCACTGTCTCTTGGAACTACATTCGCTGATAGACAGACATTCGCTTTCTACAAAAGCTTTCGTTGGTACAGGGGCAACACTGTGTATTTCTCTCTCGCAGAGCCCGGTTGCCAAATTCGAAACGTCCAGCGATTGCGCCCACAGGAAAGCTGCCAGCAAGGAAAGCTGTAGCTGGTTTTCACTGTCTCTTGGAACTGCATTCGCTGATAGACAGACATTCGCTTTCTCCAAAAGCTTTCATTGGTACAGGGGCAACACTGTGTATTTCTCTCTCGCAGAGCCCGGTTGCCAAATTCGAAACGTCCAGCGATTGCGCCCACAGGAAAGCTGCCAGTACGGAAAGCTGTAGCTGGTTTTCACTGTCTCTTGGAACTGCATTCGCTGATAGACAGACATTCGCTTTCTACAAAAGGTGTCGTTATACAGGGGCAACACTGTGTATTTCTCTCTCGCAGAGCACGGCTGCCAAATTCGAAACGTCCAGCGATTGCGCCCACAGGAAAGCTGCCAGCACGGAAAGCTGTAGCTGGCTTTCACTGCCCCTTGGAACTGCATTCGCTGATAGACAGACATTCGCTTTCTACAAAAGCGTGCGTTGGTACAGGGGCAACACTGTGTATTTCTCTCTCGCAGAGCCCGGTTGCCAAATTCGAAACGTCCAGCGATTGCGCCCACAGGAAATCTGCCAGCACGGAAAGCAGTAGCTGGTTTTCACTGCCCCTTGGAACTGCATTCGCTGATAGACAGACATTCGCTTTCTACAAAAGTGTGCGTTGGTACAGGGGCAACACTGTGTATTTCTCTCTCGCAGAGCCCGGTTGCCAAATTCGAAACGTCCAGCGATTGCGCCCACAGGAAAGCTGCCAGCACGGAAAGCTGTAGCTGGTTTTCACTGCCCCTTGGAACTGCATTCGCTGATAGACAGACATTCGCTTTCTACAAAAGCTTTCGTTGGTAAAGGTGCAAGACTGTGTATTTCTCTCTCGCAGAGCCCAGCTGCCAAATTCGAAACGTCCAGCGATTGCGCCCACAGGAAAGCTGCCAGCACGGAAAGCTGTAGCTGGTTTTCACTGCCCCTTGGAACTGCATTCGCTGATAGACAGACATTCGCTTTCTACAAAAGCTGTCGTTGGTACAGGGGCAACACTGTGTATTTCTCTCTCGCAGAGCACGGCTGCCAAATTCGAAACGTCCAGCGATTGCGCCCACAGGAAAGCTGCCAGCACGGAAAGCTGTAGCTGGTTTTCACTGCCCCTTGGAACTGCATTCGCTGATAGACAGACATTCGCTTTCTACAAAAGCGTGCGTTGGTACAGGGGCAACACTGTGTATTACTCTCTCGCAGAGCCCGGTTGCCAAATTCGAAACGTCCAGCGATTGCGCCCACAGGAAAGCTGCCAGCACGGAAAGCTGTAGCTGGTTTTCACTGCCCCTTGGAACTGCATTCGCTGATAGACAGACATTCGCTTTCTACAAAAGCTTTCATTGGTAAAGGTGCAAGACTGTGTATTTTTCTCTCGCAGAGCCCGGCTGCCAAATTCGAAACGTCCAGCGATTGCACCCACAGGAAAGCTGCCAGCACGGAAAGCAGTAGCTGGTTTTCACTGCCCCTTGGAACTGCATTCGCTGATAGACAGACATTCGCTTTCTGCAAAACCTTGCCTTCGTAAAGGGGCAACACTGTGTATTTCTCTCTCGCAGAGCCCGGCTGCCAAATTCGAAACGTCCAGCGATTGCGCCCACAGGAAAGCTGCCAGCACGGAAAGCAGTAGCTGGTTTTCACTGCCCCTTGGATCTGCATTCGCTGATAGACAGACATTCGCTTTCTACAAAAGCTTTCGTTGGTAAAGGGGCAACAGTGTGTATTTCTCTCTCGCAGAGCCCGGTTGCCAAATTCGAAACGTCCAGCGATTGCGCCCACAGGAAAGCTGCCAGCACGGAAAGCTGTAGCTGGTTTTCACTGCCCCTTGGATCTGCATTCGCTGATAGACAGACATTCGCTTTCTACAAAAGCTTTCGTTGGTACAGGGGCAACACTGTGTATTTCTCTCTCGCAGAGCACGGCTGCCAAATTCGAAACGTCCAGCGATTGCGCCCACAGGAAAGCTGCCAGCACGGAAAGCTGTAGCTGGTTTTCACTGTCTCTTGGAACTACATTCGCTGATAGACAGACATTCGCTTTCTACAAAAGCTTTCGTTGGTACAGGGGCAACACTGTGTATTTCTCTCTCGCAGAGCCCGGTTGTCAAATTCGAAACGTCCAGCGATTGCGCCCATAGGAAAGCTGCCAGCAAGGAAAGCTGTAGCTAGTTTTCACTGCCCCTTGGAACAGCATTCGCTGATAGACAGACATTCGCTTTCTACAAAAGCTTTCGTTGGTAAAGGTGCAAGACTGTGTATTTCTCTCTCGCAGAGCCCGGTTGCCAAATTCGAAACGTCCAGCGATTGCGCCCACAGGAAAGCTGCCAGCACGGAAAGCTGTAGCTGGTTTTCACTGTCTCTTGGAACTACATTCGCTGATAGACAGACATTCGCTTTCTACAAAAGCTTTCGTTGGTAAAGGGCAACACTGTGTATTTCTCTCTCGCAGAGCCCGGTTGCCAAATTCGAAACGTCCAGCGATTGCGCCCACAGGAAAGCTGCCAGCAAGGAAAGCTGTAGCTGGTTTTCACTGTCTCTTGGAACTGCATTCGCTGATAGACAGACATTCGCTTTCTACAAAAGCTTTCATTGGTACAGGGGCAACACTGTGTATTTCTCTCTCGCAGAGCCCGGTTGCCAAATTCGAAACGTCCAGCGATTGCGCCCACAGGAAAGCTGCCAGTACGGAAAGCTGTAGCTGGTTTTCACTGTCTCTTGGAACTGCATTCGCTGATAGACAGACATTCGCTTTCTACAAAAGGTGTCGTTATACAGGGGCAACACTGTGTATTTCTCTCTCGCAGAGCACGGCTGCCAAATTCGAAACGTCCAGCAATTGCGCCCACAGGAAAGCTGCCAGCACGGAAAGCAGTAGCTGGTTTTCACTGCCCCTTGGATCTGCATTCACTGATAGACAGACATTCGCTTTCTACAAAAGCTTTCGTTGGTACAGGGGCAACACTGTGTATTTCTCTCTCGCAGAGCCCGGTTGCCAAATTCGAAACGTCCAGCGATTGCGCCCACAGGAAAGCTGCCAGCACGGAAAGCTGTAGCTGGTTTTCACTGCCCCTTGGAACTGCATTCGCTGATAGACAGACATTCGCTTTCTGCAAAACCTTGCCTTCGTAAACGGGCAACACTGTGTATTTCTCTCTCGCAGAGCCCGGCTGCCAAATTCGAAACGTCCAGCGATTGCGCCCACAGGAAAGCTGCCAGCAAGGAAAGCTGTAGCTGGTTTTCACTGTCTCTTGGAACTGCATTCGCTGATAGACAGACATTCGCTTTCTCCAAAAGCTTTCATTGGTACAGGGGCAAGACTGTGTATTTCTCTCTCGCAGAGCCCGGTTGCCAAATTCGAAACGTCCAGCGATTGCGCCCACAGGAAAGCTGCCAGCAAGGAAAGCTGTAGCTGGTTTTCACTGCCCCTTGGAACTGCATTCGCTGATAGACAGACATTCGCTTTCTACAAAAGCTTTCGTTGGTAAAGGTGCAACACTGTGTATTTCTCTCTCGCAGAGCCCGGTTGCCAAATTCGAAACGTCCAGCGATTGCGCCCACAGGAAAGCTGCCAGCACGGAAAGCTGTAGATGGTGTTCACTGCCCCTTGGATCTGCATTCGCTGATAGACAGACATTCGCTTTCTACAACATCTTTCATTGGTACAGGGGCAACAATGTGTATTTCTCTCTCGCAGAGCCCGGCTGCCAAATTCGAAACGTCCAGCGATTGCGCCCACAGGAAAGCTGCCAGCAAGGAAAGCTGTAGCTGGTTTTCACTGTCTCTTGGAACTGCATTTGCTGATAGACAGACATTCGCTTTCTGCAAAACCTTGCCTTCGTAAACGGGCAACACTGTGTATTTCTCTCTCGCAGAGCCCGGCTGCCAAATTCGAAACGTCCAGCGATTGCGCCCACAGGAAAGCTGCCAGCACGGAAAGCTGTAGCTGGTTTTCACTGCCCCTTGGAACTGCATTCGCTGATAGACAGACATTCGGTTTCTACAAAAGCTTTCGTTGGTAAAGGGGCAAGACTGTGTATTTCTCTCTCGCAGAGCCCGGTTGCCAAATTCGAAACGTCCAGCGATTGCGCCCACAGGAAAGCTGCCAGCACGGAAAGCTGTAGCTGGTTTTCACTGCCCCTTGGAACTGCATTCGCTGATAGACAGACATTCGCTTTCTACAAAAGCTTTTGTTGGTAAAGGGGCAAGACTGTGTATTTTCTCTCGCAGAGCCCGGTTGCCAAATTCGAAACGTCCAGCGATTGCGCCCACAGGAAAGCTGCCAGCACGGAAAGCTGTAGCTGGTTTTCACTGCCCCTTGGAACTGCATTCGCTGATAGACAGACATTCGCTTTCTACAAAAGCTTTTGTTGGTAAAGGTGCAACACTGTGTATTTCTCTCTCGCAGAGCCCGGTTGCCAAATTCGAAACGTCCAGCGATTGCGCCCACAGGAAAGCTGCCAGCACGGAAAGCTGTAGCTGGTTTTCACTGCCCCTTGGAACTGCATTCGCTGATAGACAGACATTCGCTTTCTACAAAAGCTTTTGTTGGTAAAGGGGCAACAGTGTGTATTTCTCTCTCGCAGAGCCCGGTTGCCAAATTCGAAACGTCCAGCGATTGTGCCCACAGGAAAGCTGCCAGCACGGAAAGCTGTAGCTGGTTTTCACTGCCCCTTGGAACTGCATTCGCTAATAGACAGACATTCGCTTTCTACAAAAGCTTTCGTTGGTAAAGGGGCAACACTGTGTATTTCTCTCTCGCAGAGCCCGGTTGCCAAATTCGAAACGTCCAGCGATTGCGCCCACAGGAAAGCTGCCAGCACGGAAAGCTGTAGCTGGTTTTCACTGTCTCTTGGAACTACATTCGCTGATAGACAGACATTCGCTTTCTACAAAAGCTTTCGTTGGTAAAGGGGCAACACTGTGTATTTCTCTCTCGCAGAGCCCGGTTGCCAAATTCGAAACGTCCAGCGATTGCGCCCACAGGAAAGCTGCCAGCACGGAAAGCTGTAGCTGGTTTTCACTGCCCCTTGGAACTGCATTCGCTGATAGACAGACATTCGCTTTCTACAAAAGCTTTCGTTGGTAAAGGGGCAAGTCTGTGTATTTCTCTCTCGCAGAGCCCGGTTGCCAAATTCGAAACGTCAAGCGATTGCGCCCACAGGAAAGCTGCCAGCACGGAAAGCTGTAGCTGGTTTTCACTGTCTCTTGGAACTGCATTCGCTGATAGACAGACATTCGCTTTCTACAAAAGCTTTTGTTGGTAAAGGGGCAACACTGTGTATTTCTCTCTCGCAGAGCCCGGTTGCCAAATTCGAAACGTCCAGCGATTGTGCCCACAGGAAAGCTGCCAGCACGGAAAGCTGTAGCTGGTTTTCACTGCCCCTTGGAACTGCATTCGCTGATAGACAGACATTCGCTTTCTACAAAAGCTTTCGTTGCTACAGGGGCAACACTGTGTATTTCTCTCTCGCAGAGCCCGGTTGCCAAATTCGAAACGTCCAGCGATTGCGCCCACAGGAAAGCTGCCAGCACGGAAAGCTGTAGCTGGTTTTCACTGCCCCTTGGAACTGCATTCGCTGATAGACAGACATTCGCTTTCTACAAAAGCTTTTGTTGGTAAAGGGGCAAGACTGTGTATTTCTCTCTCGCAGAGCCCGGTTGCCAAATTCGAAACGTCCAGCGATTGCACCCACAGGAAAGCTGCCAGCACGGAAAGCTGTAGCTGGTTTTCACTGCCCCTTGGAACTGCATTCGCTGATAGACAGACATTCGCTTTCTACAAAAGGTTTTGTTGGTAAAGGTGCAACACTGTGTATTTCTCTCTCGCAGAGCCCGGTTGCCAAATTCGAAACGTCCAGCGATTGTGCCCACAGGAAAGCTGCCAGCACGGAAAGCTGTAGCTGGTTTTCACTGCGCCTTGGAACTGCATTCGCTGATAGACAGACATTCGCTTTCTACAAAAGCTTTTGTTGGTAAAGGGGCAACAGTGTGTATTTCTCTCTCGCAGAGCCCGGTTGCCAAATTCGAAACGTCCAGCGATTGCGCCCACAGGAAAGCTGCCAGCACGGAAAGCTGTAGCTGGTTTTCACTGCCCCTTGGAACTGCATTCGCTAATAGACAGACATTCGCTTTCTACAAAAGCTTTCGTTGGTAAAGGGGCAACAGTGTGTATTTCTCTCTCGCAGAGCCCGGTTGCCAAATTCGAAACGTCCAGCGATTGCGCCCACAGGAAAGCTGCCAGCACGGAAAGCTGTAGCTGGTTTTCACTGCCCCTTGGAACTGCATTCGCTGATAGACAGACATTCGCTTTCTACAAAAGCTTTCGTTGGTAAAGGGGCAACACTGTGTATTTCTCTCTCGCAGAGCCCGGTTGTCAAATTCGAAACGTCCAGCGATTGCGCCCACAGGAAAGCTGCCAGCACGGAAAGCTGTAGCTGGTTTTCACTGCCCCTTGGAACTGCATTCGCTGATAGACAGACATTCGCTTTCTACAAAAGCTTTCGTTGGTAAAGGGGCAACAGTGTGTATTTCTCTCTCGCAGAGCCCGGTTGCCAAATTCGAAACGTCCAGCGATTGCGCCCACAGGAAAGCTGCCAGCACGGAAAGCTGTAGCTGGTTTTCACTGCCCCTTGGAACTGCATTCGCTGATAGACAGACATTCGCTTTCTACAAAAGCTTTCGTTGGTAAAGGGGCAACAGTGTGTATTTCTCTCTCGCAGAGCCCGGTTGCCAAATTCGAAACGTCCAGCGATTGCGCCCACAGGAAAGCTGCCAGCACGGAAAGCTGTAGCTGGTTTTCACTGCCCCTTGGAACTGCATTCGCTGATAGACAGACATTCGCTTTCTACAAAAGCTTTCGTTGGTAAAGGGGCAAGTCTGTGTATTTCTCTCTCGCAGAGCCCGGTTGCCAAATTCGAAACGTCCAGCGATTGCGCCCACAGGAAAGCTGCCAGCACGGAAAGCTGTAGCTGGTTTTCACTGCCCCTTGGAACTGCATTCGCTGATAGACAGACATTCGCTTTCTACAAACGCTTTCGTTGGTAAAGGGGCAACACTGTGTATTTCTCTCTCGCAGAGCCCGGTTGCCAAATTCGAAACGTCAAGCGATTGCGCCCACAGGAAAGCTGCCAGCACGGAAAGCTGTAGCTGGTTTTCACTGTCTCTTGGAACTGCATTCGCTGATAGACAGACATTCGCTTTCTACAAAAGCTTTCGTTGGTAAAGGTGCAACACTGTGTATTTCTCTCTCGCAGAGCCCGGCTGCCAAATTCGAAACGTCCAGCGATTGCGCCCACAGGAAAGCTGCCAGCAAGGAAAGCTGTAGCTGGTTTTCACTGCCCCTTGGAACTGCATTCGCTGATAGACAGACATTCGCTTTCTACAAAAGCTTTCGTTGGTAAAGGTGCAACACTGTGTATTTCTCTCTCGCAGAGCCCGGCTGCCAAATTCGAAACGTCCAGCGATTGCGCCCACAGGAAAGCTGCCAGCACGGAAAGCTGTAGCTGGTTTTCACTGCCCCTTGGAACTGCATTCGCTGATAGACAGACATTCGCTTTTTGCAAAACCTTGCCTTCGTAAAGGGGCAACACTGTGTATTTCTCTCTCGCAGAGCCCGGCTGCCAAATTCGAAACGTCCAGCGATTGCGCCCACAGGAAAGCTGCCAGCAAGGAAAGCTGTAGCTGGTTTTCACTGCCCCTTGGAACTGCATTCGCTGATAGACAGACATTCGCTTTCTACAAAAGCTTTCGTTGGTAAAGGGGCAACACTGTGTATTTCTCTCTCGCAGAGCCCGGTTGCCAAATTCGAAACGTCCAGCGATTGCGCCCACAGGAAAGCTGCCAGCACGGAAAGCTGTAGCTGGTTTTCACTGCCCCTTGGAACTGCATTCGCTGATAGACAGACATTCGCTTTCTACAAAAGCTTTTGTTGGTAAAGGGGCAACACTGTGTATTTCTCTCTCGCAGAGCCCAGTTGCCAAATTCGAAACGTCCAGCGATTGCGCCCACAGGAAAGCTGCCAGCACGGAAAGCTGTAGCTGGTTTTCACTGCCCCTTGGAACTGCATTCGCTGATAGACAGACATTCGCTTTCTACAAAAGCTTTCGTTGGTAAAGGGGCAACACTGTGTATTTCTCTCTCGCAGAGCCCGGTTGCCAAATTCGAAACGTCCAGCGATTGCGCCCACAGGAAAGCTGCCAGCACGGAAAGCTGTAGCTGGTTTTCACTGTCTCTTGGAACTACATTCGCTGATAGACAGACATTCGCTTTCTACAAAAGCTTTCGTTGGTACAGGGGCAACACTGTGTATTTCTCTCTCGCAGAGCCCGGTTGTCAAATTCGAAACGTCCAGCGATTGCGCCCACAGGAAAGCTGCCAGCACGGAAGGCTGTAGCTGGTTTTCACTGCCCCTTGGAACTGCATTCGCTGATAGACAGACATTCGCTTTCTACAAAAGCTTTCATTGGTAAAGGTGCAAGACTGTGTATTTCTCTCTCGCAGAGCCCGGTTGCCAAATTCGAAACGTCCAGCGATTGCGCCCACAGGAAAGCTGCCAGCACGGAAAGCTGTAGCTGGTTTTCACTGCCCCTTGGAACTGCATTCGCTGATAGACAGACATTCGCTTTCTGCAAAACCTTGCCTTCGTAAAGGGGCAACACTGTGTATTTCTCTCTCGCAGAGCCCGGCTGCCAAATTCGAAACGTCCAGCGATTGCGCCCACAGGAAAGCTGCCAGCACGGAAAGCTGTAGCTGGTTTTCACTGCCCCTTGGAACTGCATTCGCTGATAGACAGACATTCGCTTTCTACAAAAGCTTTCGTTGGTACAGGGGCAACACTGTGTATTTCTCTCTCGCAGAGCCCGGTTGCCAAATTCGAAACGTCCAGCGATTGCGCCCACAGGAAAGCTGCCAGCACGGAAAGCTGTAGCTGGTTTTCACTGCCCCTTGGAACTGCATTCGCTGATAGACAGACATTCGCTTTCTACAAAAGCTTTTGTTGGTAAAGGGGCAACACTGTGTATTTCTCTCTCGCAGAGCCCAGTTGCCAAATTCGAAACGTCCAGCGATTGTGCCCACAGGAAAGCTGCCAGCACGGAAAGCTGTAGCTGGTTTTCACTGCCCCTTGGAACTGCATTCGCTAATAGACAGACATTCGCTTTCTACAAAAGCTTTCGTTGGTAAAGGGGCAACACTGTGTATTTCTCTCTCGCAGAGCCCGGTTGCCAAATTCGAAACGTCCAGCGATTGCGCCCACAGGAAAGCTGCCAGCACGGAAAGCTGTAGCTGGTTTTCACTGTCTCTTGGAACTACATTCGCTGATAGACAGACATTCGCTTTCTACAAAAGCTTTCGTTGGTAAAGGGGCAACACTGTGTATTTCTCTCTCGCAGAGCCCGGTTGCCAAATTCGAAACGTCCAGCGATTGCGCCCACAGGAAAGCTGCCAGCACGGAAAGCTGTAGCTGGTTTTCACTGCCCCTTGGAACTGCATTCGCTGATAGACAGACATTCGCTTTCTACAAAAGCTTTCGTTGGTAAAGGGGCAAGTCTGTGTATTTCTCTCTCGCAGAGCCCGGTTGCCAAATTCGAAACGTCAAGCGATTGCGCCCACAGGAAAGCTGCCAGCACGGAAAGCTGTAGCTGGTTTTCACTGTCTCTTGGAACTGCATTCGCTGATAGACAGACATTCGCTTTCTACAAAAGCTTTCGTTGGTAAAGGGGCAACACTGTGTATTTCTCTCTCGCAGAGCCCGGTTGCCAAATTCGAAACGTCCAGCGATTGTGCCCACAGGAAAGCTGCCAGCACGGAAAGCTGTAGCTGGTTTTCACTGCCCCTTGGAACTGCATTCGCTGATAGACAGACATTCGCTTTCTACAAACGCTTTCGTTGCTACAGGGGCAACACTGTGTATTTCTCTCTCGCAGAGCCCGGTTGCCAAATTCGAAACGTCCAGCGATTGCGCCCACAGGAAAGCTGCCAGCACGGAAAGCTGTAGCTGGTTTTCACTGCCCCTTGGAACTGCATTCGCTGATAGACAGACATTCGCTTTCTACAAAAGCTTTTGTTGGTAAAGGGGCAAGACTGTGTATTTCTCTCTCGCAGAGCCCGGTTGCCAAATTCGAAACGTCCAGCGATTGCACCCACAGGAAAGCTGCCAGCACGGAAAGCTGTAGCTGGTTTTCACTGCCCCTTGGAACTGCATTCGCTGATAGACAGACATTCGCTTTCTACAAAAGGTTTTGTTGGTAAAGGTGCAACACTGTGTATTTCTCTCTCGCAGAGCCCGGTTGCCAAATTCGAAACGTCCAGCGATTGCGCCCACAGGAAAGCTGCCAGCACGGAAAGCTGTAGCTGGTTTTCACTGCCCCTTGGAACTGCATTCGCTAATAGACAGACATTCGCTTTCTACAAAAGCTTTCGTTGGTAAAGGGGCAACACTGTGTATTTCTCTCTCGCAGAGCCCGGTTGCCAAATTCGAAACGTCCAGCGATTGCGCCCACAGGAAAGCTGCCAGCACGGAAAGCTGTAGCTGGTTTTCACTGCCCCTTGGAACTGCATTCGCTGATAGACAGACATTCGCTTTCTACAAAAGCTTTCGTTCGTAAAGGGGCAACACTGTGTATTTCTCTCTCGCAGAGCCCGGTTGCCAAATTCGAAACGTCCAGCGATTGCGCCCACAGGAAAGCTGCCAGCACGGAAAGCTGTAGCTGGTATTCACTGCCCCTTGGAACTGCATTCGCTGATAGACAGACATTCGCTTTCTACAAAAGCTTTTGTTGGTAAAGGGGCAACAGTGTGTATTTCTCTCTCGCAGAGCCCGGTTGCCAAATTCGAAACGTCCAGCGATTGTGCCCACAGGAAAGCTGCCAGCACGGAAAGCTGTAGCTGGTTTTCACTGCCCCTTGGAACTGCATTCGCTAATAGACAGACATTCGCTTTCTACAAAAGCTTTCGTTGGTAAAGGGGCAACACTGTGTATTTCTCTCTCGCAGAGCCCGGTTGCCAAATTCGAAACGTCCAGCGATTGCGCCCACAGGAAAGCTGCCAGCACGGAAAGCTGTAGCTGGTTTTCACTGCCCCTTGGAACTGCATTCGCTGATAGACAGACATTCGCTTTCTACAAAAGCTTTTGTTGGTAAAGGGGCAAGACTGTGTATTTCTCTCTCGCAGAGCCCGGTTGCCAAATTCGAAACGTCCAGCGATTGCGCCCACAGGAAAGCTGCCAGCACGGAAAGCTGTAGCTGGTTTTCACTGCCCCTTGGAACTGCATTCGCTGATAGACAGACATTCGCTTTCTACAAAAGCTTTCGTTGGTAAAGGGGCAAGTCTGTGTATTTCTCTCTCGCAGAGCCCGGTTGCCAAATTCGAAACGTCAAGCGATTGCGCCCACAGGAAAGCTGCCAGCACGGAAAGCTGTAGCTGGTTTTCACTGTCTCTTGGAACTGCATTCGCTGATAGACAGACATTCGCTTTCTACAAAAGCTTTCGTTGGTAAAGGGGCAACACTGTGTATTTCTCTCTCGCAGAGCCCGGTTGCCAAATTCGAAACGTCCAGCGATTGTGCCCACAGGAAAGCTGCCAGCACGGAAAGCTGTAGCTGGTTTTCACTGCCCCTTGGAACTGCATTCGCTGATAGACAGACATTCGCTTTCTACAAACGCTTTCGTTGCTACAGGGGCAACACTGTGTATTTCTCTCTCGCAGAGCCCGGTTGCCAAATTCGAAACGTCCAGCGATTGCGCCCACAGGAAAGCTGCCAGCACGGAAAGCTGTAGCTGGTTTTCACTGCCCCTTGGAACTGCATTCGCTGATAGACAGACATTCGCTTTCTACAAAAGCTTTTGTTGGTAAAGGGGCAAGACTGTGTATTTCTCTCTCGCAGAGCCCGGTTGCCAAATTCGAAACGTCCAGCGATTGCACCCACAGGAAAGCTGCCAGCACGGAAAGCTGTAGCTGGTTTTCACTGCCCCTTGGAACTGCATTCGCTGATAGACAGACATTCGCTTTCTACAAAAGGTTTTGTTGGTAAAGGTGCAACACTGTGTATTTCTCTCTCGCAGAGCCCGGTTGCCAAATTCGAAACGTCCAGCGATTGCGCCCACAGGAAAGCTGCCAGCACGGAAAGCTGTAGCTGGTTTTCACTGCGCCTTGGAACTGCATTCGCTGATAGACAGACATTCGCTTTCTACAAAAGCTTTTGTTGGTAAAGGGGCAACAGTGTGTATTTCTCTCTCGCAGAGCCCGGTTGCCAAATTCGAAACGTCCAGCGATTGCGCCCACAGGAAAGCTGCCAGCACGGAAAGCTGTAGCTGGTTTTCACTGCGCCTTGGAACTGCATTCGCTGATAGACAGACATTCGCTTTCTACAAAAGCTTTCGTTGGTAAAGGGGCAAGTCTGTGTATTTCTCTCTCGCAGAGCCCGGTTGCCAAATTCGAAACGTCCAGCGATTGCGCCCACAGGAAAGCTGCCAGCACGGAAAGCTGTAGCTGGTTTTCACTGCCCCTTGGAACTGCATTCGCTGATAGACAGACATTCGCTTTCTACAAACGCTTTCGTTGGTAAAGGGGCAACACTGTGTATTTCTCTCTCGCAGAGCCCGGTTGCCAAATTCGAAACGTCAAGCGATTGCGCCCACAGGAAAGCTGCCAGCACGGAAAGCTGTAGCTGGTTTTCACTGTCTCTTGGAACTGCATTCGCTGATAGACAGACATTCGCTTTCTACAAAAGCTTTCGTTGGTAAAGGTGCAACACTGTGTATTTCTCTCTCGCAGAGCCCGGCTGCCAAATTCGAAACGTCCAGCGATTGCGCCCACAGGAAAGCTGCCAGCAAGGAAAGCTGTAGCTGGTTTTCACTGCCCCTTGGAACTGCATTCGCTGATAGACAGACATTCGCTTTCTACAAAAGCTTTCGTTGGTAAAGGTGCAACACTGTGTATTTCTCTCTCGCAGAGCCCGGCTGCCAAATTCGAAACGTCCAGCGATTGCGCCCACAGGAAAGCTGCCAGCACGGAAAGCTGTAGCTGGTTTTCACTGCCCCTTGGAACTGCATTCGCTGATAGACAGACATTCGCTTTCTGCAAAACCTTGCCTTCGTAAAGGGGCAACACTGTGTATTTCTCTCTCGCAGAGCCCGGCTGCCAAATTCGAAACGTCCAGCGATTGCGCCCACAGGAAAGCTGCCAGCAAGGAAAGCTGTAGCTGGTTTTCACTGCCCCTTGGAACTGCATTCGCTGATAGACAGACATTCGCTTTCTACAAAAGCTTTCGTTGGTAAAGGGGCAACACTGTGTATTTCTCTCTCGCAGAGCCCGGTTGCCAAATTCGAAACGTCCAGCGATTGCGCCCACAGGAAAGCTGCCAGCACGGAAAGCTGTAGCTGGTTTTCACTGCCCCTTGGAACTGCATTCGCTGATAGACAGACATTCGCTTTCTACAAAAGCTTTTGTTGGTAAAGGGGCAACACTGTGTATTTCTCTCTCGCAGAGCCCAGTTGCCAAATTCGAAACGTCCAGCGATTGCGCCCACAGGAAAGCTGCCAGCACGGAAAGCTGTAGCTGGTTTTCACTGCCCCTTGGAACTGCATTCGCTGATAGACAGACATTCGCTTTCTGCAAAACCTTGCCTTCGTAAAGGGGCAACACTGTGTATTTCTCTCTCGCAGAGCCCGGCTGCCAAATTCGAAACGTCCAGCGATTGCGCTCACAGGAAAGCTGCCAGCACGGAAAGCTGTAGCTGGTTTTCACTGCCCCTTGGAACTGCATTCGCTGATAGACAGACATTCGCTTTCTACAAAAGCTTTCGTTGGTACAGGGGCAACACTGTGTATTTCTCTCTCGCAGAGCCCGGTTGCCAAATTCGAAACGTCCAGCGATTGCGCCCACAGGAAAGCTGCCAGCACGGAAAGCTGTAGCTGGTTTTCACTGCCCCTTGGAACTGCATTCGCTGATAGACAGACATTCGCTTTCTACAAAAGCTTTTGTTGGTAAAGGGGCAACACTGTGTATTTCTCTCTCGCAGAGCCCAGTTGCCAAATTCGAAACGTCCAGCGATTGCGCCCACAGGAAAGCTGCCAGCACGGAAAGCTGTAGCTGGTTTTCACTGCCCCTTGGAACTGCATTCGCTGATAGACAGACATTCGCTTTCTACAAAAGCTTTCGTTGGTAAAGGGGCAAGACTGTGTATTTCTCTCTCGCAGAGCCCGGTTGCCAAATTCGAAACGTCCAGCGATTGCGCCCACAGGAAAGCTGCCAGCACGGAAAGCTGTAGCTGGTTTTCACTGTCTCTTGGAACTACATTCGCTGATAGACAGACATTCGCTTTCTACAAAAGCTTTCGTTGGTACAGGGGCAACACTGTGTATTTCTCTCTCGCAGAGCCCGGTTGTCAAATTCGAAACGTCCAGCGATTGCGCCCACAGGAAAGCTGCCAGCACGGAAGGCTGTAGCTGGTTTTCACTGCCCCTTGGAACTGCATTCGCTGATAGACAGACATTCGCTTTCTACAAAAGCTTTCATTGGTAAAGGTGCAAGACTGTGTATTTCTCTCTCGCAGAGCCCGGTTGCCAAATTCGAAACGTCCAGCGATTGCGCCCACAGGAAAGCTGCCAGCACGGAAAGCTGTAGCTGGTTTTCACTGTCTCTTGGAACTGCATTCGCTGATAGACAGACATTCGCTTTCTGCAAAACCTTGCCTTCGTAAAGGGGCAACACTGTGTATTTCTCTCTCGCAGAGCCCGGCTGCCAAATTCGAAACGTCCAGCGATTGCGCCCACAGGAAAGCTGCCAGCAAGGAAAGCTGTAGCTGGTTTTCACTGTCTCTTGGAACTGCATTCGCTGATAGACAGAC
Source organism: Mycteria americana (assembly GCF_035582795.1). Classification (NCBI taxonomy): domain Eukaryota; kingdom Metazoa; phylum Chordata; class Aves; order Ciconiiformes; family Ciconiidae; genus Mycteria; species Mycteria americana. Next base: position 25,313,398 of record NC_134372.1, read on the forward strand.
ATTCGCTTTCTCCAAAAGCTTTCATTGGTACAGGGGCAACACTCTGTATTTCTCTCTCGCAGAGCCCGGTTGCCAAATTCGAAACGTCCAGCGATTGCGCCCACAGGAAAGCTGCCAGCACGGAAAGCTGTAGCTGGTTTTCACTGTCTCTTGGAACTGCATTCGCTGATAGACAGACATTCGCTTTCTACAAAAGGTTTCGTTATACAGGGGCAACACTGTGTATTTCTCTCTCGCAGAGCCCGGTTGCCAAATTCGAAACGTCCAGCGATTGCGCCCACAGGAAAGCTGCCAGCACGGAAAGCTGTAGCTGGCTTTCACTGCCCCTTGGAACTGCATTCGCTGATAGACAGACATTCGCTTTCTACAAAAGCGTGCGTTGGTACAGGGGCAACACTGTGTATTTCTCTCTCGCAGAGCCCGGTTGCCAAATTCGAAACGTCCAGCGATTGCGCCCACAGGAAATCTGCCAGCACGGAAAGCAGTAGCTGGTTTTCACTGCCCCTTGGAACTGCATTCGCTGATAGACAGACATTCACTTTCTACAAAAGCTTTCGTTGGTACAGGGGCAACACTGTGTATTTCTCTCTCGCAGAGCCCGGTTGCCAAATTCGAAACGTCCAGCGATTGCGCCCACAGGAAAGCTGCCAGCACGGAAAGCTGTAGCTGGTTTTCACTGCCCCTTGGAACTGCATTCGCTGATAGACAGACATTCGCTTTCTACAAAAGTGTGCGTTGGTACAGGGGCAACACTGTGTATTTCTCTCTCGCAGAGCCCGGTTGCCAAATTCGAAACGTCCAGCGATTGCGCCCACAGGAAAGCTGCCAGCACGGAAAGCTGTAGATGGTGTTCACTGCCCCTTGGATCTGCATTCGCTGATAGACAGACATTCGCTTTCTACAACATCTTTCATTGGTACAGGGGCAACACTGTGTATTTCTCTCTCGCAGAGCCCGGCTGCCAAATTCGAAACGTCCAGCGATTGCGCCCACAGGAAAGCTGCCAGCAAGGAAAGCTGTAGCTGGTTTTCACTGTCTCTTGGAACTGCATTTGCTGATAGACAGACATTCGCTTTCTGCAAAACCTTGCCTTCGTAAAGGGGCAACACTGTGTATTTCTCTCTCGCAGAGCCCGGCTGCCAAATTCGAAACGTCCAGCGATTGCGCCCACAGGAAAGCTGCCAGCACGGAAAGCTGTAGCTGGTTTTCACTGCCCCTTGGAACTGCATTCGCTGATAGACAGACATTCGCTTTCTACAAAAGCTTTTGTTGGTAAAGGGGCAAGACTGTGTATTTTCTCTCGCAGAGCCCGGTTGCCAAATTCGAAACGTCCAGCGATTGCGCCCACAGGAAAGCTGCCAGCACGGAAAGCTGTAGCTGGTTTTCACTGCCCCTTGGAACTGCATTCGCTGATAGACAGACATTCGCTTTCTACAAAAGCTTTCGTTGCTACAGGGGCAACACTGTGTATTTCTCTCTCGCAGAGCCCGGTTGCCAAATTCGAAACGTCCAGCGATTGCGCCCACAGGAAAGCTGCCAGCACGGAAAGCTGTAGCTGGTTTTCACTGCCCCTTGGAACTGCATTCGCTGATAGACAGACATTCGCTTTCTACAAAAGCTTTCGTTGGTAAAGGTGCAACACTGTGTATTTCTCTCTCGCAGAGCCCGGTTGCCAAATTCGAAACGTCCAGCGATTGTGCCCACAGGAAAGCTGCCAGCACGGAAAGCTGTAGATGGTTTTCACTGCCCCTTGGAACTGCATTCGCTAATAGACAGACATTCGCTTTCTACAAAAGCTTTCGTTGGTAAAGGGGCAACACTGTGTATTTCTCTCTCGCAGAGCCCGGTTGCCAAATTCGAAACGTCCAGCGATTGCGCCCACAGGAAAGCTGCCAGCACGGAAAGCTGTAGCTGGTTTTCACTGCCCCTTGGAACTGCATTCGCTGATAGACAGACATTCGGTTTCTACAAAAGCTTTCGTTGGTAAAGGGGCAAGACTGTGTATTTCTCTCTCGCAGAGCCCGGTTGCCAAATTCGAAACGTCCAGCGATTGCGCCCACAGGAAAGCTGCCAGCACGGAAAGCTGTAGCTGGTTTTCACTGCCCCTTGGAACTGCATTCGCTGATAGACAGACATTCGCTTTCTACAAAAGCTTTTGTTGGTAAAGGGGCAAGACTGTGTATTTTCTCTCGCAGAGCCCGGTTGCCAAATTCGAAACGTCCAGCGATTGCGCCCACAGGAAAGCTGCCAGCACGGAAAGCTGTAGCTGGTTTTCACTGCCCCTTGGAACTGCATTCGCTGATAGACAGACATTCGCTTTCTACAAAAGCTTTTGTTGGTAAAGGTGCAACACTGTGTATTTCTCTCTCGCAGAGCCCGGTTGCCAAATTCGAAACGTCCAGCGATTGCGCCCACAGGAAAGCTGCCAGCACGGAAAGCTGTAGCTGGTTTTCACTGCCCCTTGGAACTGCATTCGCTAATAGACAGACATTCGCTTTCTACAAAAGCTTTCGTTGGTAAAGGGGCAACACTGTGTATTTCTCTCTCGCAGAGCCCGGTTGCCAAATTCGAAACGTCCAGCGATTGCGCCCACAGGAAAGCTGCCAGCACGGAAAGCTGTAGCTGGTTTTCACTGTCTCTTGGAACTACATTCGCTGATAGACAGACATTCGCTTTCTACAAAAGCTTTCGTTGGTAAAGGGGCAACACTGTGTATTTCTCTCTCGCAGAGCCCGGTTGCCAAATTCGAAACGTCCAGCGATTGCGCCCACAGGAAAGCTGCCAGCACGGAAAGCTGTAGCTGGTTTTCACTGCCCCTTGGAACTGCATTCGCTGATAGACAGACATTCGCTTTCTACAAAAGCTTTCGTTGGTAAAGGGGCAAGTCTGTGTATTTCTCTCTCGCAGAGCCCGGTTGCCAAATTCGAAACGTCAAGCGATTGCGCCCACAGGAAAGCTGCCAGCACGGAAAGCTGTAGCTGGTTTTCACTGTCTCTTGGAACTGCATTCGCTGATAGACAGACATTCGCTTTCTACAAAAGCTTTCGTTGGTAAAGGGGCAACACTGTGTATTTCTCTCTCGCAGAGCCCGGTTGCCAAATTCGAAACGTCCAGCGATTGTGCCCACAGGAAAGCTGCCAGCACGGAAAGCTGTAGCTGGTTTTCACTGCCCCTTGGAACTGCATTCGCTGATAGACAGACATTCGCTTTCTACAAACGCTTTCGTTGCTACAGGGGCAACACTGTGTATTTCTCTCTCGCAGAGCCCGGTTGCCAAATTCGAAACGTCCAGCGATTGCGCCCACAGGAAAGCTGCCAGCACGGAAAGCTGTAGCTGGTTTTCACTGCCCCTTGGAACTGCATTCGCTGATAGACAGACATTCGCTTTCTACAAAAGCTTTTGTTGGTAAAGGGGCAAGACTGTGTATTTCTCTCTCGCAGAGCCCGGTTGCCAAATTCGAAACGTCCAGCGATTGCACCCACAGGAAAGCTGCCAGCACGGAAAGCTGTAGCTGGTTTTCACTGCCCCTTGGAACTGCATTCGCTGATAGACAGACATTCGCTTTCTACAAAAGGTTTTGTTGGTAAAGGTGCAACACTGTGTATTTCTCTCTCGCAGAGCCCGGTTGCCAAATTCGAAACGTCCAGCGATTGCGCCCACAGGAAAGCTGCCAGCACGGAAAGCTGTAGCTGGTTTTCACTGCGCCTTGGAACTGCATTCGCTGATAGACAGACATTCGCTTTCTACAAAAGCTTTTGTTGGTAAAGGGGCAACAGTGTGTATTTCTCTCTCGCAGAGCCCGGTTGCCAAATTCGAAACGTCCAGCGATTGCGCCCACAGGAAAGCTGCCAGCACGGAAAGCTGTAGCTGGTTTTCACTGCCCCTTGGAACTGCATTCGCTGATAGACAGACATTCGCTTTCTACAAAAGCTTTCGTTGGTAAAGGGGCAACACTGTGTATTTCTCTCTCGCAGAGCCCGGTTGCCAAATTCGAAACGTCCAGCGATTGCGCCCACAGGAAAGCTGCCAGCACGGAAAGCTGTAGCTGGTTTTCACTGCCCCTTGGAACTGCATTCGCTGATAGACAGACATTCGCTTTCTACAAAAGCTTTCGTTGGTAAAGGGGCAAGTCTGTGTATTTCTCTCTCGCAGAGCCCGGTTGCCAAATTCGAAACGTCCAGCGATTGCGCCCACAGGAAAGCTGCCAGCACGGAAAGCTGTAGCTGGTTTTCACTGCGCCTTGGAACTGCATTCGCTGATAGACAGACATTCGCTTTCTACAAAAGCTTTCGTTGGTAAAGGGGCAAGTCTGTGTATTTCTCTCTCGCAGAGCCCGGTTGCCAAATTCGAAACGTCCAGCGATTGCGCCCACAGGAAAGCTGCCAGCACGGAAAGCTGTAGCTGGTTTTCACTGCCCCTTGGAACTGCATTCGCTGATAGACAGACATTCGCTTTCTACAAACGCTTTCGTTGGTAAAGGGGCAACACTGTGTATTTCTCTCTCGCAGAGCCCGGTTGCCAAATTCGAAACGTCCAGCGATTGCGCCCACAGGAAAGCTGCCAGCAAGGAAAGCTGTAGCTGGTTTTCACTGTCTCTTGGAACTACATTCGCTGATAGACAGACATTCGCTTTCTACAAAAGCTTTCGTTGGTAAAGGGGCAACACTGTGTATTTCTCTCTCGCAGAGCCCGGTTGCCAAATTCGAAACGTCCAGCGATTGCGCCCACAGGAAAGCTGCCAGCACGGAAAGCTGTAGCTGGTTTTCACTGCCCCTTGGAACTGCATTCGCTGATAGACAGACATTCGCTTTCTACAAAAGCTTTCGTTGGTAAAGGGGCAAGTCTGTGTATTTCTCTCTCGCAGAGCCCGGTTGCCAAATTCGAAACGTCAAGCGATTGCGCCCACAGGAAAGCTGCCAGCACGGAAAGCTGTAGCTGGTTTTCACTGTCTCTTGGAACTGCATTCGCTGATAGACAGACATTCGCTTTCTACAAAAGCTTTCGTTGGTAAAGGGGCAACACTGTGTATTTCTCTCTCGCAGAGCCCGGTTGCCAAATTCGAAACGTCCAGCGATTGTGCCCACAGGAAAGCTGCCAGCACGAAAGCTGTAGCTGGTTTTCACTGCCCCTTGGAACTGCATTCGCTGATAGACAGACATTCGCTTTCTACAAACGCTTTCGTTGCTACAGGGGCAACACTGTGTATTTCTCTCTCGCAGAGCCCGGTTGCCAAATTCGAAACGTCCAGCGATTGCGCCCACAGGAAAGCTGCCAGCACGGAAAGCTGTAGCTGGTTTTCACTGCCCCTTGGAACTGCATTCGCTGATAGACAGACATTCGCTTTCTACAAAAGCTTTTGTTGGTAAAGGGGCAAGACTGTGTATTTCTCTCTCGCAGAGCCCGGTTGCCAAATTCGAAACGTCCAGCGATTGCACCCACAGGAAAGCTGCCAGCACGGAAAGCTGTAGCTGGTTTTCACTGCCCCTTGGAACTGCATTCGCTGATAGACAGACATTCGCTTTCTACAAAAGGTTTTGTTGGTAAAGGTGCAACACTGTGTATTTCTCTCTCGCAGAGCCCGGTTGCCAAATTCGAAACGTCCAGCGATTGCGCCCACAGGAAAGCTGCCAGCACGGAAAGCTGTAGCTGGTTTTCACTGCGCCTTGGAACTGCATTCGCTGATAGACAGACATTCGCTTTCTACAAAAGCTTTTGTTGGTAAAGGGCAACAGTGTGTATTTCTCTCTCGCAGAGCCCGGTTGCCAAATTCGAAACGTCCAGCGATTGCGCCCACAGGAAAGCTGCCAGCACGGAAAGCTGTAGCTGGTTTTCACTGCCCCTTGGAACTGCATTCGCTGATAGACAGACATTCGCTTTCTACAAAAGCTTTCGTTGGTAAAGGGGCAACACTGTGTATTTCTCTCTCGCAGAGCCCGGTTGCCAAATTCGAAACGTCCAGCGATTGCGCCCACAGGAAAGCTGCCAGCACGGAAAGCTGTAGCTGGTTTTCACTGCCCCTTGGAACTGCATTCGCTGATAGACAGACATTCGCTTTCTACAAAAGCTTTCGTTGGTAAAGGGGCAAGTCTGTGTATTTCTCTCTCGCAGAGCCCGGTTGCCAAATTCGAAACGTCCAGCGATTGCGCCCACAGGAAAGCTGCCAGCACGGAAAGCTGTAGCTGGTTTTCACTGCGCCTTGGAACTGCATTCGCTGATAGACAGACATTCGCTTTCTACAAAAGCTTTCGTTGGTAAAGGGGCAAGTCTGTGTATTTCTCTCTCGCAGAGCCCGGTTGCCAAATTCGAAACGTCCAGCGATTGCGCCCACAGGAAAGCTGCCAGCACGGAAAGCTGTAGCTGGTTTTCACTGCCCCTTGGAACTGCATTCGCTGATAGACAGACATTCGCTTTCTACAAACGCTTTCGTTGGTAAAGGGGCAACACTGTGTATTTCTCTCTCGCAGAGCCCGGTTGCCAAATTCGAAACGTCCAGCGATTGCGCCCACGGGAAAGCTGCCAGCACGGAAAGCTGTAGCTGGTTTTCACTGTCTCTTGGAACTGCATTCGCTGATAGACAGACATTCGCTTTCTACAAAAGCTTTCGTTGGTAAAGGTGCAACACTGTGTATTTCTCTCTCGCAGAGCCCGGCTGCCAAATTCGAAACGTCCAGCGATTGCGCCCACAGGAAAGCTGCCAGCAAGGAAAGCTGTAGCTGGTTTTCACTGCCCCTTGGAACTGCATTCGCTGATAGACAGACATTCGCTTTCTACAAAAGCTTTCGTTGGTAAAGGTGCAACACTGTGTATTTCTCTCTCGCAGAGCCCGGCTGCCAAATTCGAAACGTCCAGCGATTGCGCCCACAGGAAAGCTGCCAGCACGGAAAGCTGTAGCTGGTTTTCACTGCCCCTTGGAACTGCATTCGCTGATAGACAGACATTCGCTTTCTGCAAAACCTTGCCTTCGTAAAGGGGCAACACTGTGTATTTCTCTCTCGCAGAGCCCGGCTGCCAAATTCGAAACGTCCAGCGATTGCGCCCACAGGAAAGCTGCCAGCAAGGAAAGCTGTAGCTGGTTTTCACTGCCCCTTGGAACTGCATTCGCTGATAGACAGACATTCGCTTTCTACAAAAGCTTTCGTTGGTAAAGGGGCAACACTGTGTATTTCTCTCTCGCAGAGCCCGGTTGCCAAATTCGAAACGTCCAGCGATTGCGCCCACAGGAAAGCTGCCAGCACGGAAAGCTGTAGCTGGTTTTCACTGCCCCTTGGAACTGCATTCGCTGATAGACAGACATTCGCTTTCTACAAAAGCTTTTGTTGGTAAAGGGGCAACACTGTGTATTTCTCTCTCGCAGAGCCCAGTTGCCAAATTCGAAACGTCCAGCGATTGCGCCCACAGGAAAGCTGCCAGCACGGAAAGCTGTAGCTGGTTTTCACTGCCCCTTGGAACTGCATTCGCTGATAGACAGACATTCGCTTTCTACAAAAGCTTTCGTTGGTAAAGGGGCAAGACTGTGTATTTCTCTCTCGCAGAGCCCGGTTGCCAAATTCGAAACGTCCAGCGATTGCGCCCACAGGAAAGCTGCCAGCACGGAAAGCTGTAGCTGGTTTTCACTGTCTCTTGGAACTACATTCGCTGATAGACAGACATTCGCTTTCTACAAAAGCTTTCGTTGGTACAGGGGCAACACTGTGTATTTCTCTCTCGCAGAGCCCGGTTGTCAAATTCGAAACGTCCAGCGATTGCGCCCACAGGAAAGCTGCCAGCACGGAAGGCTGTAGCTGGTTTTCACTGCCCCTTGGAACTGCATTCGCTGATAGACAGACATTCGCTTTCTACAAAAGCTTTCATTGGTAAAGGTGCAAGACTGTGTATTTCTCTCTCGCAGAGCCCGGTTGCCAAATTCGAAACGTCCAGCGATTGCGCCCACAGGAAAGCTGCCAGCACGGAAAGCTGTAGCTGGTTTTCACTGTCTCTTGGAACTACATTCGCTGATAGACAGACATTCGCTTTCTACAAAAGCTTTCGTTGGTAAAGGGGCAACACTGTGTATTTCTCTCTCGCAGAGCCCGGTTGCCAAATTCGAAACGTCCAGCGATTGCGCCCACAGGAAAGCTGCCAGCACGGAAAGCTGTAGCTGGTTTTCACTGCCCCTTGGAACTGCATTCGCTGATAGACAGACATTCGCTTTCTACAAAAGCTTTCGTTGGTAAAGGGGCAAGTCTGTGTATTTCTCTCTCGCAGAGCCCGGTTGCCAAATTCGAAACGTCAAGCGATTGCGCCCACAGGAAAGCTGCCAGCACGGAAAGCTGTAGCTGGTTTTCACTGTCTCTTGGAACTGCATTCGCTGATAGACAGACATTCGCTTTCTACAAAAGCTTTCGTTGGTAAAGGGGCAACACTGTGTATTTCTCTCTCGCAGAGCCCGGTTGCCAAATTCGAAACGTCCAGCGATTGTGCCCACAGGAAAGCTGCCAGCACGGAAAGCTGTAGCTGGTTTTCACTGCCCCTTGGAACTGCATTCGCTGATAGACAGACATTCGCTTTCTACAAACGCTTTCGTTGCTACAGGGGCAACACTGTGTATTTCTCTCTCGCAGAGCCCGGTTGCCAAATTCGAAACGTCCAGCGATTGCGCCCACAGGAAAGCTGCCAGCACGGAAAGCTGTAGCTGGTTTTCACTGCCCCTTGGAACTGCATTCGCTGATAGACAGACATTCGCTTTCTACAAAAGCTTTTGTTGGTAAAGGGGCAAGACTGTGTATTTCTCTCTCGCAGAGCCCGGTTGCCAAATTCGAAACGTCCAGCGATTGCACCCACAGGAAAGCTGCCAGCACGGAAAGCTGTAGCTGGTTTTCACTGCCCCTTGGAACTGCATTCGCTGATAGACAGACATTCGCTTTCTACAAAAGGTTTTGTTGGTAAAGGTGCAACACTGTGTATTTCTCTCTCGCAGAGCCCGGTTGCCAAATTCGAAACGTCCAGCGATTGCGCCCACAGGAAAGCTGCCAGCACGGAAAGCTGTAGCTGGTTTTCACTGCGCCTTGGAACTGCATTCGCTGATAGACAGACATTCGCTTTCTACAAAAGCTTTTGTTGGTAAAGGGCAACAGTGTGTATTTCTCTCTCGCAGAGCCCGGTTGCCAAATTCGAAACGTCCAGCGATTGCGCCCACAGGAAAGCTGCCAGCACGGAAAGCTGTAGCTGGTTTTCACTGCCCCTTGGAACTGCATTCGCTGATAGACAGACATTCGCTTTCTACAAAAGCTTTCGTTGGTAAAGGGGCAACACTGTGTATTTCTCTCTCGCAGAGCCCGGTTGCCAAATTCGAAACGTCCAGCGATTGCGCCCACAGGAAAGCTGCCAGCACGGAAAGCTGTAGCTGGTTTTCACTGCCCCTTGGAACTGCATTCGCTGATAGACAGACATTCGCTTTCTACAAAAGCTTTCGTTGGTAAAGGGGCAAGTCTGTGTATTTCTCTCTCGCAGAGCCCGGTTGCCAAATTCGAAACGTCCAGCGATTGCGCCCACAGGAAAGCTGCCAGCACGGAAAGCTGTAGCTGGTTTTCACTGCGCCTTGGAACTGCATTCGCTGATAGACAGACATTCGCTTTCTACAAAAGCTTTCGTTGGTAAAGGGGCAAGTCTGTGTATTTCTCTCTCGCAGAGCCCGGTTGCCAAATTCGAAACGTCCAGCGATTGCGCCCACAGGAAAGCTGCCAGCACGGAAAGCTGTAGCTGGTTTTCACTGCCCCTTGGAACTGCATTCGCTGATAGACAGACATTCGCTTTCTACAAACGCTTTCGTTGGTAAAGGGGCAACACTGTGTATTTCTCTCTCGCAGAGCCCGGTTGCCAAATTCGAAACGTCAAGCGATTGCGCCCACGGGAAAGCTGCCAGCACGGAAAGCTGTAGCTGGTTTTCACTGTCTCTTGGAACTGCATTCGCTGATAGACAGACATTCGCTTTCTACAAAAGCTTTCGTTGGTAAAGGTGCAACACTGTGTATTTCTCTCTCGCAGAGCCCGGCTGCCAAATTCGAAACGTCCAGCGATTGCGCCCACAGGAAAGCTGCCAGCAAGGAAAGCTGTAGCTGGTTTTCACTGCCCCTTGGAACTGCATTCGCTGATAGACAGACATTCGCTTTCTACAAAAGCTTTCGTTGGTAAAGGTGCAACACTGTGTATTTCTCTCTCGCAGAGCCCGGCTGCCAAATTCGAAACGTCCAGCGATTGCGCCCACAGGAAAGCTGCCAGCACGGAAAGCTGTAGCTGGTTTTCACTGCCCCTTGGAACTGCATTCGCTGATAGACAGACATTCGCTTTCTGCAAAACCTTGCCTTCGTAAAGGGGCAACACTGTGTATTTCTCTCTCGCAGAGCCCGGCTGCCAAATTCGAAACGTCCAGCGATTGCGCCCACAGGAAAGCTGCCAGCAAGGAAAGCTGTAGCTGGTTTTCACTGCCCCTTGGAACTGCATTCGCTGATAGACAGACATTCGCTTTCTACAAAAGCTTTCGTTGGTAAAGGGGCAACACTGTGTATTTCTCTCTCGCAGAGCCCGGTTGCCAAATTCGAAACGTCCAGCGATTGCGCCCACAGGAAAGCTGCCAGCACGGAAAGCTGTAGCTGGTTTTCACTGCCCCTTGGAACTGCATTCGCTGATAGACAGACATTCGCTTTCTACAAAAGCTTTTGTTGGTAAAGGGGCAACACTGTGTATTTCTCTCTCGCAGAGCCCAGTTGCCAAATTCGAAACGTCCAGCGATTGCGCCCACAGGAAAGCTGCCAGCACGGAAAGCTGTAGCTGGTTTTCACTGCCCCTTGGAACTGCATTCGCTGATAGACAGACATTCGCTTTCTACAAAAGCTTTCGTTGGTAAAGGGGCAAGACTGTGTATTTCTCTCTCGCAGAGCCCGGTTGCCAAATTCGAAACGTCCAGCGATTGCGCCCACAGGAAAGCTGCCAGCACGGAAAGCTGTAGCTGGTTTTCACTGTCTCTTGGAACTACATTCGCTGATAGACAGACATTCGCTTTCTACAAAAGCTTTCGTTGGTACAGGGGCAACACTGTGTATTTCTCTCTCGCAGAGCCCGGTTGTCAAATTCGAAACGTCCAGCGATTGCGCCCACAGGAAAGCTGCCAGCACGGAAGGCTGTAGCTGGTTTTCACTGCCCCTTGGAACTGCATTCGCTGATAGACAGACATTCGCTTTCTACAAAAGCTTTCATTGGTAAAGGTGCAAGACTGTGTATTTCTCTCTCGCAGAGCCCGGTTGCCAAATTCGAAACGTCCAGCGATTGCGCCCACAGGAAAGCTGCCAGCACGGAAAGCTGTAGCTGGTTTTCACTGCCCCTTGGAACTGCATTCGCTGATAGACAGACATTCGCTTTCTGCAAAACCTTGCCTTCGTAAAGGGGCAACACTGTGTATTTCTCTCTCGCAGAGCCCGGCTGCCAAATTCGAAACGTCCAGCGATTGCGCCCACAGGAAAGCTGCCAGCACGGAAAGCTGTAGCTGGTTTTCACTGCCCCTTGGAACTGCATTCGCTGATAGACAGACATTCGCTTTCTACAAAAGCTTTCGTTGGTACAGGGGCAACACTGTGTATTTCTCTCTCGCAGAGCCCGGTTGCCAAATTCGAAACGTCCAGCGATTGCGCCCACAGGAAAGCTGCCAGCACGGAAAGCTGTAGCTGGTTTTCACTGCCCCTTGGAACTGCATTCGCTGATAGACAGACATTCGCTTTCTACAAAAGCTTTTGTTGGTAAAGGGGCAACACTGTGTATTTCTCTCTCGCAGAGCCCAGTTGCCAAATTCGAAACGTCCAGCGATTGCGCCCACAGGAAAGCTGCCAGCACGGAAAGCTGTAGCTGGTTTTCACTGCCCCTTGGAACTGCATTCGCTGATAGACAGACATTCGCTTTCTACAAAAGCTTTCGTTGGTAAAGGGGCAAGTCTGTGTATTTCTCTCTCGCAGAGCCCGGTTGCCAAATTCGAAACGTCCAGCGATTGCGCCCACAGGAAAGCTGCCAGCACGGAAAGCTGTAGCTGGTTTTCACTGTCTCTTGGAACTACATTCGCTGATAGACAGACATTCGCTTTCTACAAAAGCTTTCGTTGGTACAGGGGCAACACTGTGTATTTCTCTCTCGCAGAGCCCGGTTGTCAAATTCGAAACGTCCAGCGATTGCGCCCACAGGAAAGCTGCCAGCACGGAAGGCTGTAGCTGGTTTTCACTGCCCCTTGGAACTGCATTCGCTGATAGACAGACATTCGCTTTCTACAAAAGCTTTCATTGGTAAAGGTGCAAGACTGTGTATTTCTCTCTCGCAGAGCCCGGTTGCCAAATTCGAAACGTCCAGCGATTGCGCCCACAGGAAAGCTGCCAGCACGGAAAGCTGTAGCTGGTTTTCACTGTCTCTTGGAACTGCATTCGCTGATAGACAGACATTCGCTTTCTGCAAAACCTTGCCTTCGTAAAGGGGCAACACTGTGTATTTCTCTCTCGCAGAGCCCGGCTGCCAAATTCGAAACGTCCAGCGATTGCGCCCACAGGAAAGCTGCCAGCAAGGAAAGCTGTAGCTGGTTTTCACTGTCTCTTGGAACTGCATTCGCTGATAGACAGACATTCGCTTTCTCCAAAAGCTTTCATTGGTACAGGGGCAACACTGTGTATTTCTCTCTCGCAGAGCCCGGTTGCCAAATTCGAAACGTCCAGCGATTGCGCCCACAGGAAAGCTGCCAGCACGGAAAGCTGTAGCTGGTTTTCACTGTCTCTTGGAACTGCATTCGCTGATAGACAGACATTCGCTTTCTACAAAAGGTTTCGTTATACAGGGGCAACACTGTGTATTTCTCTCTCGCAGAGCCCGGTTGCCAAATTCGAAACGTCCAGCGATTGCGCCCACAGGAAAGCTGCCAGCACGGAAAGCTGTAGCTGGCTTTCACTGCCCCTTGGAACTGCATTCGCTGATAGACAGACATTCGCTTTCTGCAAAACCTTGCCTTCGTAAAGGGGCAACACTGTGTATTTCTCTCTCGCAGAGCCCGGCTGCCAAATTCGAAACGTCCAGCGATTGCGCCCACAGGAAAGCTGCCAGCAAGGAAAGCTGTAGCTGGTTTTCACTGCCCCTTGGAACTGCATTTGCTGATAGACAGACATTCGCTTTCTACAAAAGCTTTCGTTGGTAAAGGGGCAACACTGTGTATTTCTCTCTCGCAGAGCCCGGTTGCCAAATTCGAAACGTCCAGCGATTGCGCCCACAGGAAAGCTGCCAGCACGGAAAGCTGTAGCTGGTTTTCACTGCCCCTTGGAACTGCATTCGCTGATAGACAGACATTCGCTTTCTACAAAAGCTTTTGTTGGTAAAGGGGCAACACTGTGTATTTCTCTCTCGCAGAGCCCAGTTGCCAAATTCGAAACGTCCAGCGATTGCGCCCACAGGAAAGCTGCCAGCACGGAAAGCTGTAGCTGGTTTTCACTGCCCCTTGGAACTGCATTCGCTGATAGACAGACATTCGCTTTCTACAAAAGCTTTCGTTGGTAAAGGGGCAAGACTGTGTATTTCTCTCTCGCAGAGCCCGGTTGCCAAATTCGAAACGTCCAGCGATTGCGCCCACAGGAAAGCTGCCAGCACGGAAAGCTGTAGCTGGTTTTCACTGTCTCTTGGAACTACATTCGCTGATAGACAGACATTCGCTTTCTACAAAAGCTTTCGTTGGTACAGGGGCAACACTGTGTATTTCTCTCTCGCAGAGCCCGGTTGTCAAATTCGAAACGTCCAGCGATTGCGCCCACAGGAAAGCTGCCAGCACGGAAGGCTGTAGCTGGTTTTCACTGCCCCTTGGAACTGCATTCGCTGATAGACAGACATTCGCTTTCTGCAAAACCTTGCCTTCGTAAAGGGGCAACACTGTGTATTTCTCTCTCGCAGAGCCCGGCTGCCAAATTCGAAACGTCCAGCGATTGCGCCCACAGGAAAGCTGCCAGCACGGAAAGCTGTAGCTGGTTTTCACTGCCCCTTGGAACTGCATTCGCTGATAGACAGACATTCGCTTTCTACAAAAGCTTTCGTTGGTACAGGGGCAACACTGTGTATTTCTCTCTCGCAGAGCCCGGTTGCCAAATTCGAAACGTCCAGCGATTGCGCCCACAGGAAAGCTGCCAGCACGGAAAGCTGTAGCTGGTTTTCACTGCCCCTTGGAACTGCATTCGCTGATAGACAGACATTCGCTTTCTACAAAAGCTTTTGTTGGTAAAGGGGCAACACTGTGTATTTCTCTCTCGCAGAGCCCAGTTGCCAAATTCGAAACGTCCAGCGATTGCGCCCACAGGAAAGCTGCCAGCACGGAAAGCTGTAGCTGGTTTTCACTGCCCCTTGGAACTGCATTCGCTGATAGACAGACATTCGCTTTCTACAAAAGCTTTCGTTGGTAAAGGGGCAAGTCTGTGTATTTCTCTCTCGCAGAGCCCGGTTGCCAAATTCGAAACGTCCAGCGATTGCGCCCACAGGAAAGCTGCCAGCACGGAAAGCTGTAGCTGGTTTTCACTGTCTCTTGGAACTACATTCGCTGATAGACAGACATTCGCTTTCTACAAAAGCTTTCGTTGGTACAGGGGCAACACTGTGTATTTCTCTCTCGCAGAGCCCGGTTGTCAAATTCGAAACGTCCAGCGATTGCGCCCACAGGAAAGCTGCCAGCACGGAAGGCTGTAGCTGGTTTTCACTGCCCCTTGGAACTGCATTCGCTGATAGACAGACATTCGCTTTCTACAAAAGCTTTCATTGGTAAAGGTGCAAGACTGTGTATTTCTCTCTCGCAGAGCCCGGTTGCCAAATTCGAAACGTCCAGCGATTGCGCCCACAGGAAAGCTGCCAGCACGGAAAGCTGTAGCTGGTTTTCACTGTCTCTTGGAACTGCATTCGCTGATAGACAGACATTCGCTTTCTACAAAAGGTTTCGTTATACAGGGGCAACACTGTGTATTTCTCTCTCGCAGAGCCCGGTTGCCAAATTCGAAACGTCCAGCGATTGCGCCCACAGGAAAGCTGCCAGCACGGAAAGCTGTAGCTGGTTTTCACTGCCCCTTGGAACTGCATTCGCTGATAGACAGACATTCGCTTTCTACAAAAGTGTGCGTTGGTACAGGGGCAACACTGTGTATTTCTCTCTCGCAGAGCCCGGTTGCCAAATTCGAAACGTCCAGCGATTGCGCCCACAGGAAAGCTGCCAGCACGGAAAGCTGTAGATGGTGTTCACTGCCCCTTGGATCTGCATTCGCTGATAGACAGACATTCGCTTTCTACAACATCTTTCATTGGTACAGGGGCAACAATGTGTATTTCTCTCTCGCAGAGCCCGGCTGCCAAATTCGAAACGTCCAGCGATTGCGCCCACAGGAAAGCTGCCAGCAAGGAAAGCTGTAGCTGGTTTTCACTGTCTCTTGGAACTGCATTTGCTGATAGACAGACATTCGCTTTCTGCAAAACCTTGCCTTCGTAAAGGGGCAACACTGTGTATTTCTCTCTCGCAGAGCCCGGCTGCCAAATTCGAAACGTCCAGCGATTGCGCCCACAGGAAAGCTGCCAGCACGGAAAGCTGTAGCTGGTTTTCACTGCCCCTTGGAACTGCATTCGCTGATAGACAGACATTCGCTTTCTACAAAAGCTTTTGTTGGTAAAGGGGCAAGACTGTGTATTTTCTCTCGCAGAGCCCGGTTGCCAAATTCGAAACGTCCAGCGATTGCGCCCACAGGAAAGCTGCCAGCACGGAAAGCTGTAGCTGGTTTTCACTGTCTCTTGGAACTGCATTCGCTGATAGACAGACATTCGCTTTCTACAAAAGGTTTCGTTATACAGGGGCAACACTGTGTATTTCTCTCTCGCAGAGCCCGGTTGCCAAATTCGAAACGTCCAGCGATTGCGCCCACAGGAAAGCTGCCAGCACGGAAAGCTGTAGCTGGCTTTCACTGCCCCTTGGAACTGCATTCGCTGATAGACAGACATTCGCTTTCTGCAAAACCTTGCCTTCGTAAAGGGGCAACACTGTGTATTTCTCTCTCGCAGAGCCCGGCTGCCAAATTCGAAACGTCCAGCGATTGCGCCCACAGGAAAGCTGCCAGCAAGGAAAGCTGTAGCTGGTTTTCACTGCCCCTTGGAACTGCATTCGCTGATAGACAGACATTCGCTTTCTACAAAAGCTTTCGTTGGTAAAGGGGCAACACTGTGTATTTCTCTCTCGCAGAGCCCGGTTGCCAAATTCGAAACGTCCAGCGATTGCGCCCACAGGAAAGCTGCCAGCACGGAAAGCTGTAGCTGGTTTTCACTGCCCCTTGGAACTGCATTCGCTGATAGACAGACATTCGCTTTCTACAAAAGCTTTTGTTGGTAAAGGGGCAACACTGTGTATTTCTCTCTCGCAGAGCCCAGTTGCCAAATTCGAAACGTCCAGCGATTGCGCCCACAGGAAAGCTGCCAGCACGGAAAGCTGTAGCTGGTTTTCACTGCCCCTTGGAACTGCATTCGCTGATAGACAGACATTCGCTTTCTACAAAAGCTTTCGTTGGTAAAGGGGCAAGACTGTGTATTTCTCTCTCGCAGAGCCCGGTTGCCAAATTCGAAACGTCCAGCGATTGCGCCCACAGGAAAGCTGCCAGCACGGAAAGCTGTAGCTGGTTTTCACTGTCTCTTGGAACTACATTCGCTGATAGACAGACATTCGCTTTCTACAAAAGCTTTCGTTGGTACAGGGGCAACACTGTGTATTTCTCTCTCGCAGAGCCCGGTTGTCAAATTCGAAACGTCCAGCGATTGCGCCCACAGGAAAGCTGCCAGCACGGAAGGCTGTAGCTGGTTTTCACTGCCCCTTGGAACTGCATTCGCTGATAGACAGACATTCACTTTCTACAAAAGCTTTCATTGGTAAAGGTGCAAGACTGTGTATTTCTCTCTCGCAGAGCCCGGTTGCCAAATTCGAAACGTCCAGCGATTGCGCCCACAGGAAAGCTGCCAGCACGGAAAGCTGTAGCTGGTTTTCACTGCCCCTTGGAACTGCATTCGCTGATAGACAGACATTCGCTTTCTGCAAAACCTTGCCTTCGTAAAGGGGCAACACTGTGTATTTCTCTCTCGCAGAGCCCGGCTGCCAAATTCGAAACGTCCAGCGATTGCGCCCACAGGAAAGCTGCCAGCACGGAAAGCTGTAGCTGGTTTTCACTGCCCCTTGGAACTGCATTCGCTGATAGACAGACATTCGCTTTCTACAAAAGCTTTCGTTGGTACAGGGGCAACACTGTGTATTTCTCTCTCGCAGAGCCCGGTTGCCAAATTCGAAACGTCCAGCGATTGCGCCCACAGGAAAGCTGCCAGCACGGAAAGCTGTAGCTGGTTTTCACTGCCCCTTGGAACTGCATTCGCTGATAGACAGACATTCGCTTTCTACAAAAGCTTTTGTTGGTAAAGGGGCAACACTGTGTATTTCTCTCTCGCAGAGCCCAGTTGCCAAATTCGAAACGTCCAGCGATTGCGCCCACAGGAAAGCTGCCAGCACGGAAAGCTGTAGCTGGTTTTCACTGCCCCTTGGAACTGCATTCGCTGATAGACAGACATTCGCTTTCTACAAAAGCTTTCGTTGGTAAAGGGGCAAGTCTGTGTATTTCTCTCTCGCAGAGCCCGGTTGCCAAATTCGAAACGTCCAGCGATTGCGCCCACAGGAAAGCTGCCAGCACGGAAAGCTGTAGCTGGTTTTCACTGTCTCTTGGAACTACATTCGCTGATAGACAGACATTCGCTTTCTACAAAAGCTTTCGTTGGTACAGGGGCAACACTGTGTATTTCTCTCTCGCAGAGCCCGGTTGTCAAATTCGAAACGTCCAGCGATTGCGCCCACAGGAAAGCTGCCAGCACGGAAGGCTGTAGCTGGTTTTCACTGCCCCTTGGAACTGCATTCGCTGATAGACAGACATTCGCTTTCTACAAAAGCTTTCATTGGTAAAGGTGCAAGACTGTGTATTTCTCTCTCGCAGAGCCCGGTTGCCAAATTCGAAACGTCCAGCGATTGCGCCCACAGGAAAGCTGCCAGCACGGAAAGCTGTAGCTGGTTTTCACTGTCTCTTGGAACTGCATTCGCTGATAGACAGACATTCGCTTTCTACAAAAGGTTTCGTTATACAGGGGCAACACTGTGTATTTCTCTCTCGCAGAGCCCGGTTGCCAAATTCGAAACGTCCAGCGATTGCGCCCACAGGAAAGCTGCCAGCACGGAAAGCTGTAGCTGGTTTTCACTGCCCCTTGGAACTGCATTCGCTGATAGACAGACATTCGCTTTCTACAAAAGTGTGCGTTGGTACAGGGGCAACACTGTGTATTTCTCTCTCGCAGAGCCCGGTTGCCAAATTCGAAACGTCCAGCGATTGCGCCCACAGGAAAGCTGCCAGCACGGAAAGCTGTAGATGGTGTTCACTGCCCCTTGGATCTGCATTCGCTGATAGACAGACATTCGCTTTCTACAACATCTTTCATTGGTACAGGGGCAACAATGTGTATTTCTCTCTCGCAGAGCCCGGCTGCCAAATTCGAAACGTCCAGCGATTGCGCCCACAGGAAAGCTGCCAGCAAGGAAAGCTGTAGCTGGTTTTCACTGTCTCTTGGAACTGCATTTGCTGATAGACAGACATTCGCTTTCTGCAAAACCTTGCCTTCGTAAAGGGGCAACACTGTGTATTTCTCTCTCGCAGAGCCCGGCTGCCAAATTCGAAACGTCCAGCGATTGCGCCCACAGGAAAGCTGCCAGCACGGAAAGCTGTAGCTGGTTTTCACTGCCCCTTGGAACTGCATTCGCTGATAGACAGACATTCGCTTTCTACAAAAGCTTTTGTTGGTAAAGGGGCAAGACTGTGTATTTTCTCTCGCAGAGCCCGGTTGCCAAATTCGAAACGTCCAGCGATTGCGCCCACAGGAAAGCTGCCAGCACGGAAAGCTGTAGCTGGTTTTCACTGCCCCTTGGAACTGCATTCGCTGATAGACAGACATTCGCTTTCTACAAAAGCTTTCGTTGCTACAGGGGCAACACTGTGTATTTCTCTCTCGCAGAGCCCGGTTGCCAAATTCGAAACGTCCAGCGATTGCGCCCACAGGAAAGCTGCCAGCACGGAAAGCTGTAGCTGGTTTTCACTGCCCCTTGGAACTGCATTCGCTGATAGACAGACATTCGCTTTCTACAAAAGCTTTTGTTGGTAAAGGGGCAAGACTGTGTATTTTCTCTCGCAGAGCCCGGTTGCCAAATTCGAAACGTCCAGCGATTGCGCCCACAGGAAAGCTGCCAGCACGGAAAGCTGTAGCTGGTTTTCACTGTCTCTTGGAACTGCATTCGCTGATAGACAGACATTCGCTTTCTACAAAAGGTTTCGTTATACAGGGGCAACACTGTGTATTTCTCTCTCGCAGAGCCCGGTTGCCAAATTCGAAACGTCCAGCGATTGCGCCCACAGGAAAGCTGCCAGCACGGAAAGCTGTAGCTGGCTTTCACTGCCCCTTGGAACTGCATTCGCTGATAGACAGACATTCGCTTTCTGCAAAACCTTGCCTTCGTAAAGGGGCAACACTGTGTATTTCTCTCTCGCAGAGCCCGGCTGCCAAATTCGAAACGTCCAGCGATTGCGCCCACAGGAAAGCTGCCAGCAAGGAAAGCTGTAGCTGGTTTTCACTGCCCCTTGGAACTGCATTCGCTGATAGACAGACATTCGCTTTCTACAAAAGCTTTCGTTGGTAAAGGGGCAACACTGTGTATTTCTCTCTCGCAGAGCCCGGTTGCCAAATTCGAAACGTCCAGCGATTGCGCCCACAGGAAAGCTGCCAGCACGGAAAGCTGTAGCTGGTTTTCACTGCCCCTTGGAACTGCATTCGCTGATAGACAGACATTCGCTTTCTACAAAAGCTTTTGTTGGTAAAGGGGCAACACTGTGTATTTCTCTCTCGCAGAGCCCAGTTGCCAAATTCGAAACGTCCAGCGATTGCGCCCACAGGAAAGCTGCCAGCACGGAAAGCTGTAGCTGGTTTTCACTGCCCCTTGGAACTGCATTCGCTGATAGACAGACATTCGCTTTCTACAAAAGCTTTCGTTGGTAAAGGGGCAAGACTGTGTATTTCTCTCTCGCAGAGCCCGGTTGCCAAATTCGAAACGTCCAGCGATTGCGCCCACAGGAAAGCTGCCAGCACGGAAAGCTGTAGCTGGTTTTCACTGTCTCTTGGAACTACATTCGCTGATAGACAGACATTCGCTTTCTACAAAAGCTTTCGTTGGTACAGGGGCAACACTGTGTATTTCTCTCTCGCAGAGCCCGGTTGTCAAATTCGAAACGTCCAGCGATTGCGCCCACAGGAAAGCTGCCAGCACGGAAGGCTGTAGCTGGTTTTCACTGCCCCTTGGAACTGCATTCGCTGATAGACAGACATTCACTTTCTACAAAAGCTTTCATTGGTAAAGGTGCAAGACTGTGTATTTCTCTCTCGCAGAGCCCGGTTGCCAAATTCGAAACGTCCAGCGATTGCGCCCACAGGAAAGCTGCCAGCACGGAAAGCTGTAGCTGGTTTTCACTGCCCCTTGGAACTGCATTCGCTGATAGACAGACATTCGCTTTCTGCAAAACCTTGCCTTCGTAAAGGGGCAACACTGTGTATTTCTCTCTCGCAGAGCCCGGCTGCCAAATTCGAAACGTCCAGCGATTGCGCCCACAGGAAAGCTGCCAGCACGGAAAGCTGTAGCTGGTTTTCACTGCCCCTTGGAACTGCATTCGCTGATAGACAGACATTCGCTTTCTACAAAAGCTTTCGTTGGTACAGGGGCAACACTGTGTATTTCTCTCTCGCAGAGCCCGGTTGCCAAATTCGAAACGTCCAGCGATTGCGCCCACAGGAAAGCTGCCAGCACGGAAAGCTGTAGCTGGTTTTCACTGCCCCTTGGAACTGCATTCGCTGATAGACAGACATTCGCTTTCTACAAAAGCTTTTGTTGGTAAAGGGGCAACACTGTGTATTTCTCTCTCGCAGAGCCCAGTTGCCAAATTCGAAACGTCCAGCGATTGCGCCCACAGGAAAGCTGCCAGCACGGAAAGCTGTAGCTGGTTTTCACTGCCCCTTGGAACTGCATTCGCTGATAGACAGACATTCGCTTTCTACAAAAGCTTTCGTTGGTAAAGGGGCAAGTCTGTGTATTTCTCTCTCGCAGAGCCCGGTTGCCAAATTCGAAACGTCCAGCGATTGCGCCCACAGGAAAGCTGCCAGCACGGAAAGCTGTAGCTGGTTTTCACTGTCTCTTGGAACTACATTCGCTGATAGACAGACATTCGCTTTCTACAAAAGCTTTCGTTGGTACAGGGGCAACACTGTGTATTTCTCTCTCGCAGAGCCCGGTTGTCAAATTCGAAACGTCCAGCGATTGCGCCCACAGGAAAGCTGCCAGCACGGAAGGCTGTAGCTGGTTTTCACTGCCCCTTGGAACTGCATTCGCTGATAGACAGACATTCGCTTTCTACAAAAGCTTTCATTGGTAAAGGTGCAAGACTGTGTATTTCTCTCTCGCAGAGCCCGGTTGCCAAATTCGAAACGTCCAGCGATTGCGCCCACAGGAAAGCTGCCAGCACGGAAAGCTGTAGCTGGTTTTCACTGTCTCTTGGAACTGCATTCGCTGATAGACAGACATTCGCTTTCTACAAAAGGTTTCGTTATACAGGGGCAACACTGTGTATTTCTCTCTCGCAGAGCCCGGTTGCCAAATTCGAAACGTCCAGCGATTGCGCCCACAGGAAAGCTGCCAGCACGGAAAGCTGTAGCTGGTTTTCACTGCCCCTTGGAACTGCATTCGCTGATAGACAGACATTCGCTTTCTACAAAAGTGTGCGTTGGTACAGGGGCAACACTGTGTATTTCTCTCTCGCAGAGCCCGGTTGCCAAATTCGAAACGTCCAGCGATTGCGCCCACAGGAAAGCTGCCAGCACGGAAAGCTGTAGATGGTGTTCACTGCCCCTTGGATCTGCATTCGCTGATAGACAGACATTCGCTTTCTACAACATCTTTCATTGGTACAGGGGCAACAATGTGTATTTCTCTCTCGCAGAGCCCGGCTGCCAAATTCGAAACGTCCAGCGATTGCGCCCACAGGAAAGCTGCCAGCAAGGAAAGCTGTAGCTGGTTTTCACTGTCTCTTGGAACTGCATTTGCTGATAGACAGACATTCGCTTTCTGCAAAACCTTGCCTTCGTAAAGGGGCAACACTGTGTATTTCTCTCTCGCAGAGCCCGGCTGCCAAATTCGAAACGTCCAGCGATTGCGCCCACAGGAAAGCTGCCAGCACGGAAAGCTGTAGCTGGTTTTCACTGCCCCTTGGAACTGCATTCGCTGATAGACAGACATTCGCTTTCTACAAAAGCTTTTGTTGGTAAAGGGGCAAGACTGTGTATTTTCTCTCGCAGAGCCCGGTTGCCAAATTCGAAACGTCCAGCGATTGCGCCCACAGGAAAGCTGCCAGCACGGAAAGCTGTAGCTGGTTTTCACTGCCCCTTGGAACTGCATTCGCTGATAGACAGACATTCGCTTTCTACAAAAGCTTTCGTTGCTACAGGGGCAACACTGTGTATTTCTCTCTCGCAGAGCCCGGTTGCCAAATTCGAAACGTCCAGCGATTGCGCCCACAGGAAAGCTGCCAGCACGGAAAGCTGTAGCTGGTTTTCACTGCCCCTTGGAACTGCATTCGCTGATAGACAGACATTCGCTTTCTACAAAAGCTTTCGTTGGTAAAGGTGCAACACTGTGTATTTCTCTCTCGCAGAGCCCGGTTGCCAAATTCGAAACGTCCAGCGATTGTGCCCACAGGAAAGCTGCCAGCACGGAAAGCTGTAGATGGTTTTCACTGCCCCTTGGAACTGCATTCGCTAATAGACAGACATTCGCTTTCTACAAAAGCTTTCGTTGGTAAAGGGGCAACACTGTGTATTTCTCTCTCGCAGAGCCCGGTTGCCAAATTCGAAACGTCCAGCGATTGCGCCCACAGGAAAGCTGCCAGCACGGAAAGCTGTAGCTGGTTTTCACTGCGCCTTGGAACTGCATTCGCTGATAGACAGACATTCGCTTTCTACAAAGGCTTTTGTTGGTAAAGGGGCAACAGTGTGTATTTCTCTCTCGCAGAGCCCGGTTGCCAAATTCGAAACGTCCAGCGATTGCGCCCACAGGAAAGCTGCCAGCACGGAAAGCTGTAGCTGGTTTTCACTGCCCCTTGGAACTGCATTCGCTAATAGACAGACATTCGCTTTCTACAAAAGCTTTCGTTGGTAAAGGGGCAACACTGTGTATTTCTCTCTCGCAGAGCCCGGTTGCCAAATTCGAAACGTCCAGCGATTGCGCCCACAGGAAAGCTGCCAGCACGGAAAGCTGTAGCTGGTTTTCACTGCCCCTTGGAACTGCATTCGCTGATAGACAGACATTCGCTTTCTACAAAAGCTTTCGTTGGTAAAGGGGCAACAGTGTGTATTTCTCTCTCGCAGAGCCCGGTTGCCAAATTCGAAACGTCCAGCGATTGCGCCCACAGGAAAGCTGCCAGCACGGAAAGCTGTAGCTGGTTTTCACTGCCCCTTGGAACTGCATTCGCTGATAGACAGACATTCGCTTTCTACAAAAGCTTTCGTTGGTAAAGGGGCAACAGTGTGTATTTCTCTCTCGCAGAGCCCGGTTGCCAAATTCGAAACGTCCAGCGATTGCGCCCACAGGAAAGCTGCCAGCACGGAAAGCTGTAGCTGGTTTTCACTGCCCCTTGGAACTGCATTCGCTGATAGACAGACATTCGCTTTCTACAAAAGCTTTCGTTGGTAAAGGGGCAAGTCTGTGTATTTCTCTCTCGCAGAGCCCGGTTGCCAAATTCGAAACGTCCAGCGATTGCGCCCACAGGAAAGCTGCCAGCACGGAAAGCTGTAGCTGGTTTTCACTGCCCCTTGGAACTGCATTCGCTGATAGACAGACATTCGCTTTCTACAAACGCTTTCGTTGGTAAAGGGGCAACACTGTGTATTTCTCTCTCGCAGAGCCCGGTTGCCAAATTCGAAACGTCAAGCGATTGCGCCCACAGGAAAGCTGCCAGCACGGAAAGCTGTAGCTGGTTTTCACTGTCTCTTGGAACTGCATTCGCTGATAGACAGACATTCGCTTTCTACAAAAGCTTTCGTTGGTAAAGTTGCAACACTGTGTATTTCTCTCTCGCAGAGCCCGGCTGCCAAATTCGAAACGTCCAGCGATTGCGCCCACAGGAAAGCTGCCAGCAAGGAAAGCTGTAGCTGGTTTTCACTGCCCCTTGGAACTGCATTCGCTGATAGACAGACATTCGCTTTCTACAAAAGCTTTCGTTGGTAAAGGTGCAACACTGTGTATTTCTCTCTCGCAGAGCCCGGCTGCCAAATTCGAAACGTCCAGCGATTGCGCCCACAGGAAAGCTGCCAGCACGGAAAGCTGTAGCTGGTTTTCACTGCCCCTTGGAACTGCATTCGCTGATAGACAGACATTCGCTTTTTGCAAAACCTTGCCTTCGTAAAGGGGCAACACTGTGTATTTCTCTCTCGCAGAGCCCGGCTGCCAAATTCGAAACGTCCAGCGATTGCGCCCACAGGAAAGCTGCCAGCAAGGAAAGCTGTAGCTGGTTTTCACTGCCCCTTGGAACTGCATTCGCTGATAGACAGACATTCGCTTTCTACAAAAGCTTTCGTTGGTAAAGGGGCAACACTGTGTATTTCTCTCTCGCAGAGCCCGGTTGCCAAATTCGAAACGTCCAGCGATTGCGCCCACAGGAAAGCTGCCAGCACGGAAAGCTGTAGCTGGTTTTCACTGCCCCTTGGAACTGCATTCGCTGATAGACAGACATTCGCTTTCTACAAAAGCTTTTGTTGGTAAAGGGGCAACACTGTGTATTTCTCTCTCGCAGAGCCCAGTTGCCAAATTCGAAACGTCCAGCGATTGCGCCCACAGGAAAGCTGCCAGCACGGAAAGCTGTAGCTGGTTTTCACTGCCCCTTGGAACTGCATTCGCTGATAGACAGACATTCGCTTTCTACAAAAGCTTTCGTTGGTAAAGGGGCAAGACTGTGTATTTCTCTCTCGCAGAGCCCGGTTGCCAAATTCGAAACGTCCAGCGATTGCGCCCACAGGAAAGCTGCCAGCACGGAAAGCTGTAGCTGGTTTTCACTGTCTCTTGGAACTACATTCGCTGATAGACAGACATTCGCTTTCTACAAAAGCTTTCGTTGGTACAGGGGCAACACTGTGTATTTCTCTCTCGCAGAGCCCGGTTGTCAAATTCGAAACGTCCAGCGATTGCGCCCACAGGAAAGCTGCCAGCACGGAAGGCTGTAGCTGGTTTTCACTGCCCCTTGGAACTGCATTCGCTGATAGACAGACATTCGCTTTCTACAAAAGCTTTCATTGGTAAAGGTGCAAGACTGTGTATTTCTCTCTCGCAGAGCCCGGTTGCCAAATTCGAAACGTCCAGCGATTGCGCCCACAGGAAAGCTGCCAGCACGGAAAGCTGTAGCTGGTTTTCACTGCCCCTTGGAACTGCATTCGCTGATAGACAGACATTCGCTTTCTGCAAAACCTTGCCTTCGTAAAGGGGCAACACTGTGTATTTCTCTCTCGCAGAGCCCGGCTGCCAAATTCGAAACGTCCAGCGATTGCGCCCACAGGAAAGCTGCCAGCACGGAAAGCTGTAGCTGGTTTTCACTGCCCCTTGGAACTGCATTCGCTGATAGACAGACATTCGCTTTCTACAAAAGCTTTCGTTGGTACAGGGGCAACACTGTGTATTTCTCTCTCGCAGAGCCCGGTTGCCAAATTCGAAACGTCCAGCGATTGCGCCCACAGGAAAGCTGCCAGCACGGAAAGCTGTAGCTGGTTTTCACTGCCCCTTGGAACTGCATTCGCTGATAGACAGACATTCGCTTTCTACAAAAGCTTTTGTTGGTAAAGGGGCAACACTGTGTATTTCTCTCTCGCAGAGCCCAGTTGCCAAATTCGAAACGTCCAGCGATTGCGCCCACAGGAAAGCTGCCAGCACGGAAAGCTGTAGCTGGTTTTCACTGCCCCTTGGAACTGCATTCGCTGATAGACAGACATTCGCTTTCTACAAAAGCTTTCGTTGGTACAGGGGCAACACTGTGTATTTCTCTCTCGCAGAGCCCGGTTGTCAAATTCGAAACGTCCAGCGATTGCGCCCACAGGAAAGCTGCCAGCACGGAAGGCTGTAGCTGGTTTTCACTGCCCCTTGGAACTGCATTCGCTGATAGACAGACATTCGCTTTCTACAAAAGCTTTCATTGGTAAAGGTGCAAGACTGTGTATTTCTCTCTCGCAGAGCCCGGTTGCCAAATTCGAAACGTCCAGGGATTGCGCCCACAGGAAAGCTGCCAGCACGGAAAGCTGTAGCTGGTTTTCACTGTCTCTTGGAACTGCATTCGCTGATAGACAGACATTCGCTTTCTGCAAAACCTTGCCTTCGTAAAGGGGCAACACTGTGTATTTCTCTCTCGCAGAGCCCGGCTGCCAAATTCGAAACGTCCAGCGATTGCGCCCACAGGAAAGCTGCCAGCACGGAAAGCTGTAGCTGGTTTTCACTGTCTCTTGGAACTGCATTCGCTGATAGACAGACATTCGCTTTCTGCAAAACCTTGCCTTCGTAAAGGGGCAACACTGTGTATTTCTCTCTCGCAGAGCCCGGCTGCCAAATTCGAAACGTCCAGCGATTGCGCCCACAGGAAAGCTGCCAGCAAGGAAAGCTGTAGCTGGTTTTCACTGTCTCTTGGAACTGCATTCGCTGATAGACAGACATTCGCTTTCTACAAAAGGTGTCGTTATACAGGGGCAACACTGTGTATTTCTCTCTCGCAGAGCACGGCTGCCAAATTCGAAACGTCCAGCGATTGCGCCCACAGGAAAGCTGCCAGCACGGAAAGCTGTAGCTGGCTTTCACTGCCCCTTGGAACTGCATTCGCTGATAGACAGACATTCGCTTTCTACAAAAGCGTGCGTTGGTACAGGGGCAACACTGTGTATTTCTCTCTCGCAGAGCCCGGTTGCCAAATTCGAAACGTCCAGCGATTGCGCCCACAGGAAATCTGCCAGCACGGAAAGCAGTAGCTGGTTTTCACTGCCCCTTGGAACTGCATTCGCTGATAGACAGACATTCGCTTTCTACAAAAGTGTGCGTTGGTACAGGGGCAACACTGTGTATTTCTCTCTCGCAGAGCCCGGTTGCCAAATTCGAAACGTCCAGCGATTGCGCCCACAGGAAAGCTGCCAGCAAGGAAAGCTGTAGCTGGTTTTCACTGCCCCTTGGAACTGCATTCGCTGATAGACAGACATTCGCTTTCTACAAAAGCTTTCGTTGGTAAAGGTGCAACACTGTGTATTTCTCTCTCGCAGAGCCCGGTTGCCAAATTCGAAACGTCCAGCGATTGCGCCCACAGGAAAGCTGCCAGCACGGAAAGCTGTAGATGGTGTTCACTGCCCCTTGGATCTGCATTCGCTGATAGACAGACATTCGCTTTCTACAACATCTTTCATTGGTACAGGGGCAACAATGTGTATTTCTCTCTCGCAGAGCCCGGCTGCCAAATTCGAAACGTCCAGCGATTGCGCCCACAGGAAAGCTGCCAGCAAGGAAAGCTGTAGCTGGTTTTCACTGTCTCTTGGAACTGCATTTGCTGATAGACAGACATTCGCTTTCTGCAAAACCTTGCCTTCGTAAACGGGCAACACTGTGTATTTCTCTCTCGCAGAGCCCGGCTGCCAAATTCGAAACGTCCAGCGATTGCGCCCACAGGAAAGCTGCCAGCACGGAAAGCTGTAGCTGGTTTTCACTGCCCCTTGGAACTGCATTCGCTGATAGACAGACATTCGGTTTCTACAAAAGCTTTCGTTGGTAAAGGGGCAAGACTGTGTATTTCTCTCTCGCAGAGCCCGGTTGCCAAATTCGAAACGTCCAGCGATTGCGCCCACAGGAAAGCTGCCAGCACGGAAAGCTGTAGCTGGTTTTCACTGCCCCTTGGAACTGCATTCGCTGATAGACAGACATTCGCTTTCTACAAAAGCTTTTGTTGGTAAAGGGGCAAGACTGTGTATTTTCTCTCGCAGAGCCCGGTTGCCAAATTCGAAACGTCCAGCGATTGCGCCCACAGGAAAGCTGCCAGCACGGAAAGCTGTAGCTGGTTTTCACTGCCCCTTGGAACTGCATTCGCTGATAGACAGACATTCGCTTTCTACAAAAGCTTTTGTTGGTAAAGGTGCAACACTGTGTATTTCTCTCTCGCAGAGCCCGGTTGCCAAATTCGAAACGTCCAGCGATTGCGCCCACAGGAAAGCTGCCAGCACGGAAAGCTGTAGCTGGTTTTCACTGCCCCTTGGAACTGCATTCGCTGATAGACAGACATTCGCTTTCTACAAAAGCTTTTGTTGGTAAAGGGGCAACAGTGTGTATTTCTCTCTCGCAGAGCCCGGTTGCCAAATTCGAAACGTCCAGCGATTGTGCCCACAGGAAAGCTGCCAGCACGGAAAGCTGTAGCTGGTTTTCACTGCCCCTTGGAACTGCATTCGCTAATAGACAGACATTCGCTTTCTACAAAAGCTTTCGTTGGTAAAGGGGCAACACTGTGTATTTCTCTCTCGCAGAGCCCGGTTGCCAAATTCGAAACGTCCAGCGATTGCGCCCACAGGAAAGCTGCCAGCACGGAAAGCTGTAGCTGGTTTTCACTGTCTCTTGGAACTACATTCGCTGATAGACAGACATTCGCTTTCTACAAAAGCTTTCGTTGGTAAAGGGGCAACACTGTGTATTTCTCTCTCGCAGAGCCCGGTTGCCAAATTCGAAACGTCCAGCGATTGCGCCCACAGGAAAGCTGCCAGCACGGAAAGCTGTAGCTGGTTTTCACTGCCCCTTGGAACTGCATTCGCTGATAGACAGACATTCGCTTTCTACAAAAGCTTTCGTTGGTAAAGGGGCAAGTCTGTGTATTTCTCTCTCGCAGAGCCCGGTTGCCAAATTCGAAACGTCAAGCGATTGCGCCCACAGGAAAGCTGCCAGCACGGAAAGCTGTAGCTGGTTTTCACTGTCTCTTGGAACTGCATTCGCTGATAGACAGACATTCGCTTTCTACAAAAGCTTTCGTTGGTAAAGGGGCAACACTGTGTATTTCTCTCTCGCAGAGCCCGGTTGCCAAATTCGAAACGTCCAGCGATTGTGCCCACAGGAAAGCTGCCAGCACGGAAAGCTGTAGCTGGTTTTCACTGCCCCTTGGAACTGCATTCGCTGATAGACAGACATTCGCTTTCTACAAACGCTTTCGTTGCTACAGGGGCAACACTGTGTATTTCTCTCTCGCAGAGCCCGGTTGCCAAATTCGAAACGTCCAGCGATTGCGCCCACAGGAAAGCTGCCAGCACGGAAAGCTGTAGCTGGTTTTCACTGCCCCTTGGAACTGCATTCGCTGATAGACAGACATTCGCTTTCTACAAAAGCTTTTGTTGGTAAAGGGGCAAGACTGTGTATTTCTCTCTCGCAGAGCCCGGTTGCCAAATTCGAAACGTCCAGCGATTGCACCCACAGGAAAGCTGCCAGCACGGAAAGCTGTAGCTGGTTTTCACTGCCCCTTGGAACTGCATTCGCTGATAGACAGACATTCGCTTTCTACAAAAGGTTTTGTTGGTAAAGGGGCAACACTGTGTATTTCTCTCTCGCAGAGCCCGGTTGCCAAATTCGAAACGTCCAGCGATTGCGCCCACAGGAAAGCTGCCAGCACGGAAAGCTGTAGCTGGTTTTCACTGCGCCTTGGAACTGCATTCGCTGATAGACAGACATTCGCTTTCTACAAAAGCTTTTGTTGGTAAAGGGGCAACAGTGTGTATTTCTCTCTCGCAGAGCCCGGTTGCCAAATTCGAAACGTCCAGCGATTGCGCCCACAGGAAAGCTGCCAGCACGGAAAGCTGTAGCTGGTTTTCACTGCCCCTTGGAACTGCATTCGCTAATAGACAGACATTCGCTTTCTACAAAAGCTTTCGTTGGTAAAGGGGCAACACTGTGTATTTCTCTCTCGCAGAGCCCGGTTGCCAAATTCGAAACGTCCAGCGATTGCGCCCACAGGAAAGCTGCCAGCACGGAAAGCTGTAGCTGGTTTTCACTGCCCCTTGGAACTGCATTCGCTGATAGACAGACATTCGCTTTCTACAAAAGCTTTCGTTCGTAAAGGGGCAACACTGTGTATTTCTCTCTCGCAGAGCCCGGTTGCCAAATTCGAAACGTCCAGCGATTGCGCCCACAGGAAAGCTGCCAGCACGGAAAGCTGTAGCTGGTTTTCACTGCCCCTTGGAACTGCATTCGCTGATAGACAGACATTCGCTTTCTACAAAAGCTTTCGTTGGTAAAGGGGCAACACTGTGTATTTCTCTCTCGCAGAGCCCGGTTGCCAAATTCGAAACGTCCAGCGATTGCGCCCACAGGAAAGCTGCCAGCACGGAAAGCTGTAGCTGGTTTTCACTGCCCCTTGGAACTGCATTCGCTGATAGACAGACATTCGCTTTCTACAAAAGCTTTCGTTGGTAAAGGGGCAAGTCTGTGTATTTCTCTCTCGCAGAGCCCGGTTGCCAAATTCGAAACGTCCAGCGATTGCGCCCACAGGAAAGCTGCCAGCACGGAAAGCTGTAGCTGGTTTTCACTGCGCCTTGGAACTGCATTCGCTGATAGACAGACATTCGCTTTCTACAAAAGCTTTCGTTGGTAAAGGGGCAAGTCTGTGTATTTCTCTCTCGCAGAGCCCGGTTGCCAAATTCGAAACGTCCAGCGATTGCGCCCACAGGAAAGCTGCCAGCACGGAAAGCTGTAGCTGGTTTTCACTGCCCCTTGGAACTGCATTCGCTGATAGACAGACATTCGCTTTCTACAAACGCTTTCGTTGGTAAAGGGGCAACACTGTGTATTTCTCTCTCGCAGAGCCCGGTTGCCAAATTCGAAACGTCAAGCGATTGCGCCCACAGGAAAGCTGCCAGCACGGAAAGCTGTAGCTGGTTTTCACTGTCTCTTGGAACTGCATTCGCTGATAGACAGACATTCGCTTTCTACAAAAGCTTTCGTTGGTAAAGGTGCAACACTGTGTATTTCTCTCTCGCAGAGCCCGGCTGCCAAATTCGAAACGTCCAGCGATTGCGCCCACAGGAAAGCTGCCAGCAAGGAAAGCTGTAGCTGGTTTTCACTGCCCCTTGGAACTGCATTCGCTGATAGACAGACATTCGCTTTCTACAAAAGCTTTCGTTGGTAAAGGTGCAACACTGTGTATTTCTCTCTCGCAGAGCCCGGCTGCCAAATTCGAAACGTCCAGCGATTGCGCCCACAGGAAAGCTGCCAGCACGGAAAGCTGTAGCTGGTTTTCACTGCCCCTTGGAACTGCATTCGCTGATAGACAGACATTCGCTTTCTGCAAAACCTTGCCTTCGTAAAGGGGCAACACTGTGTATTTCTCTCTCGCAGAGCCCGGCTGCCAAATTCGAAACGTCCAGCGACTGCGCCCACAGGAAAGCTGCCAGCAAGGAAAGCTGTAGCTGGTTTTCACTGCCCCTTGGAACTGCATTCGCTGATAGACAGACATTCGCTTTCTACAAAAGCTTTCGTTGGTAAAGGGGCAACACTGTGTATTTCTCTCTCGCAGAGCCCGGTTGCCAAATTCGAAACGTCCAGCGATTGCGCCCACAGGAAAGCTGCCAGCACGGAAAGCTGTAGCTGGTTTTCACTGCCCCTTGGAACTGCATTCGCTGATAGACAGACATTCGCTTTCTACAAAAGCTTTTGTTGGTAAAGGGGCAACACTGTGTATTTCTCTCTCGCAGAGCCCAGTTGCCAAATTCGAAACGTCCAGCGATTGCGCCCACAGGAAAGCTGCCAGCACGGAAAGCTGTAGCTGGTTTTCACTGCCCCTTGGAACTGCATTCGCTGATAGACAGACATTCGCTTTCTACAAAAGCTTTCGTTGGTAAAGGGGCAAGACTGTGTATTTCTCTCTCGCAGAGCCCGGTTGCCAAATTCGAAACGTCCAGCGATTGCGCCCACAGGAAAGCTGCCAGCACGGAAAGCTGTAGCTGGTTTTCACTGTCTCTTGGAACTACATTCGCTGATAGACAGACATTCGCTTTCTACAAAAGCTTTCGTTGGTACAGGGGCAACACTGTGTATTTCTCTCTCGCAGAGCCCGGTTGTCAAATTCGAAACGTCCAGCGATTGCGCCCACAGGAAAGCTGCCAGCACGGAAGGCTGTAGCTGGTTTTCACTGCCCCTTGGAACTGCATTCGCTGATAGACAGACATTCGCTTTCTACAAAAGCTTTCATTGGTAAAGGTGCAAGACTGTGTATTTCTCTCTCGCAGAGCCCGGTTGCCAAATTCGAAACGTCCAGCGATTGCGCCCACAGGAAAGCTGCCAGCACGGAAAGCTGTAGCTGGTTTTCACTGCCCCTTGGAACTGCATTCGCTGATAGACAGACATTCGCTTTCTGCAAAACCTTGCCTTCGTAAAGGGGCAACACTGTGTATTTCTCTCTCGCAGAGCCCGGCTGCCAAATTCGAAACGTCCAGCGATTGCGCCCACAGGAAAGCTGCCAGCACGGAAAGCTGTAGCTGGTTTTCACTGCCCCTTGGAACTGCATTCGCTGATAGACAGACATTCGCTTTCTACAAAAGCTTTCGTTGGTACAGGGGCAACACTGTGTATTTCTCTCTCGCAGAGCCCGGTTGCCAAATTCGAAACGTCCAGCGATTGCGCCCACAGGAAAGCTGCCAGCACGGAAAGCTGTAGCTGGTTTTCACTGCCCCTTGGAACTGCATTCGCTGATAGACAGACATTCGCTTTCTACAAAAGCTTTTGTTGGTAAAGGGGCAACACTGTGTATTTCTCTCTCGCAGAGCCCAGTTGCCAAATTCGAAACGTCCAGCGATTGCGCCCACAGGAAAGCTGCCAGCACGGAAAGCTGTAGCTGGTTTTCACTGCCCCTTGGAACTGCATTCGCTGATAGACAGACATTCGCTTTCTACAAAAGCTTTCGTTGGTAAAGGGGCAAGACTGTGTATTTCTCTCTCGCAGAGCCCGGTTGCCAAATTCGAAACGTCCAGCGATTGCGCCCACAGGAAAGCTGCCAGCACGGAAAGCTGTAGCTGGTTTTCACTGTCTCTTGGAACTACATTCGCTGATAGACAGACATTCGCTTTCTACAAAAGCTTTCGTTGGTACAGGGGCAACACTGTGTATTTCTCTCTCGCAGAGCCCGGTTGTCAAATTCGAAACGTCCAGCGATTGCGCCCACAGGAAAGCTGCCAGCACGGAAGGCTGTAGCTGGTTTTCACTGCCCCTTGGAACTGCATTCGCTGATAGACAGACATTCGCTTTCTACAAAAGCTTTCATTGGTAAAGGTGCAAGACTGTGTATTTCTCTCTCGCAGAGCCCGGTTGCCAAATTCGAAACGTCCAGCGATTGCGCCCACAGGAAAGCTGCCAGCACGGAAAGCTGTAGCTGGTTTTCACTGTCTCTTGGAACTGCATTCGCTGATAGACAGACATTCGCTTTCTGCAAAACCTTGCCTTCGTAAAGGGGCAACACTGTGTATTTCTCTCTCGCAGAGCCCGGCTGCCAAATTCGAAACGTCCAGCGATTGCGCCCACAGGAAAGCTGCCAGCAAGGAAAGCTGTAGCTGGTTTTCACTGTCTCTTGGAACTGCATTCGCTGATAGACAGACATTCGCTTTCTCCAAAAGCTTTCATTGGTACAGGGGCAACACTGTGTATTTCTCTCTCGCAGAGCCCGGTTGCCAAATTCGAAACGTCCAGCGATTGCGCCCACAGGAAAGCTGCCAGCACGGAAAGCTGTAGCTGGTTTTCACTGTCTCTTGGAACTGCATTCGCTGATAGACAGACATTCGCTTTCTACAAAAGGTTTCGTTATACAGGGGCAACACTGTGTATTTCTCTCTCGCAGAGCCCGGTTGCCAAATTCGAAACGTCCAGCGATTGCGCCCACAGGAAAGCTGCCAGCACGGAAAGCTGTAGCTGGCTTTCACTGCCCCTTGGAACTGCATTCGCTGATAGACAGACATTCGCTTTCTACAAAAGCGTGCGTTGGTACAGGGGCAACACTGTGTATTTCTCTCTCGCAGAGCCCGGTTGCCAAATTCGAAACGTCCAGCGATTGCGCCCACAGGAAATCTGCCAGCACGGAAAGCAGTAGCTGGTTTTCACTGCCCCTTGGAACTGCATTCGCTGATAGACAGACATTCACTTTCTACAAAAGCTTTCGTTGGTACAGGGGCAACACTGTGTATTTCTCTCTCGCAGAGCCCGGTTGCCAAATTCGAAACGTCCAGCGATTGCGCCCACAGGAAAGCTGCCAGCACGGAAAGCTGTAGCTGGTTTTCACTGCCCCTTGGAACTGCATTCGCTGATAGACAGACATTCGCTTTCTACAAAAGTGTGCGTTGGTACAGGGGCAACACTGTGTATTTCTCTCTCGCAGAGCCCGGTTGCCAAATTCGAAACGTCCAGCGATTGCGCCCACAGGAAAGCTGCCAGCACGGAAAGCTGTAGATGGTGTTCACTGCCCCTTGGATCTGCATTCGCTGATAGACAGACATTCGCTTTCTACAACATCTTTCATTGGTACAGGGGCAACAATGTGTATTTCTCTCTCGCAGAGCCCGGCTGCCAAATTCGAAACGTCCAGCGATTGCGCCCACAGGAAAGCTGCCAGCAAGGAAAGCTGTAGCTGGTTTTCACTGTCTCTTGGAACTGCATTTGCTGATAGACAGACATTCGCTTTCTGCAAAACCTTGCCTTCGTAAAGGGGCAACACTGTGTATTTCTCTCTCGCAGAGCCCGGCTGCCAAATTCGAAACGTCCAGCGATTGCGCCCACAGGAAAGCTGCCAGCACGGAAAGCTGTAGCTGGTTTTCACTGCCCCTTGGAACTGCATTCGCTGATAGACAGACATTCGCTTTCTACAAAAGCTTTCGTTGGTAAAGGGGCAAGACTGTGTATTTTCTCTCGCAGAGCCCGGTTGCCAAATTCGAAACGTCCAGCGATTGCGCCCACAGGAAAGCTGCCAGCACGGAAAGCTGTAGCTGGTTTTCACTGCCCCTTGGAACTGCATTCGCTGATAGACAGACATTCGCTTTCTACAAAAGCTTTCGTTGCTACAGGGGCAACACTGTGTATTTCTCTCTCGCAGAGCCCGGTTGCCAAATTCGAAACGTCCAGCGATTGCGCCCACAGGAAAGCTGCCAGCACGGAAAGCTGTAGCTGGTTTTCACTGCCCCTTGGAACTGCATTCGCTGATAGACAGACATTCGCTTTCTACAAAAGCTTTCGTTGGTAAAGGTGCAACACTGTGTATTTCTCTCTCGCAGAGCCCGGTTGCCAAATTCGAAACGTCCAGCGATTGTGCCCACAGGAAAGCTGCCAGCACGGAAAGCTGTAGATGGTTTTCACTGCCCCTTGGAACTGCATTCGCTAATAGACAGACATTCGCTTTCTACAAAAGCTTTCGTTGGTAAAGGGGCAACACTGTGTATTTCTCTCTCGCAGAGCCCGGTTGCCAAATTCGAAACGTCCAGCGATTGCGCCCACAGGAAAGCTGCCAGCACGGAAAGCTGTAGCTGGTTTTCACTGTCTCTTGGAACTGCATTCGCTGATAGACAGACATTCGCTTTCTACAAAAGCTTTCGTTGGTAAAGGGGCAACACTGTGTATTTCTCTCTCGCAGAGCCCGGTTGCCAAATTCGAAACGTCCAGCGATTGCGCCCACAGGAAAGCTGCCAGCACGGAAAGCTGTAGCTGGTTTTCACTGCCCCTTGGAACTGCATTCGCTGATAGACAGACATTCGCTTTCTACAAAAGCTTTCGTTGGTAAAGGGGCAAGTCTGTGTATTTCTCTCTCGCAGAGCCCGGTTGCCAAATTCGAAACGTCAAGCGATTGCGCCCACAGGAAAGCTGCCAGCACGGAAAGCTGTAGCTGGTTTTCACTGTCTCTTGGAACTGCATTCGCTGATAGACAGACATTCGCTTTCTACAAAAGCTTTCGTTGGTAAAGGGGCAACACTGTGTATTTCTCTCTCGCAGAGCCCGGTTGCCAAATTCGAAACGTCCAGCGATTGTGCCCACAGGAAAGCTGCCAGCACGGAAAGCTGTAGCTGGTTTTCACTGCCCCTTGGAACTGCATTCGCTGATAGACAGACATTCGCTTTCTACAAACGCTTTCGTTGCTACAGGGGCAACACTGTGTATTTCTCTCTCGCAGAGCCCGGTTGCCAAATTCGAAACGTCCAGCGATTGCGCCCACAGGAAAGCTGCCAGCACGGAAAGCTGTAGCTGGTTTTCACTGCCCCTTGGAACTGCATTCGCTGATAGACAGACATTCGCTTTCTACAAAAGCTTTTGTTGGTAAAGGGGCAACAGTGTGTATTTCTCTCTCGCAGAGCCCGGTTGCCAAATTCGAAACGTCCAGCGATTGCACCCACAGGAAATCTGCCAGCACGGAAAGCTGTAGCTGGTTTTCACTGCCCCTTGGAACTGCATTCGCTGATAGACAGACATTCGCTTTCTACAAAAGCTTTCGTTCGTAAAGGGGCAACACTGTGTATTTCTCTCTCGCAGAGCCCGGTTGCCAAATTCGAAACGTCCAGCGATTGCGCCCACAGGAAAGCTGCCAGCACGGAAAGCTGTAGCTGGTTTTCACTGCCCCTTGGAACTGCATTCGCTGATAGACAGACATTCGCTTTCTACAAAAGCTTTCGTTGGTAAAGGGGCAACAGTGTGTATTTCTCTCTCGCAGAGCCCGGTTGCCAAATTCGAAACGTCCAGCGATTGCGCCCACAGGAAAGCTGCCAGCACGGAAAGCTGTAGCTGGTTTTCACTGCCCCTTGGAACTGCATTCGCTGATAGACAGACATTCGCTTTCTACAAAAGCTTTCGTTGGTAAAGGGGCAAGTCTGTATTTCTCTCTCGCAGAGCCCGGTTGCCAAATTCGAAACGTCCAGCGATTGCGCCCACAGGAAAGCTGCCAGCACGGAAAGCTGTAGCTGGTTTTCACTGCCCCTTGGAACTGCATTCGCTGATAGACAGACATTCGCTTTCTACAAAAGCTTTCGTTGGTAAAGGGGCAAGTCTGTGTATTTCTCTCTCGCAGAGCCCGGTTGCCAAATTCGAAACGTCCAGCGATTGCGCCCACAGGAAAGCTGCCAGCACGGAAAGCTGTAGCTGGTTTTCACTGCCCCTTGGAACTGCATTCGCTGATAGACAGACATTCACTTTCTACAAAAGCTTTCGTTGGTAAAGGGGCAACACTGTGTATTTCTCTCTCGCAGAGCCCGGTTGCCAAATTCGAAACGTCCAGCGATTGCGCCCACAGGAAAGCTGCCAGCACGGAAAGCTGTAGCTGGTTTTCACTGTCTCTTGGAACTGCATTCGCTGATAGACAGACATTCGCTTTCTACAAAAGCTTTCGTTGGTAAAGGTGCAAGACTGTGTATTTCTCTCTCGCAGAGCCCGGCTGCCAAATTCGAAACGTCCAGCGATTGCGCCCACAGGAAAGCTGCCAGCAAGGAAAGCTGTAGCTGGTTTTCACTGCCCCTTGGAACTGCATTCGCTGATAGACAGACATTCGCTTTCTACAAAAGCTTTCGTTGGTAAAGGTGCAACACTGTGTATTTCTCTCTCGCAGAGCCCGGCTGCCAAATTCGAAACGTCCAGCGATTGCGCCCACAGGAAAGCTGCCAGCACGGAAAGCTGTAGCTGGTTTTCACTGCCCCTTGGAACTGCATTCGCTGATAGACAGACATTCGCTTTCTGCAAAACCTTGCCTTCGTAAAGGGGCAACACTGTGTATTTCTCTCTCGCAGAGCCCGGCTGCCAAATTCGAAACGTCCAGCGATTGCGCCCACAGGAAAGCTGCCAGCAAGGAAAGCTGTAGCTGGTTTTCACTGCCCCTTGGAACTGCATTCGCTGATAGACAGACATTCGCTTTCTACAAAAGCTTTCGTTGGTAAAGGGGCAACACTGTGTATTTCTCTCTCGCAGAGCCCGGTTGCCAAATTCGAAACGTCCAGCGATTGCGCCCACAGGAAAGCTGCCAGCACGGAAAGCTGTAGCTGGTTTTCACTGCCCCTTGGAACTGCATTCGCTGATAGACAGACATTCGCTTTCTACAAAAGCTTTTGTTGGTAAAGGGGCAACACTGTGTATTACTCTCTCGCAGAGCCCAGTTGCCAAATTCGAAACGTCCAGCGATTGCGCCCACAGGAAAGCTGCCAGCACGGAAAGCTGTAGCTGGTTTTCACTGCCCCTTGGAACTGCATTCGCTGATAGACAGACATTCGCTTTCTACAAAAGCTTTCGTTGGTAAAGGGGCAACACTGTGTATTTCTCTCTCGCAGAGCCCGGTTGCCAAATTCGAAACGTCCAGCGATTGCGCCCACAGGAAAGCTGCCAGCACGGAAAGCTGTAGCTGGTTTTCACTGTCTCTTGGAACTACATTCGCTGATAGACAGACATTCGCTTTCTACAAAAGCTTTCGTTGGTACAGGGGCAACACTGTGTATTTCTCTCTCGCAGAGCCCGGTTGTCAAATTCGAAACGTCCAGCGATTGCGCCCACAGGAAAGCTGCCAGCACGGAAGGCTGTAGCTGGTTTTCACTGCCCCTTGGAACTGCATTCGCTGATAGACAGACATTCGCTTTCTACAAAAGCTTTCATTGGTAAAGGTGCAAGACTGTGTATTTCTCTCTCGCAGAGCCCGGTTGCCAAATTCGAAACGTCCAGCGATTGCGCCCACAGGAAAGCTGCCAGCACGGAAAGCTGTAGCTGGTTTTCACTGCCCCTTGGAACTGCATTCACTGATAGACAGACATTCGCTTTCTGCAAAACCTTGCCTTCGTAAAGGGGCAACACTGTGTATTTCTCTCTCGCAGAGCCCGGCTGCCAAATTCGAAACGTCCAGCGATTGCGCCCACAGGAAAGCTGCCAGCACGGAAAGCTGTAGCTGGTTTTCACTGCCCCTTGGAACTGCATTCGCTGATAGACAGACATTCGCTTTCTACAAAAGCTTTCGTTGGTAAAGGGGCAAGACTGTGTATTTCTCTCTCGCAGAGCCCGGTTGCCAAATTCGAAACGTCCAGCGATTGCGCCCACAGGAAAGCTGCCAGCACGGAAAGCTGTAGCTGGTTTTCACTGTCTCTTGGAACTACATTCGCTGATAGACAGACATTCGCTTTCTACAAAAGCTTTCGTTGGTACAGGGGCAACACTGTGTATTTCTCTCTCGCAGAGCCCGGTTGTCAAATTCGAAACGTCCAGCGATTGCGCCCACAGGAAAGCTGCCAGCACGGAAGGCTGTAGCTGGTTTTCACTGCCCCTTGGAACTGCATTCGCTGATAGACAGACATTCGCTTTCTACAAAAGCTTTCATTGGTAAAGGTGCAAGACTGTGTATTTCTCTCTCGCAGAGCCCGGTTGCCAAATTCGAAACGTCCAGCGATTGCGCCCACAGGAAAGCTGCCAGCACGGAAAGCTGTAGCTGGTTTTCACTGTCTCTTGGAACTGCATTCGCTGATAGACAGACATTCGCTTTCTGCAAAACCTTGCCTTCGTAAAGGGGCAACACTGTGTATTTCTCTCTCGCAGAGCCCGGCTGCCAAATTCGAAACGTCCAGCGATTGCGCCCACAGGAAAGCTGCCAGCACGGAAAGCTGTAGCTGGTTTTCACTGTCTCTTGGAACTGCATTCGCTGATAGACAGACATTCGCTTTCTACAAAAGGTTTCGTTATACAGGGGCAACACTGTGTATTTCTCTCTCGCAGAGCCCGGTTGCCAAATTCGAAACGTCCAGCGATTGCGCCCACAGGAAAGCTGCCAGCACGGAAAGCTGTAGCTGGCTTTCACTGCCCCTTGGAACTGCATTCGCTGATAGACAGACATTCGCTTTCTACAAAAGCGTGCGTTGGTACAGGGGCAACACTGTGTATTTCTCTCTCGCAGAGCCCGGTTGCCAAATTCGAAACGTCCAGCGATTGCGCCCACAGGAAATCTGCCAGCACGGAAAGCAGTAGCTGGTTTTCACTGCCCCTTGGAACTGCATTCGCTGATAGACAGACATTCACTTTCTACAAAAGCTTTCGTTGGTACAGGGGCAACACTGTGTATTTCTCTCTCGCAGAGCCCGGTTGCCAAATTCGAAACGTCCAGCGATTGCGCCCACAGGAAAGCTGCCAGTAAGGAAAGCTGTAGCTGGTTTTCACTGCCCCTTGGAACTGCATTCGCTGATAGACAGACATTCGCTTTCTACAAAAGTGTGCGTTGGTACAGGGGCAACACTGTGTATTTCTCTCTCGCAGAGCCCGGTTGCCAAATTCGAAACGTCCAGCGATTGCGCCCACAGGAAAGCTGCCAGCAAGGAAAGCTGTAGCTGGTTTTCACTGCCCCTTGGAACTGCATTCGCTGATAGACAGACATTCGCTTTCTACAAAAGCTTTCGTTGGTAAAGGTGCAACACTGTGTATTTCTCTCTCGCAGAGCCCGGCTGCCAAATTCGAAACGTCCAGCGATTGCGCCCACAGGAAAGCTGCCAGCACGGAAAGCTGTAGCTGGTTTTCACTGCCCCTTGGAACTGCATTCGCTGATAGACAGACATTCGCTTTCTGCAAAACCTTGCCTTCGTAAAGGGGCAACACTGTGTATTTCTCTCTCGCAGAGCCCGGCTGCCAAATTCGAAACGTCCAGCGATTGCGCCCACAGGAAAGCTGCCAGCACGGAAAGCTGTAGCTGGTTTTCACTGCCCCTTGGAACTGCATTCGCTGATAGACAGACATTCGCTTTCTACAAAAGCTGTCGTTGGTACAGGGGCAACACTGTGTATTTCTCTCTCGCAGAGCCCGGCTGCCAAATTCGAAACGTCCAGCGATTGCGCCCACAGGAAAGCTGCCAGGAAGGAAAGCTGTAGCTGGTTTTCACTGCCCCTTGGAACTGCATTCGCTGATAGACAGACATTCGCTTTCTGCAAAACCTTGCCTTCGTAAAGGGGCAACACTGTGTATTTCTCTCTCGCAGAGCCCGGCTGCCAAATTCGAAACGTCCAGCGATTGCGCCCACAGGAAAGCTGCCAGCACGGAAAGCTGTAGCTGGTTTTCACTGCCCCTTGGAACTGCATTCGCTGATAGACAGACATTCGCTTTCTACAAAAGCTGTCGTTGGTACAGGGGCAACACTGTGTATTTCTCTCTCGCAGAGCACGGCTGCCAAATTCGAAACGTCCAGCGATTGCGCCCACAGGAAAGCTGCCAGCACGGAAGGCTGTAGCTGGTTTTCACTGTCTCTTGGAACTACATTCGCTGATAGACAGACATTCGCTTTCTACAAAAGCTTTCGTTGGTACAGGGGCAACACTGTGTATTTCTCTCTCGCAGAGCCCGGTTGCCAAATTCGAAACGTCCAGCGATTGCGCCCACAGGAAAGCTGCCAGTAAGGAAAGCTGTAGCTGGTTTTCACTGCCCCTTGGAACTGCATTCGCTGATAGACAGACATTCGCTTTCTACAAAAGTGTGCGTTGGTACAGGGGCAACACTGTGTATTTCTCTCTCGCAGAGCCCGGTTGCCAAATTCGAAACGTCCAGCGATTGCGCCCACAGGAAAGCTGCCAGCAAGGAAAGCTGTAGCTGGTTTTCACTGCCCCTTGGAACTGCATTCGCTGATAGACAGACATTCGCTTTCTACAAAAGCTTTCGTTGTAAAGGTGCAACACTGTGTATTTCTCTCTCGCAGAGCCCGGCTGCCAAATTCGAAACGTCCAGCGATTGCGCCCACAGGAAAGCTGCCAGCACGGAAAGCTGTAGCTGGTTTTCACTGCCCCTTGGAACTGCATTCGCTGATAGACAGACATTCGCTTTCTGCAAAACCTTGCCTTCGTAAAGGGGCAACACTGTGTATTTCTCTCTCGCAGAGCCCGGCTGCCAAATTCGAAACGTCCAGCGATTGCGCCCACAGGAAAGCTGCCAGCACGGAAAGCTGTAGCTGGTTTTCACTGCCCCTTGGAACTGCATTCGCTGATAGACAGACATTCGCTTTCTACAAAAGCTGTCGTTGGTACAGGGGCAACACTGTGTATTTCTCTCTCGCAGAGCCCGGCTGCCAAATTCGAAACGTCCAGCGATTGCGCCCACAGGAAAGCTGCCAGGAAGGAAAGCTGTAGCTGGTTTTCACTGCCCCTTGGAACTGCATTCGCTGATAGACAGACATTCGCTTTCTGCAAAACCTTGCCTTCGTAAAGGGGCAACACTGTGTATTTCTCTCTCGCAGAGCCCGGCTGCCAAATTCGAAACGTCCAGCGATTGCGCCCACAGGAAAGCTGCCAGCACGGAAAGCTGTAGCTGGTTTTCACTGCCCCTTGGAACTGCATTCGCTGATAGACAGACATTCGCTTTCTACAAAAGCTGTCGTTGGTACAGGGGCAACACTGTGTATTTCTCTCTCGCAGAGCACGGCTGCCAAATTCGAAACGTCCAGCGATTGCGCCCACAGGAAAGCTGCCAGCACGGAAGGCTGTAGCTGGTTTTCACTGTCTCTTGGAACTACATTCGCTGATAGACAGACATTCGCTTTCTACAAAAGCTTTCGTTGGTACAGGGGCAAGACTGTGTATTTCTCTCTCGCAGAGCCCGGTTGTCAAATTCGAAACGTCCAGCGATTGCGCCCACAGGAAAGCTGCCAGCACGGAAAGCAGTAGCTGGTTTTCACTGCCCCTTGGAACTGCATTCGCTGATAGACAGACATTCGCTTTCTGCAAAACCTTGCCTTCGTAAAGGGGCAACACTGTGTATTTCTCTCTCGCAGAGCCCGGCTGCCAAATTCGAAACGTCCAGCGATTGCGCCCACAGGAAAGCTGCCAGCACGGAAAGCAGTAGCTGGTTTTCACTGTCTCTTGGAACTACATTCGCTGATAGACAGACATTCGCTTTCTACAAAAGCTTTCGTTGGTACAGGGGCAACACTGTGTATTTCTCTCTCGCAGAGCCCGGTTGTCAAATTCGAAACGTCCAGCGATTGCACCCATAGGAAAGCTGCCAGCAAGGAAAGCTGTAGCTAGTTTTCCTGCCCCTTGGAACAGCATTCGCTGATAGACAGACATTCGCTTTCTACAAAAGCTTTCGTTGGTAAAGGGGCAACACTGTGTATTTCTCTCTCGCAGAGCCCGGTTGCCAAATTCGAAACGTCCAGCGATTGCGCCCACAGGAAAGCTGCCAGCACGGAAAGCTGTAGCTGGTTTTCACTGTCTCTTGGAACTACATTCGCTGATAGACAGACATTCGCTTTCTACAAAAGCTTTCGTTGGTAAAGGGGCAAGTCTGTGTATTTCTCTCTCGCAGAGCCCGGTTGCCAAATTCGAAACGTCCAGCGATTGCGCCCACAGGAAAGCTGCCAGCAAGGAAAGCTGTAGCTGGTTTTCACTGTCTCTTGGAACTGCATTCGCTGATAGACAGACATTCGCTTTCTCCAAAAGCTTTCATTGGTACAGGGGCAACACTGTGTATTT
This sequence comes from Mycteria americana, assembly GCF_035582795.1. Lineage (NCBI taxonomy): Eukaryota > Metazoa > Chordata > Aves > Ciconiiformes > Ciconiidae > Mycteria > Mycteria americana. Next base: position 25,357,034 of record NC_134372.1, read on the forward strand.
CTCTCTCGCAGAGCCCGGTTGCCAAATTCGAAACGTCCAGCGATTGCGCCCACAGGAAAGCTGCCAGCACGGAAAGCTGTAGCTGGTTTTTACTGTCTCTTGGAACTGCATTCGCTGATAGACAGACATTCGCTTTCTACAAAAGGTTTCGTTATACAGGGGCAACACTGTGTATTTCTCTCTCGCAGAGCCCGGTTGCCAAATTCGAAACGTCCAGCGATTGCGCCCACAGGAAAGCTGCCAGCACGGAAAGCAGTAGCTGGTTTTCACTGCCCCTTGGATCTGCATTCGCTGATAGACAGACATTCGCTTTCTACAAAAGCTTTCGTTGGTACAGGGGCAACACTGTGTATTTCTCTCTCGCAGAGCACGGCTGCCAAATTCGAAACGTCCAGCGATTGCGCCCACAGTAAAGCTGCCAGCACGGAAAGCTGTAGCTGGTTTTCACTGTCTCTTGGAACTACATTCGCTGATAGACAGACATTCGCTTTCTACAAAAGCTTTCGTTGGTACAGGGGCAACACTGTGTATTTCTCTCTCGCAGAGCCCGGTTTTCAAATTCGAAACGTCCAGCGATTGCGCCCATAGGAAAGCTGCCAGCAAGGAAAGCTGTAGCTAGTTTTCACTGCCCCTTGGAACAGCATTCGCTGATAGACAGACATTCGCTTTCTACAAAAGCTTTCGTTGGTAAAGGTGCAAGACTGTGTATTTCTCTCTCGCAGAGCCCGGTTGCCAAATTCGAAACGTCCAGCGATTGCGCCCACAGGAAAGCTGCCAGCACGGAAAGCTGTAGCTGGTTTTCACTGTCTCTTGGAACTACATTCGCTGATAGACAGACATTCGCTTTCTACAAAAGCTTTCGTTGGTACAGGGGCAACACTGTGTATTTCTCTCTCGCAGAGCCCGGTTGTCAAATTCGAAACGTCCAGCGATTGCGCCCACAGGAAAGCTGCCAGCACGGAAGGCTGTAGCTGGTTTTCACTGCCCCTTGGAACTGCATTCGCTGATAGACAGACATTCGCTTTCTACAAAAGCTTTCATTGGTAAAGGTGCAAGACTGTGTATTTCTCTCTCGCAGAGCCCGGTTGCCAAATTCGAAACGTCCAGCGATTGCGCCCACAGGAAAGCTGCCAGCACGGAAAGCTGTAGCTGGTTTTCACTGTCTCTTGGAACTGCATTCGCTGATAGACAGACATTCGCTTTCTGCAAAACCTTGCCTTCGTAAAGGGGCAACACTGTGTATTTCTCTCTCGCAGAGCCCGGCTGCCAAATTCGAAACGTCCAGCGATTGCGCCCACAGGAAAGCTGCCAGCAAGGAAAGCTGTAGCTGGTTTTCACTGTCTCTTGGAACTGCATTCGCTGATAGACAGACATTCGCTTTCTCCAAAAGCTTTCATTGGTACAGGGGCAACACTGTGTATTTCTCTCTCGCAGAGCCCGGTTGCCAAATTCGAAACGTCCAGCGATTGCGCCCACAGGAAAGCTGCCAGCACGGAAAGCTGTAGCTGGCTTTCACTGCCCCTTGGAACTGCATTCGCTGATAGACAGACATTCGCTTTCTACAAAAGCGTGCGTTGGTACAGGGGCAACACTGTGTATTTCTCTCTCGCAGAGCCCGGTTGCCAAATTCGAAACGTCCAGCGATTGCGCCCACAGGAAATCTGCCAGCACGGAAAGCAGTAGCTGGTTTTCACTGCCCCTTGGAACTGCATTCGCTGATAGACAGACATTCACTTTCTACAAAAGCTTTCGTTGGTACAGGGGCAACACTGTGTATTTCTCTCTCGCAGAGCCCGGTTGCCAAATTCGAAACGTCCAGCGATTGCGCCCACAGGAAAGCTGCCAGTAAGGAAAGCTGTAGCTGGTTTTCACTGCCCCTTGGAACTGCATTCGCTGATAGACAGACATTCGCTTTCTACAAAAGTGTGCGTTGGTACAGGGGCAACACTGTGTATTTCTCTCTCGCAGAGCCCGGTTGCCAAATTCGAAACGTCCAGCGATTGCGCCCACAGGAAAGCTGCCAGCAAGGAAAGCTGTAGCTGGTTTTCACTGCCCCTTGGAACTGCATTCGCTGATAGACAGACATTCGCTTTCTACAAAAGCTTTCGTTGGTAAAGGGGCAACACTGTGTATTTCTCTCTCGCAGAGCCCGGCTGCCAAATTCGAAACGTCCAGCGATTGCGCCCACAGGAAAGCTGCCAGGAAGGAAAGCTGTAGCTGGTTTTCACTGCCCCTTGGAACTGCATTCGCTGATAGACAGACATTCGCTTTCTGCAAAACCTTGCCTTCGTAAAGGGGCAACACTGTGTATTTCTCTCTCGCAGAGCCCGGCTGCCAAATTCGAAACGTCCAGCGATTGCGCCCACAGGAAAGCTGCCAGCACGGAAAGCTGTAGCTGGTTTTCACTGCCCCTTGGAACTGCATTCGCTGATAGACAGACATTCGCTTTCTACAAAAGCTGTCGTTGGTACAGGGGCAACACTGTGTATTTCTCTCTCGCAGAGCACGGCTGCCAAATTCGAAACGTCCAGCGATTGCGCCCACAGGAAAGCTGCCAGCACGGAAAGCTGTAGCTGGTTTTCACTGCCCCTTGGAACTGCATTCGCTGATAGACAGACATTCGCTTTCTACAAAAGCGTGCGTTGGTACAGGGGCAACACTGTGTATTACTCTCTCGCAGAGCCCGGTTGCCAAATTCGAAACGTCCAGCGATTGCGCCCACAGGAAAGCTGCCAGCACGGAAGGCTGTAGCTGGTTTTCACTGTCTCTTGGAACTACATTCGCTGATAGACAGACATTCGCTTTCTACAAAAGCTTTCGTTGGTACAGGGGCAACACTGTGTATTTCTCTCTCGCAGAGCCCGGTTGTCAAATTCGAAACGTCCAGCGATTGCGCCCACAGGAAAGCTGCCAGCACGGAAGGCTGTAGCTGGTTTTCACTGCCCCTTGGAACTGCATTCGCTGATAGACAGACATTCGCTTTCTACAAAAGCTTTCATTGGTAAAGGTGCAAGACTGTGTATTTCTCTCTCGCAGAGCCCGGCTGCCAAATTCGAAACGTCCAGCGATTGCGCCCACAGGAAAGCTGCCAGCACGGAAAGCAGTAGCTGGTTTTCACTGCCCCTTGGAACTGCATTCGCTGATAGACAGACATTCGCTTTCTGCAAAACCTTGCCTTCGTAAAGGGGCAACACTGTGTATTTCTCTCTCGCAGAGCCCGGCTGCCAAATTCGAAACGTCCAGCGATTGCGCCCACAGGAAAGCTGCCAGCACGGAAAGCAGTAGCTGGTTTTCACTGCCCCTTGGAACTGCATTCGCTGATAGACAGACATTCGCTTTCTGCAAAACCTTGCCTTCGTAAAGGGGCAACACTGTGTATTTCGCTCTCGCAGAGCCCGGCTGCCAAATTCGAAACGTCCAGCGATTGCGCCCACAGGAAAGCTGCCAGCACGGAAAGCTGTAGCTGGTTTTCACTGTCTCTTGGAACTACATTCGCTGATAGACAGACATTCGCTTTCTACAAAAGCTTTCGTTGGTACAGGGGCAACACTGTGTATTTCTCTCTCGCAGAGCCCGGTTGTCAAATTCGAAACGTCCAGCGATTGCACCCATAGGAAAGCTGCCAGCAAGGAAAGCTGTAGCTAGTTTTCCTGCCCCTTGGAACAGCATTCGCTGATAGACAGACATTCGCTTTCTACAAAAGCTTTCGTTGGTAAAGGTGCAAGACTGTGTATTTCTCTCTCGCAGAGCCCGGTTGCCAAATTCGAAACGTCCAGCGATTGCGCCCACAGGAAAGCTGCCAGCACGGAAAGCTGTAGCTGGTTTTCACTGTCTTTTGGAACTACATTCGCTGATAGACAGACATTCGCTTTCTACAAAAGCTTTCGTTGGTAAAGGGGCAAGTCTGTGTATTTCTCTCTCGCAGAGCCCGGTTGCCAAATTCGAAACGTCCAGCGATTGCGCCCACAGGAAAGCTGCCAGCAAGGAAAGCTGTAGCTGGTTTTCACTGTCTCTTGGACCTGCATTCGCTGATAGACAGACATTCGCTTTCTCCAAAAGCTTTCATTGGTACAGGGGCAACACTGTGTATTTCTCTCTCGCAGAGCCCGGTTGCCAAATTCGAAACGTCCAGCGATTGCGCCCACAGGAAAGCTGCCAGCACGGAAAGCTGTAGCTGGCTTTCACTGCCCCTTGGAACTGCATTCGCTGATAGACAGACATTCGCTTTCTACAAAAGCGTGCGTTGGTACAGGGGCAACACTGTGTATTTCTCTCTCGCAGAGCCCGGTTGCCAAATTCGAAACGTCCAGCGATTGCGCCTACAGGAAATCTGCCAGCACGGAAAGCAGTAGCTGGTTTTCACTGCCCCTTGGAACTGCATTCGCTGATAGACAGACATTCGCTTTCTACAAAAGTGTGCGTTGGTACAGGGGCAACACTGTGTATTTCTCTCTCGCAGAGCCCGGTTGCCAAATTCGAAACGTCCAGCGATTGCGCCCACAGGAAAGCTGCCAGCACGGAAAGCTGTAGCTGGTTTTCACTGCCCCTTAGAACTGCATTCGCTGATAGACAGACATTCGCTTTCTACAAAAGTGTGCGTTGGTACAGGGGCAACACTGTGTATTTCTCTCTCGCAGAGCCCGGTTGCCAAATTCGAAACGTCCAGCGATTGCGCCCACAGGAAAGCTGCCAGCACGGAAAGCTGTAGCTGGTTTTCACTGCCCCTTGGAACTGCATTCGCTGATAGACAGACATTCGCTTTCTACAAAAGCTTTCGTTGGTAAAGGTGCAAGACTGTGTATTTCTCTCTCGCAGAGCCCAGCTGCCAAATTCGAAACGTCCAGCGATTACGCCCACAGGAAAGCTGCCAGCACGGAAAGCTGTAGCTGGTTTTCACTGCCCCTTGGAACTGCATTCGCTGATAGACAGACATTCGCTTTCTACAAAAGCTGTCGTTGGTACAGGGGCAACACTGTGTATTTCTCTCTCGCAGAGCACGGCTGCCAAATTCGAAACGTCCAGCGATTGCGCCCACAGGAAAGCTGCCAGCACGGAAAGCTGTAGCTGGTTTTCACTGCCCCTTGGAACTGCATTCGCTGATAGACAGACATTCGCTTTCTACAAAAGCGTGCGTTGGTACAGGGGCAACACTGTGTATTACTCTCTCGCAGAGCCCGGTTGCCAAATTCGAAACGTCCAGCGATTGCGCCCACAGGAAAGCTGCCAGCACGGAAGGCTGTAGCTGGTTTTCACTGCCCCTTGGAACTGCATTCGCTGATAGACAGACATTCGCTTTCTGCAAAACCTTGCCTTCGTAAAGGGGCAACACTGTGTATTTCTCTCTCGCAGAGCCCGGTTGCCAAATTCGAAACGTCCAGCGATTGCGCCCACAGGAAAGCTGCCAGCACGGAAAGCAGTAGCTGGTTTTCACTGCCCCTTGGATCTGCATTCGCTGATAGACAGACATTCGCTTTCTACAAAAGCTTTCGTTGGTACAGGGGCAACACTGTGTATTTCTCTCTCGCAGAGCACGGCTGCCAAATTCGAAACGTCCAGCGATTGCGCCCACAGGAAAGCTGCCAGCACGGAAAGCTGTAGCTGGTTTTCACTGTCTCTTGGAACTACATTCGCTGATAGACAGACATTCGCTTTCTACAAAAGCTTTCGTTGGTACAGGGGCAACACTGTGTATTTCTCTCTCGCAGAGCCCGGTTGTCAAATTCGAAACGTCCAGCGATTGCGCCCATAGGAAAGCTGCCAGCAAGGAAAGCTGTAGCTAGTTTTCACTGCCCCTTGGAACAGCATTCGCTGATAGACAGACATTCGCTTTCTACAAAAGCTTTCGTTGGTAAAGGTGCAAGACTGTGTATTTCTCTCTCGCAGAGCCCGGTTGCCAAATTCGAAACGTCCAGCGATTGCGCCCACAGGAAAGCTGCCAGCACGGAAAGCTGTAGCTGGTTTTCACTGCCCCTTGGAACTGCATTCGCTGATAGACAGACATTCGCTTTCTACAAAAGCTTTCGTTGGTACAGGGGCAACACTGTGTATTACTCTCTCGCAGAGCCCGGTTGCCAAATTCGAAACGTCCAGCGATTGCGCCCACAGGAAAGCTGCCAGCACGGAAGGCTGTAGCTGGTTTTCACTGCCCCTTGGAACTGCATTCGCTGATAGACAGACATTCGCTTTCTACAAAAGCTTTCATTGGTAAAGGTGCAAGACTGTGTATTTTTCTCTCGCAGAGCCCGGCTGCCAAATTCGAAACGTCCAGCGATTGCGCCCACAGGAAAGCTGCCAGCACGGAAAGCAGTAGCTGGTTTTCACTGCCCCTTGGAACTGCATTCGCTGATAGACAGACATTCGCTTTCTGCAAAACCTTGCCTTCGTAAAGGGGCAACACTGTGTATTTCTCTCTCGCAGAGCCCGGCTGCCAAATTCGAAACGTCCAGCGATTGCGCCCACAGGAAAGCTGCCAGCAAGGAAAGCAGTAGCTGGTTTTCACTGCCCCTTGGATCTGCATTCGCTGATAGACAGACATTCGCTTTCTACAAAAGCTTTCGTTGGTAAAGGGGCAACAGTGTGTATTTCTCTCTCGCAGAGCCCGGTTGCCAAATTCGAAACGTCCAGCGATTGCGCCCACAGGAAAGCTGCCAGCACGGAAAGCTGTAGCTGGTTTTCACTGCCCCTTGGATCTGCATTCGCTGATAGACAGACATTCGCTTTCTACAAAAGCTTTCGTTGGTACAGGGGCAACACTGTGTATTTCTCTCTCGCAGAGCACGGCTGCCAAATTCGAAACGTCCAGCGATTGCGCCCACAGGAAAGCTGCCAGCACGGAAAGCTGTAGCTGGTTTTCACTGTCTCTTGGAACTACATTCGCTGATAGACAGACATTCGCTTTCTACAAAAGCTTTCGTTGGTACACGGGCAACACTGTGTATTTCTCTCTCGCAGAGCCCGGTTGTCAAATTCGAAACGTCCAGCGATTGCGCCCATAGGAAAGCTGCCAGCAAGGAAAGCTGTAGCTAGTTTTCACTGCCCCTTGGAACAGCATTCGCTGATAGACAGACATTCGCTTTCTACAAAAGCTTTCGTTGGTAAAGGTGCAAGACTGTGTATTTCTCTCTCGCAGAGCCCGGTTGCCAAATTCGAAACGTCCAGCGATTGCGCCCACAGGAAAGCTGCCAGCACGGAAAGCTGTAGCTGCTTTTCACTGTCTCTTGGAACTACATTCGCTGATAGACAGACATTCGCTTTCTACAAAAGCTTTCGTTGGTAAAGGGCAACACTGTGTATTTCTCTCTCGCAAAGCCCGGTTGCCAAATTCGAAACGTCCAGCGATTGCGCCCACAGGAAAGCTGCCAGCAAGGAAAGCTGTAGCTGGTTTTCACTGTCTCTTGGAACTGCATTCGCTGATAGACAGACATTCGCTTTCTACAAAAGCTTTCATTGGTACAGGGGCAACACTGTGTATTTCTCTCTCGCAGAGCCCGGTTGCCAAATTCGAAACGTCCAGCGATTGCGCCCACAGGAAAGCTGCCAGTACGGAAAGCTGTAGCTGGTTTTCACTGTCTCTTGGAACTGCATTCGCTGATAGACAGACATTCGCTTTCTACAAAAGGTGTCGTTATACAGGGGCAACACTGTGTATTTCTCTCTCGCAGAGCACGGCTGCCAAATTCGAAACGTCCAGCGATTGCGCCCACAGGAAAGCTGCCAGCACGGAAAGCAGTAGCTGGTTTTCACTGCCCCTTGGATCTGCATTCACTGATAGACAGACATTCGCTTTCTACAAAAGCTTTCGTTGGTACAGGGGCAACACTGTGTATTTCTCTCTCGCAGAGCCCGGTTGCCAAATTCGAAACGTCCAGCGATTGCGCCCACAGGAAAGCTGCCAGCACGGAAAGCTGTAGCTGGTTTTCACTGCCCCTTGGAACTGCATTCGCTGATAGACAGACATTCGCTTTCTGCAAAACCTTGCCTTCGTAAACGGGCAACACTGTGTATTTCTCTCTCGCAGAGCCCGGCTGCCAAATTCGAAACGTCCAGCGATTGCGCCCACAGGAAAGCTGCCAGCACGGAAAGCTGTAGCTAGTTTTCACAGGCCCTTGGAACTGCATTCGCTGATAGACAGACATTTGCTTTCTACAAAAGCTTTCGTTGGTAAAGGTGCAAGACTGTGTATTTCTCTCTCGTAGAGCCCGGTTGCCAAATTCGAAACGTCCAGCGATTGCGCCCACAGGAAAGCTGCCAGCAAGGAAAGCTGTAGCTGGTTTTCACTGCCCCTTGGAACTGCATTCGCTGATAGACAGACATTCGCTTTCTACAAAAGCTTTCGTTGGTAAAGGTGCAACACTGTGTATTTCTCTCTCGCAGAGCCCGGTTGCCAAATTCGAAACGTCCAGCGATTGCGCCCACAGGAAAGCTGCCAGCACGGAAAGCTGTAGATGGTGTTCACTGCCCCTTGGATCTGCATTCGCTGATAGACAGACATTCGCTTTCTACAACATCTTTCATTGGTACAAGGGCAACAATGTGTATTTCTCTCTCGCAGAGCCCGGCTGCCAAATTCGAAACGTCCAGCGATTGCGCCCACAGGAAAGCTGCCAGCAAGGAAAGCTGTAGCTGGTTTTCACTGTCTCTTGGAACTGCATTTGCTGATAGACAGACATTCGCTTTCTGCAAAACCTTGCCTTCGTAAAGGGGCAACACTGTGTATTTCTCTCTCGCAGAGCCCGGCTGCCAAATTCGAAACGTCCAGCGATTGCGCCCACAGGAAAGCTGCCAGCACGGAAAGCTGTAGCTGGTTTTCACTGCCCCTTGGAACTGCATTCGCTGATAGACAGACATTCGGTTTCTACAAAAGCTTTCGTGGTAAAGGGGCAAGACTGTGTATTTCTCTCTCGCAGAGCCCGGTTGCCAAATTCGAAACGTCCAGCGATTGCGCCCACAGGAAAGCTGCCAGCAAGGAAAGCTGTAGCTGGTTTTCACTGCCCCTTGGAACTGCATTCGCTGATACACAGACATTCGCTTTCTACAAAAGCTTTCGTTCGTAAAGGGGCAACACTGTGTATTTCTCTCTCGCAGAGCCCGGTTGCCAAATTCGAAACGTCCAGCGATTGCGCCCACAGGAAAGCTGCCAGCACGGAAAGCTGTAGCTGGTTTTCACTGCCCCTTGGAACTGCATTCGCTGATAGACAGACATTCGCTTTCTACAAAAGCTTTCGTTGGTAAAGGGGCAAGTCTGTGTATTTCTCTCTCGCAGAGCACGGCTGCCAAATTCGAAACGTCCAGCGATTGCGCCCACAGGAAAGCTGCCAGCACGGAAAGCAGTAGCTGGTTTTCACTGCCCCTTGGATCTGCATTCACTGATAGACAGACATTCGCTTTCTACAAAAGCTTTCGTTGGTACAGGGGCAACACTGTGTATTTCTCTCTCGCAGAGCCCGGTTGCCAAATTCGAAACGTCCAGCGATTGCGCCCACAGGAAAGCTGCCAGCACGGAAAGCTGTAGCTGGTTTTCACTGCCCCTTGGAACTGCATTCGCTGATAGACAGACATTCGCTTTCTGCAAAACCTTGCCTTCGTAAACGGGCAACACTGTGTATTTCTCTCTCGCAGAGCCCGGCTGCCAAATTCGAAACGTCCAGCGATTGCGCCCACAGGAAAGCTGCCAGCACGGAAAGCTGTAGCTAGTTTTCACAGGCCCTTGGAACTGCATTCGCTGATAGACAGACATTCGCTTTCTACAAAAGCTTTCGTTGGTAAAGGTGCAAGACTGTGTATTTCTCTCTCGTAGAGCCCGGTTGCCAAATTCGAAACGTCCAGCGATTGCGCCCACAGGAAAGCTGCCAGCAAGGAAAGCTGTAGCTGGTTTTCACTGCCCCTTGGAACTGCATTCGCTGATAGACAGACATTCGCTTTCTACAAAAGCTTTCGTTGGTAAAGGTGCAACACTGTGTATTTCTCTCTCGCAGAGCCCGGTTGCCAAATTCGAAACGTCCAGCGATTGCGCCCACAGGAAAGCTGCCAGCACGGAAAGCTGTAGATGGTGTTCACTGCCCCTTGGATCTGCATTCGCTGATAGACAGACATTCGCTTTCTACAACATCTTTCATTGGTACAAGGGCAACAATGTGTATTTCTCTCTCGCAGAGCCCGGCTGCCAAATTCGAAACGTCCAGCGATTGCGCCCACAGGAAAGCTGCCAGCAAGGAAAGCTGTAGCTGGTTTTCACTGTCTCTTGGAACTGCATTTGCTGATAGACAGACATTCGCTTTCTGCAAAACCTTGCCTTCGTAAAGGGGCAACACTGTGTATTTCTCTCTCGCAGAGCCCGGCTGCCAAATTCGAAACGTCCAGCGATTGCGCCCACAGGAAAGCTGCCAGCACGGAAAGCTGTAGCTGGTTTTCACTGCCCCTTGGAACTGCATTCGCTGATAGACAGACATTCGGTTTCTACAAAAGCTTTCGTGGTAAAGGGGCAAGACTGTGTATTTCTCTCTCGCAGAGCCCGGTTGCCAAATTCGAAACGTCCAGCGATTGCGCCCACAGGAAAGCTGCCAGCAAGGAAAGCTGTAGCTGGTTTTCACTGCCCCTTGGAACTGCATTCGCTGATACACAGACATTCGCTTTCTACAAAAGCTTTCGTTCGTAAAGGGGCAACACTGTGTATTTCTCTCTCGCAGAGCCCGGTTGCCAAATTCGAAACGTCCAGCGATTGCGCCCACAGGAAAGCTGCCAGCACGGAAAGCTGTAGCTGGTTTTCACTGCCCCTTGGAACTGCATTCGCTGATAGACAGACATTCGCTTTCTACAAAAGCTTTCGTTGGTAAAGGGGCAAGTCTGTGTATTTCTCTCTCGCAGAGCCCGGTTGCCAAATTCGAAACGTCCAGCGATTGCGCCCACAGGAAAGCTGCCAGCACGGAAAGCTGTAGCTGGTTTTCACTGCCCCTTGGAACTGCATTCGCTGATAGACAGACATTCGCTTTCTACAAAAGCTTTCGTTGGTAAAGGGGCAAGTCTGTGTATTTCTCTCTCGCAGAGCCCGGTTGCCAAATTCGAAACGTCCAGCGATTGCGCCCACAGGAAAGCTGCCAGCACGGAAAGCTGTAGCTGGTTTTCACTGCCCCTTGGAACTGCATTCGCTGATAGACAGACATTCGCTTTCTACAAACGCTTTCGTTGCTACAGGGGCAACACTGTGTATTTCTCTCTCGCAGAGCCCGGTTGCCAAATTCGAAACGTCCAGCGATTGCGCCCACAGGAAAGCTGCCAGCACGGAAAGCTGTAGCTGGTTTTCACTGCCCCTTGGAACTGCACTCGCAGATAGACAGACATTCGCTTTCTGTAAAACCTTGCCTTCGTAAGGGGCAACAATGTGTATTTCTCTCTCGCAGAGCCCGGTTGCCAAATTCGAAACGTCCAGCGATTGCGCCCACAGGAAAGCTGCCAGCACGGAAAGCTGTAGCTGGTTTTCACTGCCCCTTGGAACTGCATTCGCTGATAGACAGACATTCGCTTTCTACAAACGCTTTCGTTGGTAAAGGGGCAACAGTGTGTATTTCTCTCTCGCAGAGCCCGGTTGCCAAATTCGAAACGTCCAGCGATTGCGCCCACAGGAAAGCTGCCAGCACGGAAAGCTGTAGCTGGTTTTCACTGCCCCTTGGAACTGCATTCGCTGATAGACAGACATTCGCTTTCTACAAAAGCTTTCGTTGGTAAAGGGGCAAGTCTGTGTATTTCTCTCTCGCAGAGCCCGGTTGCCAAATTCGAAACGTCCAGCGATTGCGCCCACAGGAAAGCTGCCAGCACGGAAAGCTGTAGCTGGTTTTCACTGCCCCTTGGAACTGCATTCGCTGATAGACAGACATTCGCTTTCTACAAAAGCTTTTGTTGGTAAAGGGGTAAGACTGTGTATTTCTCTCTCGCAGAGCCCGGTTGCCAAATTCGAAACGTCCAGCGATTGCGCCCACAGGAAAGCTGCCAGCACGGAAAGCTGTAGCTGGTTTTCACTGCCCCTTGGAACTGCATTCGCTGATAGACAGACATTCGCTTTCTACAAACGCTTTCGTTGCTACAGGGGCAACACTGTGTATTTCTCTCTCGCAGAGCCCGGTTGCCAAATTCGAAACGTCCAGCGATTGCGCCCACAGGAAAGCTGCCAGCACGGAAAGCTGTAGCTGGTTTTCACTGCCCCTTGGAACTGCATTCGCTGATAGACAGACATTCGCTTTCTACAAAAGCTTTTGTTGGTAAAGGGGCAAGACTGTGTATTTTCTCTCGCAGAGCCCGGTTGCCAAATTCGAAACGTCCAGCGATTGCGCCCACAGGAAAGCTGCCAGCACGGAAAGCTGTAGCTGGTTTTCACTGCCCCTTGGAACTGCATTCGCTGATAGACAGACATTCGCTTTCTACAAAAGCTTTTGTTGGTAAAGGTGCAACACTGTGTATTTCTCTCTCGCAGAGCCCGGTTGCCAAATTCGAAACGTCCAGCGATTGCGCCCACAGGAAAGCTGCCAGCACGGAAAGCTGTAGCTGGTTTTCACTGCCCCTTGGAACTGCATTCGCTGATAGACAGACATTCGCTTTCTACAAACGCTTTCGTTGCTACAGGGGCAACACTGTGTATTTCTCTCTCGCAGAGCCCGGTTGCCAAATTCGAAACGTCCAGCGATTGCGCCCACAGGAAAGCTGCCAGCACGGAAAGCTGTAGCTGGTTTTCACTGCGCCTTGGAACTGCATTCGCTGATAGACAGACATTCGCTTTCTACAAAAGCTTTTGTTGGTAAAGGGGCAAGACTGTGTATTTCTCTCTCGCAGAGCCCGGTTGCCAAATTCGAAACGTCCAGCGATTGCGCCCACAGGAAAGCTGCCAGCACGGAAAGCTGTAGCTGGTTTTCACTGCCCCTTGGAACTGCATTCGCTGATAGACAGACATTCGCTTTCTACAAAAGCTTTTGTTGGTAAAGGGGCAACACTGTGTATTTCTCTCTCGCAGAGCCCGGTTGCCAAATTCGAAACGTCCAGCGATTGCGCCCACAGGAAAGCTGCCAGCACGGAAAGCTGTAGCTGGTTTTCACTGCCCCTTGGAACTGCATTCGCTGATAGACAGACATTCGCTTTCTACAAAAGCTTTCGATGGTAAAGGGGCAACACTTTGTATTTCTCTCTCGCAGAGCCCGGTTGCCAAATTCGAAACGTCCAGCGATTGCGCCCACAGGAAAGCTGCCAGCACGGAAAGCTGTAGCTGGTTTTCACTGCCCCTTGGAACTGCATTCGCTGATAGACAGACATTCGCTTTCTACAAAAGCTTTCGTTCGTAAAGGGGCAAGACTGTGTATTTCTCTCTCGCAGAGCCCGGTTGCCAAATTCGAAACGTCCAGCGATTGCGCCCACAGGAAAGCTGCCAGCACGGAAAGCTGTAGCTGGTTTTCACTGCCCCTTGGAACTGCATTTGCTGATAGACAGACATTCGCTTTCTACAAACGCTTTCGTTGCTACAGGGGCAACACTGTGTATTTCTCTCTCGCAGAGCCCGGTTGCCAAATTCGAAACGTCCAGCGATTGCGCCCACAGGAAAGCTGCCAGCACGGAAAGCTGTAGCTGGTTTTCACTGCCCCTTGGAACTGCATTCGCTGATAGACAGACATTCGCTTTCTACAAAAGCTTTCGTTGGTAAAGGGGCAAGTCTGTGTATTTCTCTCTCGCAGAGCCCGGTTGCCAAATTCGAAACGTCAAGCGATTGCGCCCACAGGAAAGCTGCCAGCACAGAAAGCTGTAGCTGGTTTTCACTGTCTCTTGGAACTGCATTCGCTGATAGACAGACATTCGCTTTCTACAAAAGCTTTCGTTGGTAAAGGGGCAACACTGTGTATTTCTCTCTCGCAGAGCCCGGTTGCCAAATTCGAAACGTCCAGCGATTGCGCCCACAGGAAAGCTGCCAGCACGGAAAGCTGTAGCTGGTTTTCACTGCCCCTTGGAACTGCATTCGCTGATAGACAGACATTCGCTTTCTACAAAAGCTTTTGTTGGTAAATGTGCAACACTGTGTATTTCTCTCTCGCAGAGCCCGGTTGCCAAATTCGAAACGTCCAGCGATTGCGCCCACAGGAAAGCTGCCAGCACGGAAAGCTGTAGCTGGTTTTCACTGCGCCTTGGAACTGCATTCGCTGATAGACAGACATTCGCTTTCTACAAAAGCTTTCGTTGGTAAAGGGGCAAGTCTGTGTATTTCTCTCTCGCAGAGCCCTGTTGCCAAATTCGAAACGTCCAGCGATTGCGCCCACAGGAAAGCTGCCAGCACGGAAAGCTGTAGCTGGTTTTCACTGCCCCTTGGAACTGCATTCGCTGATAGACAGACATTCGCTTTCTACAAAAGCTTTTGTTGGTAAAGGGGCAAGACTGTGTATTTCTCTCTCGCAGAGCCCGGTTGCCAAATTCGAAACGTCCAGCGATTGCGCCCACAGGAAAGCTGCCAGCACGGAAAGCTGTAGCTGGTTTTCACTGCCCCTTGGAACTGCATTCGCTGATAGACAGACATTCGCTTTCTACAAAAGCTTTCGTTCGTAAGGGGCAACACTGTGTATTTCTCTCTCGCAGAGCCCGGTTGCCAAATTCGAAACGTCCAGCGATTGCGCCCACAGGAAAGCTGCCAGCACGGAAAGCTGTAGCTGGTTTTCACTGCCCCTTGGAACTGCATTCGCTGATAGACAGACATTCGCTTTCTACAAAAGCTTTCGTTGGTAAAGGGGCAAGTCTGTGTATTTCTCTCTCGCAGAGCCCGGTTGCCAAATTCGAAACGTCCAGCGATTGCGCCCACAGGAAAGCTGCCAGCACGGAAAGCTGTAGCTGGTTTTCACTGCCCCTTGGAACTGCATTCGCTGATAGACAGACATTCGCTTTCTACAAACGCTTTCGTTGCTACAGGGGCAACACTGTGTATTTCTCTCTCGCAGAGCCCGGTTGCCAAATTCGAAACGTCCAGCGATTGCGCCCACAGGAAAGCTGCCAGCACGGAAAGCTGTAGCTGGTTTTCACTGCCCCTTGGAACTGCATTCGCTGATAGACAGACATTCGCTTTCTACAAACGCTTTCGTTGCTACAGGGGCAACACTGTGTATTTCTCTCTCGCAGAGCCCGGTTGCCAAATTCGAAACGTCCAGCGATTGCGCCCACAGGAAAGCTGCCAGCACGGAAAGCTGTAGCTGGTTTTCACTGCGCCTTGGAACTGCATTCGCTGATAGACAGACATTCGCTTTCTACAAAAGCTTTTGTTGGTAAAGGGGCAAGACTGTGTATTTCTCTCTCGCAGAGCCCGGTTGCCAAATTCGAAACGTCCAGCGATTGCGCCCACAGGAAAGCTGCCAGCACGGAAAGCTGTAGCTGGTTTTCACTGCCCCTTGGAACTGCATTCGCTGATAGACAGACATTCGCTTTCTACAAAAGCTTTTGTTGGTAAAGGGGCAACACTGTGTATTTCTCTCTCGCAGAGCCCGGTTGCCAAATTCGAAACGTCCAGCGATTGCGCCCACAGGAAAGCTGCCAGCACGGAAAGCTGTAGCTGGTTTTCACTGCCCCTTGGAACTGCATTCGCTGATAGACAGACATTCGCTTTCTACAAAAGCTTTCGATGGTAAAGGGGCAACACTTTGTATTTCTCTCTCGCAGAGCCCGGTTGCCAAATTCGAAACGTCCAGCGATTGCGCCCACAGGAAAGCTGCCAGCACGGAAAGCTGTAGCTGGTTTTCACTGCCCCTTGGAACTGCATTCGCTGATAGACAGACATTCGCTTTCTACAAAAGCTTTCGTTCGTAAAGGGGCAAGACTGTGTATTTCTCTCTCGCAGAGCCCGGTTGCCAAATTCGAAACGTCCAGCGATTGCGCCCACAGGAAAGCTGCCAGCACGGAAAGCTGTAGCTGGTTTTCACTGCCCCTTGGAACTGCATTTGCTGATAGACAGACATTCGCTTTCTACAAACGCTTTCGTTGCTACAGGGGCAACACTGTGTATTTCTCTCTCGCAGAGCCCGGTTGCCAAATTCGAAACGTCCAGCGATTGCGCCCACAGGAAAGCTGCCAGCACGGAAAGCTGTAGCTGGTTTTCACTGCCCCTTGGAACTGCATTCGCTGATAGACAGACATTCGCTTTCTACAAAAGCTTTCGTTGGTAAAGGGGCAAGTCTGTGTATTTCTCTCTCGCAGAGCCCGGTTGCCAAATTCGAAACGTCAAGCGATTGCGCCCACAGGAAAGCTGCCAGCACAGAAAGCTGTAGCTGGTTTTCACTGTCTCTTGGAACTGCATTCGCTGATAGACAGACATTCGCTTTCTACAAAAGCTTTCGTTGGTAAAGGGGCAACACTGTGTATTTCTCTCTCGCAGAGCCCGGTTGCCAAATTCGAAACGTCCAGCGATTGCGCCCACAGGAAAGCTGCCAGCACGGAAAGCTGTAGCTGGTTTTCACTGCCCCTTGGAACTGCATTCGCTGATAGACAGACATTCGCTTTCTACAAAAGCTTTTGTTGGTAAAGGTGCAACACTGTGTATTTCTCTCTCGCAGAGCCCGGTTGCCAAATTCGAAACGTCCAGCGATTGCGCCCACAGGAAAGCTGCCAGCACGGAAAGCTGTAGCTGGTTTTCACTGCGCCTTGGAACTGCATTCGCTGATAGACAGACATTCGCTTTCTACAAAAGCTTTCGTTGGTAAAGGGGCAAGTCTGTGTATTTCTCTCTCGCAGAGCCCTGTTGCCAAATTCGAAACGTCCAGCGATTGCGCCCACAGGAAAGCTGCCAGCACGGAAAGCTGTAGCTGGTTTTCACTGCCCCTTGGAACTGCATTCGCTGATAGACAGACATTCGCTTTCTACAAAAGCTTTTGTTGGTAAAGGGGCAACACTGTGTATTTCTCTCTCGCAGAGCCCGGTTGCCAAATTCGAAACGTCCAGCGATTGCGCCCACAGGAAAGCTGCCAGCACGGAAAGCTGTAGCTGGTTTTCACTGCCCCTTGGAACTGCATTCGCTGATAGACAGACATTCGCTTTCTACAAAAGCTTTTGTTGGTAAAGGGGCAAGACTGTGTATTTCTCTCTCGCAGAGCCCGGTTGCCAAATTCGAAACGTCCAGCGATTGCGCCCACAGGAAAGCTGTCAGCACGGAAAGCTGTAGCTGGTTTTCACTGCCCCTTGGAACTGCATTCGCTGATAGACAGACATTCGCTTTCTACAAAAGCTTTCGTTCGTAAGGGGCAACACTGTGTATTTCTCTCTCGCAGAGCCCGGTTGCCAAATTCGAAACGTCCAGCGATTGCGCCCACAGGAAAGCTGCCAGCACGGAAAGCTGTAGCTGGTTTTCACTGCCCCTTGGAACTGCATTCGCTGATAGACAGACATTCGCTTTCTACAAAAGCTTTCGTTGGTAAAGGGGCAAGTCTGTGTATTTCTCTCTCGCAGAGCCCGGTTGCCAAATTCGAAACGTCCAGCGATTGCGCCCACAGGAAAGCTGCCAGCACGGAAAGCTGTAGCTGGTTTTCACTGCCCCTTGGAACTGCATTCGCTGATAGACAGACATTCGCTTTCTACAAAAGCTTTTGTTGGTAAAGGGGTAAGACTGTGTATTTCTCTCTCGCAGAGCCCGGTTGCCAAATTCGAAACGTCCAGCGATTGCGCCCACAGGAAAGCTGCCAGCACGGAAAGCTGTAGCTGGTTTTCACTGCCCCTTGGAACTGCATTCGCTGATAGACAGACATTCGCTTTCTACAAACGCTTTCGTTGCTACAGGGGCAACACTGTGTATTTCTCTCTCGCAGAGCCCGGTTGCCAAATTCGAAACGTCCAGCGATTGCGCCCACAGGAAAGCTGCCAGCACGGAAAGCTGTAGCTGGTTTTCACTGCCCCTTGGAACTGCATTCGCTGATAGACAGACATTCGCTTTCTACAAAAGCTTTCGTTCGTAAAGGGGCAACACTGTGTATTTCTCTCTCGCAGAGCCCGGTTGCCAAATTCGAAACGTCCAGCGATTGCGCCCACAGGAAAGCTGCCAGCACGGAAAGCTGTAGCTGGTTTTCACTGCCCCTTGGAACTGCATTCGCTGATAGACAGACATTCGCTTTCTACAAAAGCTTTCATTGGTAAAGGGGCAAGTCTGTGTATTTCTCTCTCGCAGAGCCCGGTTGCCAAATTCGAAACGTCCAGCGATTGCGCCCACAGGAAAGCTGCCAGCACGGAAAGCTGTAGCTGGTTTTCACTGCCCCTTGGAACTGCATTCGCTGATAGACAGACATTCGCTTTCTACAAAAGCTTTCGTTGGTAAAGGGGCAAGTCTGTGTATTTCTCTCTCGAAGAGCCCGGTTGCCAAATTCGAAACGTCCAGCGATTGCGCCCACAGGAAAGCTGCCAGCACGGAAAGCTGTAGCTGGTTTTCACTGCCCCTTGGAACTGCATTCGCTGATAGACAGACATTCGCTTTCTACAAAAGCTTTTGTTGGTAAAGGGGCAACAGTGTGTATTTCTCTCTCGCAGAGCCCGGTTGCCAAATTCGAAACGTCCAGCGATTGCGCCCACAGGAAAGCTGCCAGCACGGAAAGCTGTAGCTGGTTTTCACTGCCCCTTGGAACTGCATTCGCTGATAGACAGACATTCGCTTTCTACAAAAGCTTTTGTTGGTAAAGGGGCAAGACTGTGTATTTTCTCTCGCAGAGCCCGGTTGCCAAATTCGAAACGTCCAGCGATTGCGCCCACAGGAAAACTGCCAGCACGGAAAGCTGTAGCTGGTTTTCACTGCCCCTTGGAACTGCATTCGCTGATAGACAGACATTCGCTTTCTACAAAAGCTTTTGTTGGTAAAGGGGCAACACTGTGTATTTCTCTCTCGCAGAGCCCGGTTGCCAAATTCGAAACGTCCAGCGATTGCGCCCACAGGAAAGCTGCCAGCACGGAAAGCTGTAGCTGGTTTTCACTGCGCCTTGGAACTGCATTCGCTGATAGACAGACATTCGCTTTCTACAAAAGCTTTTGTTGGTAAAGGGGCAACACTGTGTATTTCTCTCTCGCAGAGCCCGGTTGCCAAATTCGAAACGTCCAGCGATTGCGCCCACAGGAAAGCTGCCAGCACGGAAAGCTGTAGCTGGTTTTCACTGCCCCTTGGAACTGCATTCGCTGATAGACAGACATTCGCTTTCTACAAAAGCTTTTGTTGGTAAAGGGGCAAGACTGTGTATTTCTCTCTCGCAGAGCCCGGTTGCCAAATTCGAAACGTCCAGCGATTGCGCCCACAGGAATGCTGCCAGCACGGAAAGCTGTAGCTGGTTTTCACTGCCCCTTGGAACTGCATTCGCTGATAGACAGACATTCGCTTTCTACAAAAGCTTTCGTTGGTAAAGGGGCAAGACTATGTATTTCTCTCTCGCAGAGCCCGGTTGCCAAATTCGAAACGTCCAGCAATTGCGCCCACAGGAAAGCTGCCAGCACGGAAAGCTGTAGCTGGTTTTCACTGCCCCTTGGAACTGCATTCGCTGATAGACAGACATTCGCTTTCTACAAAAGCTTTCGTTCGTAAAGGGGCAAGACTGTGTATTTCTCTCTCGCAGAGCCCGGTTGCCAATTTCGAAACGTCCAGCGATTGCGCCCACAGGAAAGCTGCCAGCACGGAAAGCTGTAGCTGGTTTTCACTGCCCCTTGGAACTGCATTCGCTGATAGACAGACATTCGCTTTCTACAAACGCTTTCGTTGCTACAGGGGCAACACTGTGTATTTCTCTCTCGCAGAGCCCGGTTGCCAAATTCGAAACGTCCAGCGATTGCGCCCACAGGAAAGCTGCCAGCACGGAAAGCTGTAGCTGGTTTTCACTGTCTCTTGGAACTGCATTCGCTGATAGACAGACATTCGTTTTCTACAAAAGCTTTCGTTCGTAAGGGGCAACACTGTGTATTTCTCTCTCGCAGAGCCCGGTTGCCAAATTCGAAACGTCCAGCGATTGCGCCCACAGGAAAGCTGCCAGCACGGAAAGCTGTAGCTGGTTTTCACTGCCCCTTGGAACTGCATTCGCTGATAGATAGACATTCGCTTTCTGTAAAACCTTGCCTTCGTAAGGGGCAACACTGTGTATTTCTCTCTCGCAGAGCCCGGTTGCCAAATCGAAACGTCCAGCGATTGCGCCCACAGGAAAGCTGCCAGCACGGAAAGCTGTAGCTGGTTTTCACTGCCCCTTGGAACTGCATTCGCTGATAGACAGACATTCGCTTTCTACAAAAGCTTTCGTTCGTAAAGGGGCAACAGTGTGTATTTCTCTCTCGCAGAGCCCGGTTGCCAAATTCGAAACGTCCAGCGATTGCGCCCACAGGAAAGCTGCCAGCACGGAAAGCTGTAGCTGGTTTTCACTGCCCCTTGGAACTGCATTCGCTGATAGACAGACATTCGCTTTCTACAAAAGCTTTTGTTGGTAAAGGGGCAACACTGTGTATTTCTCTCTCGCAGAGCCCGGTTGCCAAATTCGAAACGTCCAGCGATTGCGCCCACAGGAAAGCTGCCAGCACGGAAAGCTGTAGCTGGTTTTCACTGTCTCTTGGAACTGCATTCGCTGATAGACAGACATTCGTTTTCTACAAAAGCTTTCGTTCGTAAGGGGCAACACTGTGTATTTCTCTCTCGCAGAGCCCGGTTGCCAAATTCGAAACGTCCAGCGATTGCGCCCACAGGAAAGCTGCCAGCACGGAAAGCTGTAGCTGGTTTTCACTGCCCCTTGGAACTGCATTCGCTGATAGATAGACATTCGCTTTCTGTAAAACCTTGCCTTCGTAAGGGGCAACACTGTGTATTTCTCTCTCGCAGAGCCCGGTTGCCAAATCGAAACGTCCAGCGATTGCGCCCACAGGAAAGCTGCCAGCACGGAAAGCTGTAGCTGGTTTTCACTGCCCCTTGGAACTGCACTCGCAGATAGACAGACATTCGCTTTCTGTAAAACCTTGCCTTCGTAAGGGGCAACACTGTGTATTTCTCTCTCGCAGAGCCCGGTTGCCAAATTCGAAACGTCCAGCGATTGCGCCCACAGGAAAGCTGCCAGCACGGAAAGCTGTAGCTGGTTTTCACTGCCCCTTGGAACTGCATTCGCTGATAGACAGACATTCGCTTTCTACAAAAGCTTTCGTTGGTAAAGGGGCAACAGTGTGTATTTCTCTCTCGCAGAGCCCGGTTGCCAAATTCGAAACGTCCAGCGATTGCGCCCACAGGAAAGCTGCCAGCACGGAAAGCTGTAGCTGGTTTTCACTGCCCCTTGGAACTGCATTCACTGATAGACAGACATTCGCTTTCTACAAACGCTTTCGTTGCTACAGGGGCAACACTGTGTATTTCTCTCTCGCAGAGCCCGGTTGCCAAATTCGAAACGTCCAGCGATTGCGCCCACAGGAAAGCTGCGAGCACGGAAAGCTGTAGCTGGTTTTCACTGCCCCTTGGAACTGCATTCGCTGATAGACAGACATTCGCTTTCTACAAAAGCTTTCGTTGGTAAAGGGGCAAGTCTGTGTATTTCTCTCTCGCAGAGCCCGGTTGCCAAATTCGAAACGTCCAGCGATTGCGCCCACAGGAAAGCTGCCAGCACGGAAAGCTGTAGCTGGTTTTCACTGCCCCTTGGAACTGCATTCGCTGATAGACAGACATTCGCTTTCTACAAAAGCTTTTGTTGGTAAAGGGGTAAGACTGTGTATTTCTCTCTCGCAGAGCCCGGTTGCCAAATTCGAAACGTCCAGCGATTGTGCCCACAGGAAAGCTGCCAGCACGGAAAGCTGTAGCTGGTTTTCACTGCCCCTTGGAACTGCATTCGCTGATAGACAGACATTCGCTTTCTACAAACGCTTTTGTTGCTACAGGGGCAACACTGTGTATTTTCTCTCGCAGAGCCCGGTTGCCAAATTCGAAACGTCCAGCGATTGCGCCCACAGGAAAGCTGCCAGCACGGAAAGCTGTAGCTGGTTTTCACTGCCCCTTGGAACTGCATTCGCTGATAGACAGACATTCGCTTTCTACAAAAGCTTTCGTTGGTAAAGGGGCAACACTGTGAATTTCTCTCTCGCAGAGCCCGGTTGCCAAATTCGAAACGTCCAGCGATTGTGCCCACAGGAAAGCTGCCAGCACGGAAAGCTGTAGCTGGTTTTCACTGCCCCTTGGAACTGCATTCGCTGATAGACAGACATTCGCTTTCTACAAACGCTTTCGTTGCTACAGGGGCAACACTGTGTATTTCTCTCTCGCAGAGCCCGGTTGCCAAATTCGAAACGTCCAGCGATTGCGCCCACAGGAAAGCTGCCAGCACGGAAAGCTGTAGCTGGTTTTCACTGCCCCTTGGAACTGCATTCGCTGATAGACAGACATTCGCTTTCTACAAAAGCTTTTGTTGGTAAAGGGGCAAGACTGTGTATTTTCTCTCGCAGAGCCCGGTTGCCAAATTCGAAACGTCCAGCGATTGCGCCCACAGGAAAGCTGCCAGCACGGAAAGCTGTAGCTGGTTTTCACTGCCCCTTGGAACTGCATTCGCTGATAAACAGACATTCGCTTTCTACAAAAGCTTTCGTTGGTAAAGGGGCAAGTCTGTGTATTTCTCTCTCGCAGAGCCCGGTTGCCAAATTCGAAACGTCCAGCGATTGCGCCCACAGGAAAGCTGCCAGCACGGAAAGCTGTAGCTGGTTTTCACTGCCCCTTGGAACTGCATTCGCTGATAGACAGACATTCGCTTTCTACAAAAGCTTTTGTTGGTAAAGGGGCAAGACTGTGTATTTTCTCTCGCAGAGCCCGGTTGCCAAATTCGAAACGTCCAGCGATTGCGCTCACAGGAAAGCTGCCAGCACGGAAAGCTGTAGCTGGTTTTCACTGCGCCTTGGAACTGCATTCGCTGATAGACAGACATTCGCTTTCTACAAAAGCTTTTGTTGGTAAAGGGGCAACACTGTGTATTTCTCTCTCGCAGAGCCCGGTTGCCAAATTCGAAACGTCCAGCGATTGCGCCCACAGGAAAGCTGCCAGCACGGAAAGCTGTAGCTGGTTTTCACTGCCCCTTGGAACTGCATTCGCTGATAGACAGACATTCGCTTTCTACAAAAGCTTTCGTTGGTAAAGGGGCAACACTGTGTATTTCTCTCTCGCAGAGCCCGGTTGCCAAATTCGAAACGTCCAGCGATTGCGCCCACAGGAAAGCTGCCAGCACGGAAAGCTGTAGCTGGTTTTCACTGCGCCTTGGAACTGCATTCGCTGATAGACAGACATTCGCTTTCTACAAAAGCTTTCGTTCGTAAAGGGGCAACACTGTGTATTTCTCTCTCGCAGAGCCCGGTTGCCAAATTCGAAACGTCCAGCGATTGCGCCCACAGGAAAGCTGCCAGCACGGAAAGCTGTAGCTGGTTTTCACTGCCCCTTGGAACTGCATTCGCTGATAGACAGACATTCGCTTTCTACAAAAGCTTTCGTTGGTAAAGGGGCAACACTGTGTATTTCTCTCTCGCAGAGCCCGGTTGCCAAATTCGAAACGTCCAGCGATTGCGCCCACAGGAAAGCTGCCAGCACGGAAAGCTGTAGCTGGTTTTCACTGCCCCTTGGAACTGCATTCGCTGATAGACAGACATTCGCTTTCTACAAAAGCTTTCGATGGTAAAGGGGCAACAGTGTGTATTTCTCTCTCGCAGAGCCCGGTTGCCAAATTCGAAACGTCCAGCGATTGCGCCCACAGGAAAGCTGCCAGCACGGAAAGCTGTAGCTGGTTTTCACTGTCTCTTGGAACTGCATTCGCTGATAGACAGACATTCGTTTTCTACAAAAGCTTTCGTTCGTAAGGGGCAACACTGTGTATTTCTCTCTCGCAGAGCCCGGTTGCCAAATTCGAAACGTCCAGCGATTGCGCCCACAGGAAAGCTGCCAGCACGGAAAGCTGTAGCTGGTTTTCACTGCCCCTTGGAACTGCATTCGCTGATAGATAGACATTCGCTTTCTGTAAAACCTTGCCTTCGTAAGGGGCAACACTGTGTATTTCTCTCTCGCAGAGCCCGGTTGTCAAATCGAAACGTCCAGCGATTGCGCCCACAGGAAAGCTGCCAGCACGGAAAGCTGTAGCTGGTTTTCACTGCCCCTTGGAACTGCATTCGCAGATAGACAGACATTCGCTTTCTGTAAAACCTTGCCTTCGTAAGGGGCAACACTGTGTATTTCTCTCTCGCAGAGCCCGGTTGCCAAATTCGAAACGTCCAGCGATTGCGCCCACAGGAAAGCTGCCAGCACGGAAAGCTGTAGCTGGTTTTCACTGCCCCTTGGAACTGCATTCACTGATAGACAGACATTCGCTTTCTACAAAAGCTTTCGTTGGTAAAGGGCAACACTGTGTATTTCTCTCTCGCAGAGCCCGGTTGCCAAATTCGAAACGTCCAGCGATTGCGCCCACAGGAAAGCTGCCAGCACGGAAAGCTGTAGCTGGTTTTCACTGCCCCTTGGAACTGCATTCGCTGATAGACAGACATTCGCTTTCTACAAACGCTTTCGTTGCTACAGGGGCAACACTGTGTATTTCTCTCTCGCAGAGCCCGGTTGCCAAATTCGAAACGTCCAGCGATTGCGCCCACAGGAAAGCTGCCAGCACGGAAAGCTGTAGCTGGTTTTCACTGCCCCTTGGAACTGCATTCGCTGATAGACAGACATTCGCTTTCTACAAAAGCTTTCGTTGGTAAAGGGGCAACAGTGTGTATTTCTCTCTCGCAGAGCCCGGTTGCCAAATTCGAAACGTCCAGCGATTGCGCCCACAGGAAAGCTGCCAGCACGGAAAGCTGTAGCTGGTTTTCACTGCCCCTTGGAACTGCATTCGCTGATAGACAGACATTCGCTTTCTACAAACGCTTTCGTTGCTACAGGGGCAACACTGTGTATTTCTCTCTCGCAGAGCCCGGTTGCCAAATTCGAAACGTCCAGCGATTGTGCCCACAGGAAAGCTGCCAGCACGGAAAGCTGTAGCTGGTTTTCACTGCCCCTTGGAACTGCATTCGCTGATAGACAGACATTCGCTTTCTACAAAAGCTTTTGTTGGTAAAGGGGCAACACTGTGTATTTCTCTCTCGCAGAGCCCGGTTGCCAAATTCGAAACGTCCAGCGATTGCGCCCACAGGAAAGCTGCCAGCACGGAAAGCTGTAGCTGGTTTTCACTGCCCCTTGGAACTGCATTCGCTGATAGACAGACATTCGCTTTCTACAAAAGCTTTCGTTGGTAAAGGGGCAACACTTTGTATTTCTCTCTCGCAGAGCCCGGTTGCCAAATTCGAAACGTCCAGCGATTGCGCCCACAGGAAAGCTGCCAGCACGGAAAGCTGTAGCTGGTTTTCACTGCCCCTTGGAACTGCATTCGCTGATAGACAGACATTCGCTTTCTACAAAAGCTTTTGTTGGTAAAGGGGCAAGACTGTGTATTTCTCTCTCGCAGAGCCCGGTTGCGAAATTCGAAACGTCCAGCGATTGCGCCCACAGGAAAGCTGCCAGCACGGAAAGCTGTAGCTGGTTTTCACTGCCCCTTGGAACTGCATTCGCTGATAGACAGACATTCGCTTTCTACAAACGCTTTCGTTGGTAAAGGGGCAACACTGTGTATTTCTCTCTCGCAGAGCCCGGTTGCCAAATTCGAAACGTCCAGCGATTGCGCCCACAGGAAAGCTGCCAGCACGGAAAGCTGTAGCTGGTTTTCACTGCCCCTTGGAACTGCATTCGCTGATAGACAGACATTCGCTTTCTACAAAAGCTTTTGTTGGTAAAGGGGCAAGTCTGTGTATTTCTCTCTCGCAGAGCCCGGTTGCCAAATTCGAAACGTCCAGCGATTGCGCCCACAGGAAAGCTGCCAGCACGGAAAGCTGTAGCTGGTTTTCACTGCCCCTTGGAACTGCATTCGCTGATAGACAGACATTCGCTTTCTACAAAAGCTTTTGTTGGTAAAGGGGTAAGACTGTGTATTTCTCTCTCGCAGAGCCCGGTTGCCAAATTCGAAACGTCCAGCGATTGCGCCCACAGGAAAGCTGCCAGCACGGAAAGCTGTAGCTGGTTTTCACTGCCCCTTGGAACTGCATTCGCTGAGAGACAGACATTCGCTTTCTACAAACGCTTTCGTTGCTACAGGGGCAACACTGTGTATTTCTCTCTCGCAGAGCCCGGTTGCCAAATTCGAAACGTCCAGAGATTGCGCCCACAGGAAAGCTGCCAGCACGGAAAGCTGTAGCTGGTTTTCACTGCCCCTTGGAACTGCATTCGCTGATAGACAGACATTCGCTTTCTACAAACGCTTTCGTTGCTACAGGGGCAACACTGTGTATTTTCTCTTGCAGAGCCCGGTTGCCAAATTCGAAACGTCCAGCGATTGCGCTCACAGGAAAGCTGCCCGCACGGAAAGCTGTAGCTGGTTTTCACTGCGCCTTGGAACTGCATTCGCTGATAGACAGACATTCGCTTTCTACAAAAGCTTTCGTTGGTACAGGGGCAACACTGTGTATTTCTCTCTCGCAGAGCCCGGTTGCCAAATTCGAAACGTCCAGCGATTGCGCCCACAGGAAAGCTGCCAGCACGGAAAGCTGTAGCTGGTTTTCACTGCCCCTTGGAACTGCATTCGCTGATAGACAGACATTCGCTTTCTACAAAAGCTTTCGTTGGTAAAGGGGCAACACTGTGTATTTCTCTCTCGCAGAGCCCGGTTGCCAAATTCGAAACGTCCAGCGATTGCGCCCACAGGAAAGCTGCCAGCACGGAAAGCTGTAGCTGGTTTTCACTGCCCCTTGGAACTGCATTCGCTGATAGACAGACATTAGCTTTCTACAAAAGCTTTCGTTGGTAAAGGGGCAACACTGTGTATTTCTCTCTCGCAGAGCCCGGTTGCCAAATTCGAAACGTCCAGCGATTGCGCCCACAGGAAAGCTGCCAGCACGGAAAGCTGTAGCTGGTTTTCACTGCCCCTTGGAACTGCATTCGCTGATAGACAGACATTCGCTTTCTACAAAAGCTTTCGATGGTAAAGGGGCAACAGTGTGTATTTCTCTCTCGCAGAGCCCGGTTGCCAAATTCGAAACGTCCAGCGATTGCGCCCACAGGAAAGCTGCCAGCACGGAAAGCTGTAGCTGGTTTTCACTGTCTCTTGGAACTGCATTCGCTGATAGAAAGACATTCGTTTTCTACAAAAGCTTTCGTTCGTAAGGGGCAACACTGTGTATTTCTCTCTCGCAGAGCCCGGTTGCCAAATTCGAAACGTCCAGCGATTGCGCCCACAGGAAAGCTGCCAGCACGGAAAGCTGTAGCTGGTTTTCACTGCCCCTTGGAACTGCATTCGCTGATAGATAGACATTCGCTTTCTGTAAAACCTTGCCTTCGTAAGGGGCAACACTGTGTATTTCTCTCTCGCAGAGCCCGGTTGCCAAATCGAAACGTCCAGCGATTGCGCCCACAGGAAAGCTGCCAGCACGGAAAGCTGTAGCTGGTTTTCACTGCCCCTTGGAACTGCATTCGCAGATAGACAGACATTCGCTTTCTGTAAAACCTTGCCTTCGTAAGGGGCAACACTGTGTATTTCTCTCTCGCAGAGCCCGGTTGCCAAATTCGAAACGTCCAGCGATTGCGCCCACAGGAAAGCTGCCAGCACGGAAAGCTGTAGCTGGTTTTCACTGCCCCTTGGAACTGCATTCACTGATAGACAGACATTCGCTTTCTACAAAAGCTTTCGTTGGTAAAGGGCAACACTGTGTATTTCTCTCTCGCAGAGCCCAGTTGCCAAATTCGAAACGTCCAGCGATTGCGCCCACAGGAAAGCTGCCAGCACGGAAAGCTGTAGCTGGTTTTCACTGCCCCTTGGAACTGCATTCGCTGATAGACAGACATTCGCTTTCTACAAACGCTTTCGTTGCTACAGGGGCAACACTGTGTATTTCTCTCTCGCAGAGCCCGGTTGCCAAATTCGAAACGTCCAGCGATTGCGCCCACAGGAAAGCTGCCAGCACGGAAAGCTGTAGCTGGTTTTCACTGCCCCTTGGAACTGCATTCGCTGATAGACAGACATTCGCTTTCTACAAACGCTTTCGTTGCTACAGGGGCAACACTGTGTATTTCTCTCTCGCAGAGCCCGGTTGCCAAATTCGAAACGTCCAGCGATTGCGCCCACAGGAAAGCTGCCAGCACGGAAAGCTGTAGCTGGTTTTCACTGCCCATTGGAACTGCATTCGCTGCTAGACAGACATTCGCTTTCTGCAAAACCTTGCCTTCGTAAAGGGGCAACACTGTGTATTTCTCTCTCGCAGAGCCCAGTTGCCAAATTCGAAACGTCCAGCGATTGCGCCCACAGGAAAGCTGCCAGCACGGAAAGCTGTAGCTGGTTTTCACTGCCCCTTGGAACTGCATTCACTGATAGACAGACATTCGCTTTCTACAAAAGCTTTTGTTGGTAAAGGGGCAAGACTGTGTATTTCTCTCTCGCAGAGCCCTGTTGCCAAATTCGAAACGTCCAGCGATTGCGCCCACAGGAAAGCTGCCAGCACGGAAAGCTGTAGCTGGTTTTCACTGCCCCTTGGAACTGCATTCGCTGATAGACAGACATTCGCTTTCTACAAAAGCTTTTGTTGGTAAAGGGGCAACACTGTGTATTTCTCTCTCGCAGAGCCCGGTTGCCAAATTCGAAACGTCCAGCGATTGCGCCCACAGGAAAGCTGCCAGCACGGAAAGCTGTAGCTGGTTTTCACTGCCCCTTGGAACCGCACTCGCAGATAGACAGACATTCGCTTTCTGTAAAACCTTGCCTTCGTAAGGGGCAACACTGTGTATTTCTCTCTCGCAGAGCCCGGTTGCCAAATTCGAAACGTCCAGCGATTGCGCCCACAGGAAAGCTGCCAGCACGGAAAGCTGTAGCTGGTTTTCACTGCCCCTTGGAACTGCATTCGCTGATAGACAGACATTCGCTTTCTACAAACGCTTTCGTTGCTACAGGGGCAACACTGTGTATTTCTCTCTCGCAGAGCCCGGTTGCCAAATTCGAAACGTCCAGCGATTGCGCCCACAGGAAAGCTGCCAGCACGGAAAGCTGTAGCTGGTTTTCACTGCCCCTTGGAACTGCATTCGCTGATAGACAGACATTCGCTTTCTACAAAAGCTTTCGTTGGTAAAGGGGCAAGTCTGTGTATTTCTCTCTCGCAGAGCCCGGTTGCCAAATTCGAAACGTCCAGCGATTGCGCCCACAGGAAAGCTGCCAGCACGGAAAGCTGTAGCTGGTTTTCACTGCCCCTTGGAACTGCATTCACTGATAGACAGACATTCGCTTTCTACAAAAGCTTTCGTTGGTAAAGGGGCAACACTGTGTATTTCTCTCTCGCAGAGCCCGGTTGCCAAATTCGAAACGTCCAGCGATTGCGCCCACAGGAAAGCTGCCAGCACGGAAAGCTGTAGCTGGTTTTCACTGCCCCTTGGAACTGCATTCGCTGATAGACAGACATTCGCTTTCTACAAAAGCTTTCGTTGGTAAAGGGGTAAGACTGTGTATTTCTCTCTCGCAGAGCCCGGTTGCCAAATTCGAAACGTCCAGCGATTGTGCCCACAGGAAAGCTGCCAGCACGGAAAGCTGTAGCTGGTTTTCACTGCCCCTTGGAACTGCATTCGCTGATAGACAGACATTCGCTTTCTACAAACGCTTTCGTTGCTACAGGGGCAACACTGTGTATTTCTCTCTCGCAGAGCCCGGTTGCCAAATTCGAAACGTCCAGCGATTGCGCCCACAGGAAAGCTGCCAGCACGGAAAGCTGTAGCTGGTTTTCACTGCCCCTTGGAACTGCATTCGCTGATAGACAGACATTCGCTTTCTACAAAAGCTTTTGTTGGTAAAGGGGCAAGACTGTGTATTTTCTCTCGCAGAGCCCGGTTGCCAAATTCGAAACGTCCAGCGATTGCGCCCACAGGAAAGCTGCCAGCACGGAAAGCTGTAGCTGGTTTTCACTGCCCCTTGGAACTGCATTCGCTGATAGACAGACATTCGCTTTCTACAAAAGCTTTTGTTGGTAAAGGTGCAACACTGTGTATTTCTCTCTCGCAGAGCCCGGTTGCCAAATTCGAAACGTCCAGCGATTGCGCCCACAGGAAAGCTGCCAGCACGGAAAGCTGTAGCTGGTTTTCACTGCGCCTTGGAACTGCATTCGCTGATAGACAGACATTCGCTTTCTACAAAAGCTTTTGTTGGTAAAGGGGCAACAGTGTGTATTTCTCTCTCGCAGAGCCCGGTTGCCAAATTCGAAACGTCCAGCGATTGCGCCCACAGGAAAGCTGCCAGCACGGAAAGCTGTAGCTGGTTTTCACTGCCCCTTGGAACTGCATTCGCTGATAGACAGACATTCGCTTTCTACAAAAGCTTTCGTTGGTAAAGGGGCAAGACTGTGTATTTTCTCTCGCAGAGCCCGGTTGCCAAATTCGAAACGTCCAGCGATTGCGCCCACAGGAAAACTGCCAGCACGGAAAGCTGTAGCTGGTTTTCACTGCCCCTTGGAACTGCATTCGCTGATAGACAGACATTCGCTTTCTACAAAAGCTTTTGTTGGTAAAGGGGCAACAGTGTGTATTTCTCTCTCGCAGAGCCCGGTTGCCAAATTCGAAACGTCCAGCGATTGCGCCCACAGGAAAGCTGCCAGCACGGAAAGCTGTAGCTGGTTTTCACTGTCTCTTGGAACTGCATTCGCTGATAGAGAGACATTCGCTTTCTACAAAAGCTTTTGTTGGTAAAGGGGCAACACTGTGTATTTCTCTCTCGCAGAGCCCGGTTGCCAAATTCGAAACGTCCAGCGATTGCGCCCACAGGAAAGCTGCCAGCACGGAAAGCTGTAGCTGGTTTTCACTGCCCCTTGGAACTGCATTCGCTGATAGACAGACATTCGCTTTCTACAAAAGCTTTCGTTGGTAAAGGGGCAACACTGTGTATTTCTCTCTCGCAGAGCCCGGTTGCCAAATTCGAAACGTCCAGCGATTGCGCCCACAGGAAAGCTGCCAGCACGGAAAGCTGTAGCTGGTTTTCACTGCCCCTTGGAACTGCATTCGCTGATAGACAGACATTCGCTTTCTACAAAAGCTTTCGTTCGTAAAGGGGCAAGACTGTGTATTTCTCTCTCGCAGAGCCCGGTTGCCAAATTCGAAACGTCCAGCGATTGCGCCCACAGGAAAGCTGCCAGCACGGAAAGCTGTAGCTGGTTTTCACTGCCCCTTGGAACTGCATTCGCTGATAGACAGACATTCGCTTTCTACAAAAGCTTTTGTTGGTAAAGGGGCAACACTGTGTATTTCTCTCTCGCAGAGCCCGGTTGCCAATTTCGAAACGTCCAGCGATTGCGCCCACAGGAAAACTGCCAGCACGGAAAGCTGTAGCTGGTTTTCACTGCCCCTTGGAACTGCATTCGCTGATAGACAGACATTCGCTTTCTACAAAAGCTTTCGATGGTAAAGGGGCAACAGTGTGTATTTCTCTCTCGCAGAGCCCGGTTGCCAAATTCGAAACGTCCAGCGATTGCGCCCACAGGAAAGCTGCCAGCACGGAAAGCTGTAGCTGGTTTTCACTGTCTCTTGGAACTGCATTCGCTGATAGACAGACATTCGTTTTCTACAAAAGCTTTCGTTCGTAAGGGGCAAGACTGTGTATTTCTCTCTCGCAGAGCCCGGTTGCCAAATTCGAAACGTCCAGCAATTGCGCCCACAGGAAAGCTGCCAGCACGGAAAGCTGTAGCTGGTTTTCACTGCCCCTTGGAACTGCATTCGCTGATAGACAGACATTCGCTTTCTGTAAAACCTTGCCTTCGTAAGGGGCAACACTGTGTATTTCTCTCTCGCAGAGCCCGGTTGCCAAATCGAAACGTCCAGCGATTGCGCCCACAGGAAAGCTGCCAGCACGGAAAGCTGTAGCTGGTTTTCACTGCCCCTTGGAACTGCATTCGCTGATAGATAGACATTCGCTTTCTGTAAAACCTTGCCTTCGTAAGGGGCAACACTGTGTATTTCTCTCTCCAAGAGCCCGGTTGCCAAATCGAAACGTCCAGCGATTGCGCCCACAGGAAAGCTGCCAGCACGGAAAGCTGTAGCTGGTTTTCACTGCCCCTTGGAACTGCATTCGCTGATAGACAGACATTCGCTTTCTACAAAAGCTTTCGTTGGTAAAGGGGCAAGACTGTGTATTTTCTCTCGCAGAGCCCGGTTGCCAAATTCGAAACGTCCAGCGATTGCGCCCACAGGAAAACTGCCAGCACGGAAAGCTGTAGCTGGTTTTCACTGCCCCTTGGAACTGCATTCGCTGATAGACAGACATTCGCTTTCTACAAAAGCTTTTGTTGGTAAAGGGGCAACAGTGTGTATTTCTCTCTCGCAGAGCCCGGTTGCCAAATTCGAAACGTCCAGCGATTGCGCCCACAGGAAAGCTGCCAGCACGGAAAGCTGTAGCTGGTTTTCACTGCCCCTTGGAACTGCATTCGCTGATAGACAGACATTCGCTTTCTACAAAAGCTTTCGTTGGTAAAGGGGCAACACTTTGTATTTCTCTCTCGCAGAGCCCGGTTGCCAAATTCGAAACGTCCAGCGATTGCGCCCACAGGAAAGCTGCCAGCACGGAAAGCTGTAGCTGGTTTTCACTGCCCCTTGGAACTGCATTCGCTGATAGACAGACATTCGCTTTCTACAAAAGCTTTCGTTCGTAAAGGGGCAAGACTGTGTATTTCTCTCTCGCAGAGCCCGGTTGCCAAATTCGAAACGTCCAGCGATTGCGCCCACAGGAAAGCTGCCAGCACGGAAAGCTGTAGCTGGTTTTCACTGCCCCTTGGAACTGCATTCGCTGATAGACAGACATTCGCTTTCTACAAAAGCTTTTGTTGGTAAAGGGGCAACACTGTGTATTTCTCTCTCGCAGAGCCCGGTTGCCAATTTCGAAACGTCCAGCGATTGCGCCCACAGGAAAACTGCCAGCACGGAAAGCTGTAGCTGGTTTTCACTGCCCCTTGGAACTGCATTCGCTGATAGACAGACATTCGCTTTCTACAAAAGCTTTCGATGGTAAAGGGGCAACAGTGTGTATTTCTCTCTCGCAGAGCCCGGTTGCCAAATTCGAAACGTCCAGCGATTGCGCCCACAGGAAAGCTGCCAGCACGGAAAGCTGTAGCTGGTTTTCACTGTCTCTTGGAACTGCATTCGCTGATAGACAGACATTCGTTTTCTACAAAAGCTTTCGTTCGTAAGGGGCAAGACTGTGTATTTCTCTCTCGCAGAGCCCGGTTGCCAAATTCGAAACGTCCAGCGATTGCGCCCACAGGAAAGCTGCCAGCACGGAAAGCTGTAGCTGGTTTTCACTGCCCCTTGGAACTGCATTCGCTGATAGACAGACATTCGCTTTCTGTAAAACCTTGCCTTCGTAAGGGGCAACACTGTGTATTTCTCTCTCGCAGAGCCCGGTTGCCAAATCGAAACGTCCAGCGATTGCGCCCACAGGAAAGCTGCCAGCACGGAAAGCTGTAGCTGGTTTTCACTGCCCCTTGGAACTGCATTCGCTGATAGATAGACATTCGCTTTCTGTAAAACCTTGCCTTCGTAAGGGGCAACACTGTGTATTTCTCTCTCCAAGAGCCCGGTTGCCAAATCGAAACGTCCAGCGATTGCGCCCACAGGAAAGCTGCCAGCACGGAAAGCTGTAGCTGGTTTTCACTGCCCCTTGGAACTGCATTCGCTGATAGACAGACATTCGCTTTCTACAAACGCTTTCGTTGGTAAAGGGGCAACAGTGTGTATTTCTCTCTCGCAGAGCCCGGTTGCCAAATTCGAAACGTCCAGCGATTGTGCCCACAGGAAAGCTGCCAGCACGGAAAGCTGTAGCTGGTTTTCACTGCCCCTTGGAACTGCATTCGCTGATAGACAGACATTCGCTTTCTACAAAAGCTTTCGTTGGTAAAGGGGCAAGTCTGTGTATTTCTCTCTCACAGAGCCCGGTTGCCAAATTCGAAACGTCCAGCGATTGCGCCCACAGGAAAGCTGCCAGCACGGAAAGCTGTAGCTGGTTTTCACTGCCCCTTGGAACTGCATTCACTGATAGACAGACATTCGCTTTCTACAAAAGCTTTCGTTGGTAAAGGGGCAACACTGTGTATTTCTCTCTCGCAGAGCCCGGTTGCCAAATTCGAAACGTCCAGCGATTGCGCCCACAGGAAAGCTGCCAGCACGGAAAGCTGTAGCTGGTTTTCACTGCCCCTTGGAACTGCATTTGCTGATAGACAGACATTCGCTTTCTACAAACGCTTTCGTTGCTACAGGGGCAACACTGTGTATTTCTCTCTCGCAGAGCCCGGTTGCCAAATTCGAAACGTCCAGCGATTGCGCCCACAGGAAAGCTGCCAGCACGGAAAGCTGTAGCTGGTTTTCACTGCCCCTTGGAACTGCATTCGCTGATAGACAGACATTCGCTTTCTACAAAAGCTTTCGTTGGTAAAGGGGCAAGTCTGTGTATTTCTCTCTCGCAGAGCCCGGTTGCCAAATTCGAAACGTCCAGCGATTGCGCCCACAGGAAAGCTGCCAGCACGGAAAGCTGTAGCTGGTTTTCACTGCCCCTTGGAACTGCATTCGCTGATAGACAGACATTCGCTTTCTACAAAAGCTTTTGTTGGTAAAGGGGTAAGA
Source organism: Mycteria americana (assembly GCF_035582795.1). Taxonomy (NCBI): domain Eukaryota; kingdom Metazoa; phylum Chordata; class Aves; order Ciconiiformes; family Ciconiidae; genus Mycteria; species Mycteria americana. The sequence continues at coordinate 25,391,688 of NC_134372.1, forward strand.
CTGTGTATTTCTCTCTCGCAGAGCCCGGCTGCCAAATTCGAAACGTCCAGCGATTGCGCCCACAGGAAAGCTGCCAGCACGGAAAGCTGTAGCTGGTTTTCACTGCCCCTTGGAACTGCATTTGCTGATAGACAGACATTCGCTTTCTACAAACGCTTTCGTTGCTACAGGGGCAACACTGTGTATTTCTCTCTCGCAGAGCCCGGTTGCCAAATTCGAAACGTCCAGCGATTGCGCCCACAGGAAAGCTGCCAGCACGGAAAGCTGTAGCTGGTTTTCACTGTCTCTTGGAACTGCATTCGCTGATAGACAGACATTCGTTTTCTACAAAAGCTTTCGTTCGTAAGGGGCAAGACTGTGTATTTCTCTCTCGCAGAGCCCGGTTGCCAAATTCGAAACGTCCAGCGATTGCGCCCACAGGAAAGCTGCCAGCACGGAAAGCTGTAGCTGGTTTTCACTGCCCCTTGGAACTGCATTCGCTGATAGACAGACATTCGCTTTCTGTAAAACCTTGCCTTCGTAAGGGGCAACACTGTGTATTTCTCTCTCGCAGAGCCCGGTTGCCAAATCGAAACGTCCAGCGATTGCGCCCACAGGAAAGCTGCCAGCACGGAAAGCTGTAGCTGGTTTTCACTGCCCCTTGGAACTGCATTCGCTGATAGATAGACATTCGCTTTCTGTAAAACCTTGCCTTCGTAAGGGGCAACACTGTGTATTTCTCTCTCCAAGAGCCCGGTTGCCAAATCGAAACGTCCAGCGATTGCGCCCACAGGAAAGCTGCCAGCACGGAAAGCTGTAGCTGGTTTTCACTGCCCCTTGGAACTGCATTCGCTGATAGACAGACATTCGCTTTCTACAAACGCTTTCGTTGGTAAAGGGGCAACAGTGTGTATTTCTCTCTCGCAGAGCCCGGTTGCCAAATTCGAAACGTCCAGCGATTGTGCCCACAGGAAAGCTGCCAGCACGGAAAGCTGTAGCTGGTTTTCACTGCCCCTTGGAACTGCATTCGCTGATAGACAGACATTCGCTTTCTACAAAAGCTTTCGTTGGTAAAGGGGCAAGTCTGTGTATTTCTCTCTCACAGAGCCCGGTTGCCAAATTCGAAACGTCCAGCGATTGCGCCCACAGGAAAGCTGCCAGCACGGAAAGCTGTAGCTGGTTTTCACTGCCCCTTGGAACTGCATTCACTGATAGACAGACATTCGCTTTCTACAAAAGCTTTCGTTGGTAAAGGGGCAACACTGTGTATTTCTCTCTCGCAGAGCCCGGTTGCCAAATTCGAAACGTCCAGCGATTGCGCCCACAGGAAAGCTGCCAGCACGGAAAGCTGTAGCTGGTTTTCACTGCCCCTTGGAACTGCATTTGCTGATAGACAGACATTCGCTTTCTACAAACGCTTTCGTTGCTACAGGGGCAACACTGTGTATTTCTCTCTCGCAGAGCCCGGTTGCCAAATTCGAAACGTCCAGCGATTGCGCCCACAGGAAAGCTGCCAGCACGGAAAGCTGTAGCTGGTTTTCACTGCCCCTTGGAACTGCATTCGCTGATAGACAGACATTCGCTTTCTACAAAAGCTTTCGTTGGTAAAGGGGCAAGTCTGTGTATTTCTCTCTCGCAGAGCCCGGTTGCCAAATTCGAAACGTCCAGCGATTGCGCCCACAGGAAAGCTGCCAGCACGGAAAGCTGTAGCTGGTTTTCACTGCCCCTTGGAACTGCATTCGCTGATAGACAGACATTCGCTTTCTACAAAAGCTTTTGTTGGTAAAGGGGTAAGACTGTGTATTTCTCTCTCGCAGAGCCCGGCTGCCAAATTCGAAACGTCCAGCGATTGCGCCCACAGGAAAGCTGCCAGCACGGAAAGCTGTAGCTGGTTTTCACTGCCCCTTGGAACTGCATTTGCTGATAGACAGACATTCGCTTTCTACAAACGCTTTCGTTGCTACAGGGGCAACACTGTGTATTTCTCTCTCGCAGAGCCCGGTTGCCAAATTCGAAACGTCCAGCGATTGCGCCCACAGGAAAGCTGCCAGCACGGAAAGCTGTAGCTGGTTTTCACTGCCCCTTGGAACTGCATTCGCAGATAGACAGACATTCGCTTTCTGTAAAACCTTGCCTTCGTAAGGGGCAACACTGTGTATTTCTCTCTCGCAGAGCCCGGTTGCCAAATTCGAAACGTCCAGCGATTGCGCCCACAGGAAAGCTGCCAGCACGGAAAGCTGTAGCTGGTTTTCACTGCCCCTTGGAACTGCATTCACTGATAGACAGACATTCGCTTTCTACAAAAGCTTTCGTTGGTAAAGGGCAACACTGTGTATTTCTCTCTCGCAGAGCCCAGTTGCCAAATTCGAAACGTCCAGCGATTGCGCCCACAGGAAAGCTGCCAGCACGGAAAGCTGTAGCTGGTTTTCACTGCCCCTTGGAACTGCATTCGCTGATAGACAGACATTCGCTTTCTACAAACGCTTTCGTTGCTACAGGGGCAACACTGTGTATTTCTCTCTCGCAGAGCCCGGTTGCCAAATTCGAAACGTCCAGCGATTGCGCCCACAGGAAAGCTGCCAGCACGGAAAGCTGTAGCTGGTTTTCACTGCCCCTTGGAACTGCATTCGCTGATAGACAGACATTCGCTTTCTACAAACGCTTTCGTTGCTACAGGGGCAACACTGTGTATTTCTCTCTCGCAGAGCCCGGTTGCCAAATTCGAAACGTCCAGCGATTGCGCCCACAGGAAAGCTGCCAGCACGGAAAGCTGTAGCTGGTTTTCACTGCCCATTGGAACTGCATTCGCTGCTAGACAGACATTCGCTTTCTGCAAAACCTTGCCTTCGTAAAGGGGCAACATTGTGTATTTCTCTCTCGCAGAGCCCAGTTGCCAAATTCGAAACGTCCAGCGATTGCGCCCACAGGAAAGCTGCCAGCACGGAAAGCTGTAGCTGGTTTTCACTGCCCCTTGGAACTGCATTCGCTGATAGACAGACATTCGCTTTCTACAAAAGCTTTTGTTGGTAAAGGGGCAAGACTGTGTATTTCTCTCTCGCAGAGCCCGGTTGCCAAATTCGAAACGTCCAGCGATTGCGCCCACAGGAAAGCTGCCAGCACGGAAAGCTGTAGCTGGTTTTCACTGCCCCTTGGAACTGCATTCGCTGATAGACAGACATTCGCTTTCTACAAAAGCTTTTGTTGGTAAAGGGGCAACACTGTGTATTTCTCTCTCGCAGAGCCCGGTTGCCAAATTCGAAACGTCCAGCGATTGCGCCCACAGGAAAGCTGCCAGCACGGAAAGCTGTAGCTGGTTTTCACTGCCCCTTGGAACCGCACTCGCAGATAGACAGACATTCGCTTTCTGTAAAACCTTGCCTTCGTAAGGGGCAACACTGTGTATTTCTCTCTCGCAGAGCCCGGTTGCCAAATTCGAAACGTCCAGCGATTGCGCCCACAGGAAAGCTGCCAGCACGGAAAGCTGTAGCTGGTTTTCACTGCCCCTTGGAACTGCATTCGCTGATAGACAGACATTCGCTTTCTACAAACGCTTTCGTTGCTACAGGGGCAACACTGTGTATTTCTCTCTCGCAGAGCCCGGTTGCCAAATTCGAAACGTCCAGCGATTGCGCCCACAGGAAAGCTGCCAGCACGGAAAGCTGTAGCTGGTTTTCACTGCCCCTTGGAACTGCATTCGCTGATAGACAGACATTCGCTTTCTACAAAAGCTTTCGTTGGTAAAGGGGCAAGTCTGTGTATTTCTCTCTCGCAGAGCCCGGTTGCCAAATTCGAAACGTCCAGCGATTGCGCCCACAGGAAAGCTGCCAGCACGGAAAGCTGTAGCTGGTTTTCACTGCCCCTTGGAACTGCATTCACTGATAGACAGACATTCGCTTTCTACAAAAGCTTTCGTTGGTAAAGGGGCAACACTGTGTATTTCTCTCTCGCAGAGCCCGGTTGCCAAATTCGAAACGTCCAGCGATTGCGCCCACAGGAAAGCTGCCAGCACAGAAAGCTGTAGCTGGTTTTCACTGCCCCTTGGAACTGCATTTGCTGATAGACAGACATTCGCTTTCTACAAACGCTTTCGTTGCTACAGGGGCAACACTGTGTATTTCTCTCTCGCAGAGCCCGGTTGCCAAATTCGAAACGTCCAGCGATTGCGCCCACAGGAAAGCTGCCAGCACGGAAAGCTGTAGCTGGTTTTCACTGCCCCTTGGAACTGCATTCGCTGATAGACAGACATTCGCTTTCTACAAAAGCTTTCGTTGGTAAAGGGGTAAGACTGTGTATTTCTCTCTCGCAGAGCCCGGTTGCCAAATTCGAAACGTCCAGCGATTGTGCCCACAGGAAAGCTGCCAGCACGGAAAGCTGTAGCTGGTTTTCACTGCCCCTTGGAACTGCATTCGCTGATAGACAGACATTCGCTTTCTACAAACGCTTTCGTTGCTACAGGGGCAACACTGTGTATTTCTCTCTCGCAGAGCCCGGTTGCCAAATTCGAAACGTCCAGCGATTGCGCCCACAGGAAAGCTGCCAGCACGGAAAGCTGTAGCTGGTTTTCACTGCCCCTTGGAACTGCATTCGCTGATAGACAGACATTCGCTTTCTACAAAAGCTTTTGTTGGTAAAGGGGCAAGACTGTGTATTTTCTCTCGCAGAGCCCGGTTGCCAAATTCGAAACGTCCAGCGATTGCGCCCACAGGAAAGCTGCCAGCACGGAAAGCTGTAGCTGGTTTTCACTGCCCCTTGGAACTGCATTCGCTGATAGACAGACATTCGCTTTCTACAAAAGCTTTTGTTGGTAAAGGTGCAACACTGTGTATTTCTCTCTCGCAGAGCCCGGTTGCCAAATTCGAAACGTCCAGCGATTGCGCCCACAGGAAAGCTGCCAGCACGGAAAGCTGTAGCTGGTTTTCACTGCGCCTTGGAACTGCATTCGCTGATAGACAGACATTCGCTTTCTACAAAAGCTTTCATTGGTAAAGGGGCAAGACTGTGTATTTTCTCTCGCAGAGCCCGGTTGCCAAATTCGAAACGTCCAGCGATTGCGCCCACAGGAAAACTGCCAGCACGGAAAGCTGTAGCTGGTTTTCACTGCCCCTTGGAACTGCATTCGCTGATAGACAGACATTCGCTTTCTACAAAAGCTTTTGTTGGTAAAGGGGCAACAGTGTGTATTTCTCTCTCGCAGAGCCCGGTTGCCAAATTCGAAACGTCCAGCGATTGCGCCCACAGGAAAGCTGCCAGCACGGAAAGCTGTAGCTGGTTTTCACTGTCTCTTGGAACTGCATTCGCTGATAGAGAGACATTCGCTTTCTACAAAAGCTTTTGTTGGTAAAGGGGCAACACTGTGTATTTCTCTCTCGCAGAGCCCGGTTGCCAAATTCGAAACGTCCAGCGATTGCGCCCACAGGAAAGCTGCCAGCACGGAAAGCTGTAGCTGGTTTTCACTGCCCCTTGGAACTGCATTCGCTGATAGACAGACATTCGCTTTCTACAAAAGCTTTCGTTGGTAAAGGGGCAACACTTTGTATTTCTCTCTCGCAGAGCCCGGTTGCCAAATTCGAAACGTCCAGCGATTGCGCCCACAGGAAAGCTGCCAGCACGGAAAGCTGTAGCTGGTTTTCACTGCCCCTTGGAACTGCATTCGCTGATAGACAGACATTCGCTTTCTACAAAAGCTTTCGTTCGTAAAGGGGCAAGACTGTGTATTTCTCTCTCGCAGAGCCCGGTTGCCAAATTCGAAACGTCCAGCGATTGCGCCCACAGGAAAGCTGCCAGCACGGAAAGCTGTAGCTGGTTTTCACTGCCCCTTGGAACTGCATTCGCTGATAGACAGACATTCGCTTTCTACAAAAGCTTTTGTTGGTAAAGGGGCAACACTGTGTATTTCTCTCTCGCAGAGCCCGGTTGCCAATTTCGAAACGTCCAGCGATTGCGCCCACAGGAAAGCTGCCAGCACGGAAAGCTGTAGCTGGTTTTCACTGCCCCTTGGAACTGCACTCGCAGATAGACAGACATTCGCTTTCTGTAAAACCTTGCCTTCGTAAGGGGCAACAATGTGTATTTCTCTCTCGCAGAGCCCGGTTGCCAAATTCGAAACGTCCAGCGATTGCGCCCACAGGAAAGCTGCCAGCACGGAAAGCTGTAGCTGGTTTTCACTGCCCCTTGGAACTGCATTCGCTGATAGACAGACATTCGCTTTCTACAAACGCTTTCGTTGGTAAAGGGGCAACAGTGTGTATTTCTCTCTCGCAGAGCCCGGTTGCCAAATTCGAAACGTCCAGCGATTGCGCCCACAGGAAAGCTGCCAGCACGGAAAGCTGTAGCTGGTTTTCACTGCCCTTTGGAACTGCATTCGCTGATAGACAGACATTCGCTTTCTACAAAAGCTTTCGTTCGTAAAGGGGCAAGTCTGTGTATTTCTCTCTCGCAGAGCCCGGTTGCCAAATTCGAAACGTCCAGCGATTGCGCCCACAGGAAAGCTGCCAGCACGGAAAGCTCTAGCTGGTTTTCACTGCCCCTTGGAACTGCATTCACTGATAGACAGACATTCGCTTTCTACAAAAGCTTTCGTTGGTAAAGGGGCAACACTGTGTATTTCTCTCTCGCAGAGCCCGGTTGCCAAATTCGAAACGTCCAGCGATTGCGCCCACAGGAAAGCTGCCAGCACGGAAAGCTGTAGCTGGTTTTCACTGCCCCTTGGAACTGCATTTGCTGATAGACAGACATTCGCTTTCTACAAACGCTTTCGTTGCTACAGGGGCAACACTGTGTATTTCTCTCTCGCAGAGCCCGGTTGCCAAATTCGAAACGTCCAGCGATTGCGCCCACAGGAAAGCTGCCAGCACGGAAAGCTGTAGCTGGTTTTCACTGCCCCTTGGAACTGCATTCGCAGATAGACAGACATTCGCTTTCTGTAAAACCTTGCCTTCGTAAGGGGCAACACTGTGTATTTCTCTCTCGCAGAGCCCGGTTGCCAAATTCGAAACGTCCAGCGATTGCGCCCACAGGAAAGCTGCCAGCACGGAAAGCTGTAGCTGGTTTTCACTGCCCCTTGGAACTGCATTCACTGATAGACAGACATTCGCTTTCTACAAAAGCTTTCGTTGGTAAAGGGCAACACTGTGTATTTCTCTCTCGCAGAGCCCAGTTGCCAAATTCGAAACGTCCAGCGATTGCGCCCACAGGAAAGCTGCCAGCACGGAAAGCTGTAGCTGGTTTTCACTGCCCCTTGGAACTGCATTCGCTGATAGACAGACATTCGCTTTCTACAAACGCTTTCGTTGCTACAGGGGCAACACTGTGTATTTCTCTCTCGCAGAGCCCGGTTGCCAAATTCGAAACGTCCAGCGATTGCGCCCACAGGAAAGCTGCCAGCACGGAAAGCTGTAGCTGGTTTTCACTGCCCCTTGGAACTGCATTCGCTGATAGACAGACATTCGCTTTCTACAAACGCTTTCGTTGCTACAGGGGCAACACTGTGTATTTCTCTCTCGCAGAGCCCGGTTGCCAAATTCGAAACGTCCAGCGATTGCGCCCACAGGAAAGCTGCCAGCACGGAAAGCTGTAGCTGGTTTTCACTGCCCATTGGAACTGCATTCGCTGCTAGACAGACATTCGCTTTCTGCAAAACCTTGCCTTCGTAAAGGGGCAACACTGTGTATTTCTCTCTCGCAGAGCCCAGTTGCCAAATTCGAAACGTCCAGCGATTGCGCCCACAGGAAAGCTGCCAGCACGGAAAGCTGTAGCTGGTTTTCACTGCCCCTTGGAACTGCATTCACTGATAGACAGACATTCGCTTTCTACAAAAGCTTTTGTTGGTAAAGGGGCAAGACTGTGTATTTCTCTCTCGCAGAGCCCGGTTGCCAAATTCGAAACGTCCAGCGATTGCGCCCACAGGAAAGCTGCCAGCACGGAAAGCTGTAGCTGGTTTTCACTGCCCCTTGGAACTGCATTCGCTGATAGACAGACATTCGCTTTCTACAAAAGCTTTTGTTGGTAAAGGGGCAACACTGTGTATTTCTCTCTCGCAGAGCCCGGTTGCCAAATTCGAAACGTCCAGCGATTGCGCCCACAGGAAAGCTGCCAGCACGGAAAGCTGTAGCTGGTTTTCACTGCCCCTTGGAACCGCACTCGCAGATAGACAGACATTCGCTTTCTGTAAAACCTTGCCTTCGTAAGGGGCAACACTGTGTATTTCTCTCTCGCAGAGCCCGGTTGCCAAATTCGAAACGTCCAGCGATTGCGCCCACAGGAAAGCTGCCAGCACGGAAAGCTGTAGCTGGTTTTCACTGCCCCTTGGAACTGCATTCGCTGATAGACAGACATTCGCTTTCTACAAACGCTTTCGTTGCTACAGGTGCAACACTGTGTATTTCTCTCTCGCAGAGCCCGGTTGCCAAATTCGAAACGTCCAGCGATTGCGCCCACAGGAAAGCTGCCAGCACGGAAAGCTGTAGCTGGTTTTCACTGCCCCTTGGAACTGCATTCGCTGATAGACAGACATTCGCTTTCTACAAAAGCTTTCGTTGGTAAAGGGGCAACAGTGTGTATTTCTCTCTCGCAGAGCCCGGTTGCCAAATTCGAAACGTCCAGCGATTGCGCCCACAGGAAAGCTGCCAGCACGGAAAGCTGTAGCTGGTTTTCACTGCCCCTTGGAACTGCATTCACTGATAGACAGACATTCGCTTTCTACAAAAGCTTTCGTTGGTAAAGGGGCAAGACTGTGTATTTCTCTCTCGCAGAGCCCGGTTGCCAAATTCGAAACGTCCAGCGATTGCGCCCACAGGAAAGCTGCCAGCACGGAAAGCTGTAGCTGGTTTTCACTGCCCCTTGGAACTGCATTTGCTGATAGACAGACATTCGCTTTCTACAAACGCTTTCGTTGCTACAGGGGCAACACTGTGTATTTCTCTCTCGCAGAGCCCGGTTGCCAAATTCGAAACGTCCAGCGATTGCGCCCACAGGAAAGCTGCCAGCACGGAAAGCTGTAGCTGGTTTTCACTGCCCCTTGGAACTGCATTCGCAGATAGACAGACATTCGCTTTCTGTAAAACCTTGCCTTCGTAAGGGGCAACACTGTGTATTTCTCTCTCGCAGAGCCCGGTTGCCAAATTCGAAACGTCCAGCGATTGCGCCCACAGGAAAGCTGCCAGCACGGAAAGCTGTAGCTGGTTTTCACTGCCCCTTGGAACTGCATTCACTGATAGACAGACATTCGCTTTCTACAAAAGCTTTCGTTGGTAAAGGGCAACACTGTGTATTTCTCTCTCGCAGAGCCCAGTTGCCAAATTCGAAACGTCCAGCGATTGCGCCCACAGGAAAGCTGCCAGCACGGAAAGCTGTAGCTGGTTTTCACTGCCCCTTGGAACTGCATTCGCTGATAGACAGACATTCGCTTTCTACAAACGCTTTCGTTGCTACAGGGGCAACACTGTGTATTTCTCTCTCGCAGAGCCCGGTTGCCAAATTCGAAACGTCCAGCGATTGCGCCCACAGGAAAGCTGCCAGCACGGAAAGCTGTAGCTGGTTTTCACTGCCCCTTGGAACTGCATTCGCTGATAGACAGACATTCGCTTTCTACAAAAGCTTTCGTTGGTAAAGGGGCAACACTGTGTATTTCTCTCTCGCAGAGCCCGGTTGCCAAATTCGAAACGTCCAGCGATTGCGCCCACAGGAAAGCTGCCAGCACGGAAAGCTGTAGCTGGTTTTCACTGCCCATTGGAACTGCATTCGCTGCTAGACAGACATTCGCTTTCTGCAAAACCTTGCCTTCGTAAAGGGGCAACACTGTGTATTTCTCTCTCGCAGAGCCCAGTTGCCAAATTCGAAACGTCCAGCGATTGCGCCCACAGGAAAGCTGCCAGCACGGAAAGCTGTAGCTGGTTTTCACTGCCCCTTGGAACTGCATTCACTGATAGACAGACATTCGCTTTCTACAAAAGCTTTTGTTGGTAAAGGGGCAAGACTGTGTATTTCTCTCTCGCAGAGCCCGGTTGCCAAATTCGAAACGTCCAGCGATTGCGCCCACAGGAAAGCTGCCAGCACGGAAAGCTGTAGCTGGTTTTCACTGCCCCTTGGAACTGCATTCGCTGATAGACAGACATTCGCTTTCTACAAAAGCTTTTGTTGGTAAAGGGGCAACACTGTGTATTTCTCTCTCGCAGAGCCCGGTTGCCAAATTCGAAACGTCCAGCGATTGCGCCCACAGGAAAGCTGCCAGCACGGAAAGCTGTAGCTGGTTTTCACTGCCCCTTGGAACCGCACTCGCAGATAGACAGACATTCGCTTTCTGTAAAACCTTGCCTTCGTAAGGGGCAACACTGTGTATTTCTCTCTCGCAGAGCCCGGTTGCCAAATTCGAAACGTCCAGCGATTGCGCCCACAGGAAAGCTGCCAGCACGGAAAGCTGTAGCTGGTTTTCACTGCCCCTTGGAACTGCATTCGCTGATAGACAGACATTCGCTTTCTACAAACGCTTTCGTTGCTACAGGGGCAACACTGTGTATTTCTCTCTCGCAGAGCCCGGTTGCCAAATTCGAAACGTCCAGCGATTGCGCCCACAGGAAAGCTGCCAGCACGGAAAGCTGTAGCTGGTTTTCACTGCCCCTTGGAACTGCATTCGCTGATAGACAGACATTCGCTTTCTACAAAAGCTTTCGTTGGTAAAGGGGCAAGTCTGTGTATTTCTCTCTCGCAGAGCCCGGTTGCCAAATTCGAAACGTCCAGCGATTGCGCCCACAGGAAAGCTGCCAGCACGGAAAGCTGTAGCTGGTTTTCACTGCCCCTTGGAACTGCATTCACTGATAGACAGACATTCGCTTTCTACAAAAGCTTTCGTTGGTAAAGGGGCAACACTGTGTATTTCTCTCTCGCAGAGCCCGGTTGCCAAATTCGAAACGTCCAGCGATTGCGCCCACAGGAAAGCTGCCAGCACGGAAAGCTGTAGCTGGTTTTCACTGCCCCTTGGAACTGCATTCGCTGATAGACAGACATTCGCTTTCTACAAAAGCTTTCGTTCGTAAAGGGGCAAGACTGTGTATTTCTCTCTCGCAGAGCCCGGTTGCCAAATTCGAAACGTCCAGCGATTGCGCCCACAGGAAAGCTGCCAGCACGGAAAGCTGTAGCTGGTTTTCACTGCCCCTTGGAACTGCATTCGCTGATAGACAGACATTCGCTTTCTACAAAAGCTTTTGTTGGTAAAGGGGCAACACTGTGTATTTCTCTCTCGCAGAGCCCGGTTGCCAATTTCGAAACGTCCAGCGATTGCGCCCACAGGAAAGCTGCCAGCACGGAAAGCTGTAGCTGGTTTTCACTGCCCCTTGGAACTGCACTCGCAGATAGACAGACATTCGCTTTCTGTAAAACCTTGCCTTCGTAAGGGGCAACAATGTGTATTTCTCTCTCGCAGAGCCCGGTTGCCAAATTCGAAACGTCCAGCGATTGCGCCCACAGGAAAGCTGCCAGCACGGAAAGCTGTAGCTGGTTTTCACTGCCCCTTGGAACTGCATTCGCTGATAGACAGACATTCGCTTTCTACAAACGCTTTCGTTGGTAAAGGGGCAACAGTGTGTATTTCTCTCTCGCAGAGCCCGGTTGCCAAATTCGAAACGTCCAGCGATTGCGCCCACAGGAAAGCTGCCAGCACGGAAAGCTGTAGCTGGTTTTCACTGCCCTTTGGAACTGCATTCGCTGATAGACAGACATTCGCTTTCTACAAAAGCTTTCGTTCGTAAAGGGGCAAGTCTGTGTATTTCTCTCTCGCAGAGCCCGGTTGCCAAATTCAAAACGTCCAGCGATTGCGCCCACAGGAAAGCTGCCAGCACGGAAAGCTGTAGCTGGTTTTCACTGCCCCTTGGAACTGCATTCACTGATAGACAGACATTCGCTTTCTACAAAAGCTTTCGTTGGTAAAGGGGCAACACTGTGTATTTCTCTCTCGCAGAGCCCGGTTGCCAAATTCGAAACGTCCAGCGATTGCGCCCACAGGAAAGCTGCCAGCACGGAAAGCTGTAGCTGGTTTTCACTGCCCCTTGGAACTGCATTTGCTGATAGACAGACATTCGCTTTCTACAAACGCTTTCGTTGCTACAGGGGCAACACTGTGTATTTCTCTCTCGCAGAGCCCGGTTGCCAAATTCGAAACGTCCAGCGATTGCGCCCACAGGAAAGCTGCCAGCACGGAAAGCTGTAGCTGGTTTTCACTGCCCCTTGGAACTGCATTCGCAGATAGACAGACATTCGCTTTCTGTAAAACCTTGCCTTCGTAAGGGGCAACACTGTGTATTTCTCTCTCGCAGAGCCCGGTTGCCAAATTCGAAACGTCCAGCGATTGCGCCCACAGGAAAGCTGCCAGCACGGAAAGCTGTAGCTGGTTTTCACTGCCCCTTGGAACTGCATTCACTGATAGACAGACATTCGCTTTCTACAAAAGCTTTCGTTGGTAAAGGGGCAACACTGTGTATTTCTCTCTCGCAGAGCCCGGTTGCCAAATTCGAAACGTCCAGCGATTGCGCCCACAGGAAAGCTGCCAGCACGGAAAGCTGTAGCTGGTTTTCACTGCCCCTTGGAACTGCATTCGCTGATAGACAGACATTCGCTTTCTACAAACGCTTTCGTTGCTACAGGGGCAACACTGTGTATTTCTCTCTCGCAGAGCCCGGTTGCCAAATTCGAAACGTCCAGCGATTGCGCCCACAGGAAAGCTGCCAGCACGGAAAGCTGTAGCTGGTTTTCACTGCCCCTTGGAACTGCATTCGCTGATAGACAGACATTCGCTTTCTACAAACGCTTTCGTTGCTACAGGGGCAACACTGTGTATTTCTCTCTCGCAGAGCCCGGTTGCCAAATTCGAAACGTCCAGCGATTGCGCCCACAGGAAAGCTGCCAGCACGGAAAGCTGTAGCTGGTTTTCACTGCCCATTGGAACTGCATTCGCTGCTAGACAGACATTCGCTTTCTGCAAAACCTTGCCTTCGTAAAGGGGCAACACTGTGTATTTCTCTCTCGCAGAGCCCAGTTGCCAAATTCGAAACGTCCAGCGATTGCGCCCACAGGAAAGCTGCCAGCACGGAAAGCTGTAGCTGGTTTTCACTGCCCCTTGGAACTGCATTCACTGATAGACAGACATTCGCTTTCTACAAAAGCTTTTGTTGGTAAAGGGGCAAGACTGTGTATTTCTCTCTCGCAGAGCCCGGTTGCCAAATTCGAAACGTCCAGCGATTGCGCCCACAGGAAAGCTGCCAGCACGGAAAGCTGTAGCTGGTTTTCACTGCCCCTTGGAACTGCATTCGCTGATAGACAGACATTCGCTTTCTACAAAAGCTTTTGTTGGTAAAGGGGCAACACTGTGTATTTCTCTCTCGCAGAGCCCGGTTGCCAAATTCGAAACGTCCAGCGATTGCGCCCACAGGAAAGCTGCCAGCACGGAAAGCTGTAGCTGGTTTTCACTGCCCCTTGGAACCGCACTCGCAGATAGACAGACATTCGCTTTCTGTAAAACCTTGCCTTCGTAAGGGGCAACACTGTGTATTTCTCTCTCGCAGAGCCCGGTTGCCAAATTCGAAACGTCCAGCGATTGCGCCCACAGGAAAGCTGCCAGCACGGAAAGCTGTAGCTGGTTTTCACTGCCCCTTGGAACTGCATTCGCTGATAGACAGACATTCGCTTTCTACAAACGCTTTCGTTGCTACAGGGGCAACACTGTGTATTTCTCTCTCGCAGAGCCCGGTTGCCAAATTCGAAACGTCCAGCGATTGCGCCCACAGGAAAGCTGCCAGCACGGAAAGCTGTAGCTGGTTTTCACTGCCCCTTGGAACTGCATTCGCTGATAGACAGACATTCGCTTTCTACAAAAGCTTTCGTTGGTAAAGGGGCAAGTCTGTGTATTTCTCTCTCGCAGAGCCCGGTTGCCAAATTCGAAACGTCCAGCGATTGCGCCCACAGGAAAGCTGCCAGCACGGAAAGCTGTAGCTGGTTTTCACTGCCCCTTGGAACTGCATTCACTGATAGACAGACATTCGCTTTCTACAAAAGCTTTCGTTGGTAAAGGGGCAACACTGTGTATTTCTCTCTCGCAGAGCCCGGTTGCCAAATTCGAAACGTCCAGCGATTGCGCCCACAGGAAAGCTGCCAGCACGGAAAGCTGTAGCTGGTTTTCACTGCCCCTTGGAACTGCATTTGCTGATAGACAGACATTCGCTTTCTACAAACGCTTTCGTTGCTACAGGGGCAACACTGTGTATTTCTCTCTCGCAGAGCCCGGTTGCCAAATTCGAAACGTCCAGCGATTGCGCCCACAGGAAAGCTGCCAGCACGGAAAGCTGTAGCTGGTTTTCACTGCCCCTTGGAACTGCATTCGCTGATAGACAGACATTCGCTTTCTACAAAAGCTTTTGTTGGTAAAGGGGCAAGACTGTGTATTTTCTCTCGCAGAGCCCGGTTGCCAAATTCGAAACGTCCAGCGATTGCGCCCACAGGAAAGCTGCCAGCACGGAAAGCTGTAGCTGGTTTTCACTGCCCCTTGGAACTGCATTCGCTGATAGACAGACATTCGCTTTCTACAAAAGCTTTTGTTGGTAAAGGTGCAACACTGTGTATTTCTCTCTCGCAGAGCCCGGTTGCCAAATTCGAAACGTCCAGCGATTGCGCCCACAGGAAAGCTGCCAGCACGGAAAGCTGTAGCTGGTTTTCACTGCGCCTTGGAACTGCATTCGCTGATAGACAGACATTCGCTTTCTACAAAAGCTTTTGTTGGTAAAGGGGCAACAGTGTGTATTTCTCTCTCGCAGAGCCCGGTTGCCAAATTCGAAACGTCCAGCGATTGCGCCCACAGGAAAGCTGCCAGCACGGAAAGCTGTAGCTGGTTTTCACTGCCCCTTGGAACTGCATTCGCTGATAGACAGACATTCGCTTTCTACAAAAGCTTTCGTTGGTAAAGGGGCAAGACTGTGTATTTTCTCTCGCAGAGCCCGGTTGCCAAATTCGAAACGTCCAGCGATTGCGCCCACAGGAAAACTGCCAGCACGGAAAGCTGTAGCTGGTTTTCACTGCCCCTTGGAACTGCATTCGCTGATAGACAGACATTCGCTTTCTACAAAAGCTTTTGTTGGTAAAGGGGCAACAGTGTGTATTTCTCTCTCGCAGAGCCCGGTTGCCAAATTCGAAACGTCCAGCGATTGCGCCCACAGGAAAGCTGCCAGCACGGAAAGCTGTAGCTGGTTTTCACTGTCTCTTGGAACTGCATTCGCTGATAGAGAGACATTCGCTTTCTACAAAAGCTTTTGTTGGTAAAGGGGCAACACTGTGTATTTCTCTCTCGCAGAGCCCGGTTGCCAAATTCGAAACGTCCAGCGATTGCGCCCACAGGAAAGCTGCCAGCACGGAAAGCTGTAGCTGGTTTTCACTGCCCCTTGGAACTGCATTCGCTGATAGACAGACATTCGCTTTCTACAAAAGCTTTCGTTGGTAAAGGGGCAACACTTTGTATTTCTCTCTCGCAGAGCCCGGTTGCCAAATTCGAAACGTCCAGCGATTGCGCCCACAGGAAAGCTGCCAGCACGGAAAGCTGTAGCTGGTTTTCACTGCCCCTTGGAACTGCATTCGCTGATAGACAGACATTCGCTTTCTACAAAAGCTTTCGTTCGTAAAGGGGCAAGACTGTGTATTTCTCTCTCGCAGAGCCCGGTTGCCAAATTCGAAACGTCCAGCGATTGCGCCCACAGGAAAGCTGCCAGCACGGAAAGCTGTAGCTGGTTTTCACTGCCCCTTGGAACTGCATTCGCTGATAGACAGACATTCGCTTTCTACAAAAGCTTTTGTTGGTAAAGGGGCAACACTGTGTATTTCTCTCTCGCAGAGCCCGGTTGCCAATTTCGAAACGTCCAGCGATTGCGCCCACAGGAAAACTGCCAGCACGGAAAGCTGTAGCTGGTTTTCACTGCCCCTTGGAACTGCATTCGCTGATAGACAGACATTCGCTTTCTACAAAAGCTTTCGATGGTAAAGGGGCAACAGTGTGTATTTCTCTCTCGCAGAGCCCGGTTGCCAAATTCGAAACGTCCAGCGATTGCGCCCACAGGAAAGCTGCCAGCACGGAAAGCTGTAGCTGGTTTTCACTGTCTCTTGGAACTGCATTCGCTGATAGACAGACATTCGTTTTCTACAAAAGCTTTCGTTCGTAAGGGGCAAGACTGTGTATTTCTCTCTCGCAGAGCCCGGTTGCCAAATTCGAAACGTCCAGCGATTGCGCCCACAGGAAAGCTGCCAGCACGGAAAGCTGTAGCTGGTTTTCACTGCCCCTTGGAACTGCATTCGCTGATAGACAGACATTCGCTTTCTGTAAAACCTTGCCTTCGTAAGGGGCAACACTGTGTATTTCTCTCTCGCAGAGCCCGGTTGCCAAATCGAAATGTCCAGCGATTGCGCCCACAGGAAAGCTGCCAGCACGGAAAGCTGTAGCTGGTTTTCACTGCCCCTTGGAACTGCATTCGCTGATAGATAGACATTCGCTTTCTGTAAAACCTTGCCTTCGTAAGGGGCAACACTGTGTATTTCTCTCTCCAAGAGCCCGGTTGCCAAATCGAAAAGTCCAGCGATTGCGCCCACAGGAAAGCTGCCAGCACGGAAAGCTGTAGCTGGTTTTCACTGCCCCTTGGAACTGCATTCGCTGATAGACAGACATTCGCTTTCTACAAACGCTTTCGTTGGTAAAGGGGCAACAGTGTGTATTTCTCTCTCGCAGAGCCCGGTTGCCAAATTCGAAACGTCCAGCGATTGCGCCCACAGGAAAGCTGCCAGCACGGAAAGCTGTAGCTGGTTTTCACTGCCCCTTGGAACTGCATTCGCTGATAGACAGACATTCGCTTTCTACAAAAGCTTTCGTTGGTAAAGGGGCAAGTCTGTGTATTTCTCTCTCGCAGAGCCCGGTTGCCAAATTCGAAACGTCCAGCGATTGCGCCCACAGGAAAGCTGCCAGCACGGAAAGCTGTAGCTGGTTTTCACTGCCCCTTGGAACTGCATTCACTGATAGACAGACATTCGCTTTCTACAAAAGCTTTCGTTGGTAAAGGGGCAACACTGTGTATTTCTCTCTCGCAGAGCCCGGTTGCCAAATTCGAAACGTCCAGCGATTGCGCCCACAGGAAAGCTGCCAGCACGGAAAGCTGTAGCTGGTTTTCACTGCCCCTTGGAACTGCATTTGCTGATAGACAGACATTCGCTTTCTACAAACGCTTTCGTTGCTACAGGGGCAACACTGTGTATTTCTCTCTCGCAGAGCCCGGTTGCCAAATTCGAAACGTCCAGCGATTGCGCCCACAGGAAAGCTGCCAGCACGGAAAGCTGTAGCTGGTTTTCACTGCCCCTTGGAACTGCATTCGCTGATAGACAGACATTCGCTTTCTACAAAAGCTTTCGTTGGTAAAGGGGCAAGTCTGTGTATTTCTCTCTCGCAGAGCCCGGTTGCCAAATTCGAAACGTCCAGCGATTGCGCCCACAGGAAAGCTGCCAGCACGGAAAGCTGTAGCTGGTTTTCACTGCCCCTTGGAACTGCATTCGCTGATAGACAGACATTCGCTTTCTACAAAAGCTTTTGTTGGTAAAGGGGTAAGACTGTGTATTTCTCTCTCGCAGAGCCCGGTTGCCAAATTCGAAACGTCCAGCGATTGCGCCCACAGGAAAGCTGCCAGCACGGAAAGCTGTAGCTGGTTTTCACTGCCCCTTGGAACTGCACTCGCAGATAGACAGACATTCGCTTTCTGTAAAACCTTGCCTTCGTAAGGGGCAACAATGTGTATTTCTCTCTCGCAGAGCCC
The DNA here is from genome assembly GCF_035582795.1 of Mycteria americana. NCBI lineage: Eukaryota > Metazoa > Chordata > Aves > Ciconiiformes > Ciconiidae > Mycteria > Mycteria americana. The sequence goes on from NC_134372.1 coordinate 25,409,486, forward strand.
GGTTGCCAAATTCGAAACGTCCAGCGATTGCGCCCACAGGAAAGCTGCCAGCACGGAAAGCTGTAGCTGGTTTTCACTGCCCCTTGGAACTGCATTCGCTGATAGACAGACATTCGCTTTCTACAAACGCTTTCGTTGGTAAAGGGGCAACAGTGTGTATTTCTCTCTCGCAGAGCCCGGTTGCCAAATTCGAAACGTCCAGCGATTGCGCCCACAGGAAAGCTGCCAGCACGGAAAGCTGTAGCTGGTTTTCACTGCCCTTTGGAACTGCATTCGCTGATAGACAGACATTCGCTTTCTACAAAAGCTTTCGTTCGTAAAGGGGCAAGTCTGTGTATTTCTCTCTCGCAGAGCCCGGTTGCCAAATTCGAAACGTCCAGCGATTGCGCCCACAGGAAAGCTGCCAGCACGGAAAGCTGTAGCTGGTTTTCACTGCCCCTTGGAACTGCATTCACTGATAGACAGACATTCGCTTTCTACAAAAGCTTTCGTTGGTAAAGGGGCAACACTGTGTATTTCTCTCTCGCAGAGCCCGGTTGCCAAATTCGAAACGTCCAGCGATTGCGCCCACAGGAAAGCTGCCAGCACGGAAAGCTGTAGCTGGTTTTCACTGCCCCTTGGAACTGCATTTGCTGATAGACAGACATTCGCTTTCTACAAACGCTTTCGTTGCTACAGGGGCAACACTGTGTATTTCTCTCTCGCAGAGCCCGGTTGCCAAATTCGAAACGTCCAGCGATTGCGCCCACAGGAAAGCTGCCAGCACGGAAAGCTGTAGCTGGTTTTCACTGCCCCTTGGAACTGCATTCGCTGATAGACAGACATTCGCTTTCTACAAAAGCTTTCGTTGGTAAAGGGGCAAGTCTGTGTATTTCTCTCTCGCAGAGCCCGGTTGCCAAATTCGAAACGTCCAGCGATTGCGCCCACAGGAAAGCTGCCAGCACGGAAAGCTGTAGCTGGTTTTCACTGCCCCTTGGAACTGCATTCGCTGATAGACAGACATTCGCTTTCTACAAAAGCTTTTGTTGGTAAAGGGGTAAGACTGTGTATTTCTCTCTCGCAGAGCCCGGTTGCCAAATTCGAAACGTCCAGCGATTGCGCCCACAAGAAAGCTGCCAGCACGGAAAGCTGTAGCTGGTTTTCACTGCCCCTTGGAACTGCATTCGCTGATAGACAGACATTCGCTTTCTACAAACGCTTTCGTTGCTACAGGGGCAACACTGTGTATTTCTCTCTCGCAGAGCCCGGTTGCCAAATTCGAAACGTCCAGCGATTGCGCCCACAGGAAAGCTGCCAGCACGGAAAGCTGTAGCTGGTTTTCACTGCCCCTTGGAACTGCATTCGCTGATAGACAGACATTCGCTTTCTACAAAAGCTTTTGTTGGTAAAGGGGCAAGACTGTGTATTTTCTCTCGCAGAGCCCGGTTGCCAAATTCGAAACGTCCAGCGATTGCGCCCACAGGAAAGCTGCCAGCACGGAAAGCTGTAGCTGGTTTTCACTGCCCCTTGGAACTGCATTCGCTGATAGACAGACATTCGCTTTCTACAAAAGCTTTCGTTGGTACAGGGGCAACACTGTGTATTTCTCTCTCGCAGAGCCCGGTTGCCAAATTCGAAACGTCCAGCGATTGCGCCCACAGGAAAGCTGCCAGCACGGAAAGCTGTAGCTGGTTTTCACTGCCCCTTGGAACTGCATTCGCTGATAGACAGACATTCGCTTTCTACAAACGCTTTCGTTGCTACAGGGGCAACACTGTGTATTTCTCTCTCGCAGAGCCCGGTTGCCAAATTCGAAACGTCCAGCGATTGCGCCCACAGGAAAGCTGCCAGCACGGAAAGCTGTAGCTGGTTTTCACTGCCCCTTGGAACTGCATTCGCTGATAGACAGACATTCGCTTTCTACAAAAGCTTTTGTTGGTAAAGGGGCAACACTGTGTATTTCTCTCTCGCAGAGCCCGGTTGCCAAATTCGAAACGTCCAGCGATTGCGCCCACAGGAAAGCTGCCAGCACGGAAAGCTGTAGCTGGTTTTCACTGCCCCTTGGAACTGCATTCGCTGATAGACAGACATTCGCTTTCTACAAAAGCTTTCGATGGTAAAGGGGCAACACTTTGTATTTCTCTCTCGCAGAGCCCGGTTGCCAAATTCGAAACGTCCAGCGATTGCGCCCACAGGAAAGCTGCCAGCACGGAAAGCTGTAGCTGGTTTTCACTGCCCCTTGGAACTGCATTCGCTGATAGACAGACATTCGCTTTCTACAAAAGCTTTCGTTCGTAAAGGGGCAAGACTGTGTATTTCTCTCTCGCAGAGCCCGGTTGCCAAATTCGAAACGTCCAGCGATTGCGCCCACAGGAAAGCTGCCAGCACGGAAAGCTGTAGCTGGTTTTCACTGCCCCTTGGAACTGCATTCGCTGATAGACAGACATTCGCTTTCTACAAAAGCTTTCGTTCGTAAAGGGGCAACACTGTGTATTTCTCTCTCGCAGAGCCCGGTTGCCAAATTCGAAACGTCCAGCGATTGCGCCCACAGGAAAGCTGCCAGCACGGAAAGCTGTAGCTGGTTTTCACTGCCCCTTGGAACTGCATTCGCTGATAGACAGACATTCGCTTTCTACAAAAGCTTTCGTTGGTAAAGGGGCAACACTGTGTATTTCTCTCTCGCAGAGCCCGGTTGCCAAATTCGAAACGTCCAGCGATTGCGCCCACAGGAAAGCTGCCAGCACGGAAAGCTGTAGCTGGTTTTCACTGCCCCTTGGAACTGCATTCGCTGATAGACAGACATTCGCTTTCTACAAAAGCTTTTGTTGGTAAAGGGGCAACAGTGTGTATTTCTCTCTCGCAGAGCCCGGTTGCCAAATTCGAAACGTCCAGCGATTGCGCCCACAGGAAAGCTGCCAGCACGGAAAGCTGTAGCTGGTTTTCACTGCCCCTTGGAACTGCATTCGCTAATAGACAGACATTCGCTTTCTACAAAAGCTTTCGTTGGTAAAGGGGCAACACTGTGTATTTCTCTCTCGCAGAGCCCGGTTGCCAAATTCGAAACGTCCAGCGATTGCGCCCACAGGAAAGCTGCCAGCACGGAAAGCTGTAGCTGGTTTTCACTGTCTCTTGGAACTACATTCGCTGATAGACAGACATTCGCTTTCTACAAAAGCTTTCGTTGGTAAAGGGGCAACACTGTGTATTTCTCTCTCGCAGAGCCCGGTTGCCAAATTCGAAACGTCCAGCGATTGCGCCCACAGGAAAGCTGCCAGCACGGAAAGCTGTAGCTGGTTTTCACTGCCCCTTGGAACTGCATTCGCTGATAGACAGACATTCGCTTTCTACAAACGCTTTCGTTGCTACAGGAGCAACACTGTGTATTTCTCTCTCGCAGAGCCCGGTTGCCAAATTCGAAACGTCCAGCGATTGCGCCCACAGGAAAGCTGCCAGCACGGAAAGCTGTAGCTGGTTTTCACTGCCCCTTGGAACTGCATTCGCTGATAGACAGACATTCGCTTTCTACAAAAGCTTTCGTTGGTACAGGGGCAACACTGTGTATTTCTCTCTCGCAGAGCCCGGTTGCCAAATTCGAAACGTCCAGCGATTGCGCCCACAGGAAAGCTGCCAGCACGGAAAGCTGTAGCTGGTTTTCACTGCCCCTTGGAACTGCATTCGCTGATAGACAGACATTCGCTTTCTACAAAAGCTTCAATTGGTAAAGGGGCAAGTCTGTGTATTTCTCTCTCGCAGAGCCCGGTTGCCAAATTCGAAACGTCAAGCGATTGCGCCCACAGGAAAGCTGCCAGCACGGAAAGCTGTAGCTGGTTTTCACTGTCTCTTGGAACTGCATTCGCTGATAGACAGACATTCGCTTTCTACAAAAGCTTTCGTTGGTAAAGGGGCAACACTGTGTATTTCTCTCTCGCAGAGCCCGGTTGCCAAATTCGAAACGTCCAGCGATTGTGCCCACAGGAAAGCTGCCAGCACGGAAAGCTGTAGCTGGTTTTCACTGCCCCTTGGAACTGCATTCGCTGATAGACAGACATTCGCTTTCTACAAACGCTTTCGTTGCTACAGGGGCAACAGTGTGTATTTCTCTCTCGCAGAGCCCGGTTGCCAAATTCGAAACGTCCAGCGATTGCGCCCACAGGAAAGCTGCCAGCACGGAAAGCTGTAGCTGGTTTTCACTGCCCCTTGGAACTGCATTCGCTGATAGACAGACATTCGCTTTCTACAAAAGCTTTTGTTGGTAAAGGGGCAAGACTGTGTATTTTCTCTCGCAGAGCCCGGTTGCCAAATTCGAAACGTCCAGCGATTGCGCCCACAGGAAAGCTGCCAGCACGGAAAGCTGTAGCTGGTTTTCACTGCCCCTTGGAACTGCATTCGCTGATAGACAGACATTCGCTTTCTACAAAAGCTTTTGTTGGTAAAGGGGCAACAGTGTGTATTTCTCTCTCGCAGAGCCCGGTTGCCAAATTCGAAACGTCCAGCGATTGCGCCCACAGGAAAGCTGCCAGCACGGAAAGCTGTAGCTGGTTTTCACTGCCCCTTGGAACTGCATTCGCTAATAGACAGACATTCGCTTTCTACAAAAGCTTTCGTTGGTAAAGGGGCAACACTGTGTATTTCTCTCTCGCAGAGCCCGGTTGCCAAATTCGAAACGTCCAGCGATTGCGCCCACAGGAAAGCTGCCAGCACGGAAAGCTGTAGCTGGTTTTCACTGCCCCTTGGAACTGCATTCGCTGATAGACAGACATTCGCTTTCTACAAAAGCTTTCGTTGGTAAAGGGGCAACAGTGTGTATTTCTCTCTCGCAGAGCCCGGTTGCCAAATTCGAAACGTCCAGCGATTGCGCCCACAGGAAAGCTGCCAGCACGGAAAGCTGTAGCTGGTTTTCACTGCCCCTTGGAACTGCATTCGCTGATAGACAGACATTCGCTTTCTACAAAAGCTTTCGTTGGTACAGGGGCAACACTGTGTATTTCTCTCTCGCAGAGCCCGGTTGCCAAATTCGAAACGTCCAGCGATTGCGCCCACAGGAAAGCTGCCAGCACGGAAAGCTGTAGCTGGTTTTCACTGCCCCTTGGAACTGCATTCGCTGATAGACAGACATTCGCTTTCTACAAAAGCTTTCGTTGGTAAAGGGGCAACACTGTGTATTTCTCTCTCGCAGAGCCCGGTTGCCAAATTCGAAACGTCCAGCGATTGCGCCCACAGGAAAGCTGCCAGCACGGAAAGCTGTAGCTGGTTTTCACTGCCCCTTGGAACTGCATTCGCTGATAGACAGACATTCGCTTTCTACAAAAGCTTTCATTGGTAAAGGGGCAAGTCTGTGTATTTCTCTCTCGCAGAGCCCGGTTGCCAAATTCGAAACGTCAAGCGATTGCGCCCACAGGAAAGCTGCCAGCACGGAAAGCTGTAGCTGGTTTTCACTGTCTCTTGGAACTGCATTCGCTGATAGACAGACATTCGCTTTCTACAAAAGCTTTCGTTGGTAAAGGGGCAACACTGTGTATTTCTCTCTCGCAGAGCCCGGTTGCCAAATTCGAAACGTCCAGCGATTGTGCCCACAGGAAAGCTGCCAGCACGGAAAGCTGTAGCTGGTTTTCACTGCCCCTTGGAACTGCATTCGCTGATAGACAGACATTCGCTTTCTACAAACGCTTTCGTTGCTACAGGGGCAACAGTGTGTATTTCTCTCTCGCAGAGCCCGGTTGCCAAATTCGAAACGTCCAGCGATTGCGCCCACAGGAAAGCTGCCAGCACGGAAAGCTGTAGCTGGTTTTCACTGCCCCTTGGAACTGCATTCGCTGATAGACAGACATTCGCTTTCTACAAAAGCTTTTGTTGGTAAAGGGGCAACACTGTGTATTTCTCTCTCGCAGAGCCCGGTTGCCAAATTCGAAACGTCCAGCGATTGCGGCCACAGGAAAGCTGCCAGCACGGAAAGCTGTAGCTGGTTTTCACTGCCCCTTGGAACTGCATTCGCTGATAGACAGACATTCGCTTTCTACAAAAGCTTTCGTTCGTAAAGGGGCAACACTGTGTATTTCTCTCTCGCAGAGCCCGGTTGCCAAATTCGAAACGTCCAGCGATTGCGCCCACAGGAAAGCTGCCAGCACGGAAAGCTGTAGCTGGTTTTCACTGCCCCTTGGAACTGCATTCGCTGATAGACAGACATTCGCTTTCTACAAAAGCTTTCGTTGGTACAGGGGCAACACTGTGTATTTCTCTCTCGCAGAGCCCGGTTGCCAAATTCGAAACGTCCAGCGATTGCGCCCACAGGAAAGCTGCCAGCACGGAAAGCTGTAGCTGGTTTTCACTGCCCCTTGGAACTGCATTCGCTGATAGACAGACATTCGCTTTCTACAAAAGCTTTCGTTGGTAAAGGGGCAACACTGTGTATTTCTCTCTCGCAGAGCCCGGTTGCCAAATTCGAAACGTCCAGCGATTGCGCCCACAGGAAAGCTGCCAGCACGGAAAGCTGTAGCTGGTTTTCACTGCCCCTTGGAACTGCATTCGCTGATAGACAGACATTCGCTTTCTACAAAAGCTTTCATTGGTAAAGGGGCAAGTCTGTGTATTTCTCTCTCGCAGAGCCCGGTTGCCAAATTCGAAACGTCAAGCGATTGCGCCCACAGGAAAGCTGCCAGCACGGAAAGCTGTAGCTGGTTTTCACTGTCTCTTGGAACTGCATTCGCTGATAGACAGACATTCGCTTTCTACAAAAGCTTTCGTTGGTAAAGGGGCAACACTGTGTATTTCTCTCTCGCAGAGCCCGGTTGCCAAATTCGAAACGTCCAGCGATTGTGCCCACAGGAAAGCTGCCAGCACGGAAAGCTGTAGCTGGTTTTCACTGCCCCTTGGAACTGCATTCGCTGATAGACAGACATTCGCTTTCTACAAACGCTTTCGTTGCTACAGGGGCAACAGTGTGTATTTCTCTCTCGCAGAGCCCGGTTGCCAAATTCGAAACGTCCAGCGATTGCGCCCACAGGAAAGCTGCCAGCACGGAAAGCTGTAGCTGGTTTTCACTGCCCCTTGGAACTGCATTCGCTGATAGACAGACATTCGCTTTCTACAAAAGCTTTTGTTGGTAAAGGGGCAACACTGTGTATTTCTCTCTCGCAGAGCCCGGTTGCCAAATTCGAAACGTCCAGCGATTGCGGCCACAGGAAAGCTGCCAGCACGGAAAGCTGTAGCTGGTTTTCACTGCCCCTTGGAACTGCATTCGCTGATAGACAGACATTCGCTTTCTACAAAAGCTTTCGTTCGTAAAGGGGCAACACTGTGTATTTCTCTCTCGCAGAGCCCGGTTGCCAAATTCGAAACGTCCAGCGATTGCGCCCACAGGAAAGCTGCCAGCACGGAAAGCTGTAGCTGGTTTTCACTGCCCCTTGGAACTGCATTCGCTGATAGACAGACATTCGCTTTCTACAAAAGCTTTCGTTGGTAAAGGGGCAACACTGTGTATTTCTCTCTCGCAGAGCCCGGTTGCCAAATTCGAAACGTCCAGCGATTGCGCCCACAGGAAAGCTGCCAGCACGGAAAGCTGTAGCTGGTTTTCACTGCCCCTTGGAACTGCATTCGCTGATAAACAGACATTCGCTTTCTACAAAAGCTTTCGTTGGTAAAGGGGCAACACTGTGTATTTCTCTCTCGCAGAGCCCGGTTGCCAAATTCGAAATGTCCAGCGATTGCGCCCACAGGAAAGCTGCCAGCACGGAAAGCTGTAGCTGGTTTTCACTGCCCCTTGGAACTGCATTCGCTGATAGACAGACATTCGCTTTCTACAAAAGCTTTCGTTCGTAAAGGGGCAACACTGTGTATTTCTCTCTCGCAGAGCCCGGTTGCCAAATTCGAAACGTCCAGCGATTGCGCCCACAGGAAAGCTGCCAGCACGGAAAGCTGTAGCTGGTTTTCACTGCCCCTTGGAACTGCATTCGCTGATAAACAGACATTCGCTTTCTACAAAAGCTTTCGTTGGTAAAGGGGCAACAGTGTGTATTTCTCTCTCGCAGAGCCCGGTTGCCACATTCGAAACGTCCAGCGATTGCGCCCACAGGAAAGCTGCCAGCACGGAAAGCTGTAGCTGGTTTTCACTGCCCCTTGGAACTGCATTCGCTGATAGACAGACATTCGCTTTCTACAAAAGCTTTCATTCGTAAAGGGGCAACACTGTGTATTTCTCTCTCGCAGAGCCCGGTTGCCAAATTCGAAACGTCCAGCGATTGCGCCCACAGGAAAGCTGCCAGCACGGAAAGCTGTAGCTGGTTTTCACTGCCCCTTGGAACTGCATTCGCTGATAGACAGACATTCGCTTTCTACAAAAGCTTTCGTTGGTAAAGGGGCAACACTGTGTATTTCTCTCTCGCAGAGCCCGGTTGCCAAATTCGAAACGTCCAGCGATTGCGCCCACAGGAAAGCTGCCAGCACGGAAAGCTGTAGCTGGTTTTCACTGCCCCTTGGAACTGCATTCGCTGATAGACAGACATTCGCTTTCTACAAAAGCTTTCGTTGGTAAAGGGGCAACACTGTGTATTTCTCTCTCGCAGAGCCCGGTTGCCAAATTCGAAACGTCCAGCGATTGCGCCCACAGGAAAGCTGCCAGCACGGAAAGCTGTAGCTGGTTTTCACTGCCCCTTGGAACTGCATTCGCTGATAGACAGACATTCGCTTTCTACAAAAGCTTTCGTTGGTAAAGGGACAACAGTGTGTATTTCTCTCTCGCAGAGCCCGGTTGCCAAATTCAAAACGTCCAGCGATTGCGCCCACAGGAAAGCTGCCAGCACGGAAAGCTGTAGCTGGTTTTCACTGCCCCTTGGAACTGCATTCGCTGATAGACAGACATTCGCTTTCTACAAACGCTTTCGTTGCTACAGGAGCAACACTGTGTATTTCTCTCTCGCAGAGCCCGGTTGCCAAATTCGAAACGTCCAGCGATTGCGCCCACAGGAAAGCTGCCAGCACGGAAAGCTGTAGCTGGTTTTCACTGCCCCTTGGAACTGCATTCGCTGATAGACAGACATTCGCTTTCTACAAAAGCTTTTGTTGGTAAAGGGGCAAGACTGTGTATTTCTCTCTCGCAGAGCCCGGTTGCCAAATTCGAAACGTCCAGCGATTGCGCCCACAGGAAAGCTGCCAGTACGGAAAGCTGTAGCTGGTTTTCACTGCCCCTTGGAACTGCATTCGCTGATAGACAGACATTCGCTTTCTACAAAAGCTTTTGTTGGTAAAGGGGCAACACTGTGTATTTCTCTCTCGCAGAGCCCGGTTGCCAAATTCGAAACGTCCAGCGATTGCGCCCACAGGAAAGCTGCCAGCACGGAAAGCTGTAGCTGGTTTTCACTGCCCCTTGGAACTGCATTCGCTGATAGACAGACATTCGCTTTCTACAAAAGCTTTTGTTGGTAAAGGGGCAACACTGTGTATTTCTCTCTCGCAGAGCCCGGTTGCCAAATTCGAAACGTCCAGCGATTGCGCCCACAGGAAAGCTGCCAGCACGGAAAGCTGTAGCTGGTTTTCACTGCCCCTTGGAACTGCATTCGCTGATAGACAGACATTCGCTTTCTACAAACGCTTTCGTTGCTACAGGGGCAACACTGTGTATTTCTCTCTCGCAGAGCCCGGTTGCCAAATTCGAAACGTCCAGCGATTGCGCCCACAGGAAAGCTGCCAGCACGGAAAGCTGTAGCTGGTTTTCACTGCCCCTTGGAACTGCATTCGCTGATAGACAGACATTCGCTTTCTACAAAAGCTTTCGTTCGTAAAGGGGCAACACTGTGTATTTCTCTCTCGCAGAGCCCGGTTGCCAAATTCGAAACGTCCAGCGATTGCGCCCACAGGAAAGCTGCCAGCACGGAAAGCTGTAGCTGGTTTTCACTGCCCCTTGGAACTGCATTCGCTAATAGACAGACATTCGCTTTCTACAAAAGCTTTCGTTGGTAAAGGGGCAACACTGTGTATTTCTCTCTCGCAGAGCCCGGTTGCCAAATTCGAAACGTCCAGCGATTGCGCCCACAGGAAAGCTGCCAGCACGGAAAGCTGTAGCTGGTTTTCACTGCCCCTTGGAACTGCATTCGCTGATAGACAGACATTCGCTTTCTACAAAAGCTTTTGTTGGTAAAGGGGCAAGACTGTGTATTTTCTCTCGCAGAGCCCGGTTGCCAAATTCGAAACGTCCAGCGATTGCGCCCACAGGAAAGCTGCCAGCACGGAAAGCTGTAGCTGGTTTTCACTGCCCCTTGGAACTGCATTCGCTGATAGACAGACATTCGCTTTCTACAAAAGCTTTTGTTGGTAAAGGTGCAACACTGTGTATTTCTCTCTCGCAGAGCCCGGTTGCCAAATTCGAAACGTCCAGCGATTGCGCCCACAGGAAAGCTGCCAGCACGGAAAGCTGTAGCTGGTTTTCACTGCCCCTTGGAACTGCATTCGCTGATAGACAGACATTCGCTTTCTACAAAAGCTTTTGTTGGTAAAGGGGCAACAGTGTGTATTTCTCTCTCGCAGAGCCCGGTTGCCAAATTCGAAACGTCCAGCGATTGTGCCCACAGGAAAGCTGCCAGCACGGAAAGCTGTAGCTGGTTTTCACTGCCCCTTGGAACTGCATTCGCTGATAGACAGACATTCGCTTTCTACAAAAGCTTTCGTTGGTAAAGGGGCAACACTGTGTATTTCTCTCTCGCAGAGCCCGGTTGCCAAATTCGAAACGTCCAGCGATTGCGCCCACAGGAAAGCTGCCAGCACGGAAAGCTGTAGCTGGTTTTCACTGTCTCTTGGAACTACATTCGCTGATAGACAGACATTCGCTTTCTACAAAAGCTTTTGTTGGTAAAGGGGCAACACTGTGTATTTCTCTCTCGCAGAGCCCGGTTGCCAAATTCGAAACGTCCAGCGATTGCGCCCACAGGAAAGCTGCCAGCACGGAAAGCTGTAGCTGGTTTTCACTGCCCCTTGGAACTGCATTCGCTGATAGACAGACATTCGCTTTCTACAAAAGCTTTCGTTGGTAAAGGGGCAAGTCTGTGTATTTCTCTCTCGCAGAGCCCGGTTGCCAAATTCGAAACGTCAAGCGATTGCGCCCACAGGAAAGCTGCCAGCACGGAAAGCTGTAGCTGGTTTTCACTGCCCCTTGGAACTGCATTCGCTGATAGACAGACATTCGCTTTCTACAAACGCTTTCGTTGCTACAGGGGCAACACTGTGTATTTCTCTCTCGCAGAGCCCGGTTGCCAAATTCGAAACGTCCAGCGATTGCGCCCACAGGAAAGCTGCCAGCACGGAAAGCTGTAGCTGGTTTTCACTGCCCCTTGGAACTGCATTCGCTGATAGACAGACATTCGCTTTCTACAAAAGCTTTTGTTGGTAAAGGGGCAAGACTGTGTATTTCTCTCTCGCAGAGCCCGGTTGCCAAATTCGAAACGTCCAGCGATTGCACCCACAGGAAAGCTGCCAGCACGGAAAGCTGTAGCTGGTTTTCACTGCCCCTTGGAACTGCATTCGCTGATAGACAGACATTCGCTTTCTACAAAAGCTTTTGTTGGTAAAGGGGCAACACTGTGTATTTCTCTCTCGCAGAGCCCGGTTGCCAAATTCGAAACGTCCAGCGATTGCGCCCACAGGAAAGCTGCCAGCACGGAAAGCTGTAGCTGGTTTTCACTGCCCCTTGGAACTGCATTCGCTAATAGACAGACATTCGCTTTCTACAAAAGCTTTCGTTGGTAAAGGGGCAACACTGTGTATTTCTCTCTCGCAGAGCCCGGTTGCCAAATTCGAAACGTCCAGCGATTGCGCCCACAGGAAAGCTGCCAGCACGGAAAGCTGTAGCTGGTTTTCACTGCCCCTTGGAACTGCATTCGCTGATAAACAGACATTCGCTTTCTACAAAAGTTTTCGTTGGTAAAGGGGCAAGACTGTGTATTTCTCTCTCGCAGAGCCCGGTTGCCAAATTCGAAACGTCCAGCGATTGCGCCCACAGGAAAGCTGCCAGCACGGAAAGCTGTAGCTGGTTTTCACTGCCCCTTGGAACTGCATTCGCTGATAGACAGACATTCGCTTTCTACAAAAGCTTTCGTTCGTAAAGGGGCAACACTGTGTATTTCTCTCTCGCAGAGCCCGGTTGCCAAATTCGAAACGTCCAGCGATTGCGCCCACAGGAAAGCTGCCAGCACGGAAAGCTGTAGCTGGTTTTCACTGCCCCTTGGAACTGCATTCGCTGATAGACAGACATTCGCTTTCTACAAAAGCTTTCGTTGGTAAAGGGGCAACAGTGTGTATTTCTCTCTCGCAGAGCCCGGTTGCCAAATTCGAAACGTCCAGCGATTGCGCCCACAGGAAAGCTGCCAGCACGGAAAGCTGTAGCTGGTTTTCACTGCCCCTTGGAACTGCATTCGCTGATAGATAGACATTCGCTTTCTACAAACGCTTTCGTTGCTACAGGGGCAACACTGTGTATTTCTCTCTCGCAGAGCCCGGTTGCCAAATTCGAAACGTCCAGCGATTGCGCCCACAGGAAAGCTGCCAGCACGGAAAGCTGTAGCTGGTTTTCACTGCCCCTTGGAACTGCATTCGCTGATAGACAGACATTCGCTTTCTACAAAAGCTTTCGTTGGTAAAGGGGCAAGTCTGTGTATTTCTCTCTCGCAGAGCCCGGTTGCCAAATTCGAAACGTCAAGCGATTGCGCCCACAGGAAAGCTGCCAGCACGGAAAGCTGTAGCTGGTTTTCACTGTCTCTTGGAACTGCATTCGCTGATAGACAGACATTCGCTTTCTACAAAAGCTTTCGTTGGTAAAGGTGCAACACTGTGTATTTCTCTCTCGCAGAGCCCGGCTGCCAAATTCGAAACGTCCAGCGATTGCGCCCACAGGAAAGCTGCCAGCAAGGAAAGCTGTAGCTGGTTTTCACTGCCCCTTGGAACTGCATTCGCTGATAGACAGACATTCGCTTTCTACAAAAGCTTTCGTTGGTAAAGGTGCAACACTGTGTATTTCTCTCTCGCAGAGCCCGGCTGCCAAATTCGAAACGTCCAGCGATTGCGCCCACAGGAAAGCTGCCAGCACGGAAAGCTGTAGCTGGTTTTCACTGCCCCTTGGAACTGCATTCGCTGATAGACAGACATTCGCTTTCTGCAAAACCTTGCCTTCGTAAAGGGGCAACACTGTGTATTTCTCTCTCGCAGAGCCCGGTTGCCAAATTCGAAACGTCCAGCGATTGCGCCCACAGGAAAGCTGCCAGCACGGAAAGCTGTAGCTGGTTTTCACTGCCCCTTGGAACTGCATTCGCTGATAGACAGACATTCGCTTTCTACAAAAGCTTTTGTTGGTAAAGGGGCAAGACTGTGTATTTCTCTCTCGCAGAGCCCGGTTGCCAAATTCGAAACGTCCAGCGATTGCACCCACAGGAAAGCTGCCAGCACGGAAAGCTGTAGCTGGTTTTCACTGCCCCTTGGAACTGCATTCGCTGATAGACAGACATTCGCTTTCTACAAAAGCTTTTGTTGGTAAAGGGGCAACACTGTGTATTTCTCTCTCGCAGAGCCCGGTTGCCAAATTCGAAACGTCCAGCGATTGCGCCCACAGGAAAGCTGCCAGCACGGAAAGCTGTAGCTGGTTTTCACTGCCCCTTGGAACTGCATTCGCTAATAGACAGACATTCGCTTTCTACAAAAGCTTTCGTTGGTAAAGGGGCAACACTGTGTATTTCTCTCTCGCAGAGCCCGGTTGCCAAATTCGAAACGTCCAGCGATTGCGCCCACAGGAAAGCTGCCAGCACGGAAAGCTGTAGCTGGTTTTCACTGCCCCTTGGAACTGCATTCGCTGATAAACAGACATTCGCTTTCTACAAAAGTTTTCGTTGGTAAAGGGGCAAGACTGTGTATTTCTCTCTCGCAGAGCCCGGTTGCCAAATTCGAAACGTCCAGCGATTGCGCCCACAGGAAAGCTGCCAGCACGGAAAGCTGTAGCTGGTTTTCACTGCCCCTTGGAACTGCATTCGCTGATAGACAGACATTCGCTTTCTACAAAAGCTTTCGTTCGTAAAGGGGCAACACTGTGTATTTCTCTCTCGCAGAGCCCGGTTGCCAAATTCGAAACGTCCAGCGATTGCGCCCACAGGAAAGCTGCCAGCACGGAAAGCTGTAGCTGGTTTTCACTGCCCCTTGGAACTGCATTCGCTGATAGACAGACATTCGCTTTCTACAAAAGCTTTCGTTGGTAAAGGGGCAACAGTGTGTATTTCTCTCTCGCAGAGCCCGGTTGCCAAATTCGAAACGTCCAGCGATTGCGCCCACAGGAAAGCTGCCAGCACGGAAAGCTGTAGCTGGTTTTCACTGCCCCTTGGAACTGCATTCGCTGATAGACAGACATTCGCTTTCTACAAAAGCTTTCGTTGGTAAAGGGGCAAGTCTGTGTATTTCTCTCTCGCAGAGCCCGGTTGCCAAATTCGAAACGTCCAGCGATTGCGCCCACAGGAAAGCTGCCAGCACGGAAAGCTGTAGCTGGTTTTCACTGCCCCTTGGAACTGCATTCGCTGATAGACAGACATTCGCTTTCTACAAAAGCTTTCGTTGGTAAAGGGGCAACACTGTGTATTTCTCTCTCGCAGAGCCCGGTTGCCAAATTCGAAACGTCAAGCGATTGCGCCCACAGGAAAGCTGCCAGCACGGAAAGCTGTAGCTGGTTTTCACTGTCTCTTGGAACTGCATTCGCTGATAGACAGACATTCGCTTTCTACAAAAGCTTTCGTTGGTAAAGGTGCAACACTGTGTATTTCTCTCTCGCAGAGCCCGGCTGCCAAATTCGAAACGTCCAGCGATTGCGCCCACAGGAAAGCTGCCAGCAAGGAAAGCTGTAGCTGGTTTTCACTGCCCCTTGGAACTGCATTCGCTGATAGACAGACATTCGCTTTCTACAAAAGCTTTCGTTGGTAAAGGTGCAACACTGTGTATTTCTCTCTCGCAGAGCCCGGCTGCCAAATTCGAAACGTCCAGCGATTGCGCCCACAGGAAAGCTGCCAGCACGGAAAGCTGTAGCTGGTTTTCACTGCCCCTTGGAACTGCATTCGCTGATAGACAGACATTCGCTTTCTGCAAAACCTTGCCTTCGTAAAGGGGCAACACTGTGTATTTCTCTCTCGCAGAGCCCGGTTGCCAAATTCGAAACGTCCAGCGATTGCGCCCACAGGAAAGCTGCCAGCAAGGAAAGCTGTAGCTGGTTTTCACTGCCCCTTGGAACTGCATTCGCTGATAGACAGACATTCGCTTTCTACAAAAGCTTTCGTTGGTACAGGGGCAACACTGTGTATTTCTCTCTCGCAGAGCCCGGTTGCCAAATTCGAAACGTCCAGCGATTGCGCCCACAGGAAAGCTGCCAGCACGGAAAGCTGTAGCTGGTTTTCACTGCCCCTTGGAACTGCATTCGCTGATAGACAGACATTCGCTTTCTACAAAAGCTTTCGTTGGTAAAGGGGCAACACTGTGTATTTCTCTCTCGCAGAGCCCGGTTGCCAAATTCGAAACGTCCAGCGATTGCGCCCACAGGAAAGCTGCCAGCACGGAAAGCTGTAGCTGGTTTTCACTGCCCCTTGGAACTGCATTCGCTGATAAACAGACATTCGCTTTCTACAAAAGCTTTCGTTGGTAAAGGGGCAACAGTGTGTATTTCTCTCTCGCAGAGCCCGGTTGCCAAATTCGAAATGTCCAGCGATTGCGCCCACAGGAAAGCTGCCAGCACGGAAAGCTGTAGCTGGTTTTCACTGCCCCTTGGAACTGCATTCGCTGATAGACAGACATTCGCTTTCTACAAAAGCTTTCGTTCGTAAAGGGGCAACACTGTGTATTTCTCTCTCGCAGAGCCCGGTTGCCAAATTCGAAACGTCCAGCGATTGCGCCCACAGGAAAGCTGCCAGCACGGAAAGCTGTAGCTGGTTTTCACTGCCCCTTGGAACTGCATTCGCTGATAAACAGACATTCGCTTTCTACAAAAGCTTTCGTTGGTAAAGGGGCAACACTGTGTATTTCTCTCTCGCAGAGCCCGGTTGCCACATTCGAAACGTCCAGCGATTGCGCCCACAGGAAAGCTGCCAGCACGGAAAGCTGTAGCTGGTTTTCACTGCCCCTTGGAACTGCATTCGCTGATAGACAGACATTCGCTTTCTACAAAAGCTTTCATTCGTAAAGGGGCAACACTGTGTATTTCTCTCTCGCAGAGCCCGGTTGCCAAATTCGAAACGTCCAGCGATTGCGCCCACAGGAAAGCTGCCAGCACGGAAAGCTGTAGCTGGTTTTCACTGCCCCTTGGAACTGCATTCGCTGATAGACAGACATTCGCTTTCTACAAAAGCTTTCGTTGGTAAAGGGGCAACACTGTGTATTTCTCTCTCGCAGAGCCCGGTTGCCAAATTCGAAACGTCCAGCGATTGCGCCCACAGGAAAGCTGCCAGCACGGAAAGCTGTAGCTGGTTTTCACTGCCCCTTGGAACTGCATTCGCTGATAGACAGACATTCGCTTTCTACAAAAGCTTTCGTTGGTAAAGGGGCAACACTGTGTATTTCTCTCTCGCAGAGCCCGGTTGCCAAATTCGAAACGTCCAGCGATTGCGCCCACAGGAAAGCTGCCAGCACGGAAAGCTGTAGCTGGTTTTCACTGCCCCTTGGAACTGCATTCGCTGATAGACAGACATTCGCTTTCTACAAAAGCTTTCGTTGGTAAAGGGGCAACACTGTGTATTTCTCTCTCGCAGAGCCCGGTTGCCAAATTCGAAACGTCCAGCGATTGCGCCCACAGGAAAGCTGCCAGCACGGAAAGCTGTAGCTGGTTTTCACTGCCCCTTGGAACTGCATTCGCTGATAGACAGACATTCGCTTTCTACAAAAGCTTTCGTTGGTAAAGGGACAACAGTGTGTATTTCTCTCTCGCAGAGCCCGGTTGCCAAATTCGAAACGTCCAGCGATTGCGCCCACAGGAAAGCTGCCAGCACGGAAAGCTGTAGCTGGTTTTCACTGCCCCTTGGAACTGCATTCGCTGATAGACAGACATTCGCTTTCTACAAACGCTTTCGTTGCTACAGGAGCAACACTGTGTATTTCTCTCTCGCAGAGCCCGGTTGCCAAATTCGAAACGTCCAGCGATTGCGCCCACAGGAAAGCTGCCAGCACGGAAAGCTGTAGCTGGTTTTCACTGCCCCTTGGAACTGCATTCGCTGATAGACAGACATTCGCTTTCTACAAAAGCTTTTGTTGGTAAAGGGGCAAGACTGTGTATTTCTCTCTCGCAGAGCCCGGTTGCCAAATTCGAAACGTCCAGCGATTGCACCCACAGGAAAGCTGCCAGCACGGAAAGCTGTAGCTGGTTTTCACTGCCCCTTGGAACTGCATTCGCTGATAGACAGACATTCGCTTTCTACAAAAGCTTTTGTTGGTAAAGGGGCAACACTGTGTATTTCTCTCTCGCAGAGCCCGGTTGCCAAATTCGAAACGTCCAGCGATTGCGCCCACAGGAAAGCTGCCAGCACGGAAAGCTGTAGCTGGTTTTCACTGCCCCTTGGAACTGCATTCGCTAATAGACAGACATTCGCTTTCTACAAAAGCTTTCGTTGGTAAAGGGGCAACACTGTGTATTTCTCTCTCGCAGAGCCCGGTTGCCAAATTCGAAACGTCCAGCGATTGCGCCCACAGGAAAGCTGCCAGCACGGAAAGCTGTAGCTGGTTTTCACTGCCCCTTGGAACTGCATTCGCTGATAAACAGACATTCGCTTTCTACAAAAGTTTTCGTTGGTAAAGGGGCAAGACTGTGTATTTCTCTCTCGCAGAGCCCGGTTGCCAAATTCGAAACGTCCAGCGATTGCGCCCACAGGAAAGCTGCCAGCACGGAAAGCTGTAGCTGGTTTTCACTGCCCCTTGGAACTGCATTCGCTGATAGACAGACATTCGCTTTCTACAAAAGCTTTCGTTCGTAAAGGGGCAACACTGTGTATTTCTCTCTCGCAGAGCCCGGTTGCCAAATTCGAAACGTCCAGCGATTGCGCCCACAGGAAAGCTGCCAGCACGGAAAGCTGTAGCTGGTTTTCACTGCCCCTTGGAACTGCATTCGCTGATAGACAGACATTCGCTTTCTACAAAAGCTTTCGTTGGTAAAGGGGCAACACTGTGTATTTCTCTCTCGCAGAGCCCGGTTGCCAAATTCGAAACGTCAAGCGATTGCGCCCACAGGAAAGCTGCCAGCACGGAAAGCTGTAGCTGGTTTTCACTGTCTCTTGGAACTGCATTCGCTGATAGACAGACATTCGCTTTCTACAAAAGCTTTCGTTGGTAAAGGTGCAACACTGTGTATTTCTCTCTCGCAGAGCCCGGCTGCCAAATTCGAAACGTCCAGCGATTGCGCCCACAGGAAAGCTGCCAGCAAGGAAAGCTGTAGCTGGTTTTCACTGCCCCTTGGAACTGCATTCGCTGATAGACAGACATTCGCTTTCTACAAAAGCTTTCGTTGGTAAAGGTGCAACACTGTGTATTTCTCTCTCGCAGAGCCCGGCTGCCAAATTCGAAACGTCCAGCGATTGCGCCCACAGGAAAGCTGCCAGCACGGAAAGCTGTAGCTGGTTTTCACTGCCCCTTGGAACTGCATTCGCTGATAGACAGACATTCGCTTTCTGCAAAACCTTGCCTTCGTAAAGGGGCAACACTGTGTATTTCTCTCTCGCAGAGCCCGGTTGCCAAATTCGAAACGTCCAGCGATTGCGCCCACAGGAAAGCTGCCAGCACGGAAAGCTGTAGCTGGTTTTCACTGCCCCTTGGAACTGCATTCGCTGATAGACAGACATTCGCTTTCTACAAAAGCTTTTGTTGGTAAAGGGGCAAGACTGTGTATTTCTCTTTCGCAGAGCCCGGTTGCCAAATTCGAAACGTCCAGCGATTGCACCCACAGGAAAGCTGCCAGCACGGAAAGCTGTAGCTGGTTTTCACTGCCCCTTGGAACTGCATTCGCTGATAGACAGACATTCGCTTTCTACAAAAGCTTTTGTTGGTAAAGGGGCAACACTGTGTATTTCTCTCTCGCAGAGCCCGGTTGCCAAATTCGAAACGTCCAGCGATTGCGCCCACAGGAAAGCTGCCAGCACGGAAAGCTGTAGCTGGTTTTCACTGCCCCTTGGAACTGCATTCGCTAATAGACAGACATTCGCTTTCTACAAAAGCTTTCGTTGGTAAAGGGGCAACACTGTGTATTTCTCTCTCGCAGAGCCCGGCTGCCAAATTCGAAACGTCCAGCGATTGCGCCCACAGGAAAGCTGCCAGCACGGAAAGCTGTAGCTGGTTTTCACTGCCCCTTGGAACTGCATTCGCTGATAAACAGACATTCGCTTTCTACAAAAGTTTTCGTTGGTAAAGGGGCAAGACTGTGTATTTCTCTCTCGCAGAGCCCGGTTGCCAAATTCGAAACGTCCAGCGATTGCGCCCACAGGAAAGCTGCCAGCACGGAAAGCTGTAGCTGGTTTTCACTGCCCCTTGGAACTGCATTCGCTGATAGACAGACATTCGCTTTCTACAAAAGCTTTCGTTCGTAAAGGGGCAACACTGTGTATTTCTCTCTCGCAGAGCCCGGTTGCCAAATTCGAAACGTCCAGCGATTGCGCCCACAGGAAAGCTGCCAGCACGGAAAGCTGTAGCTGGTTTTCACTGCCCCTTGGAACTGCATTCGCTGATAGACAGACATTCGCTTTCTACAAAAGCTTTCGTTGGTAAAGGGGCAACAGTGTGTATTTCTCTCTCGCAGAGCCCGGTTGCCAAATTCGAAACGTCCAGCGATTGCGCCCACAGGAAAGCTGCCAGCACGGAAAGCTGTAGCTGGTTTTCACTGCCCCTTGGAACTGCATTCGCTGATAGACAGACATTCGCTTTCTACAAAAGCTTTCGTTGGTAAAGGGGCAAGTCTGTGTATTTCTCTCTCGCAGAGCCCGGTTGCCAAATTCGAAACGTCCAGCGATTGCGCCCACAGGAAAGCTGCCAGCACGGAAAGCTGTAGCTGGTTTTCACTGCCCCTTGGAACTGCATTCGCTGATAGACAGACATTCGCTTTCTACAAAAGCTTTCGTTGGTAAAGGGGCAACACTGTGTATTTCTCTCTCGCAGAGCCCGGTTGCCAAATTCGAAACGTCAAGCGATTGCGCCCACAGGAAAGCTGCCAGCACGGAAAGCTGTAGCTGGTTTTCACTGTCTCTTGGAACTGCATTCGCTGATAGACAGACATTCGCTTTCTACAAAAGCTTTCGTTGGTAAAGGTGCAACACTGTGTATTTCTCTCTCGCAGAGCCCGGCTGCCAAATTCGAAACGTCCAGCGATTGCGCCCACAGGAAAGCTGCCAGCAAGGAAAGCTGTAGCTGGTTTTCACTGCCCCTTGGAACTGCATTCGCTGATAGACAGACATTCGCTTTCTACAAAAGCTTTCGTTGGTAAAGGTGCAACACTGTGTATTTCTCTCTCGCAGAGCCCGGCTGCCAAATTCGAAACGTCCAGCGATTGCGCCCACAGGAAAGCTGCCAGCACGGAAAGCTGTAGCTGGTTTTCACTGCCCCTTGGAACTGCATTCGCTGATAGACAGACATTCGCTTTCTGCAAAACCTTGCCTTCGTAAAGGGGCAACACTGTGTATTTCTCTCTCGCAGAGCCCGGTTGCCAAATTCGAAACGTCCAGCGATTGCGCCCACAGGAAAGCTGCCAGCAAGGAAAGCTGTAGCTGGTTTTCACTGCCCCTTGGAACTGCATTCGCTGATAGACAGACATTCGCTTTCTACAAAAGCTTTCGTTGGTACAGGGGCAACACTGTGTATTTCTCTCTCGCAGAGCCCGGTTGCCAAATTCGAAACGTCCAGCGATTGCGCCCACAGGAAAGCTGCCAGCACGGAAAGCTGTAGCTGGTTTTCACTGCCCCTTGGAACTGCATTCGCTGATAGACAGACATTCGCTTTCTACAAAAGCTTTCGTTGGTAAAGGGGCAACACTGTGTATTTCTCTCTCGCAGAGCCCGGTTGCCAAATTCGAAACGTCCAGCGATTGCGCCCACAGGAAAGCTGCCAGCACGGAAAGCTGTAGCTGGTTTTCACTGCCCCTTGGAACTGCATTCGCTGATAAACAGACATTCGCTTTCTACAAAAGCTTTCGTTGGTAAAGGGGCAACAGTGTGTATTTCTCTCTCGCAGAGCCCGGTTGCCAAATTCGAAATGTCCAGCGATTGCGCCCACAGGAAAGCTGCCAGCACGGAAAGCTGTAGCTGGTTTTCACTGCCCCTTGGAACTGCATTCGCTGATAGACAGACATTCGCTTTCTACAAAAGCTTTCGTTCGTAAAGGGGCAACACTGTGTATTTCTCTCTCGCAGAGCCCGGTTGCCAAATTCGAAACGTCCAGCGATTGCGCCCACAGGAAAGCTGCCAGCACGGAAAGCTGTAGCTGGTTTTCACTGCCCCTTGGAACTGCATTCGCTGATAAACAGACATTCGCTTTCTACAAAAGCTTTCGTTGGTAAAGGGGCAACACTGTGTATTTCTCTCTCGCAGAGCCCGGTTGCCACATTCGAAACGTCCAGCGATTGCGCCCACAGGAAAGCTGCCAGCACGGAAAGCTGTAGCTGGTTTTCACTGCCCCTTGGAACTGCATTCGCTGATAGACAGACATTCGCTTTCTACAAAAGCTTTCATTCGTAAAGGGGCAACACTGTGTATTTCTCTCTCGCAGAGCCCGGTTGCCAAATTCGAAACGTCCAGCGATTGCGCCCACAGGAAAGCTGCCAGCACGGAAAGCTGTAGCTGGTTTTCACTGCCCCTTGGAACTGCATTCGCTGATAGACAGACATTCGCTTTCTACAAAAGCTTTCGTTGGTAAAGGGGCAACACTGTGTATTTCTCTCTCGCAGAGCCCGGTTGCCAAATTCGAAACGTCCAGCGATTGCGCCCACAGGAAAGCTGCCAGCACGGAAAGCTGTAGCTGGTTTTCACTGCCCCTTGGAACTGCATTCGCTGATAGACAGACATTCGCTTTCTACAAAAGCTTTCGTTGGTAAAGGGGCAACACTGTGTATTTCTCTCTCGCAGAGCCCGGTTGCCAAATTCGAAACGTCCAGCGATTGCGCCCACAGGAAAGCTGCCAGCACGGAAAGCTGTAGCTGGTTTTCACTGCCCCTTGGAACTGCATTCGCTGATAGACAGACATTCGCTTTCTACAAAAGCTTTCGTTGGTAAAGGGGCAACACTGTGTATTTCTCTCTCGCAGAGCCCGGTTGCCAAATTCGAAACGTCCAGCGATTGCGCCCACAGGAAAGCTGCCAGCACGGAAAGCTGTAGCTGGTTTTCACTGCCCCTTGGAACTGCATTCGCTGATAGACAGACATTCGCTTTCTACAAAAGCTTTCGTTGGTAAAGGGACAACAGTGTGTATTTCTCTCTCGCAGAGCCCGGTTGCCAAATTCGAAACGTCCAGCGATTGCGCCCACAGGAAAGCTGCCAGCACGGAAAGCTGTAGCTGGTTTTCACTGCCCCTTGGAACTGCATTCGCTGATAGACAGACATTCGCTTTCTACAAACGCTTTCGTTGCTACAGGAGCAACACTGTGTATTTCTCTCTCGCAGAGCCCGGTTGCCAAATTCGAAACGTCCAGCGATTGCGCCCACAGGAAAGCTGCCAGCACGGAAAGCTGTAGCTGGTTTTCACTGCCCCTTGGAACTGCATTCGCTGATAGACAGACATTCGCTTTCTGCAAAACCTTGCCTTCGTAAAGGGGCAACACTGTGTATTTCTCTCTCGCAGAGCCCGGTTGCCAAATTCGAAACGTCCAGCGATTGCGCCCACAGGAAAGCTGCCAGCAAGGAAAGCTGTAGCTGGTTTTCACTGCCCCTTGGAACTGCATTCGCTGATAGACAGACATTCGCTTTCTACAAAAGCTTTCGTTGGTACAGGGGCAACACTGTGTATTTCTCTCTCGCAGAGCCCGGTTGCCAAATTCGAAACGTCCAGCGATTGCGCCCACAGGAAAGCTGCCAGCACGGAAAGCTGTAGCTGGTTTTCACTGCCCCTTGGAACTGCATTCGCTGATAGACAGACATTCGCTTTCTACAAAAGCTTTCGTTGGTAAAGGGGCAACACTGTGTATTTCTCTCTCGCAGAGCCCGGTTGCCAAATTCGAAACGTCCAGCGATTGCGCCCACAGGAAAGCTGCCAGCACGGAAAGCTGTAGCTGGTTTTCACTGCCCCTTGGAACTGCATTCGCTGATAGACAGACATTCGCTTTCTACAAAAGCTTTCGTTGGTAAAGGGGCAACACTGTGTATTTCTCTCTCGCAGAGCCCGGTTGCCAAATTCGAAATGTCCAGCGATTGCGCCCACAGGAAAGCTGCCAGCACGGAAAGCTGTAGCTGGTTTTCACTGCCCCTTGGAACTGCATTCGCTGATAGACAGACATTCGCTTTCTACAAAAGCTTTCGTTCGTAAAGGGGCAACACTGTGTATTTCTCTCTCGCAGAGCCCGGTTGCCAAATTCGAAACGTCCAGCGATTGCGCCCACAGGAAAGCTGCCAGCACGGAAAGCTGTAGCTGGTTTTCACTGCCCCTTGGAACTGCATTCGCTGATAAACAGACATTCGCTTTCTACAAAAGCTTTCGTTGGTAAAGGGGCAACACTGTGTATTTCTCTCTCGCAGAGCCCGGTTGCCACATTCGAAACGTCCAGCGATTGCGCCCACAGGAAAGCTTCCAGCACGGAAAGCTGTAGCTGGTTTTCACTGCCCCTTGGAACTGCATTCGCTGATAGACAGACATTCGCTTTCTACAAAAGCTTTCATTCGTAAAGGGGCAACACTGTGTATTTCTCTCTCGCAGAGCCCGGTTGCCAAATTCGAAACGTCCAGCGATTGCGCCCACAGGAAAGCTGCCAGCACGGAAAGCTGTAGCTGGCTTTCACTGCCCCTTGGAACTGCATTCGCTGATAGACAGACATTCGCTTTCTACAAAAGCTTTCGTTGGTAAAGGGGCAACACTGTGTATTTCTCTCTCGCAGAGCCCGGTTGCCAAATTCGAAACGTCCAGCGATTGCGCCCACAGGAAAGCTGCCAGCACGGAAAGCTGTAGCTGGTTTTCACTGCCCCTTGGAACTGCATTCGCTGATAGACAGACATTCGCTTTCTACAAAAGCTTTCGTTGGTAAAGGGGCAACACTGTGTATTTCTCTCTCGCAGAGCCCGGTTGCCAAATTCGAAACGTCCAGCGATTGCGCCCACAGGAAAGCTGCCAGCACGGAAAGCTGTAGCTGGTTTTCACTGCCCCTTGGAACTGCATTCGCTGATAGACAGACATTCGCTTTCTACAAAAGCTTTCGTTGGTAAAGGGGCAACACTGTGTATTTCTCTCTCGCAGAGCCCGGTTGCCAAATTCGAAACGTCCAGCGATTGCGCCCACAGGAAAGCTGCCAGCACGGAAAGCTGTAGCTGGTTTTCACTGCCCCTTGGAACTGCATTCGCTGATAGACAGACATTCGCTTTCTACAAAAGCTTTCGTTGGTAAAGGGACAACAGTGTGTATTTCTCTCTCGCAGAGCCCGGTTGCCAAATTCGAAACGTCCAGCGATTGCGCCCACAGGAAAGCTGCCAGCACGGAAAGCTGTAGCTGGTTTTCACTGCCCCTTGGAACTGCATTCGCTGATAGACAGACATTCGCTTTCTACAAACGCTTTCGTTGCTACAGGAGCAACACTGTGTATTTCTCTCTCGCAGAGCCCGGTTGCCAAATTCGAAACGTCCAGCGATTGCGCCCACAGGAAAGCTGCCAGCACGGAAAGCTGTAGCTGGTTTTCACTGCCCCTTGGAACTGCATTCGCTGATAGACAGACATTCGCTTTCTACAAAAGCTTTCATTCGTAAAGGGGCTACAGTGTGTATTTCTCTCTCGCAGAGCCCGGTTGCCAAATTCGAAACGTCCAGCGATTGCGCCCACAGGAAAGCTGCCAGCACGGAAAGCTGTAGCTGGTTTTCACTGCCCCTTGGAACTGCATTCGCTGATAGACAGACATTCGCTTTCTACAAAAGCTTTCGTTCGTAAAGGGGCAACAGTGTGTATTTCTCTCTCGCAGAGCCCGGTTGCCAAATTCGAAACGTCCAGCGATTGCGCCCACAGGAAAGCTGCCAGTACGGAAAGCTGTAGCTGGTTTTCACTGCCCCTTGGAACTGCATTCGCTGATAGACAGACATTCGCTTTCTACAAAAGCTTTTGTTGGTAAAGGGGCAACACTGTGTATTTCTCTCTCGCAGAGCCCGGTTGCCAAATTCGAAACGTCCAGCGATTGCGCCCACAGGAAAGCTGCCAGCACGGAAAGCTGTAGCTGGTTTTCACTGCCCCTTGGAACTGCATTCGCTGATAGACAGACATTCGCTTTCTACAAAAGCTTTTGTTGGTAAAGGGGCAACACTGTGTATTTCTCTCTCGCAGAGCCCGGTTGCCAAATTCGAAACGTCCAGCGATTGCGCCCACAGGAAAGCTGCCAGCACGGAAAGCTGTAGCTGGTTTTCACTGCCCCTTGGAACTGCATTCGCTGATAGACAGACATTCGCTTTCTACAAAAGCTTTCGTTGGTAAAGGGGCAAGTCTGTGTATTTCTCTCTCGCAGAGCCCGGTTGCCAAATTCGAAACGTCCAGCGATTGCGCCCACAGGAAAGCTGCCAGCACGGAAAGCTGTAGCTGGTTTTCACTGCCCCTTGGAACTGCATTCGCTGATAGACAGACATTCGCTTTCTACAAAAGCTTTCATTCGTAAAGGGGCAACAGTGTGTATTTCTCTCTCGCAGAGCCTGGTTGCCAAATTCGAAACGTCCAGCGATTGCGCCCACAGGAAAGCTGCCAGCACGGAAAGCTGTAGCTGGTTTTCACTGCCCCTTGGAACTGCATTCGCTGATAGACAGACATTCGCTTTCTACAAAAGCTTTCGTTCGTAAAGGGGCAACACTGTGTATTTCTCTCTCGCAGAGCCCGGTTGCCAAATTCGAAACGTCCAGCGATTGCGCCCACAGGAAAGCTGCCAGCACGGAAAGCTGTAGCTGCTTTTCACTGCCCCTTGGAACTGCATTCGCTAATAGACAGACATTCGCTTTCTACAAAAGCTTTCGTTGGTAAAGGGGCAACACTGTGTATTTCTCTCTCGCAGAGCCCGGTTGCCAAATTCGAAACGTCCAGCGATTGCGCCCACAGGAAAGCTGCCAGCACGGAAAGCTGTAGCTGGTTTTCACTGCCCCTTGGAACTGCATTCGCTGATAGACAGACATTCGCTTTCTACAAAAGCTTTTGTTGGTAAAGGGGCAAGACTGTGTATTTTCTCTCGCAGAGCCCGGTTGCCAAATTCGAAACGTCCAGCGATTGCGCCCACAGGAAAGCTGCCAGCACGGAAAGCTGTAGCTGGTTTTCACTGCCCCTTGGAACTGCATTCGCTGATAGACAGACATTCGCTTTCTACAAAAGCTTTTGTTGGTAAAGGTGCAACACTGTGTATTTCTCTCTCGCAGAGCCCGGTTGCCAAATTCGAAACGTCCAGCGATTGCGCCCACAGGAAAGCTGCCAGCACGGAAAGCTGTAGCTGGTTTTCACTGCCCCTTGGAACTGCATTCGCTGATAGACAGACATTCGCTTTCTACAAAAGCTTTTGTTGGTAAAGGGGCAACAGTGTGTATTTCTCTCTCGCAGAGCCCGGTTGCCAAATTCGAAACGTCCAGCGATTGTGCCCACAGGAAAGCTGCCAGCACGGAAAGCTGTAGCTGGTTTTCACTGCCCCTTGGAACTGCATTCGCTAATAGACAGACATTCGCTTTCTACAAAAGCTTTCGTTGGTAAAGGGGCAACACTGTGTATTTCTCTCTCGCAGAGCCCGGTTGCCAAATTCGAAACGTCCAGCGATTGCGCCCACAGGAAAGCTGCCAGCACGGAAAGCTGTAGCTGGTTTTCACTGTCTCTTGGAACTACATTCGCTGATAGACAGACATTCGCTTTCTACAAAAGCTTTCGTTGGTAAAGGGGCAACACTGTGTATTTCTCTCTCGCAGAGCCCGGTTGCCAAATTCGAAACGTCCAGCGATTGCGCCCACAGGAAAGCTGCCAGCACGGAAAGCTGTAGCTGGTTTTCACTGCCCCTTGGAACTGCATTCGCTGATAGACAGACATTCGCTTTCTGCAAAACCTTGCCTTCGTAAAGGGGCAACACTGTGTATTTCTCTCTCGCAGAGCCCGGTTGCCAAATTCGAAACGTCAAGCGATTGCGCCCACAGGAAAGCTGCCAGCACGGAAAGCTGTAGCTGGTTTTCACTGTCTCTTGGAACTGCATTCGCTGATAGACAGACATTCGCTTTCTACAAAAGCTTTCGTTGGTAAAGGGGCAACACTGTGTATTTCTCTCTCGCAGAGCCCGGTTGCCAAATTCGAAACGTCCAGCGATTGTGCCCACAGGAAAGCTGCCAGCACGGAAAGCTGTAGCTGGTTTTCACTGCCCCTTGGAACTGCATTCGCTGATAGACAGACATTCGCTTTCTACAAACGCTTTCGTTGCTACAGGGGCAACACTGTGTATTTCTCTCTCGCAGAGCCCGGTTGCCAAATTCGAAACGTCCAGCGATTGCGCCCACAGGAAAGCTGCCAGCACGGAAAGCTGTAGCTGGTTTTCACTGCCCCTTGGAACTGCATTCGCTGATAGACAGACATTCGCTTTCTACAAACGCTTTCGTTGCTACAGGGGCAACACTGTGTATTTCTCTCTCGCAGAGCCCGGTTGCCAAATTCGAAACGTCCAGCGATTGCACCCACAGGAAAGCTGCCAGCACGGAAAGCTGTAGCTGGTTTTCACTGCCCCTTGGAACTGCATTCGCTGATAGACAGACATTCGCTTTCTACAAAAGGTTTTGTTGGTAAAGGTGCAACACTGTGTATTTCTCTCTCGCAGAGCCCAGTTGCCAAATTCGAAACGTCCAGCGATTGCGCCCACAGGAAAGCTGCCAGCACGGAAAGCTGTAGCTGGTTTTCACTGCGCCTTGGAACTGCATTCGCTGATAGACAGACATTCGCTTTCTACAAAAGCTTTTGTTGGTAAAGGGGCAACAGTGTGTATTTCTCTCTCGCAGAGCCCGGTTGCCAAATTCGAAACGTCCAGCGATAGCGCCCACAGGAAAGCTGCCAGCACGGAAAGCTGTAGCTGGTTTTCACTGCCCCTTGGAACTGCATTCGCTAATAGACAGACATTCGCTTTCTACAAAAGCTTTCGTTGGTAAAGGGGCAACAGTGTGTATTTCTCTCTCGCAGAGCCCGGTTGCCAAATTCGAAACGTCCAGCGATTGCGCCCACAGGAAAGCTGCCAGCACGGAAAGCTGTAGCTGGTTTTCACTGCCCCTTGGAACTGCATTCGCTGATAGACAGACATTCGCTTTCTACAAAAGCTTTCGTTGGTAAAGGGGCAACACTGTGTATTTCTCTCTCGCAGAGCCCGGTTGCCAAATTCGAAACGTCCAGCGATTGCGCCCACAGGAAAGCTGCCAGCACGGAAAGCTGTAGCTGGTTTTCACTGCCCCTTGGAACTGCATTCGCTGATAGACAGACATTCGCTTTCTACAAAAGCTTTCGTTGGTAAAGGGGCAACAGTGTGTATTTCTCTCTCGCAGAGCCCGGTTGCCAAATTCGAAACGTCCAGCGATTGCGCCCACAGGAAAGCTGCCAGCACGGAAAGCTGTAGCTGGTTTTCACTGCCCCTTGGAACTGCATTCGCTGATAGACAGACATTCGCTTTCTACAAAAGCTTTCGTTGGTAAAGGGGCAAGTCTGTGTATTTCTCTCTCGCAGAGCCCGGTTGCCAAATTCGAAACGTCCAGCGATTGCGCCCACAGGAAAGCTGCCAGCACGGAAAGCTGTAGCTGGTTTTCACTGCCCCTTGGAACTGCATTCGCTGATAGACAGACATTCGCTTTCTACAAAAGCTTTCGTTGGTAAAGGGGCAAGTCTGTGTATTTCTCTCTCGCAGAGCCCGGTTGCCAAATTCGAAACGTCCAGCGATTGCGCCCACAGGAAAGCTGCCAGCACGGAAAGCTGTAGCTGGTTTTCACTGCCCCTTGGAACTGCATTCGCTGATAGACAGACATTCGCTTTCTACAAAAGCTTTCGTTGGTAAAGGGGCAACACTGTGTATTTCTCTCTCGCAGAGCCCGGTTGCCAAATTCGAAACGTCAAGCGATTGCGCCCACAGGAAAGCTGCCAGCACGGAAAGCTGTAGCTGGTTTTCACTGTCTCTTGGAACTGCATTCGCTGATAGACAGACATTCGCTTTCTACAAAAGCTTTCGTTGGTAAAGGTGCAACACTGTGTATTTCTCTCTCGCAGAGCCCGGCTGCCAAATTCGAAACGTCCAGCGATTGCGCCCACAGGAAAGCTGCCAGCAAGGAAAGCTGTAGCTGGTTTTCACTGCCCCTTGGAACTGCATTCGCTGATAGACAGACATTCGCTTTCTACA
The DNA here is from genome assembly GCF_035582795.1 of Mycteria americana. Lineage (NCBI taxonomy): Eukaryota > Metazoa > Chordata > Aves > Ciconiiformes > Ciconiidae > Mycteria > Mycteria americana. The sequence goes on from NC_134372.1 coordinate 25,438,977, forward strand.
AAAGCTTTCGTTGGTAAAGGTGCAACACTGTGTATTTCTCTCTCGCAGAGCCCGGTTGCCAAATTCGAAACGTCCAGCGATTGCGCCCACAGGAAAGCTGCCAGCACGGAAAGCTGTAGCTGGTTTTCACTGCCCCTTGGAACTGCATTCGCTGATAGACAGACATTCGCTTTCTGCAAAACCTTGCCTTCGTAAAGGGGCAACACTGTGTATTTCTCTCTCGCAGAGCCCGGTTGCCAAATTCGAAACGTCCAGCGATTGCGCCCACAGGAAAGCTGCCAGCACGGAAAGCTGTAGCTGGTTTTCACTGCCCCTTGGAACTGCATTCGCTGATAGACAGACATTCGCTTTCTACAAAAGCTTTCGTTGGTACAGGGGCAACACTGTGTATTTCTCTCTCGCAGAGCCCGGTTGCCAAATTCGAAACGTCCAGCGATTGCGCCCACAGGAAAGCTGCCAGCACGGAAAGCTGTAGCTGGTTTTCACTGCCCCTTGGAACTGCATTCGCTGATAGACAGACATTCGCTTTCTACAAAAGCTTTCGTTGGTAAAGGGGCAACACTGTGTATTTCTCTCTCGCAGAGCCCGGTTGCCAAATTCGAAACGTCCAGCGATTGCGCCCACAGGAAAGCTGCCAGCACGGAAAGCTGTAGCTGGTTTTCACTGCCCCTTGGAACTGCATTCGCTGATAAACAGACATTCGCTTTCTACAAAAGCTTTCGTTGGTAAAGGGGCAACACTGTGTATTTCTCTCTCGCAGAGCCCGGTTGCCAAATTCGAAATGTCCAGCGATTGCGCCCACAGGAAAGCTGCCAGCACGGAAAGCTGTAGCTGGTTTTCACTGCCCCTTGGAACTGCATTCGCTGATAGACAGACATTCGCTTTCTACAAAAGCTTTCGTTGGTAAAGGGGCAACACTGTGTATTTCTCTCTCGCAGAGCCCGGTTGCCAAATTCGAAACGTCCAGCGATTGCGCCCACAGGAAAGCTGCCAGCATGGAAAGCTGTAGCTGGTTTTCACTGCCCCTTGGAACTGCATTCGCTGATAAACAGACATTCGCTTTCTACAAAAGCTTTCGTTGGTAAAGGGGCAACACTGTGTATTTCTCTCTCGCAGAGCCCGGTTGCCAAATTCGAAACGTCCAGCGATTGCGCCCACAGGAAAGCTGCCAGCACGGAAAGCTGTAGCTGGTTTTCACTGCCCCTTGGAACTGCATTCGCTGATAGACAGACATTCGCTTTCTACAAAAGCTTTCATTCGTAAAGGGGCAACACTGTGTATTTCTCTCTCGCAGAGCCCGGTTGCCAAATTCGAAACGTCCAGCGATTGCGCCCACAGGAAAGCTGCCAGCACGGAAAGCTGTAGCTGGTTTTCACTGCCCCTTGGAACTGCATTCGCTGATAGACAGACATTCGCTTTCTACAAAACCTTGCCTTCGTAAAGGGGCAACACTGTGTATTTCTCTCTCGCAGAGCCCGGTTGCCAAATTCGAAACGTCCAGCGATTGCGCCCACAGGAAAGCTGCCAGCACGGAAAGCTGTAGCTGGTTTTCACTGCCCCTTGGAACTGCATTCGCTGATAGACAGACATTCGCTTTCTACAAAAGCTTTCGTTGGTAAAGGGGCAACACTGTGTATTTCTCTCTCGCAGAGCCTGGTTGCCAAATTCGAAACGTCCAGCGATTGCGCCCACAGGAAAGCTGCCAGCACGGAAAGCTGTAGCTGGTTTTCACTGCCCCTTGGAACTGCATTCGCTGATAGACAGACATTCGCTTTCTACAAAAGCTTTCGTTGGTAAAGGGGCAACACTGTGTATTTCTCTCTCGCAGAGCCCGGTTGCCAAATTCGAAACGTCCAGCGATTGCGCCCACAGGAAAGCTGCCAGCACGGAAAGCTGTAGCTGGTTTTCACTGCCCCTTGGAACTGCATTCGCTGATAGACAGACATTCGCTTTCTACAAAAGCTTTCGTTGGTAAAGGGACAACAGTGTGTATTTCTCTCTCGCAGAGCCCGGTTGCCAAATTCGAAACGTCCAGCGATTGCGCCCACAGGAAAGCTGCCAGCACGGAAAGCTGTAGCTGGTTTTCACTGCCCCTTGGAACTGCATTCGCTGATAGACAGACATTCGCTTTCTACAAACGCTTTCGTTGCTACAGGAGCAACACTGTGTATTTCTCTCTCGCAGAGCCCGGTTGCCAAATTCGAAACGTCCAGCGATTGCGCCCACAGGAAAGCTGCCAGCACGGAAAGCTGTAGCTGGTTTTCACTGCCCCTTGGAACTGCATTCGCTGATAGACAGACATTCGCTTTCTACAAAAGCTTTCATTCGTAAAGGGGCTACAGTGTGTATTTCTCTCTCGCAGAGCCCGGTTGCCAAATTCGAAACGTCCAGCGATTGCGCCCACAGGAAAGCTGCCAGCACGGAAAGCTGTAGCTGGTTTTCACTGCCCCTTGGAACTGCATTCGCTGATAGACAGACATTCGCTTTCTACAAAAGCTTTCGTTCGTAAAGGGGCAACAGTGTGTATTTCTCTCTCGCAGAGCCCGGTTGCCAAATTCGAAACGTCCAGCGATTGCGCCCACAGGAAAGCTGCCAGTACGGAAAGCTGTAGCTGGTTTTCACTGCCCCTTGGAACTGCATTCGCTGATAGACAGACATTCGCTTTCTACAAAAGCTTTTGTTGGTAAAGGGGCAACACTGTGTATTTCTCTCTCGCAGAGCCCGGTTGCCAAATTCGAAACGTCCAGCGATTGCGCCCACAGGAAAGCTGCCAGCACGGAAAGCTGTAGCTGGTTTTCACTGCCCCTTGGAACTGCATTCGCTGATAGACAGACATTCGCTTTCTACAAAAGCTTTTGTTGGTAAAGGGGCAACACTGTGTATTTCTCTCTCGCAGAGCCCGGTTGCCAAATTCGAAACGTCCAGCGATTGCGCCCACAGGAAAGCTGCCAGCACGGAAAGCTGTAGCTGGTTTTCACTGCCCCTTGGAACTGCATTCGCTGATAGACAGACATTCGCTTTCTACAAACGCTTTCGTTGCTACAGGGGCAACACTGTGTATTTCTCTCTCGCAGAGCCCGGTTGCCAAATTCGAAACGTCCAGCGATTGCGCCCACAGGAAAGCTGCCAGCACGGAAAGCTGTAGCTGGTTTTCACTGCCCCTTGGAACTGCATTCGCTGATAGACAGACATTCGCTTTCTACAAAAGCTTTTGTTGGTAAAGGGGCAAGACTGTGTATTTTCTCTCGCAGAGCCCGGTTGCCAAATTCGAAACGTCCAGCGATTGCGCCCACAGGAAAGCTGCCAGCACGGAAAGCTGTAGCTGGTTTTCACTGCCCCTTGGAACTGCATTCGCTGATAGACAGACATTCGCTTTCTACAAAAGCTTTTGTTGGTAAAGGGGCAACACTGTGTATTTCTCTCTCGCAGAGCCCGGTTGCCAAATTCGAAACGTCCAGCGATTGCGCCCACAGGAAAGCTGCCAGCACGGAAAGCTGTAGCTGGTTTTCACTGCCCCTTGGAACTGCATTCGCTGATAGACAGACATTCGCTTTCTACAAAAGCTTTTGTTGGTAAAGGGGCAACAGTGTGTATTTCTCTCTCGCAGAGCCCGGTTGCCAAATTCGAAACGTCCAGCGATTGTGCCCACAGGAAAGCTGCCAGCACGGAAAGCTGTAGCTGGTTTTCACTGCCCCTTGGAACTGCATTCGCTAATAGACAGACATTCGCTTTCTACAAAAGCTTTCGTTGGTAAAGGGGCAACACTGTGTATTTCTCTCTCGCAGAGCCCGGTTGCCAAATTCGAAACGTCCAGCGATTGCGCCCACAGGAAAGCTGCCAGCACGGAAAGCTGTAGCTGGTTTTCACTGTCTCTTGGAACTACATTCGCTGATAGACAGACATTCGCTTTCTACAAAAGCTTTCGTTGGTAAAGGGGCAACAGTGTGTATTTCTCTCTCGCAGAGCCCGGTTGCCAAATTCGAAACGTCCAGCGATTGCGCCCACAGGAAAGCTGCCAGCACGGAAAGCTGTAGCTGGTTTTCACTGCCCCTTGGAACTGCATTCGCTGATAGACAGACATTCGCTTTCTACAAAAGCTTTCGTTGGTAAAGGGGCAAGTCTGTGTATTTCTCTCTCGCAGAGCCCGGTTGCCAAATTCGAAACGTCAAGCGATTGCGCCCACAGGAAAGCTGCCAGCACGGAAAGCTGTAGCTGGTTTTCACTGTCTCTTGGAACTGCATTCGCTGATAGACAGACATTCGCTTTCTACAAAAGCTTTCGTTGGTAAAGGGGCAACACTGTGTATTTCTCTCTCGCAGAGCCCGGTTGCCAAATTCGAAACGTCCAGCGATTGTGCCCACAGGAAAGCTGCCAGCACGGAAAGCTGTAGCTGGTTTTCACTGCCCCTTGGAACTGCATTCGCTGATAGACAGACATTCGCTTTCTACAAACGCTTTCGTTGCTACAGGGGCAACACTGTGTATTTCTCTCTCGCAGAGCCCGGTTGCCAAATTCGAAACGTCCAGCGATTGCGCCCACAGGAAAGCTGCCAGCACGGAAAGCTGTAGCTGGTTTTCACTGCCCCTTGGAACTGCATTCGCTGATAGACAGACATTCGCTTTCTACAAAAGCTTTTGTTGGTAAAGGGGCAAGACTGTGTATTTCTCTCTCGCAGAGCCCGGTTGCCAAATTCGAAACGTCCAGCGATTGCACCCACAGGAAAGCTGCCAGCACGGAAAGCTGTAGCTGGTTTTCACTGCCCCTTGGAACTGCATTCGCTGATAGACAGACATTCGCTTTCTACAAAAGGTTTTGTTGGTAAAGGTGCAACACTGTGTATTTCTCTCTCGCAGAGCCCGGTTGCCAAATTCGAAACGTCCAGCGATTGCGCCCACAGGAAAGCTGCCAGCACGGAAAGCTGTAGCTGGTTTTCACTGCGCCTTGGAACTGCATTCGCTGATAGACAGACATTCGCTTTCTACAAAAGCTTTTGTTGGTAAAGGGGCAACAGTGTGTATTTCTCTCTCGCAGAGCCCGGTTGCCAAATTCGAAACGTCCAGCGATTGCGCCCACAGGAAAGCTGCCAGCACGGAAAGCTGTAGCTGGTTTTCACTGCCCCTTGGAACTGCATTCGCTAATAGACAGACATTCGCTTTCTACAAAAGCTTTCGTTGGTAAAGGGGCAACACTGTGTATTTCTCTCTCGCAGAGCCCGGTTGCCAAATTCGAAACGTCCAGCGATTGCGCCCACAGGAAAGCTGCCAGCACGGAAAGCTGTAGCTGGTTTTCACTGCCCCTTGGAACTGCATTCGCTGATAGACAGACATTCGCTTTCTACAAAAGCTTTCGTTCGTAAAGGGGCAACACTGTGTATTTCTCTCTCGCAGAGCCCGGTTGCCAAATTCGAAACGTCCAGCGATTGCGCCCACAGGAAAGCTGCCAGCACGGAAAGCTGTAGCTGGTTTTCACTGCCCCTTGGAACTGCATTCGCTGATAGACAGACATTCGCTTTCTACAAAAGCTTTCGTTGGTAAAGGGGCAACAGTGTGTATTTCTCTCTCGCAGAGCCCGGTTGCCAAATTCGAAACGTCCAGCGATTGCGCCCACAGGAAAGCTGCCAGCACGGAAAGCTGTAGCTGGTTTTCACTGCCCCTTGGAACTGCATTCGCTGATAGACAGACATTCGCTTTCTACAAAAGCTTTCGTTGGTAAAGGGGCAAGTCTGTGTATTTCTCTCTCGCAGAGCCCGGTTGCCAAATTCGAAACGTCCAGCGATTGCGCCCACAGGAAAGCTGCCAGCACGGAAAGCTGTAGCTGGTTTTCACTGCCCCTTGGAACTGCATTCGCTGATAGACAGACATTCGCTTTCTACAAAAGCTTTCGTTGGTAAAGGGGCAACACTGTGTATTTCTCTCTCGCAGAGCCCGGTTGCCAAATTCGAAACGTCAAGCGATTGCGCCCACAGGAAAGCTGCCAGCACGGAAAGCTGTAGCTGGTTTTCACTGTCTCTTGGAACTGCATTCGCTGATAGACAGACATTCGCTTTCTACAAAAGCTTTCGTTGGTAAAGGTGCAACACTGTGTATTTCTCTCTCGCAGAGCCCGGCTGCCAAATTCGAAACGTCCAGCGATTGCGCCCACAGGAAAGCTGCCAGCAAGGAAAGCTGTAGCTGGTTTTCACTGCCCCTTGGAACTGCATTCGCTGATAGACAGACATTCGCTTTCTACAAAAGCTTTCGTTGGTACAGGGGCAACACTGTGTATTTCTCTCTCGCAGAGCCCGGTTGCCAAATTCGAAACGTCCAGCGATTGCGCCCACAGGAAAGCTGCCAGCACGGAAAGCTGTAGCTGGTTTTCACTGCCCCTTGGAACTGCATTCGCTGATAGACAGACATTCGCTTTCTACAAAAGCTTTTGTTGGTAAAGGGGCAACACTGTGTATTTCTCTCTCGCAGAGCCCAGTTGCCAAATTCGAAACGTCCAGCGATTGCGCCCACAGGAAAGCTGCCAGCACGGAAAGCTGTAGCTGGTTTTCACTGCCCCTTGGAACTGCATTCGCTGATAGACAGACATTCGCTTTCTACAAAAGCTTTCGTTGGTAAAGGGGCAAGACTGTGTATTTCTCTCTCGCAGAGCCCGGTTGCCAAATTCGAAACGTCCAGCGATTGCGCCCACAGGAAAGCTGCCAGCACGGAAAGCTGTAGCTGGTTTTCACTGTCTCTTGGAACTACATTCGCTGATAGACAGACATTCGCTTTCTACAAAAGCTTTCGTTGGTACAGGGGCAACACTGTGTATTTCTCTCTCGCAGAGCCCGGTTGTCAAATTCGAAACGTCCAGCGATTGCGCCCACAGGAAAGCTGCCAGCACGGAAGGCTGTAGCTGGTTTTCACTGCCCCTTGGAACTGCATTCGCTGATAGACAGACATTCGCTTTCTACAAAAGCTTTCATTGGTAAAGGTGCAAGACTGTGTATTTCTCTCTCGCAGAGCCCGGTTGCCAAATTCGAAACGTCCAGCGATTGCGCCCACAGGAAAGCTGCCAGCACGGAAAGCTGTAGCTGGTTTTCACTGCCCCTTGGAACTGCATTCGCTGATAGACAGACATTCGCTTTCTGCAAAACCTTGCCTTCGTAAAGGGGCAACATTGTGTATTTCTCTCTCGCAGAGCCCGGCTGCCAAATTCGAAACGTCCAGCGATTGCGCCCACAGGAAAGCTGCCAGCAAGGAAAGCTGTAGCTGGTTTTCACTGCCCCTTGGAACTGCATTCGCTGATAGACAGACATTCGCTTTCTACAAAAGCTTTCGTTGGTACAGGGGCAACACTGTGTATTTCTCTCTCGCAGAGCCCGGTTGCCAAATTCGAAACGTCCAGCGATTGCGCCCACAGGAAAGCTGCCAGCACGGAAAGCTGTAGCTGGTTTTCACTGCCCCTTGGAACTGCATTCGCTGATAGACAGACATTCGCTTTCTACAAAAGCTTTTGTTGGTAAAGGGGCAACACTGTGTATTTCTCTCTCGCAGAGCCCAGTTGCCAAATTCGAAACGTCCAGCGATTGCGCCCACAGGAAAGCTGCCAGCACGGAAAGCTGTAGCTGGTTTTCACTGCCCCTTGGAACTGCATTCGCTGATAGACAGACATTCGCTTTCTACAAAAGCTTTCGTTGGTAAAGGGGCAAGACTGTGTATTTCTCTCTCGCAGAGCCCGGTTGCCAAATTCGAAACGTCCAGCGATTGCGCCCACAGGAAAGCTGCCAGCACGGAAAGCTGTAGCTGGTTTTCACTGTCTCTTGGAACTACATTCGCTGATAGACAGACATTCGCTTTCTACAAAAGCTTTCGTTGGTACAGGGGCAACACTGTGTATTTCTCTCTCGCAGAGCCCGGTTGTCAAATTCGAAACGTCCAGCGATTGCGCCCACAGGAAAGCTGCCAGCACGGAAGGCTGTAGCTGGTTTTCACTGCCCCTTGGAACTGCATTCGCTGATAGACAGACATTCGCTTTCTACAAAAGCTTTCATTGGTAAAGGTGCAAGACTGTGTATTTCTCTCTCGCAGAGCCCGGTTGCCAAATTCGAAACGTCCAGCGATTGCGCCCACAGGAAAGCTGCCAGCACGGAAAGCTGTAGCTGGTTTTCACTGTCTCTTGGAACTGCATTCGCTGATAGACAGACATTCGCTTTCTGCAAAACCTTGCCTTCGTAAAGGGGCAACACTGTGTATTTCTCTCTCGCAGAGCCCGGCTGCCAAATTCGAAACGTCCAGCGATTGCGCCCACAGGAAAGCTGCCAGCAAGGAAAGCTGTAGCTGGTTTTCACTGTCTCTTGGAACTGCATTCGCTGATAGACAGACATTCGCTTTCTCCAAAAGCTTTCATTGGTACAGGGGCAACACTGTGTATTTCTCTCTCGCAGAGCCCGGTTGCCAAATTCGAAACGTCCAGCGATTGCGCCCACAGGAAAGCTGCCAGCACGGAAAGCTGTAGCTGGTTTTCACTGCCCCTTGGAACTGCATTCGCTGATAGACAGACATTCGCTTTCTACAAAAGGTTTCGTTATACAGGGGCAACACTGTGTATTTCTCTCTCGCAGAGCCCGGTTGCCAAATTCGAAACGTCCAGCGATTGCGCCCACAGGAAAGCTGCCAGCACGGAAAGCTGTAGCTGGCTTTCACTGCCCCTTGGAACTGCATTCGCTGATAGACAGACATTCGCTTTCTACAAAAGCGTGCGTTGGTACAGGGGCAACACTGTGTATTTCTCTCTCGCAGAGCCCGGTTGCCAAATTCGAAACGTCCAGCGATTGCGCCCACAGGAAATCTGCCAGCACGGAAAACAGTAGCTGGTTTTCACTGCCCCTTGGAACTGCATTCGCTGATAGACAGACATTCACTTTCTACAAAAGCTTTCGTTGGTACAGGGGCAACACTGTGTATTTCTCTCTCGCAGAGCCCGGTTGCCAAATTCGAAACGTCCAGCGATTGCGCCCACAGGAAAGCTGCCAGTAAGGAAAGCTGTAGCTGCTTTTCACTGCCCCTTGGAACTGCATTCGCTGATAGACAGACATTCGCTTTCTACAAAAGCTTTCGTTGGTACAGGGGCAACACTGTGTATTTCTCTCTCGCAGAGCCCGGTTGCCAAATTCGAAACGTCCAGCGATTGCGCCCACAGGAAAGCTGCCAGCAAGGAAAGCTGTAGCTGGTTTTCACTGCCCCTTGGAACTGCATTCGCTGATAGACAGACATTCGCTTTCTACAAAAGCTTTCGTTGGTAAAGGTGCAACACTGTGTATTTCTCTCTCGCAGAGCCCGGCTGCCAAATTCGAAACGTCCAGCGATTGCGCCCACAGGAAAGCTGCCAGGAAGGAAAGCTGTAGCTGGTTTTCACTGCCCCTTGGAACTGCATTCGCTGATAGACAGACATTCGCTTTCTGCAAAACCTTGCCTTCGTAAAGGGGCAACACTGTGTATTTCTCTCTCGCAGAGCCCGGCTGCCAAATTCGAAACGTCCAGCGATTGCGCCCACAGGAAAGCTGCCAGCACGGAAAGCTGTAGCTGGTTTTCACTGCCCCTTGGAACTGCATTCGCTGATAGACAGACATTCGCTTTCTACAAAAGCTGTCGTTGGTACAGGGGCAACACTGTGTATTTCTCTCTCGCAGAGCCCGGCTGCCAAATTCGAAACGTCCAGCGATTGCGCCCACAGGAAAGCTGCCAGGAAGGAAAGCTGTAGCTGGTTTTCACTGCCCCTTGGAACTGCATTCGCTAATAGACAGACATTCGCTTTCTGCAAAACCTTGCCTTCGTAAAGGGGCAACACTGTGTATTTCTCTCTCGCAGAGCCCGGCTGCCAAATTCGAAACGTCCAGCGATTGCGCCCACAGGAAAGCTGCCAGCACGGAAAGCTGTAGCTGGTTTTCACTGCCCCTTGGAACTGCATTCGCTGATAGACAGACATTCGCTTTCTACAAAAGCTGTCGTTGGTACAGGGGCAACACTGTGTATTTCTCTCTCGCAGAGCACGGCTGCCAAATTCGAAACGTCCAGCGATTGCGCCCACAGGAAAGCTGCCAGCACGGAAAGCTGTAGCTGGTTTTCACTGCCCCTTGGAACTGCATTCGCTGATAGACAGACATTCGCTTTCTACAAAAGCGTGCGTTGGTACAGGGGCAACACTGTGTATTACTCTCTCGCAGAGCCCGGTTGCCAAATTCGAAACGTCCAGCGATTGCGCCCACAGGAAAGCTGCCAGCACGGAAGGCTGTAGCTGGTTTTCACTGTCTCTTGGAACTACATTCGCTGATAGACAGACATTCGCTTTCTACAAAAGCTTTCGTTGGTACAGGGGCAACACTGTGTATTTCTCTCTCGCAGAGCCCGGTTGTCAAATTCGAAACGTCCAGCGATTGCACCCATAGGAAAGCTGCCAGCAAGGAAAGCTGTAGCTAGTTTTCCTGCCCCTTGGAACAGCATTCGCTGATAGACAGACATTCGCTTTCTACAAAAGCTTTCGTTGGTAAAGGTGCAAGACTGTGTATTTCTCTCTCGCAGAGCCCGGTTGCCAAATTCGAAACGTCCAGCGATTGCGCCCACAGGAAAGCTGCCAGCACGGAAAGCTGTAGCTGGTTTTCACTGCCCCTTGGAACTGCATTCGCTGATAGACAGACATTCGCTTTCTACAAAAGCTTTTGTTGGTAAAGGGGCAACACTGTGTATTTCTCTCTCGCAGAGCCCAGTTGCCAAATTCGAAACGTCCAGCGATTGCGCCCACAGGAAAGCTGCCAGCACGGAAAGCTGTAGCTGGTTTTCACTGCCCCTTGGAACTGCATTCGCTGATAGACAGACATTCGCTTTCTACAAAAGCTTTCGTTGGTAAAGTGGCAAGACTGTGTATTTCTCTCTCGCAGAGCCCGGTTGCCAAATTCGAAACGTCCAGCGATTGCGCCCACAGGAAAGCTGCCAGCACGGAAAGCTGTAGCTGGTTTTCACTGTCTCTTGGAACTACATTCGCTGATAGACAGACATTCGCTTTCTACAAAAGCTTTCGTTGGTACAGGGGCAACACTGTGTATTTCTCTCTCGCAGAGCCCGGTTGTCAAATTCGAAACGTCCAGCGATTGCGCCCACAGGAAAGCTGCCAGCACGGAAGGCTGTAGCTGGTTTTCACTGCCCCTTGGAACTGCATTCGCTGATAGACAGACATTCGCTTTCTACAAAAGCTTTCATTGGTAAAGGTGCAAGACTGTGTATTTCTCTCTCGCAGAGCCCGGTTGCCAAATTCGAAACGTCCAGCGATTGCGCCCACAGGAAAGCTGCCAGCACGGAAAGCTGTAGCTGGTTTTCACTGCCCCTTGGAACTGCATTCGCTGATAGACAGACATTCGCTTTCTGCAAAACCTTGCCTTCGTAAAGGGGCAACACTGTGTATTTCTCTCTCGCAGAGCCCGGCTGCCAAATTCGAAACGTCCAGCGATTGCGCCCACAGGAAAGCTGCCAGCAAGGAAAGCTGTAGCTGGTTTTCACTGCCCCTTGGAACTGCATTCGCTGATAGACAGACATTCGCTTTCTACAAAAGCTTTCGTTGGTACAGGGGCAACACTGTGTATTTCTCTCTCGCAGAGCCCGGTTGCCAAATTCGAAACGTCCAGCGATTGCGCCCACAGGAAAGCTGCCAGCACGGAAAGCTGTAGCTGGTTTTCACTGCCCCTTGGAACTGCATTCGCTGATAGACAGACATTCGCTTTCTACAAAAGCTTTCGTTGGTAAAGGGGCAACACTGTGTATTTCTCTCTCGCAGAGCCCAGTTGCCAAATTCGAAACGTCCAGCGATTGCGCCCACAGGAAAGCTGCCAGCACGGAAAGCTGTAGCTGGTTTTCACTGCCCCTTGGAACTGCATTCGCTGATAGACAGACATTCGCTTTCTACAAAAGCTTTCGTTGGTAAAGGGGCAAGACTGTGTATTTCTCTCTCGCAGAGCCCGGTTGCCAAATTCGAAACGTCCAGCGATTGCGCCCACAGGAAAGCTGCCAGCACGGAAAGCTGTAGCTGGTTTTCACTGTCTCTTGGAACTACATTCGCTGATAGACAGACATTCGCTTTCTACAAAAGCTTTCGTTGGTACAGGGGCAACACTGTGTATTTCTCTCTCGCAGAGCCCGGTTGTCAAATTCGAAACGTCCAGCGATTGCGCCCACAGGAAAGCTGCCAGCACGGAAGGCTGTAGCTGGTTTTCACTGCCCCTTGGAACTGCATTCGCTGATAGACAGACATTCGCTTTCTACAAAAGCTTTCATTGGTAAAGGTGCAAGACTGTGTATTTCTCTCTCGCAGAGCCCGGTTGCCAAATTCGAAACGTCCAGCGATTGCGCCCACAGGAAAGCTGCCAGCACGGAAAGCTGTAGCTGGTTTTCACTGTCTCTTGGAACTGCATTCGCTGATAGACAGACATTCGCTTTCTGCAAAACCTTGCCTTCGTAAAGGGGCAACACTGTGTATTTCTCTCTCGCAGAGCCCGGCTGCCAAATTCGAAACGTCCAGCGATTGCGCCCACAGGAAAGCTGCCAGCAAGGAAAGCTGTAGCTGGTTTTCACTGTCTCTTGGAACTGCATTCGCTGATAGACAGACATTCGCTTTCTCCAAAAGCTTTCATTGGTACAGGGGCAACACTGTGTATTTCTCTCTCGCAGAGCCCGGTTGCCAAATTCGAAACGTCCAGCGATTGCGCCCACAGGAAAGCTGCCAGCACGGAAAGCTGTAGCTGGTTTTCACTGCCCCTTGGAACTGCATTCGCTGATAGACAGACATTCACTTTCTACAAAAGCTTTCGTTGGTACAGGGGCAACACTGTGTATTTCTCTCTCGCAGAGCCCGGTTGCCAAATTCGAAACGTCCAGCGATTGCGCCCACAGGAAAGCTGCCAGTAAGGAAAGCTGTAGCTGGTTTTCACTGCCCCTTGGAACTGCATTCGCTGATAGACAGACATTCGCTTTCTACAAAAGTGTGCGTTGGTACAGGGGCAACACTGTGTATTTCTCTCTCGCAGAGCCCGGCTGCCAAATTCGAAACGTCCAGCGATTGCGCCCACAGGAAATCTGCCAGGAAGGAAAGCTGTAGCTGGTTTTCACTGCCCCTTGGAACTGCATTCGCTGATAGACAGACATTCGCTTTCTGCAAAACCTTGCCTTCGTAAAGGGGCAACACTGTGTATTTCTCTCTCGCAGAGCCCGGCTGCCAAATTCGAAACGTCCAGCGATTGCGCCCACAGGAAAGCTGCCAGCACGGAAAGCTGTAGCTGGTTTTCACTGCCCCTTGGAACTGCATTCGCTGATAGACAGACATTCGCTTTCTACAAAAGCTGTCGTTGGTACAGGGGCAACACTGTGTATTTCTCTCTCGCAGAGCCCGGCTGCCAAATTCGAAACGTCCAGCGATTGCGCCCACAGGAAAGCTGCCAGGAAGGAAAGCTGTAGCTGGTTTTCACTGCCCCTTGGAACTGCATTCGCTGATAGACAGACATTCGCTTTCTGCAAAACCTTGCCTTCGTAAAGGGGCAACACTGTGTATTTCTCTCTCGCAGAGCCCGGCTGCCAAATTCGAAACGTCCAGCGATTGCGCCCACAGGAAAGCTGCCAGCACGGAAAGCTGTAGCTGGTTTTCACTGCCCCTTGGAACTGCATTCGCTGATAGACAGACATTCGCTTTCTACAAAAGCTGTCGTTGGTACAGGGGCAACACTGTGTATTTCTCTCTCGCAGAGCACGGCTGCCAAATTCGAAACGTCCAGCGATTGCGCCCACAGGAAAGCTGCCAGCACGGAAAGCTGTAGCTGGTTTTCACTGCCCCTTGGAACTGCATTCGCTGATAGACAGACATTCGCTTTCTACAAAAGCGTGCGTTGGTACAGGGGCAACACTGTGTATTACTCTCTCGCAGAGCCCGGTTGCCAAATTCGAAACGTCCAGCGATTGCGCCCACAGGAAAGCTGCCAGCACGGAAGGCTGTAGCTGGTTTTCACTGTCTCTTGGAACTACATTCGCTGATAGACAGACATTCGCTTTCTACAAAAGCTTTCGTTGGTACAGGGGCAACACTGTGTATTTCTCTCTCGCAGAGCCCGGTTGTCAAATTCGAAACGTCCAGCGATTGCACCCATAGGAAAGCTGCCAGCAAGGAAAGCTGTAGCTAGTTTTCCTGCCCCTTGGAACAGCATTCGCTGATAGACAGACATTCGCTTTCTACAAAAGCTTTCGTTGGTAAAGGTGCAAGACTGTGTATTTCTCTCTCGCAGAGCCCGGTTGCCAAATTCGAAACGTCCAGCGATTGCGCCCACAGGAAAGCTGCCAGCACGGAAAGCTGTAGCTGGTTTTCACTGTCTCTTGGAACTACATTCGCTGATAGACAGACATTCGCTTTCTACAAAAGCTTTCGTTGGTAAAGGGGCAACACTGTGTATTTCTCTCTCGCAGAGCCCGGTTGCCAAATTCGAAACGTCCAGCGATTGCGCCCACAGGAAAGCTGCCAGCAAGGAAAGCTGTAGCTGGTTTTCACTGTCTCTTGGAACTGCATTCGCTGATAGACAGACATTCGCTTTCTCCAAAAGCTTTCATTGGTACAGGGGCAACACTGTGTATTTCTCTCTCGCAGAGCCCGGTTGCCAAATTCGAAACGTCCAGCGATTGCGCCCACAGGAAAGCTGCCAGCACGGAAAGCTGTAGCTGGTTTTTACTGTCTCTTGGAACTGCATTCGCTGATAGACAGACATTCGCTTTCTACAAAAGGTTTCGTTATACAGGGGCAACACTGTGTATTTCTCTCTCGCAGAGCCCGGTTGCCAAATTCGAAACGTCCAGCGATTGCGCCCACAGGAAAGCTGCCAGCACGGAAAGCTGTAGCTGGCTTTCACTGCCCCTTGGAACTGCATTCGCTGATAGACAGACATTCGCTTTCTACAAAAGCTTTCGTTGGTACAGGGGCAACACTGTGTATTTCTCTCTCGCAGAGCCCGGTTGCCAAATTCGAAACGTCCAGCGATTGCGCCCACAGGAAAGCTGCCAGCACGGAAAGCAGTAGCTGGTTTTCACTGCCCCTTGGAACTGCATTCGCTGATAGACAGACATTCGCTTTCTACAAAAGCTTTCATTGGTAAAGGTGCAAGACTGTGTATTTTTCTCTCGCAGAGCCCGGCTGCCAAATTCGAAACGTCCAGCGATTGCGCCCACAGGAAAGCTGCCAGCACGGAAAGCAGTAGCTGGTTTTCACTGCCCCTTGGAACTGCATTCGCTGATAGACAGACATTCGCTTTCTGCAAAACCTTGCCTTCGTAAAGGGGCAACACTGTGTATTTCTCTCTCGCAGAGCCCGGCTGCCAAATTCGAAACGTCCAGCGATTGCGCCCACAGGAAAGCTGCCAGCACGGAAAGCAGTAGCTGGTTTTCACTGCCCCTTGGATCTGCATTCGCTGATAGACAGACATTCGCTTTCTACAAAAGCTTTCGTTGGTACAGGGGCAACACTGTGTATTTCTCTCTCGCAGAGCACGGCTGCCAAATTCGAAACGTCCAGCGATTGCGCCCACAGGAAAGCTGCCAGCACGGAAAGCTGTAGCTGGTTTTCACTGTCTCTTGGACCTGCATTCGCTGATAGACAGACATTCGCTTTCTACAAAAGCTTTCGTTGGTACAGGGGCAACACTGTGTATTTCTCTCTCGCAGAGCCCGGTTGTCAAATTCGAAACGTCCAGCGATTGCGCCCATAGGAAAGCTGCCAGCAAGGAAAGCTGTAGCTAGTTTTCACTGCCCCTTGGAACAGCATTCGCTGATAGACAGACATTCGCTTTCTACAAAAGCTTTCGTTGGTAAAGGTGCAAGACTGTGTATTTCTCTCTCGCAGAGCCCGGTTGCCAAATTCGAAACGTCCAGCGATTGCGCCCACAGGAAAGCTGCCAGCACGGAAAGCTGTAGCTGGTTTTCACTGTCTCTTGGAACTACATTCGCTGATAGACAGACATTCGCTTTCTACAAAAGCTTTCGTTGGTACAGGGGCAACACTGTGTATTTCTCTCTCGCAGAGCCCGGTTGTCAAATTCGAAACGTCCAGCGATTGCGCCCACAGGAAAGCTGCCAGCACGGAAGGCTGTAGCTGGTTTTCACTGCCCCTTGGAACTGCATTCGCTGATAGACAGACATTCGCTTTCTACAAAAGCTTTCATTGGTAAAGGTGCAAGACTGTGTATTTCTCTCTCGCAGAGCCCGGTTGCCAAATTCGAAACGTCCAGCGATTGCGCCCACAGGAAAGCTGCCAGCACGGAAAGCTGTAGCTGGTTTTCACTGTCTCTTGGAACTGCATTCGCTGATAGACAGACATTCGCTTTCTGCAAAACCTTGCCTTCGTAAAGGGGCAACACTGTGTATTTCTCTCTCGCAGAGCCCGGCTGCCAAATTCGAAACGTCCAGCGATTGCGCCCACAGGAAAGCTGCCAGCAAGGAAAGCTGTAGCTGGTTTTCACTGTCTCTTGGAACTGCATTCGCTGATAGACAGACATTCGCTTTCTCCAAAAGCTTTCATTGGTACAGGGGCAACACTGTGTATTTCTCTCTCGCAGAGCCCGGTTGCCAAATTCGAAACGTCCAGCGATTGCGCCCACAGGAAAGCTGCCAGCACGGAAAGCTGTAGCTGGTTTTCACTGTCTCTTGGAACTGCATTCGCTGATAGACAGACATTCGCTTTCTACAAAAGGTTTCGTTATACAGGGGCAACACTGTGTATTTCTCTCTCGCAGAGCCCGGTTGTCAAATTCGAAACGTCCAGCGATTGCGCCCACAGGAAAGCTGCCAGCACGGAAGGCTGTAGCTGGTTTTCACTGCCCCTTGGAACTGCATTCGCTGATAGACAGACATTCGCTTTCTACAAAAGCTTTCATTGGTAAAGGTGCAAGACTGTGTATTTCTCTCTCGCAGAGCCCGGTTGCCAAATTCGAAACGTCCAGCGATTGCGCCCACAGGAAAGCTGCCAGCACGGAAAGCTGTAGCTGGTTTTCACTGTCTCTTGGAACTGCATTCGCTGATAGACAGACATTCGCTTTCTGCAAAACCTTGCCTTCGTAAAGGGGCAACACTGTGTATTTCTCTCTCGCAGAGCCCGGCTGCCAAATTCGAAACGTCCAGCGATTGCGCCCACAGGAAAGCTGCCAGCAAGGAAAGCTGTAGCTGGTTTTCACTGTCTCTTGGAACTGCATTCGCTGATAGACAGACATTCGCTTTCTCCAAAAGCTTTCATTGGTACAGGGGCAACACTGTGTATTTCTCTCTCGCAGAGCCCGGTTGCCAAATTCGAAACGTCCAGCGATTGCGCCCACAGGAAAGCTGCCAGCACGGAAAGCTGTAGCTGGTTTTCACTGTCTCTTGGAACTGCATTCGCTGATAGACAGACATTCGCTTTCTACAAAAGGTTTCGTTATACAGGGGCAACACTGTGTATTTCTCTCTCGCAGAGCCCGGTTGCCAAATTCGAAACGTCCAGCGATTGCGCCCACAGGAAAGCTGCCAGCACGGAAAGCTGTAGCTGGCTTTCACTGCCCCTTGGAACTGCATTCGCTGATAGACAGACATTCGCTTTCTACAAAAGCGTGCGTTGGTACAGGGGCAACACTGTGTATTTCTCTCTCGCAGAGCCCGGTTGCCAAATTCGAAACGTCCAGCGATTGCGCCCACAGGAAATCTGCCAGCACGGAAAGCAGTAGCTGGTTTTCACTGCCCCTTGGAACTGCATTCGCTTATAGACAGACATTCGCTTTCTACAAAAGTGTGCGTTGGTACAGGGGCAACACTGTGTATTTCTCTCTCGCAGAGCCCGGTTGCCAAATTCGAAACGTCCAGCGATTGCGCCCACAGGAAAGCTGCCAGCACGGAAAGCTGTAGCTGGTTTTCACTGCCCCTTGGAACTGCATTCGCTGATAGACAGACATTCGCTTTCTACAAAAGTGTGCGTTGGTACAGGGGCAACACTGTGTATTTCTCTCTCGCAGAGCCCGGTTGCCAAATTCGAAACGTCCAGCGATTGCGCCCACAGGAAAGCTGCCAGCACGGAAAGCTGTAGCTGGTTTTCACTGCCCCTTGGAACTGCATTCGCTGATAGACAGACATTCGCTTTCTACAAAAGCTTTCGTTGGTAAAGGTGCAAGACTGTGTATTTCTCTCTCGCAGAGCCCAGCTGCCAAATTCGAAACGTCCAGCGATTGCGCCCACAGGAAAGCTGCCAGCACGGAAAGCTGTAGCTGGTTTTCACTGCCCCTTGGAACTGCATTCGCTGATAGACAGACATTCGCTTTCTGCAAAACCTTGCCTTCGTAAAGGGGCAACACTGTGTATTTCTCTCTCGCAGAGCCCGGCTGCCAAATTCGAAACGTCCAGCGATTGCGCCCACAGGAAAGCTGCCAGCACGGAAAGCAGTAGCTGGTTTTCACTGCCCCTTGGAACTGCATTCGCTGATAGACAGACATTCGCTTTCTGCAAAACCTTGCCTTCGTAAAGGGGCAACACTGTGTATTTCGCTCTCGCAGAGCCCGGCTGCCAAATTCGAAACGTCCAGCGATTGCGCCCAGAGGAAAGCTGCCAGCACGGAAAGCTGTAGCTGGTTTTCACTGTCTCTTGGAACTACATTCGCTGATAGACAGACATTCGCTTTCTACAAAAGCTTTCGTTGGTACAGGGGCAACACTGTGTATTTCTCTCTCGCAGAGCCCGGTTGTCAAATTCGAAACGTCCAGCGATTGCACCCATAGGAAAGCTGCCAGCAAGGAAAGCTGTAGCTAGTTTTCCTGCCCCTTGGAACAGCATTCGCTGATAGACAGACATTCGCTTTCTACAAAAGCTTTCGTTGGTAAAGGTGCAAGACTGTGTATTTCTCTCTCGCAGAGCCCGGTTGCCAAATTCAAAACGTCCAGCGATTGCGCCCACAGGAAAGCTGCCAGCACGGAAAGCTGTAGCTGGTTTTCACTGTCTCTTGGAACTACATTCGCTGATAGACAGACATTCGCTTTCTACAAAAGCTTTCGTTGGTAAAGGGGCAAGTGTGTGTATTTCTCTCTCGCAGAGCCCGGTTGCCAAATTCGAAACGTCCAGCGATTGCGCCCACAGGAAAGCTGCCAGCAAGGAAAGCTGTAGCTGGTTTTCACTGTCTCTTGGACCTGCATTCGCTGATAGACAGACATTCGCTTTCTCCAAAAGCTTTCATTGGTACAGGGGCAACACTGTGTATTTCTCTCTCGCAGAGCCCGGTTGCCAAATTCGAAACGTCCAGCGATTGCGCCCACAGGAAAGCTGCCAGCACGGAAAGCTGTAGCTGGCTTTCACTGCCCCTTGGAACTGCATTCGCTGATAGACAGACATTCGCTTTCTACAAAAGCGTGCGTTGGTACAGGGGCAACACTGTGTATTTCTCTCTCGCAGAGCCCGGTTGCCAAATTCGAAACGTCCAGCGATTGCGCCCACAGGAAATCTGCCAGCACGGAAAGCAGTAGCTGGTTTTCACTGCCCCTTGGAACTGCATTCGCTGATAGACAGACATTCGCTTTCTACAAAAGTGTGCGTTGGTACAGGGGCAACACTGTGTATTTCTCTCTCGCAGAGCCCGGTTGCCAAATTCGAAACGTCCAGCGATTGCGCCCACAGGAAAGCTGCCAGCACGGAAAGCTGTAGCTGGTTTTCACTGCCCCTTAGAACTGCATTCGCTGATAGACAGACATTCGCTTTCTACAAAAGTGTGCGTTGGTACAGGGGCAACACTGTGTATTTCTCTCTCGCAGAGCCCGGTTGCCAAATTCGAAACGTCCAGCGATTGCGCCCACAGGAAAGCTGCCAGCACGGAAAGCTGTAGCTGGTTTTCACTGCCCCTTGGAACTGCATTCGCTGATAGACAGACATTCGCTTTCTACAAAAGCTTTCGTTGGTAAAGGTGCAAGACTGTGTATTTCTCTCTCGCAGAGCCCAGCTGCCAAATTCGAAACGTCCAGCGATTACGCCCACAGGAAAGCTGCCAGCACGGAAAGCTGTAGCTGGTTTTCACTGCCCCTTGGAACTGCATTCGCTGATAGACAGACATTCGCTTTCTACAAAAGCTGTCGTTGGTACAGGGGCAACACTGTGTATTTCTCTCTCGCAGAGCACGGCTGCCAAATTCGAAACGTCCAGCGATTGCGCCCACAGGAAAGCTGCCAGCACGGAAAGCTGTAGCTGGTTTTCACTGCCCCTTGGAACTGCATTCGCTGATAGACAGACATTCGCTTTCTACAAAAGCGTGCATTGGTACAGGGGCAACACTGTGTATTACTCTCTCGCAGAGCCCGGTTGCCAAATTCGAAACGTCC
Organism: Mycteria americana; assembly: GCF_035582795.1. NCBI lineage: Eukaryota > Metazoa > Chordata > Aves > Ciconiiformes > Ciconiidae > Mycteria > Mycteria americana. Next base: position 25,459,336 of record NC_134372.1, read on the forward strand.
AGCGATTGCGCCCTCAGGAAAGCTGCCAGCACGGAAGGCTGTAGCTGGTTTTCACTGCCCCTTGGAACTGCATTCGCTGATAGACAGACATTCGCTTTCTACAAAAGCTTTCATTGGTAAAGGTGCAAGACTGTGTATTTTTCTCTCGCAGAGCCCGGCTGCCAAATTCGAAACGTCCAGCGATTGCGCCCACAGGAAAGCTGCCAGCACGGAAAGCAGTAGCTGGTTTTCACTGCCCCTTGGAACTGCATTCGCTGATAGACAGACATTCGCTTTCTGCAAAACCTTGCCTTCGTAAAGGGGCAACACTGTGTATTTCTCTCTCGCAGAGCCCGGCTGCCAAATTCGAAACGTCCAGCGATTGCGCCCACAGGAAAGCTGCCAGCACGGAAAGCAGTAGCTGGTTTTCACTGCCCCTTGGATCTGCATTCGCTGATAGACAGACATTCGCTTTCTACAAAAGCTTTCGTTGGTACAGGGGCAACACTGTGTATTTCTCTCTCGCAGAGCACGGCTGCCAAATTCGAAACGTCCAGCGATTGCGCCCACAGGAAAGCTGCCAGCACGGAAAGCTGTAGCTGGTTTTCACTGTCTCTTGGAACTACATTCGCTGATAGACAGACATTCGCTTTCTACAAAAGCTTTCGTTGGTACAGGGGCAACACTGTGTATTTCTCTCTCGCAGAGCCCGGTTGTCAAATTCGAAACGTCCAGCGATTGCGCCCATAGGAAAGCTGCCAGCACGGAAAGCTGTAGCTGGTTTTCACTGCCCCTTGGAACAGCATTCGCTGATAGACAGACATTCGCTTTCTACAAAAGCTTTCGTTGGTAAAGGTGCAAGACTGTGTATTTCTCTCTCGCAGAGCCCGGTTGCCAAATTCGAAACGTCCAGCGATTGCGCCCACAGGAAAGCTGCCAGCACGGAAAGCTGTAGCTGGTTTTCACTGTCTCTTGGAACTACATTCGCTGATAGACAGACATTCGCTTTCTACAAAAGCTTTCGTTGGTACAGGGGCAACACTGTGTATTTCTCTCTCGCAGAGCCCGGTTGCCAAATTCGAAACGTCCAGCGATTGCGCCCACAGGAAAGCTGCCAGCAAGGAAAGCTGTAGCTGGTTTTCACTGTCTCTTGGAACTGCATTCGCTGATAGACAGACATTCGCTTTCTCCAAAAGCTTTCATTGGTACAGGGGCAACACTGTGTATTTCTCTCTCGCAGAGCCCGGTTGCCAAATTCGAAACGTCCAGCGATTGCGCCCACAGGAAAGCTGCCAGTACGGAAAGCTGTAGCTGGTTTTCACTGTCTCTTGGAACTGCATTCGCTGATAGACAGACATTCGCTTTCTACAAAAGGTGTCGTTATACAGGGGCAACACTGTGTATTTCTCTCTCGCAGAGCACGGCTGCCAAATTCGAAACGTCCAGCGATTGCGCCCACAGGAAAGCTGCCAGCACGGAAAGCTGTAGCTGGCTTTCACTGCCCCTTGGAACTGCATTCGCTGATAGACAGACATTCGCTTTCTACAAAAGCGTGCGTTGGTACAGGGGCAACACTGTGTATTTCTCTCTCGCAGAGCCCGGTTGCCAAATTCGAAACGTCCAGCGATTGCGCCCACAGGAAATCTGCCAGCACGGAAAGCAGTAGCTGGTTTTCACTGCCCCTTGGAACTGCATTCGCTTATAGACAGACATTCGCTTTCTACAAAAGTGTGCGTTGGTACAGGGGCAACACTGTGTATTTCTCTCTCGCAGAGCCCGGTTGCCAAATTCGAAACGTCCAGCGATTGCGCCCACAGGAAAGCTGCCAGCACGGAAAGCTGTAGCTGGTTTTCACTGCCCCTTGGAACTGCATTCGCTGATAGACAGACATTCGCTTTCTACAAAAGTGTGCGTTGGTACAGGGGCAACACTGTGTATTTCTCTCTCGCAGAGCCCGGTTGCCAAATTCGAAACGTCCAGCGATTGCGCCCACAGGAAAGCTGCCAGCACGGAAAGCTGTAGCTGGTTTTCACTGCCCCTTGGAACTGCATTCGCTGATAGACAGACATTCGCTTTCTACAAAAGCTTTCGTTGGTAAAGGTGCAAGACTGTGTATTTCTCTCTCGCAGAGCCCAGCTGCCAAATTCGAAACGTCCAGCGATTGCGCCCACAGGAAAGCTGCCAGCACGGAAAGCTGTAGCTGGTTTTCACTGCCCCTTGGAACTGCATTCGCTGATAGACAGACATTCGCTTTCTACAAAAGCTGTCGTTGGTACAGGGGCAACACTGTGTATTTCTCTCTCGCAGAGCACGGCTGCCAAATTCGAAACGTCCAGCGATTGCGCCCACAGGAAAGCTGCCAGCACGGAAAGCTGTAGCTGGTTTTCACTGCCCCTTGGAACTGCATTCGCTGATAGACAGACATTCGCTTTCTACAAAAGCGTGCGTTGGTACAGGGGCAACACTGTGTATTACTCTCTCGCAGAGCCCGGTTGCCAAATTCGAAACGTCCAGCGATTGCGCCCACAGGAAAGCTGCCAGCACGGAAGGCTGTAGCTGGTTTTCACTGCCCCTTGGAACTGCATTCGCTGATAGACAGACATTCGCTTTCTACAAAAGCTTTCATTGGTAAAGGTGCAAGACTGTGTATTTTTCTCTCGCAGAGCCCGGCTGCCAAATTCGAAACGTCCAGCGATTGCGCCCACAGGAAAGCTGCCAGCACGGAAAGCAGTAGCTGGTTTTCACTGCCCCTTGGAACTGCATTCGCTGATAGACAGACATTCGCTTTCTGCAAAACCTTGCCTTCGTAAAGGGGCAACACTGTGTATTTCTCTCTCGCAGAGCCCGGCTGCCAAATTCGAAACGGCCAGCGATTGCGCCCACAGGAAAGCTGCCAGCACGGAAAGCAGTAGCTGGTTTTCACTGCCCCTTGGATCTGCATTCGCTGATAGACAGACATTCGCTTTCTACAAAAGCTTTCGTTGGTAAAGGGTCAACAGTGTGTATTTCTCTCTCGCAGAGCCCGGTTGCCAAATTCGAAACGTCCAGCGATTGCGCCCACAGGAAAGCTGCCAGCACGGAAAGCTGTAGCTGGTTTTCACTGCCCCTTGGATCTGCATTCGCTGATAGACAGACATTCGCTTTCTACAAAAGCTTTCGTTGGTACAGGGGCAACACTGTGTATTTCTCTCTCGCAGAGCACGGCTGTCAAATTCGAAACGTCCAGCGATTGCGCCCACAGGAAAGCTGCCAGCACGGAAAGCTGTAGCTGGTTTTCACTGTCTCTTGGAACTACATTCGCTGATAGACAGACATTCGCTTTCTACAAAAGCTTTCGTTGGTACAGGGGCAACACTGTGTATTTCTCTCTCGCAGAGCCCGGTTGTCAAATTCGAAACGTCCAGCGATTGCGCCCATAGGAAAGCTGCCAGCAAGGAAAGCTGTAGCTAGTTTTCACTGCCCCTTGGAACAGCATTCGCTGATAGACAGACATTCGCTTTCTACAAAAGCTTTCGTTGGTAAAGGTGCAAGACTGTGTATTTCTCTCTCGCAGAGCCCGGTTGCCAAATTCGAAACGTCCAGCGATTGCGCCCACAGGAAAGCTGCCAGCACGGAAAGCAGTAGCTGGTTTTCACTGCCCCTTGGAACTGCATTCGCTGATAGACAGACATTCACTTTCTACAAAAGCTTTCGTTGGTACAGGGGCAACACTGTGTATTTCTCTCTCGCAGAGCCCGGTTGCCAAATTCGAAACGTCCAGCGATTGCGCCCACAGGAAAGCTGCCAGTAAGGAAAGCTGTAGCTGGTTTTCACTGCCCCTTGGAACTGCATTCGCTGATAGACAGACATTCGCTTTCTACAAAAGTGTGCGTTGGTACAGGGGCAACACTGTGTATTTCTCTCTCGCAGAGCCCGGTTGCCAAATTCGAAACGTCCAGCGATTGCGCCCACAGGAAAGCTGCCAGCAAGGAAAGCTGTAGCTGGTTTTCACTGCCCCTTGGAACTGCATTCGCTGATAGACAGACATTCGCTTTCTACAAAAGCGTGCGTTGGTACAGGGGCAACACTGTGTATTACTCTCTCGCAGAGCCCGGTTGCCAAATTCGAAACGTCCAGCGATTGCGCCCACAGGAAAGCTGCCAGCACGGAAGGCTGTAGCTGGTTTTCACTGTCTCTTGGAACTACATTCGCTGATAGACAGACATTCGCTTTCTACAAAAGCTTTCGTTGGTACAGGGGCAACACTGTGTATTTCTCTCTCGCAGAGCCCGGTTGTCAAATTCGAAACGTCCAGCGATTGCGCCCACAGGAAAGCTGCCAGCACGGAAGGCTGTAGCTGGTTTTCACTGCCCCTTGGAACTGCATTCGCTGATAGACAGACATTCGCTTTCTACAAAAGCTTTCATTGGTAAAGGTGCAAGACTGTGTATTTCTCTCTCGCAGAGCCCGGCTGCCAAATTCGAAACGTCCAGCGATTGCGCCCACAGGAAAGCTGCCAGCACGGAAAGCAGTAGCTGGTTTTCACTGCCCCTTGGAACTGCATTCGCTGATAGACAGACATTCGCTTTCTGCAAAACCTTGCCTTCGTAAAGGGGCAACACTGTGTATTTCTCTCTCGCAGAGCCCGGCTGCCAAATTCGAAACGTCCAGCGATTGCGCCCACAGGAAAGCTGCCAGCACGGAAAGCAGTAGCTGGTTTTCACTGCCCCTTGGAACTGCATTCGCTGATAGACAGACATTCGCTTTCTGCAAAACCTTGCCTTCGTAAAGGGGCAACACTGTGTATTTCGCTCTCGCAGAGCCCGGCTGCCAAATTCGAAACGTCCAGCGATTGCGCCCAGAGGAAAGCTGCCAGCACGGAAAGCTGTAGCTGGTTTTCACTGTCTCTTGGAACTACATTCGCTGATAGACAGACATTCGCTTTCTACAAAAGCTTTCGTTGGTACAGGGGCAACACTGTGTATTTCTCTCTCGCAGAGCCCGGTTGTCAAATTCGAAACGTCCAGCGATTGCACCCATAGGAAAGCTGCCAGCAAGGAAAGCTGTAGCTAGTTTTCCTGCCCCTTGGAACAGCATTCGCTGATAGACAGACATTCGCTTTCTACAAAAGCTTTCGTTGGTAAAGGTGCAAGACTGTGTATTTCTCTCTCGCAGAGCCCGGTTGCCAAATTCAAAACGTCCAGCGATTGCGCCCACAGGAAAGCTGCCAGCACGGAAAGCTGTAGCTGGTTTTCACTGTCTCTTGGAACTACATTCGCTGATAGACAGACATTCGCTTTCTACAAAAGCTTTCGTTGGTAAAGGGGCAAGTGTGTGTATTTCTCTCTCGCAGAGCCCGGTTGCCAAATTCGAAACGTCCAGCGATTGCGCCCACAGGAAAGCTGCCAGCAAGGAAAGCTGTAGCTGGTTTTCACTGTCTCTTGGACCTGCATTCGCTGATAGACAGACATTCGCTTTCTCCAAAAGCTTTCATTGGTACAGGGGCAACACTGTGTATTTCTCTCTCGCAGAGCCCGGTTGCCAAATTCGAAACGTCCAGCGATTGCGCCCACAGGAAAGCTGCCAGCACGGAAAGCTGTAGCTGGTTTTCACTGCCCCTTGGAACTGCATTCGCTGATAGACAGACATTCGCTTTCTACAAAAGTGTGCGTTGGTACAGGGGCAACACTGTGTATTTCTCTCTCGCAGAGCCCGGTTGCCAAATTCGAAACGTCCAGCGATTGCGCCCACAGGAAAGCTGCCAGCACGGAAAGCTGTAGCTGGTTTTCACTGCCCCTTGGAACTGCATTCGCTGATAGACAGACATTCGCTTTCTACAAAAGTGTGCGTTGGTACAGGGGCAACACTGTGTATTTCTCTCTCGCAGAGCCCGGTTGCCAAATTCGAAACGTCCAGCGATTGCGCCCACAGGAAAGCTGCCAGCACGGAAAGCTGTAGCTGGTTTTCACTGCCCCTTGGAACTGCATTCGCTGATAGACAGACATTCGCTTTCTACAAAATCTTTCGTTGGTAAAGGTGCAAGACTGTGTATTTCTCTCTCGCAGAGCCCAGCTGCCAAATTCGAAACGTCCAGCGATTGCGCCCACAGGAAAGCTGCCAGCACGGAAAGCTGTAGCTGGTTTTCACTGCCCCTTGGAACTGCATTCGCTGATAGACAGACATTCGCTTTCTACAAAAGCTGTCGTTGGTACAGGGGCAACACTGTGTATTTCTCTCTCGCAGAGCACGGCTGCCAAATTCGAAACGTCCAGCGATTGCGCCCACAGGAAAGCTGCCAGCACGGAAAGCTGTAGCTGGTTTTCACTGCCCATTGGAACTGCATTCGCTGATAGACAGACATTCGCTTTCTACAAAAGCGTGCGTTGGTACAGGGGCAACACTGTGTATTACTCTCTCGCAGAGCCCGGTTGCCAAATTCGAAACGTCCAGCGATTGCGCCCACAGGAAAGCTGCCAGCACGGAAGGCTGTAGCTGGTTTTCACTGCCCCTTGGAACTGCATTCGCTGATAGACAGACATTCGCTTTCTACAAAAGCTTTCATTGGTAAAGGTGCAAGACTGTGTATTTTTCTCTCGCAGAGCCCGGCTGCCAAATTCGAAACGTCCAGCGATTGCGCCCACAGGAAAGCTGCCAGCACGGAAAGCAGTAGCTGGTTTTCACTGCCCCTTGGAACTGCATTCGCTGATAGACAGACATTCGCTTTCTGCAAAACCTTGCCTTCGTAAAGGGGCAACACTGTGTATTTCTCTCTCGCAGAGCCCGGCTGCCAAATTCGAAACGTCCAGCGATTGCGCCCACAGGAAAGCTGCCAGCACGGAAAGCAGTAGCTGGTTTTCACTGCCCCTTGGATCTGCATTCGCTGATAGACAGACATTCGCTTTCTACAAAAGCTTTCGTTGGTAAAGGGTCAACAGTGTGTATTTCTCTCTCGCAGAGCCCGGTTGCCAAATTCGAAACGTCCAGCGATTGCGCCCACAGGAAAGCTGCCAGCACGGAAAGCTGTAGCTGGTTTTCACTGTCTCTTGGAACTACATTCGCTGATAGACAGACATTCGCTTTCTACAAAAGCTTTCGTTGGTACAGGGGCAACACTGTGTATTTCTCTCTCGCAGAGCCCGGTTGTCAAATTCGAAACGTCCAGCGATTGCGCCCATAGGAAAGCTGCCAGCAAGGAAAGCTGTAGCTAGTTTTCACTGCCCCTTGGAACAGCATTCGCTGATAGACAGACATTCGCTTTCTACAAAAGCTTTCGTTGGTAAAGGTGCAAGACTGTGTATTTCTCTCTCGCAGAGCCCGGTTGCCAAATTCGAAACGTCCAGCGATTGCGCCCACAGGAAAGCTGCCAGCACGGAAAGCTGTAGCTGGTTTTCACTGTCTCTTGGAACTACATTCGCTGATAGACAGACATTCGCTTTCTACAAAAGCTTTCGTTGGTAAAGGGCAAAACTGTGTATTTCTCTCTCGCAGAGCCCGGTTGCCAAATTCGAAACGTCCAGCGATTGCGCCCACAGGAAAGCTGCCAGCAAGGAAAGCTGTAGCTGGTTTTCACTGTCTCTTGGAACTGCATTCGCTGATAGACAGACATTCGCTTTCTACAAAAGCTTTCATTGGTACAGGGGCAACACTGTGTATTTCTCTCTCGCAGAGCCCGGTTGCCAAATTCGAAACGTCCAGCGATTGCGCCCACAGGAAATCTGCCAGCACGGAAAGCAGTAGCTGGTTTTCACTGCCCCTTGGAACTGCATTCGCTTATAGACAGACATTCGCTTTCTACAAAAGTGTGCGTTGGTACAGGGGCAACACTGTGTATTTCTCTCTCGCAGAGCCCGGTTGCCAAATTCGAAACGTCCAGCGATTGCGCCCACAGGAAAGCTGCCAGCACGGAAAGCTGTAGCTGGTTTTCACTGCCCCTTGGAACTGCATTCGCTGATAGACAGACATTCGCTTTCTACAAAAGTGTGCGTTGGTACAGGGGCAACACTGTGTATTTCTCTCTCGCAGAGCCCGGTTGCCAAATTCGAAACGTCCAGCGATTGCGCCCACAGGAAAGCTGCCAGCACGGAAAGCTGTAGCTGGTTTTCACTGCCCCTTGGAACTGCATTCGCTGATAGACAGACATTCGCTTTCTACAAAAGCTTTCGTTGGTAAAGGTGCAAGACTGTGTATTTCTCTCTCGCAGAGCCCAGCTGCCAAATTCGAAACGTCCAGCGATTGCGCCCACAGGAAAGCTGCCAGCACGGAAAGCTGTAGCTGGTTTTCACTGCCCCTTGGAACTGCATTCGCTGATAGACAGACATTCGCTTTCTACAAAAGCTGTCGTTGGTACAGGGGCAACACTGTGTATTTCTCTCTCGCAGAGCACGGCTGCCCAATTCGAAACGTCCAGCGATTGCGCCCACAGGAAAGCTGCCAGCACGGAAAGCTGTAGCTGGTTTTCACTGCCCATTGGAACTGCATTCGCTGATAGACAGACATTCGCTTTCTACAAAAGCGTGCGTTGGTACAGGGGCAACACTGTGTATTACTCTCTCGCAGAGCCCGGTTGCCAAATTCGAAACGTCCAGCGATTGCGCCCACAGGAAAGCTGCCAGCACGGAAGGCTGTAGCTGGTTTTCACTGCCCCTTGGAACTGCATTCGCTGATAGACAGACATTCGCTTTCTACAAAAGCTTTCATTGGTAAAGGTGCAAGACTGTGTATTTTTCTCTCGCAGAGCCCGGCTGCCAAATTCGAAACGTCCAGCGATTGCGCCCACAGGAAAGCTGCCAGCACGGAAAGCAGTAGCTGGTTTTCACTGCCCCTTGGAACTGCATTCGCTGATAGACAGACATTCGCTTTCTGCAAAACCTTGCCTTCGTAAAGGGGCAACACTGTGTATTTCTCTCTCGCAGAGCCCGGCTGCCAAATTCGAAACGTCCAGCGATTGCGCCCACAGGAAAGCTGCCAGCACGGAAAGCAGTAGCTGGTTTTCACTGCCCCTTGGATCTGCATTCGCTGATAGACAGACATTCGCTTTCTACAAAAGCTTTCGTTGGTAAAGGGTCAACAGTGTGTATTTCTCTCTCGCAGAGCCCGGTTGCCAAATTCGAAACGTCCAGCGATTGCGCCCACAGGAAAGCTGCCAGCACGGAAAGCTGTAGCTGGTTTTCACTGTCTCTTGGAACTACATTCGCTGATAGACAGACATTCGCTTTCTACAAAAGCTTTCGTTGGTACAGGGGCAACACTGTGTATTTCTCTCTCGCAGAGCCCGGTTGTCAAATTCGAAACGTCCAGCGATTGCGCCCATAGGAAAGCTGCCAGCAAGGAAAGCTGTAGCTAGTTTTCACTGCCCCTTGGAACAGCATTCGCTGATAGACAGACATTCGCTTTCTACAAAAGCTTTCGTTGGTAAAGGTGCAAGACTGTGTATTTCTCTCTCGCAGAGCCCGGTTGCCAAATTCGAAACGTCCAGCGATTGCGCCCACAGGAAAGCTGCCAGCACGGAAAGCTGTAGCTGGTTTTCACTGTCTCTTGGAACTACATTCGCTGATAGACAGACATTCGCTTTCTACAAAAGCTTTCGTTGGTAAAGGGCAAAACTGTGTATTTCTCTCTCGCAGAGCCCGGTTGCCAAATTCGAAACGTCCAGCGATTGCGCCCACAGGAAAGCTGCCAGCAAGGAAAGCTGTAGCTGGTTTTCACTGTCTCTTGGAACTGCATTCGCTGATAGACAGACATTCGCTTTCTCCAAAAGCTTTCATTGGTACAGGGGCAACACTGTGTATTTCTCTCTCGCAGAGCCCGGTTGCCAAATTCGAAACGTCCAGCGATTGCGCCCACAGGAAAGCTGCCAGTACGGAAAGCTGTAGCTGGTTTTCACTGTCTCTTGGAACTGCATTCGCTGATAGACAGACATTCGCTTTCTACAAAAGGTGTCGTTATACAGGGGCAACACTGTGTATTTCTCTCTCGCAGAGCACGGCTGCCAAATTCGAAACGTCCAGCGATTGCGCCCACAGGAAAGCTGCCAGCACGGAAAGCAGTAGCTGGTTTTCACTGCCCCTTGGATCTGCATTCACTGATAGACAGACATTCGCTTTCTACAAAAGCTTTCGTTGGTACAGGGGCAACACTGTGTATTTCTCTCTCGCAGAGCCCGGTTGCCAATTTCGAAACGTCCAGCGATTGCGCCCACAGGAAAGCTGCCAGCAAGGAAAGCTGTAGATGGTGTTCACTGCCCCTTGGATCTGCATTCGCTGATAGACAGACATTCGCTTTCTACAACATCTTTCATTGGTACAGGGGCAACACTGTGTATTTCTCTCTCGCAGAGCCCGGCTGCCAAATTCGAAACGTCCAGCGATTGCGCCCACAGGAAAGCTGCCAGCACGGAAAGCTGTAGCTGGTTTTCACTGCCCCTTGGAACTGCATTCGCTGATAGACAGACATTCGGTTTCTACAAAAGCTTTCGTTGGTAAAGGGGCAAGACTGTGTATTTCTCTCTCGCAGAGCCCGGTTTCCAATTTCGAAACGTCCAGCGATTGCGCCCACAGGAAAGCTGCCAGCAAGGAAAGCTGTAGCTGGTTTTCACTGCCCCTTGGAACTGCATTCGCTGATAGACAGACATTCGCTTTCTACAAAAGCTTTCGTTCGTAAAGGGGCAACACTGTGTATTTCTCTCTCGCAGAGCCCGGTTGCCAAATTCGAAACGTCCAGCGATTGCGCCCACAGGAAAGCTGCCAGCACGGAAAGCTGTAGCTGGTTTTCACTGCCCCTTGGAACTGCATTCGCTGATAGACAGACATTCGCTTTCTACAAAAGCTTTCGTTGGTAAAGGGGCAAGTCTGTGTATTTCTCTCTCGCAGAGCCCGGTTGCCAAATTCGAAACGTCCAGCGATTGCGCCCACAGGAAAGCTGCCAGCACGGAAAGCTGTAGCTGGTTTTCACTGCCCCTTGGAACTGCATTCGCTGATAGACAGACATTCGCTTTCTACAAAAGCTTTCGTTGGTAAAGGGGCAAGTCTGTGTATTTCTCTCTCGCAGAGCCCGGTTGCCAAATTCGAAACGTCCAGCGATTGCGCCCACAGGAAAGCTGCCAGCACGGAAAGCTGTAGCTGGTTTTCACTGCCCCTTGGAACTGCATTCGCTGATAGACAGACATTCGCTTTCTACAAACGCTTTCGTTGCTACAGGGGCAACACTGTGTATTTCTCTCTCGCAGAGCCCGGTTGCCAAATTCGAAACGTCCAGCGATTGCGCCCACAGGAAAGCTGCCAGCACGGAAAGCTGTAGCTGGTTTTCACTGCCCCTTGGAACTGCATTCGCTGATAGACAGACATTCGCTTTCTACAAAAGCTTTCATTGGTAAAGGGGCAACAATGTGTATTTCTCTCTCGCCGAGCCCGGTTGCCAAATTCGAAACGTCCAGCGATTGCGCCCACAGGAAAGCTGCCAGCACGGAAAGCTGTAGCTGGTTTTCACTGCCCCTTGGAACTGCACTCGCAGATAGACAGACATTCGCTTTCTGTAAAACCTTGCCTTCGTAAGGGGCAACAATGTGTATTTCTCTCTCGCAGAGCCCGGTTGCCAAATTCGAAACGTCCAGCGATTGCGCCCACAGGAAAGCTGCCAGCACGGAAAGCTGTAGCTGGTTTTCACTGCCCCTTGGAACTGCATTCGCTGATAGACAGACATTCGCTTTCTACAAACGCTTTCGTTGGTAAAGGGGCAACACTGTGTATTTCTCTCTCGCAGAGCCCGGTTGCCAAATTCGAAACGTCCAGCGATTGCGCCCACAGGAAAGCTGCCAGCACGGAAAGCTGTAGCTGGTTTTCACTGCCCCTTGGAACTGCATTCACTGATAGACAGACATTCGCTTTCTACAAAAGCTTTCGTTGGTAAAGGGGCAACACTGTGTATTTCTCTCTCGCAGAGCCCGGTTGCCAAATTCGAAACGTCCAGCGATTGCGCCCACAGGAAAGCTGCCAGCACGGAAAGCTGTAGCTGGTTTTCACTGCCCCTTGGAACTGCATTCGCTGATAGACAGACATTCGCTTTCTACAAAAGCTTTCGTTGGTAAAGGGGCAAGTCTGTGTATTTCTCTCTCGCAGAGCCCGGTTGCCAAATTCGAAACGTCCAGCGATTGCGCCCACAGGAAAGCTGCCAGCACGGAAAGCTGTAGCTGGTTTTCACTGCCCCTTGGAACTGCATTCGCTGATAGACAGACATTCGCTTTCTACAAAAGCTTTTGTTGGTAAAGGGGTAAGACTGTGTATTTCTCTCTCGCAGAGCCCGGTTGCCAAATTCGAAACGTCCAGCGATTGCGCCCACAGGAAAGCTGCCAGCACGGAAAGCTGTAGCTGGTTTTCACTGCCCCTTGGAACTGCATTCGCTGATAGACAGACATTCGCTTTCTACAAACGCTTTCGTTGCTACAGGGGCAACACTGTGTATTTCTCTCTCGCAGAGCCCGGTTGCCAAATTCGAAACGTCCAGCGATTGCGCCCACAGGAAAGCTGCCAGCACGGAAAGCTGTAGCTGGTTTTCACTGCGCCTTGGAACTGCATTCGCTGATAGACAGACATTCGCTTTCTACAAAAGCTTTTGTTGGTAAAGGGGCAAGACTGTGTATTTCTCTCTCGCAGAGCCCGGTTGCCAAATTCGAAACGTCCAGCGATTGCGCCCACAGGAAAGCTGCCAGCACGGAAAGCTGTAGCTGGTTTTCACTGCCCCTTGGAACTGCATTCGCTGATAGACAGACATTCGCTTTCTACAAAAGCTTTTGTTGGTAAAGGGGCAACACTGTGTATTTCTCTCTCGCAGAGCCCGGTTGCCAAATTCGAAACGTCCAGCGATTGCGCCCACAGGAAAGCTGCCAGCACGGAAAGCTGTAGCTGGTTTTCACTGCCCCTTGGAACTGCATTCGCTGATAGACAGACATTCGCTTTCTACAAAAGCTTTCGATGGTAAAGGGGCAACACTTTGTATTTCTCTCTCGCAGAGCCCGGTTGCCAAATTCGAAACGTCCAGCGATTGCGCCCACAGGAAAGCTGCCAGCACGGAAAGCTGTAGCTGGTTTTCACTGCCCCTTGGAACTGCATTCGCTGATAGACAGACATTCGCTTTCTACAAAAGCTTTCGTTCGTAAAGGGGCAAGACTGTGTATTTCTCTCTCGCAGAGCCCGGTTGCCAAATTCGAAACGTCCAGCGATTGCGCCCACAGGAAAGCTGCCAGCACGGAAAGCTGTAGCTGGTTTTCACTGCCCCTTGGAACTGCATTTGCTGATAGACAGACATTCGCTTTCTACAAACGCTTTCGTTGCTACAGGGGCAACACTGTGTATTTCTCTCTCGCAGAGCCCGGTTGCCAAATTCGAAACGTCCAGCGATTGCGCCCACAGGAAAGCTGCCAGCACGGAAAGCTGTAGCTGGTTTTCACTGCCCCTTGGAACTGCATTCGCTGATAGACAGACATTCGCTTTCTACAAAAGCTTTCGTTTGTAAGGGGCAACACTGTGTATTTCTCTCTCGCAGAGCCCGGTTGCCAAATTCGAAACGTCCAGCGATTGCGCCCACAGGAAAGCTGCCAGCACGGAAAGCTGTAGCTGGTTTTCACTGCCCCTTGGAACTGCATTCGCTGATAGACAGACATTCGCTTTCTACAAAAGCTTTCGTTGGTAAAGGGGCAAGTCTGTGTATTTCTCTCTCGCAGAGCCCGGTTGCCAAATTCGAAACGTCCAGCGATTGCGCCCACAGGAAAGCTGCCAGCACGGAAAGCTGTAGCTGGTTTTCACTGCCCCTTGGAACTGCATTCGCTGATAGACAGACATTCGCTTTCTACAAAAGCTTTTGTTGGTAAAGGGGTAAGACTGTGTATTTCTCTCTCGCAGAGCCCGGTTGCCAAATTCGAAACGTCCAGCGATTGCGCCCACAGGAAAGCTGCCAGCACGGAAAGCTGTAGCTGGTTTTCACTGCCCCTTGGAACTGCATTCGCTGATAGACAGACATTCGCTTTCTACAAACGCTTTCGTTGCTACAGGGGCAACACTGTGTATTTCTCTCTCGCAGAGCCCGGTTGCCAAATTCGAAACGTCCAGCGATTGCGCCCACAGGAAAGCTGCCAGCACGGAAAGCTGTAGCTGGTTTTCACTGCCCCTTGGAACTGCATTCGCTGATAGACAGACATTCGCTTTCTACAAAAGCTTTCGTTTGTAAAGGGGCAAGTCTGTGTATTTCTCTCTCGCAGAGCCCGGTTGCCAAATTCGAAACGTCCAGCGATTGCGCCCACAGGAAAGCTGCCAGCACGGAAAGCTGTAGCTGGTTTTCACTGCCCCTTGGAACTGCATTCGCTGATAGACAGACATTCGCTTTCTACAAAAGCTTTCGTTGGTAAAGGGGCAAGTCTGTGTATTTCTCTCTCGAAGAGCCCGGTTGCCAAATTCGAAACGTCCAGCGATTGCGCCCACAGGAAAGCTGCCAGCACGGAAAGCTGTAGCTGGTTTTCACTGCCCCTTGGAACTGCATTCGCTGATAGACAGACATTCGCTTTCTACAAAAGCTTTCGTTGGTAAAGGGGCAACACTGTGTATTTCTCTCTCGCAGAGCCCGGTTGCCAAATTCGAAACGTCCAGCGATTGCGCCCACAGGAAAGCTGCCAGCACGGAAAGCTGTAGCTGGTTTTCACTGCCCCTTGGAACTGCATTCGCTGATAGACAGACATTCGCTTTCTACAAAAGCTTTTGTTGGTAAAGGGGCAAGACTGTGTATTTTCTCTCGCAGAGCCCGGTTGCCAAATTCGAAACGTCCAGCGATTGCGCCCACAGGAAAACTGCCAGCACGGAAAGCTGTAGCTGGTTTTCACTGCCCCTTGGAACTGCATTCGCTGATAGACAGACATTCGCTTTCTACAAAAGCTTTTGTTGGTAAAGGGGCAACACTGTGTATTTCTCTCTCGCAGAGCCCGGTTGCCAAATTCGAAACGTCCAGCGATTGCGCCCACAGGAAAGCTGCCAGCACGGAAAGCTGTAGCTGGTTTTCACTGCGCCTTGGAACTGCATTCGCTGATAGACAGACATTCGCTTTCTACAAAAGCTTTTGTTGGTAAAGGGGCAACACTGTGTATTTCTCTCTCGCAGAGCCCGGTTGCCAAATTCGAAACGTCCAGCGATTGCGCCCACAGGAAAGCTGCCAGCACGGAAAGCTGTAGCTGGTTTTCACTGCCCCTTGGAACTGCATTCGCTGATAGACAGACATTCGCTTTCTACAAAAGCTTTTGTTGGTAAAGGGGCAAGACTGTGTATTTCTCTCTCGCAGAGCCCGGTTGCCAAATTCGAAACGTCCAGCGATTGCGCCCACAGGAATGCTGCCAGCACGGAAAGCTGTAGCTGGTTTTCACTGCCCCTTGGAACTGCATTCGCTGATAGACAGACATTCGCTTTCTACAAAAGCTTTCGTTGGTAAAGGGGCAAGACTATGTATTTCTCTCTCGCAGAGCCCGGTTGCCAAATTCGAAACGTCCAGCGATTGCGCCCACAGGAAAGCTGCCAGCACGGAAAGCTGTAGCTGGTTTTCACTGCCCCTTGGAACTGCATTCGCTGATAGACAGACATTCGCTTTCTACAAAAGCTTTCATTCGTAAAGGGGCAAGACTGTGTATTTCTCTCTCGCAGAGCCCGGTTGCCAAATTCGAAACGTCCAGCGATTGCGCCCACAGGAAAGCTGCCAGCACGGAAAGCTGTAGCTGGTTTTCACTGCCCCTTGGAACTGCATTCGCTGATAGACAGACATTCGCTTTCTACAAAAGCTTTTGTTGGTAAAGGGGCAACACTGTGTATTTCTCTCTCGCAGAGCCCGGTTGCCAAATTCGAAACGTCCAGCGATTGCGCCCACAGGAAAGCTGCCAGCACGGAAAGCTGTAGCTGGTTTTCACTGCCCCTTGGAACTGCATTCGCTGATAGACAGACATTCGCTTTCTACAAACGCTTTCGTTGCTACAGGGGCAACACTGTGTATTTCTCTCTCGCAGAGCCCGGTTGCCAAATTCGAAACGTCCAGCGATTGCGCCCACAGGAAAGCTGCCAGCACGGAAAGCTGTAGCTGGTTTTCACTGTCTCTTGGAACTGCATTCGCTGATAGACAGACATTCGTTTTCTACAAAAGCTTTCGTTCGTAAGGGGCAACACTGTGTATTTCTCTCTCGCAGAGCCCGGTTGCCAAATTCGAAACGTCCAGCGATTGCGCCCACAGGAAAGCTGCCAGCACGGAAAGCTGTAGCTGGTTTTCACTGCCCCTTGGAACTGCATTCGCTGATAGATAGACATTCGCTTTCTGTAAAACCTTGCCTTCGTAAGGGGCAACACTGTGTATTTCTCTCTCGCAGAGCCCGGTTGCCAAATCGAAACGTCCAGCGATTGCGCCCACAGGAAAGCTGCCAGCACGGAAAGCTGTAGCTGGTTTTCACTGCCCCTTGGAACTGCATTCGCTGATAGACAGACATTCGCTTTCTACAAAAGCTTTCGTTCGTAAAGGTGCAACACTGTGTATTTCTCTCTCGCAGAGCCCGGTTGCCAAATTCGAAACGTCCAGCGATTGCGCCCACAGGAAAGCTGCCAGCACGGAAAGCTGTAGCTGGTTTTCACTGCCCCTTGGAACTGCATTCGCTGATAGACAGACATTCGCTTTCTACAAAAGCTTTTGTTGGTAAAGGGGCAACACTGTGTATTTCTCTCTCGCAGAGCCCGGTTGCCAAATTCGAAACGTCCAGCGATTGCGCCCACAGGAAAGCTGCCAGCACGGAAAGCTGTAGCTGGTTTTCACTGCCCCTTGGAACTGCATTCGCTGATAGACAGACATTCGCTTTCTACAAAAGCTTTCGTTGGTAAAGGGGCAACACTTTGTATTTCTCTCTCGCAGAGCCCGGTTGCCAAATTCGAAACGTCCAGCGATTGCGCCCACAGGAAAGCTGCCAGCACGGAAAGCTGTAGCTGGTTTTCACTGCCCCTTGGAACTGCATTCGCTGATAGACAGACATTCGCTTTCTACAAAAGCTTTCGTTCGTAAAGGGGCAAGACTGTGTATTTCTCTCTCGCAGAGCCCGGTTGCCAAATTCGAAACGTCCAGCGATTGCGCCCACAGGAAAGCTGCCAGCACGGAAAGCTGTAGCTGGTTTTCACTGCCCCTTGGAACTGCATTCGCTGATAGACAGACATTCGCTTTCTACAAAAGCTTTCGTTGGTAAAGGGGCAACACTGTGTATTTCTCTCTCGCAGAGCCCGGTTGCCAAATTCGAAACGTCCAGCGATTGCGCCCACAGGAAAGCTGCCAGCATGGAAAGCTGTAGCTGGTTTTCACTGCCCCTTGGAACTGCATTCGCTGATAGACAGACATTCGCTTTCTACAAACGCTTTCGTTGCTACAGGGGCAACACTGTGTATTTCTCTCTCGCAGAGCCCGGTTGCCAAATTCGAAACGTCCAGCGATTGCGCCCACAGGAAAGCTGCCAGCACGGAAAGCTGTAGCTGGTTTTCACTGCCCCTTGGAACTGCATTCGCTGATAGACAGACATTCGCTTTCTACAAAAGCTTTCGTTGGTAAAGGGGCAAGTCTGTGTATTTCTCTCTCGCAGAGCCCGGTTGCCAAATTCGAAACGTCCAGCGATTGCGCCCACAGGAAAGCTGCCAGCACGGAAAGCTGTAGCTGGTTTTCACTGCCCCTTGGAACTGCATTCGCTGATAGACAGACATTCGCTTTCTACAAAAGCTTTTGTTGGTAAAGGGGTAAGACTGTGTATTTCTCTCTCGCAGAGCCCGGTTGCCAAATTCGAAACGTCCAGCGATTGCGCCCACAGGAAAGCTGCCAGCACGGAAAGCTGTAGCTGGTTTTCACTGCCCCTTGGAACTGCATTCGCTGATAGACAGACATTCGCTTTCTACAAACGCTTTCGTTGCTACAGGGGCAACACTGTGTATTTCTCTCTCGCAGAGCCCGGTTGCCAAATTCGAAACGTCCAGCGATTGCGCCCACAGGAAAGCTGCCAGCACGGAAAGCTGTAGCTGGTTTTCACTGCCCCTTGGAACTGCATTCGCTGATAGACAGACATTCGCTTTCTACAAAAGCTTTTGTTGGTAAAGGGGCAAGACTTTGTATTTTCTCTTGCAGAGCCCGGTTGCCAAATTCGAAACGTCCAGCGATTGCGCTCACAGGAAAGCTGCCAGCACGGAAAGCTGTAGCTGGTTTTCACTGCGCCTTGGAACTGCATTCGCTGATAGACAGACATTCGCTTTCTACAAAAGCTTTTGTTGGTAAAGGGGCAACACTGTGTATTTCTCTCTCGCAGAGCCCGGTTGCCAAATTCGAAACGTCCAGCGATTGCGCCCACAGGAAAGCTGCCAGCACGGAAAGCTGTAGCTGGTTTTCACTGCCCCTTGGAACTGCATTCGCTGATAGACAGACATTCGCTTTCTACAAAAGCTTTCGTTGGTAAAGGGGCAACACTGTGTATTTCTCTCTCGCAGAGCCCGGTTGCCAAATTCGAAACGTCCAGCGATTGCGCCCACAGGAAAGCTGCCAGCACGGAAAGCTGTAGCTGGTTTTCACTGCCCCTTGGAACTGCATTCGCTGATAGACAGACATTCGCTTTCTACAAAAGCTTTCGATGGTAAAGGGGCAACAGTGTGTATTTCTCTCTCGCAGAGCCCGGTTGCCAAATTCGAAACGTCCAGCGATTGCGCCCACAGGAAAGCTGCCAGCACGGAAAGCTGTAGCTGGTTTTCACTGTCTCTTGGAACTGCATTCGCTGATAGACAGACATTCGTTTTCTACAAAAGCTTTCGTTCGTAAGGGGCAACACTGTGTATTTCTCTCTCGCAGAGCCCGGTTGCCAAATTCGAAACGTCCAGCGATTGCGCCCACAGGAAAGCTGCCAGCACGGAAAGCTGTAGCTGGTTTTCACTGCCCCTTGGAACTGCATTCGCTGATAGATAGACATTCGCTTTCTGTAAAACCTTGCCTTCGTAAGGGGCAACACTGTGTATTTCTCTCTCGCAGAGCCCGGTTGCCAAATCGAAACGTCCAGCGATTGCGCCCACAGGAAAGCTGCCAGCACGGAAAGCTGTAGCTGGTTTTCACTGCCCCTTGGAACTGCATTCGCAGATAGACAGACATTCGCTTTCTGTAAAACCTTGCCTTCGTAAGGGGCAACACTGTGTATTTCTCTCTCGCAGAGCCCGGTTGCCAAATTCGAAACGTCCAGCGATTGCGCCCACAGGAAAGCTGCCAGCACGGAAAGCTGTAGCTGGTTTTCACTGCCCCTTGGAACTGCATTCACTGATAGACAGACATTCGCTTTCTACAAAAGCTTTCGTTGGTAAAGGGCAACACTGTGTATTTCTCTCTCGCAGAGCCCGGTTGCCAAATTCGAAACGTCCAGCGATTGCGGCCACAGGAAAGCTGCCAGCACGGAAAGCTGTAGCTGGTTTTCACTGCCCCTTGGAACTGCATTCGCTGATAGACAGACATTCGCTTTCTACAAACGCTTTCGTTGCTACAGGGGCAACACTGTGTATTTCTCTCTCGCAGAGCCCGGTTGCCAAATTCGAAACGTCCAGCGATTGCGCCCACAGGAAAGCTGCCAGCACGGAAAGCTGTAGCTGGTTTTCACTGCCCCTTGGAACTGCATTCGCTGATAGACAGACATTCGCTTTCTACAAAAGCTTTTGTTGGTATAGGTGCAACACTGTGTATTTCTCTCTCGCAGAGCCCGGTTGCCAAATTCGAAACGTCCAGCGATTGCGCCCACAGGAAAGCTGCCAGCACGGAAAGCTGTAGCTGGTTTTCACTGCCCCTTGGAACTGCATTCGCTGATAGACAGACATTCGCTTTCTACAAAAGCTTTTGTTGGTAAAGGGGCAACACTGTGTATTTCTCTCTCGCAGAGCCCGGTTGCCAAATTCGAAACGTCCAGCGATTGCGCCCACAGGAAAGCTGCCAGCACGGAAAGCTGTAGCTGGTTTTCACTGCCCCTTGGAACTGCATTCGCTGATAGACAGACATTCGCTTTCTACAAAAGCTTTCGTTGGTAAAGGGGCAACACTTTGTATTTCTCTCTCGCAGAGCCCGGTTGCCAAATTCGAAACGTCCAGCGATTGCGCCCACAGGAAAGCTGCCAGCACGGAAAGCTGTAGCTGGTTTTCACTGCCCCTTGGAACTGCATTCGCTGATAGACAGACATTCGCTTTCTACAAAAGCTTTCGTTCGTAAAGGGGCAAGACTGTGTATTTCTCTCTCGCAGAGCCCGGTTGCCAAATTCGAAACGTCCAGCGATTGCGCCCACAGGAAAGCTGCCAGCACGGAAAGCTGTAGCTGGTTTTCACTGCCCCTTGGAACTGCATTCGCTGATAGACAGACATTCGCTTTCTACAAAAGCTTTTGTTGGTAAAGGGGCAAGACTGTGTATTTCTCTCTCGCAGAGCCCGGTTGCCAAATTCGAAACGTCCAGCGATTGCGCCCACAGGAAAGCTGCCAGCACGGAAAGCTGTAGCTGGTTTTCACTGCCCCTTGGAACTG
The DNA here is from genome assembly GCF_035582795.1 of Mycteria americana. Taxonomy (NCBI): domain Eukaryota; kingdom Metazoa; phylum Chordata; class Aves; order Ciconiiformes; family Ciconiidae; genus Mycteria; species Mycteria americana. Next base: position 25,479,859 of record NC_134372.1, read on the forward strand.
CATTCGCTGATAGACAGACATTCGCTTTCTACAAACGCTTTCGTTGCTACAGGGGCAACACTGTGTATTTCTCTCTCGCAGAGCCCGGTTGCCAAATTCGAAACGTCCAGCGATTGCGCCCACAGGAAAGCTGCCAGCACGGAAAGCTGTAGCTGGTTTTCACTGCCCCTTGGAATTGCATTCGCTGATAGACAGACATTCGCTTTCTACAAAAGCTTTCGTTGGTAAAGGGGCAAGTCTGTGTATTTCTCTCTCGCAGAGCCCGGTTGCCAAATTCGAAACGTCCAGCGATTGCGCCCACAGGAAAGCTGCCAGCACGGAAAGCTGTAGCTGGTTTTCACTGCCCCTTGGAACTGCATTCGCTGATAGACAGACATTCGCTTTCTACAAAAGCTTTTGTTGGTAAAGGGGTAAGACTGTGTATTTCTCTCTCGCAGAGCCCGGTTGCCAAATTCGAAACGTCCAGCGATTGCGCCCACAGGAAAGCTGCCAGCACGGAAAGCTGTAGCTGGTTTTCACTGCGCCTTGGAACTGCATTCGCTGATAGACAGACATTCGCTTTCTACAAAAGCTTTTGTTGGTAAAGGGGCAACACTGTGTATTTCTCTCTCGCAGAGCCCGGTTGCCAAATTCGAAACGTCCAGCGATTGCGCCCACAGGAAAGCTGCCAGCACGGAAAGCTGTAGCTGGTTTTCACTGCCCCTTGGAACTGCATTCGCTGATAGACAGACATTCGCTTTCTACAAAAGCTTTCGTTGGTAAAGGGGCAACACTGTGTATTTCTCTCTCGCAGAGCCCGGTTGCCAAATTCGAAACGTCCAGCGATTGCGCCCACAGGAAAGCTGCCAGCACGGAAAGCTGTAGCTGGTTTTCACTGCCCCTTGGAACTGCATTCGCTGATAGACAGACATTAGCTTTCTACAAAAGCTTTCGTTCGTAAAGGGGCAACACTGTGTATTTCTCTCTCGCAGAGCCCGGTTGCCAAATTCGAAACGTCCAGCGATTGCGCCCACAGGAAAGCTGCCAGCACGGAAAGCTGTAGCTGGTTTTCACTGCCCCTTGGAACTGCATTCGCTGATAGACAGACATTCGCTTTCTACAAAAGCTTTCGATGGTAAAGGGGCAACAGTGTGTATTTCTCTCTCGCAGAGCCCGGTTGCCAAATTCGAAACGTCCAGCGATTGCGCCCACAGGAAAGCTGCCAGCACGGAAAGCTGTAGCTGGTTTTCACTGTCTCTTGGAACTGCATTCGCTGATAGACAGACATTCGTTTTCTACAAAAGCTTTCGTTCGTAAGGGGCAACACTGTGTATTTCTCTCTCGCAGAGCCCGGTTGCCAAATTCGAAACGTCCAGCGATTGCGCCCACAGGAAAGCTGCCAGCACGGAAAGCTGTAGCTGGTTTTCACTGCCCCTTGGAACTGCATTCGCTGATAGATAGACATTCGCTTTCTGTAAAACCTTGCCTTCGTAAGGGGCAACACTGTGTATTTCTCTCTCGCAGAGCCCGGTTGCCAAATCGAAACGTCCAGCGATTGCGCCCACAGGAAAGCTGCCAGCATGGAAAGCTGTAGCTGGTTTTCACTGCCCCTTGGAACTGCATTCGCAGATAGACAGACATTCGCTTTCTGTAAAACCTTGCCTTCGTAAGGGGCAACACTGTGTATTTCTCTCTCGCAGAGCCCGGTTGCCAAATTCGAAACGTCCAGCGATTGCGCCCACAGGAAAGCTGCCAGCACGGAAAGCTGTAGCTGGTTTTCACTGCCCCTTGGAACTGCATTCACTGATAGACAGACATTCGCTTTCTACAAAAGCTTTCGTTGGTAAAGGGCAACACTGTGTATTTCTCTCTCGCAGAGCCCGGTTGCCAAATTCGAAACGTCCAGCGATTGCGCCCACAGGAAAGCTGCCAGCACGGAAAGCTGTAGCTGGTTTTCACTGCCCCTTGGAACTGCATTCGCTGATAGACAGACATTCGCTTTCTACAAACGCTTTCGTTGCTACAGGGGCAACACTGTGTATTTCTCTCTCGCAGAGCCCGGTTGCCAAATTCGAAACGTCCAGCGATTGCGCCCACAGGAAAGCTGCCAGCACGGAAAGCTGTAGCTGGTTTTCACTGCCCCTTGGAACTGCATTCGCTGATAGACAGACATTCGCTTTCTACAAAAGCTTTCGTTGGTAAAGGGGCAACAGTGTGTATTTCTCTCTCGCAGAGCCCGGTTGCCAAATTCGAAACGTCCAGCGATTGCGCCCACAGGAAAGCTGCCAGCACGGAAAGCTGTAGCTGGTTTTCACTGCCCCTTGGAACTGCATTCGCTGATAGACAGACATTCGCTTTCTACAAACGCTTTCGTTGCTACAGGGGCAACACTGTGTATTTCTCTCTCGCAGAGCCCGGTTGCCAAATTCGAAACGTCCAGCGATTGCGCCCACAGGAAAGCTGCCAGCACGGAAAGCTGTAGCTGGTTTTCACTGCCCATTGGAACTGCATTCGCTGCTAGACAGACATTCGCTTTCTGCAAAACCTTGCCTTCGTAAAGGGGCAACACTGTGTATTTCTCTCTCGCAGAGCCCAGTTGCCAAATTCGAAACGTCCAGCGATTGCGCCCACAGGAAAGCTGCCAGCACGGAAAGCTGTAGCTGGTTTTCACTGCCCCTTGGAACTGCATTCACTGATAGACAGACATTCGCTTTCTACAAAAGCTTTTGTTGGTAAAGGGGCAAGACTGTGTATTTCTCTCTCGCAGAGCCCGGTTGCCAAATTCGAAACGTCCAGCGATTGCGCCCACAGGAAAGCTGCCAGCACGGAAAGCTGTAGCTGGTTTTCACTGCCCCTTGGAACTGCATTCGCTGATAGACAGACATTCGCTTTCTACAAAAGCTTTTGTTGGTAAAGGGGTAAGACTGTGTATTTCTCTCTCGCAGAGCCCGGTTGCCAAATTCGAAACGTCCAGCGATTGTGCCCACAGGAAAGCTGCCAGCACGGAAAGCTGTAGCTGGTTTTCACTGCCCCTTGGAACTGCATTCGCTGATAGACAGATATTCGCTTTCTACAAAAGCTTTTGTTGGTAAAGGGGCAACACTGTGTATTTCTCTCTCGCAGAGCCCGGTTGCCAAATTCGAAACGTCCAGCGATTGCGCCCACAGGAAAGCTGCCAGCACGGAAAGCTGTAGCTGGTTTTCACTGCCCCTTGGAACTGCACTCGCAGATAGACAGACATTCGCTTTCTGTAAAACCTTGCCTTCGTAAGGGGCAACACTGTGTATTTCTCTCTCGCAGAGCCCGGTTGCCAAATTCGAAACGTCCAGCGATTGCGCCCACAGGAAAGCTGCCAGCACGGAAAGCTGTAGCTGGTTTTCACTGCCCCTTGGAACTGCATTCGCTGATAGACAGACATTCGCTTTCTACAAAAGCTTTCGTTGGTAAAGGGGCAAGTCTGTGTATTTCTCTCTCGCAGAGCCCGGTTGCCAAATTCGAAACGTCCAGCGATTGCGCCCACAGGAAAGCTGCCAGCACGGAAAGCTGTAGCTGGTTTTCACTGCCCCTTGGAACTGCATTCACTGATAGACAGACATTCGCTTTCTACAAAAGCTTTCGTTGGTAAAGGGGCAACACTGTGTATTTCTCTCTCGCAGAGCCCGGTTGCCAAATTCGAAACGTCCAGCGATTGCGCCCACAGGAAAGCTGCCAGCACGGAAAGCTGTAGCTGGTTTTCACTGCCCCTTGGAACTGCATTTGCTGATAGACAGACATTCGCTTTCTACAAACGCTTTCGTTGCTACAGGGGCAACACTGTGTATTTCTCTCTCGCAGAGCCCGGTTGCCAAATTCGAAACGTCCAGCGATTGCGCCCACAGGAAAGCTGCCAGCACGGAAAGCTGTAGCTGGTTTTCACTGCCCCTTGGAACTGCATTCGCTGATAGACAGACATTCGCTTTCTACAAAAGCTTTCGTTGGTAAAGGGGTAAGACTGTGTATTTCTCTCTCGCAGAGCCCGGTTGCCAAATTCGAAACGTCCAGCGATTGTGCCCACAGGAAAGCTGCCAGCACGGAAAGCTGTAGCTGGTTTTCACTGCCCCTTGGAACTGCATTCGCTGATAGACAGACATTCGCTTTCTACAAACGCTTTCGTTGCTACAGGGGCAACACTGTGTATTTCTCTCTCGCAGAGCCCGGTTGCCAAATTCGAAACGTCCAGCGATTGCGCCCACAGGAAAGCTGCCAGCACGGAAAGCTGTAGCTGGTTTTCACTGCCCCTTGGAACTGCATTCGCTGATAGACAGACATTCGCTTTCTACAAAAGCTTTTGTTGGTAAAGGGGCAAGACTGTGTATTTTCTCTCGCAGAGCCCGGTTGCCAAATTCGAAACGTCCAGCGATTGCGCCCACAGGAAAGCTGCCAGCACGGAAAGCTGTAGCTGGTTTTCACTGCCCCTTGGAACTGCATTCGCTGATAGACAGACATTCGCTTTCTACAAAAGCTTTTGTTGGTAAAGGTGCAACACTGTGTATTTCTCTCTCGCAGAGCCCGGTTGCCAAATTCGAAACGTCCAGCGATTGCGCCCACAGGAAAGCTGCCAGCACGGAAAGCTGTAGCTGGTTTTCACTGCGCCTTGGAACTGCATTCGCTGATAGACAGACATTCGCTTTCTACAAAAGCTTTTGTTGGTAAAGGGGCAACAGTGTGTATTTCTCTCTCGCAGAGCCCGGTTGCCAAATTCGAAACGTCCAGCGATTGCGCCCACAGGAAAGCTGCCAGCACGGAAAGCTGTAGCTGGTTTTCACTGCCCCTTGGAACTGCATTCGCTGATAGACAGACATTCGCTTTCTACAAAAGCTTTTGTTGGTAAAGGTGCAACACTGTGTATTTCTCTCTCGCAGAGCCCGGTTGCCAAATTCGAAACGTCCAGCGATTGCGCCCACAGGAAAGCTGCGAGCACGGAAAGCTGTAGCTGGTTTTCACTGCGCCTTGGAACTGCATTCGCTGATAGACAGACATTCGCTTTCTACAAAAGCTTTTGTTGGTAAAGGGGCAACAGTGTGTATTTCTCTCTCGCAGAGCCCTGTTGCCAAATTCGAAACGTCCAGCGATTGCGCCCACAGGAAAGCTGCCAGCACGGAAAGCTGTAGCTGGTTTTCACTGCCCCTTGGAACTGCATTCGCTGATAGACAGACATTCGCTTTCTACAAACGCTTTCGTTGCTACAGGGGCAACACTGTGTATTTCTCTCTCGCAGAGCCCGGTTGCCAAATTCGAAACGTCCAGCGATTGCGCCCACAGGAAAGCTGCCAGCACGGAAAGCTGTAGCTGGTTTTCACTGCCCCTTGGAACTGCATTCGCTGATAGACAGACATTCGCTTTCTACAAAAGCTTTTGTTGGTAAAGGGGCAAGACTGTGTATTTTCTCTCGCAGAGCCCGGTTGCCAAATTCGAAACGTCCAGCGATTGCGCCCACAGGAAAACTGCCAGCACGGAAAGCTGTAGCTGGTTTTCACTGCCCCTTGGAACTGCATTCGCTGATAGACAGTCATTCGCTTTCTACAAAAGCTTTTGTTGGTAAAGGGGCAACAGTGTGTATTTCTCTCTCGCAGAGCCCGGTTGCCAAATTCGAAACGTCCAGCGATTGCGCCCACAGGAAAGCTGCCAGCACGGAAAGCTGTAGCTGGTTTTCACTGTCTCTTGGAACTGCATTCGCTGATAGAGAGACATTCGCTTTCTACAAAAGCTTTTGTTGGTAAAGGGGCAACACTGTGTATTTCTCTCTCGCAGAGCCCGGTTGCCAAATTCGAAACGTCCAGCGATTGCGCCCACAGGAAAGCTGCCAGCACGGAAAGCTGTAGCTGGTTTTCACTGCCCCTTGGAACTGCATTCGCTGATAGACAGACATTCGCTTTCTACAAAAGCTTTCGTTGGTAAAGGGGCAACACTGTGTATTTCTCTCTCGCAGAGCCCGGTTGCCAAATTCGAAACGTCCAGCGATTGCGCCCACAGGAAAGCTGCCAGCACGGAAAGCTGTAGCTGGTTTTCACTGCCCCTTGGAACTGCATTCGCTGATAGACAGACATTCGCTTTCTACAAAAGCTTTCGTTCGTAAAGGGGCAAGACTGTGTATTTCTCTCTCGCAGAGCCCGGTTGCCAAATTCGAAACGTCCAGCGATTGCGCCCACAGGAAAGCTGCCAGCACGGAAAGCTGTAGCTGGTTTTCACTGCCCCTTGGAACTGCATTCGCTGATAGACAGACATTCGCTTTCTACAAAAGCTTTTGTTGGTAAAGGGGCAACACTGTGTATTTCTCTCTCGCAGAGCCCGGTTGCCAATTTCGAAACGTCCAGCGATTGCGCCCACAGGAAAACTGCCAGCACGGAAAGCTGTAGCTGGTTTTCACTGCCCCTTGGAACTGCATTCGCTGATAGACAGACATTCGCTTTCTACAAAAGCTTTCGATGGTAAAGGGGCAACAGTGTGTATTTCTCTCTCGCAGAGCCCGGTTGCCAAATTCGAAACGTCCAGCGATTGCGCCCACAGGAAAGCTGCCAGCACGGAAAGCTGTAGCTGGTTTTCACTGTCTCTTGGAACTGCATTCGCTGATAGACAGACATTCGTTTTCTACAAAAGCTTTCGTTCGTAAGGGGCAAGACTGTGTATTTCTCTCTCGCAGAGCCCGGTTGCCAAATTCGAAACGTCCAGCGATTGCGCCCACAGGAAAGCTGCCAGCACGGAAAGCTGTAGCTGGTTTTCACTGCCCCTTGGAACTGCATTCGCTGATAGACAGACATTCGCTTTCTGTAAAACCTTGCCTTCGTAAGGGGCAACACTGTGTATTTCTCTCTCGCAGAGCCCGGTTGCCAAATCGAAACGTCCAGCGATTGCGCCCACAGGAAAGCTGCCAGCACGGAAAGCTGTAGCTGGTTTTCACTGCCCCTTGGAACTGCATTCGCTGATAGATAGACATTCGCTTTCTGTAAAACCTTGCCTTCGTAAGGGGCAACACTGTGTATTTCTCTCTCCAAGAGCCCGGTTGCCAAATCGAAACGTCCAGCGATTGCGCCCACAGGAAAGCTGCCAGCACGGAAAGCTGTAGCTGGTTTTCACTGCCCCTTGGAACTGCATTCGCTGATAGACAGACATTCGCTTTCTACAAACGCTTTCGTTGGTAAAGGGGCAACAGTGTGTATTTCTCTCTCGCAGAGCCCGGTTGCCAAATTCGAAACGTCCAGCGATTGCGCCCACAGGAAAGCTGCCAGCACGGAAAGCTGTAGCTGGTTTTCACTGCCCCTTGGAACTGCATTCGCTGATAGACAGACATTCGCTTTCTACAAAAGCTTTCGTTGGTAAAGGGGCAAGTCTGTGTATTTCTCTCTCGCAGAGCCCGGTTGCCAAATTCGAAACGTCCAGCGATTGCGCCCACAGGAAAGCTGCCAGCACGGAAAGCTGTAGCTGGTTTTCACTGCCCCTTGGAACTGCATTCACTGATAGACAGACATTCGCTTTCTACAAAAGCTTTCGTTGGTAAAGGGGCAACACTGTGTATTTCTCTCTCGCAGAGCCCGGTTGCCAAATTCGAAACGTCCAGCGATTGCGCCCACAGGAAAGCTGCCAGCACGGAAAGCTGTAGCTGGTTTTCACTGCCCCTTGGAACTGCATTTGCTGATAGACAGACATTCGCTTTCTACAAACGCTTTAGTTGCTACAGGGGCAACACTGTGTATTTCTCTCTCGCAGAGCCCGGTTGCCAAATTCGAAACGTCCAGCGATTGCGCCCACAGGAAAGCTGCCAGCACGGAAAGCTGTAGCTGGTTTTCACTGCCCCTTGGAACTGCATTCGCTGATAGACAGACATTCGCTTTCTACAAAAGCTTTCGTTGGTAAAGGGGCAAGTCTGTGTATTTCTGTCTCGCAGAGCCCGGTTGCCAAATTCGAAACGTCCAGCGATTGCGCCCACAGGAAAGCTGCCAGCACGGAAAGCTGTAGCTGGTTTTCACTGCCCCTTGGAACTGCATTCGCTGATAGACAGACATTCGCTTTCTACAAAAGCTTTTGTTGGTAAAGGGGTAAGACTGTGTATTTCTCTCTCGCAGAGCCCGGTTGCCAAATTCGAAACGTCCAGCGATTGCGCCCACAGGAAAGCTGCCAGCACGGAAAGCTGTAGCTGGTTTTCACTGCCCCTTGGAACTGCATTCACTGATAGACAGACATTCGCTTTCTACAAAAGCTTTCGTTGGTAAAGGGCAACACTGTGTATTTCTCTCTCGCAGAGCCCGGTTGCCAAATTCGAAACGTCCAGCGATTGCGCCCACAGGAAAGCTGCCAGCACGGAAAGCTGTAGCTGGTTTTCACTGCCCCTTGGAACTGCATTCGCTGATAGACAGACATTCGCTTTCTACAAACGCTTTCGTTGCTACAGGGGCAACACTGTGTATTTCTCTCTCGCAGAGCCCGGTTGCCAAATTCGAAACGTCCAGCGATTGCGCCCACAGGAAAGCTGCCAGCACGGAAAGCTGTAGCTGGTTTTCACTGCCCCTTGGAACTGCATTCGCTGATAGACAGACATTCGCTTTCTACAAAAGCTTTCGTTGGTAAAGGGGCAACAGTGTGTATTTCTCTCTCGCAGAGCCCGGTTGCCAAATTCGAAACGTCCAGCGATTGCGCCCACAGGAAAGCTGCCAGCACGGAAAGCTGTAGCTGGTTTTCACTGCCCCTTGGAACTGCATTCGCTGATAGACAGACATTCGCTTTCTACAAACGCTTTCGTTGCTACAGGGGCAACACTGTGTATTTCTCTCTCGCAGAGCCCGGTTGCCAAATTCGAAACGTCCAGCGATTGCGCCCACAGGAAAGCTGCCAGCACGGAAAGCTGTAGCTGGTTTTCACTGCCCATTGGAACTGCATTCGCTGCTAGACAGACATTCGCTTTCTGCAAAACCTTGCCTTCGTAAAGGGGCAACACTGTGTATTTCTCTCTCGCAGAGCCCAGTTGCCAAATTCGAAACGTCCAGCGATTGCGCCCACAGGAAAGCTGCCAGCACGGAAAGCTGTAGCTGGTTTTCACTGCCCCTTGGAACTGCATTCACTGATAGACAGACATTCGCTTTCTACAAAAGCTTTTGTTGGTAAAGGGGCAAGACTGTGTATTTCTCTCTCGCAGAGCCCGGTTGCCAAATTCGAAACGTCCAGCGATTGCGCCCACAGGAAAGCTGCCAGCACGGAAAGCTGTAGCTGGTTTTCACTGCCCCTTGGAACTGCATTCGCTGATAGACAGACATTCGCTTTCTACAAAAGCTTTTGTTGGTAAAGGGGCAACACTGTGTATTTCTCTCTCGCAGAGCCCGGTTGCCAAATTCGAAACGTCCAGCGATTGCGCCCACAGGAAAGCTGCCAGCACGGAAAGCTGTAGCTGGTTTTCACTGCCCCTTGGAACTGCATTCGCTGATAGACAGACATTCGCTTTCTACAAAAGCTTTTGATGGTAAAGGGGCAACACTTTGTATTTCTCTCTCGCAGAGCCCGGTTGCCAAATTCGAAACGTCCAGCGATTGCGCCCACAGGAAAGCTGCCAGCACGGAAAGCTGTAGCTGGTTTTCACTGCCCCTTGGAACTGCATTCGCTGATAGACAGACATTCGCTTTCTACAAAAGCTTTCGTTCGTAAAGGGGCAAGACTGTGTATTTCTCTCTCGCAGAGCCCGGTTGCCAAATTCGAAACGTCCAGCGATTGCGCCCACAGGAAAGCTGCCAGCACGGAAAGCTGTAGCTGGTTTTCACTGCCCCTTGGAACTGCATTTGCTGATAGACAGACATTCGCTTTCTACAAACGCTTTCGTTGCTACAGGGGCAACACTGTGTATTTCTCTCTCGCAGAGCCCGGTTGCCAAATTCGAAACGTCCAGCGATTGCGCCCACAGGAAAGCTGCGAGCACGGAAAGCTGTAGCTGGTTTTCACTGCCCCTTGGAACTGCATTCGCTGATAGACAGACATTCGCTTTCTACAAAAGCTTTCGTTGGTAAAGGGGCAAGTCTGTGTATTTCTCTCTCGCAGAGCCCGGTTGCCAAATTCGAAACGTCAAGCGATTGCGCCCACAGGAAAGCTGCCAGCACAGAAAGCTGTAGCTGGTTTTCACTGTCTCTTGGAACTGCATTCGCTGATAGACAGACATTCGCTTTCTACAAAAGCTTTCGTTGGTAAAGGGGCAACACTGTGTATTTCTCTCTCGCAGAGCCCGGTTGCCAAATTCGAAACGTCCAGCGATTGTGCCCACAGGAAAGCTGCCAGCACGGAAAGCTGTAGCTGGTTTTCACTGCCCCTTGGAACTGCATTCGCTGATAGACAGACATTCGCTTTCTACAAAAGCTTTTGTTGGTAAAGGGGCAAGACTGTGTATTTTCTCTCGCAGAGCCCGGTTGCCAAATTCGAAACGTCCAGCGATTGCGCCCACAGGAAAGCTGCCAGCACGGAAAGCTGTAGCTGGTTTTCACTGCCCCTTGGAACTGCATTCGCTGATAGACAGACATTCGCTTTCTACAAAAGCTTTTGTTGATAAAGGGGCAAGACTGTGTATTTCTCTCTCGCAGAGCCCGGTTGCCAAATTCGAAACGTCCAGCGATTGCGCCCACAGGAAAGCTGCCAGCACGGAAAGCTGTAGCTGGTTTTCACTGCCCCTTGGAACTGCATTCGCTGATAGACAGACATTCGCTTTCTACAAAAGCTTTTGTTCGTAAAGGGGCAAGACTGTGTATTTTCTCTTGCAGAGCCCGGTTGCCAAATTCGAAACGTCCAGCGATTGCGCTCACAGGAAAGCTGCCAGCACGGAAAGCTGTAGCTGGTTTTCACTGCGCCTTGGAACTGCATTCGCTGATAGACAGACATTCGCTTTCTACAAAAGCTTTTGTTGGTAAAGGGGCAACACTGTGTATTTCTCTCTCGCAGAGCCCGGTTGCCAAATTCGAAACGTCCAGCGATTGCGCCCACAGGAAAGCTGCCAGCACGGAAAGCTGTAGCTGGTTTTCACTGCCCCTTGGAACTGCATTCGCTGATAGACAGACATTCGCTTTCTACAAAAGCTTTCGTTGGTAAAGGGGCAACACTGTGTATTTCTCTCTCGCAGAGCCCGGTTGCCAAATTCGAAACGTCCAGCGATTGCGCCCACAGGAAAGCTGCCAGCACGGAAAGCTGTAGCTGGTTTTCACTGCCCCTTGGAACTGCATTCGCTGATAGACAGACATTCGCTTTCTACAAAAGCTTTCGATGGTAAAGGGGCAACAGTGTGTATTTCTCTCTCGCAGAGCCCGGTTGCCAAATTCGAAACGTCCAGCGATTGCGCCCACAGGAAAGCTGCCAGCACGGAAAGCTGTAGCTGGTTTTCACTGTCTCTTGGAACTGCATTCGCTGATAGACAGACATTCGTTTTCTACAAAAGCTTTCGTTCGTAAGGGGCAACACTGTGTATTTCTCTCTCGCAGAGCCCGGTTGCCAAATTCGAAACGTCCAGCGATTGCGCCCACAGGAAAGCTGCCAGCACGGAAAGCTGTAGCTGGTTTTCACTGCCCCTTGGAACTGCATTCGCTGATAGATAGACATTCGCTTTCTGTAAAACCTTGCCTTCGTAAGGGGCAACACTGTGTATTTCTCTCTCGCAGAGCCCGGTTGCCAAATCGAAACGTCCAGCGATTGCGCCCACAGGAAAGCTGCCAGCACGGAAAGCTGTAGCTGGTTTTCACTGCCCCTTGGAACTGCATTCGCAGATAGACAGACATTCGCTTTCTGTAAAACCTTGCCTTCGTAAGGGGCAACACTGTGTATTTCTCTCTCGCAGAGCCCGGTTGCCAAATTCGAAACGTCCAGCGATTGCGCCCACAGGAAAGCTGCCAGCACGGAAAGCTGTAGCTGGTTTTCACTGCCCCTTGGAACTGCATTCACTGATAGACAGACATTCGCTTTCTACAAAAGCTTTCGTTGGTAAAGGGCAACACTGTGTATTTCTCTCTCGCAGAGCCCGGTTGCCAAATTCGAAACGTCCAGCGATTGCGCCCACAGGAAAGCTGCCAGCACGGAAAGCTGTAGCTGGTTTTCACTGCCCCTTGGAACTGCATTCGCTGATAGACAGACATTCGCTTTCTACAAACGCTTTCGTTGCTACAGGGGCAACACTGTGTATTTCTCTCTCGCAGAGCCCGGTTGCCAAATTCGAAACGTCCAGCGATTGCGCCCACAGGAAAGCTGCCAGCACGGAAAGCTGTAGCTGGTTTTCACTGCCCCTTGGAACTGCATTCGCTGATAGACAGACATTCGCTTTCTACAAAAGCTTTCGTTGGTAAAGGGGCAACAGTGTGTATTTCTCTCTCGCAGAGCCCGGTTGCCAAATTCGAAACGTCCAGCGATTGCGCCCACAGGAAAGCTGCCAGCACGGAAAGCTGTAGCTGGTTTTCACTGCCCCTTGGAACTGCATTCGCTGATAGACAGACATTCGCTTTCTACAAACGCTTTCGTTGCTACAGGGGCAACACTGTGTATTTCTCTCTCGCAGAGCCCGGTTGCCAAATTCGAAACGTCCAGCGATTGCGCCCACAGGAAAGCTGCCAGCACGGAAAGCTGTAGCTGGTTTTCACTGCCCATTGGAACTGCATTCGCTGCTAGACAGACATTCGCTTTCTGCAAAACCTTGCCTTCGTAAAGGGGCAACACTGTGTATTTCTCTCTCGCAGAGCCCAGTTGCCAAATTCGAAACGTCCAGCGATTGCGCCCACAGGAAAGCTGCCAGCACGGAAAGCTGTAGCTGGTTTTCACTGCCCCTTGGAACTGCATTCACTGATAGACAGACATTCGCTTTCTACAAAAGCTTTTGTTGGTAAAGGGGCAAGACTGTGTATTTCTCTCTCGCAGAGCCCGGTTGCCAAATTCGAAACGTCCAGCGATTGCGCCCACAGGAAAGCTGCCAGCACGGAAAGCTGTAGCTGGTTTTCACTGCCCCTTGGAACTGCATTCGCTGATAGACAGACATTCGCTTTCTACAAAAGCTTTTGTTGGTAAAGGGGTAAGACTGTGTATTTCTCTCTCGCAGAGCCCGGTTGCCAAATTCGAAACGTCCAGCGATTGTGCCCACAGGAAAGCTGCCAGCACGGAAAGCTGTAGCTGGTTTTCACTGCCCCTTGGAACTGCATTCGCTGATAGACAGACATTCGCTTTCTACAAAAGCTTTCGTTGGTAAAGGGGCAACACTGTGTATTTCTCTCTCGCAGAGCCCGGTTGCCAAATTCGAAACGTCCAGCGATTGCGCCCACAGGAAAGCTGCCAGCACGGAAAGCTGTAGCTGGTTTTCACTGCCCCTTGGAACTGCACTCGCAGATAGACAGACATTCGCTTTCTGTAAAACCTTGCCTTCGTAAGGGGCAACAGTGTGTATTTCTCTCTCGCAGAGCCCTGTTGCCAAATTCGAAACGTCCAGCGATTGCGCCCACAGGAAAGCTGCCAGCACGGAAAGCTGTAGCTGGTTTTCACTGCCCCTTGGAACTGCATTCGCTGATAGACAGACATTCGCTTTCTACAAACGCTTTCGTTGCTACAGGGGCAACACTGTGTATTTCTCTCTCGCAGAGCCCGGTTGCCAAATTCGAAACGTCCAGCGATTGCGCCCACAGGAAAGCTGCCAGCACGGAAAGCTGTAGCTGGTTTTCACTGCCCCTTGGAACTGCATTCGCTGATAGACAGACATTCGCTTTCTACAAAAGCTTTCGTTGGTAAAGGGGCAAGTCTGTGTATTTCTCTCTCGCAGAGCCCGGTTGCCAAATTCGAAACGTCCAGCGATTGCGCCCACAGGAAAGCTGCCAGCACGGAAAGCTGTAGCTGGTTTTCACTGCCCCTTGGAACTGCATTCACTGATAGACAGACATTCGCTTTCTACAAAAGCTTTCGTTGGTAAAGGGGCAACACTGTGTATTTCTCTCTCGCAGAGCCCGGTTGCCAAATTCGAAACGTCCAGCGATTGCGCCCACAGGAAAGCTGCCAGCACGGAAAGCTGTAGCTGGTTTTCACTGCCCCTTGGAACTGCATTTGCTGATAGACAGACATTCGCTTTCTACAAACGCTTTCGTTGCTACAGGGGCAACACTGTGTATTTCTCTCTCGCAGAGCCCGGTTGCCAAATTCGAAACGTCCAGCGATTGCGCCCACAGGAAAGCTGCCAGCACGGAAAGCTGTAGCTGGTTTTCACTGCCCCTTGGAACTGCATTCGCTGATAGACAGACATTCGCTTTCTACAAAAGCTTTCGTTGGTAAAGGGGTAAGACTGTGTATTTCTCTCTCGCAGAGCCCGGTTGCCAAATTCGAAACGTCCAGCGATTGTGCCCACAGGAAAGCTGCCAGCACGGAAAGCTGTAGCTGGTTTTCACTGCCCCTTGGAACTGCATTCGCTGATAGACAGACATTCGCTTTCTACAAACGCTTTCGTTGCTACAGGGGCAACACTGTGTATTTCTCTCTCGCAGAGCCCGGTTGCCAAATTCGAAACGTCCAGCGATTGCGCCCACAGGAAAGCTGCCAGCACGGAAAGCTGTAGCTGGTTTTCACTGCCCCTTGGAACTGCATTCGCTGATAGACAGACATTCGCTTTCTACAAAAGCTTTCGTTGGTAAAGGGGCAAGTCTGTGTATTTCTCTCTCGCAGAGCCCGGTTGCCAAATTCGAAACGTCCAGCGATTGCGCCCACAGGAAAGCTGCCAGCACGGAAAGCTGTAGCTGGTTTTCACTGCCCCTTGGAACTGCATTCACTGATAGACAGACATTCGCTTTCTACAAAAGCTTTCGTTGGTAAAGGGGCAACACTGTGTATTTCTCTCTCGCAGAGCCCGGTTGCCAAATTCGAAACGTCCAGCGATTGCGCCCACAGGAAAGCTGCCAGCACGGAAAGCTGTAGCTGGTTTTCACTGCCCCTTGGAACTGCATTCGCTGATAGACAGACATTCGCTTTCTACAAAAGCTTTCGTTGGTAAAGGGGTAAGACTGTGTATTTCTCTCTCGCAGAGCCCGGTTGCCAAATTCGAAACGTCCAGCGATTGTGCCCACAGGAAAGCTGCCAGCACGGAAAGCTGTAGCTGGTTTTCACTGCCCCTTGGAACTGCATTCGCTGATAGACAGACATTCGCTTTCTACAAAAGCTTTCGTTCGTAAAGGGGCAACAGTGTGTATTTCTCTCTCGCAGAGCCCGGTTGCCAAATTCGAAACGTCCAGCGATTGCGCCCACAGGAAAGCTGCCAGCACGGAAAGCTGTAGCTGGTTTTCACTGCCCCTTGGAACTGCATTCGCTGATAGACAGACATTCGCTTTCTACAAAAGCTTTCGTTGGTAAAGGGGCAAGACTGTGTATTTCTCTCTCGCAGAGCCCGGTTGCCAAATTCGAAACGTCCAGCGATTGCGCCCACAGGAAAGCTGCCAGCACGGAAAGCTGTAGCTGGTTTTCACTGCCCCTTGGAACTGCATTCGCTGATAGACAGACATTCGCTTTCTACAAAAGCTTTTGTTGGTAAAGGTGCAACACTGTGTATTTCTCTCTCGCAGAGCCCGGTTGCCAAATTCGAAACGTCCAGCGATTGCGCCCACAGGAAAGCTGCCAGCACGGAAAGCTGTAGCTGGTTTTCACTGCGCCTTGGAACTGCATTCGCTGATAGACAGACATTCGCTTTCTACAAAAGCTTTTGTTGGTAAAGGGGCAACAGTGTGTATTTCTCTCTCGCAGAGCCCGGTTGCCAAATTCGAAACGTCCAGCGATTGCACCCACAGGAAAGCTGCCAGCACGGAAAGCTGTAGCTGGTTTTCACTGCCCCTTGGAACTGCATTCGCTGATAGACAGACATTCGCTTTCTACAAAAGCTTTTGTTGGTAAAGGTGCAACACTGTGTATTTCTCTCTCGCAGAGCCCGGTTGCCAAATTCGAAACGTCCAGCGATTGCGCCCACAGGAAAGCTGCGAGCACGGAAAGCTGTAGCTGGTTTTCACTGCGCCTTGGAACTGCATTCGCTGATAGACAGACATTCGCTTTCTACAAAAGCTTTTGTTGGTAAAGGGGCAACAGTGTGTATTTCTCTCTCGCAGAGCCCTGTTGCCAAATTCGAAACGTCCAGCGATTGCGCCCACAGGAAAGCTGCCAGCACGGAAAGCTGTAGCTGGTTTTCACTGCCCCTTGGAACTGCATTCGCTGATAGACAGACATTCGCTTTCTACAAAAGCTTTCGTTGGTAAAGGGGCAACACTGTGTATTTCTCTCTCGCAGAGCCCGGTTGCCAAATTCGAAACGTCCAGCGATTGCGCCCACAGGAAAGCTGCCAGCACGGAAAGCTGTAGCTGGTTTTCACTGCCCCTTGGAACTGCATTCGCTGATAGACAGACATTCGCTTTCTACAAAAGCTTTTGTTGGTAAAGGGGCAAGACTGTGTATTTTCTCTCGCAGAGCCCGGTTGCCAAATTCGAAACGTCCAGCGATTGCGCCCACAGGAAAACTGCCAGCACGGAAAGCTGTAGCTGGTTTTCACTGCCCCTTGGAACTGCATTCGCTGATAGACAGACATTCGCTTTCTACAAAAGCTTTTGTTGGTAAAGGGGCAACAGTGTGTATTTCTCTCTCGCAGAGCCCGGTTGCCAAATTCGAAACGTCCAGCGATTGCGCCCACAGGAAAGCTGCCAGCACGGAAAGCTGTAGCTGGTTTTCACTGTCTCTTGGAACTGCATTCGCTGATAGAGAGACATTCGCTTTCTACAAAAGCTTTTGTTGGTAAAGGGGCAACACTGTGTATTTCTCTCTCGCAGAGCCCGGTTGCCAAATTCGAAACGTCCAGCGATTGCGCCCACAGGAAAGCTGCCAGCACGGAAAGCTGTAGCTGGTTTTCACTGCCCCTTGGAACTGCATTCGCTGATAGACAGACATTCGCTTTCTACAAAAGCTTTTGTTGGTAAAGGGGCAACACTTTGTATTTCTCTCTTGCAGAGCCCGGTTGCCAAATTCGAAACGTCCAGCGATTGCGCCCACAGGAAAGCTGCCAGCACGGAAAGCTGTAGCTGGTTTTCACTGCCCCTTGGAACTGCATTCGCTGATAGACAGACATTCGCTTTCTACAAAAGCTTTCGTTCGTAAAGGGGCAAGACTGTGTATTTCTCTCTCGCAGAGCCCGGTTGCCAAATTCGAAACGTCCAGCGATTGCGCCCACAGGAAAGCTGCCAGCATGGAAAGCTGTAGCTGGTTTTCACTGCCCCTTGGAACTGCATTCGCTGATAGACAGACATTCGCTTTCTACAAAAGCTTTTGTTGGTAAAGGGGCAACACTGTGTATTTCTCTCTCGCAGAGCCCGGTTGCCAATTTCGAAACGTCCAGCGATTGCGCCCACAGGAAAACTGCCAGCACGGAAAGCTGTAGCTGGTTTTCACTGCCCCTTGGAACTGCATTCGCTGATAGACAGACATTCGCTTTCTACAAAAGCTTTCGATGGTAAAGGGGCAACAGTGTGTATTTCTCTCTCGCAGAGCCCGGTTGCCAAATTCGAAACGTCCAGCGATTGCGCCCACAGGAAAGCTGCCAGCACGGAAAGCTGTAGCTGGTTTTCACTGTCTCTTGGAACTGCATTCGCTGATAGACAGACATTCGTTTTCTACAAAAGCTTTCGTTCGTAAGGGGCAAGACTGTGTATTTCTCTCTCGCAGAGCCCGGTTGCCAAATTCGAAACGTCCAGCGATTGCGCCCACAGGAAAGCTGCCAGCACGGAAAGCTGTAGCTGGTTTTCACTGCCCCTTGGAACTGCATTCGCTGATAGACAGACATTCGCTTTCTGTAAAACCTTGCCTTCGTAAGGGGCAACACTGTGTATTTCTCTCTCGCAGAGCCCGGTTGCCAAATCGAAACGTCCAGCGATTGCGCCCACAGGAAAGCTGCCAGCACGGAAAGCTGTAGCTGGTTTTCACTGCCCCTTGGAACTGCATTCGCTGATAGATAGACATTCGCTTTCTGTAAAACCTTGCCTTCGTAAGGGGCAACACTGTGTATTTCTCTCTCCAAGAGCCCGGTTGCCAAATCGAAACGTCCAGCGATTGCGCCCACAGGAAAGCTGCCAGCACGGAAAGCTGTAGCTGGTTTTCACTGCCCCTTGGAACTGCATTCGCTGATAGACAGACATTCGCTTTCTACAAACGCTTTCGTTGGTAAAGGGGCAACAGTGTGTATTTCTCTCTCGCAGAGCCCGGTTGCCAAATTCGAAACGTCCAGCGATTGCGCCCACAGGAAAGCTGCCAGCACGGAAAGCTGTAGCTGGTTTTCACTGCCCCTTGGAACTGCATTCGCTGATAGACAGACATTCGCTTTCTACAAAAGCTTTCGTTGGTAAAGGGGCAAGTCTGTGTATTTCTCTCTCGCAGAGCCCGGTTGCCAAATTCGAAACGTCCAGCGATTGCGCCCACAGGAAAGCTGCCAGCACGGAAAGCTGTAGCTGGTTTTCACTGCCCCTTGGAACTGCATTCACTGATAGACAGACATTCGCTTTCTACAAAAGCTTTCGTTGGTAAAGGGGCAACACTGTGTATTTCTCTCTCGCAGAGCCCGGTTGCCAAATTCGAAACGTCCAGCGATTGCGCCCACAGGAAAGCTGCCAGCACGGAAAGCTGTAGCTGGTTTTCACTGCCCCTTGGAACTGCATTTGCTGATAGACAGACATTCGCTTTCTACAAACGCTTTCGTTGCTACAGGGGCAACACTGTGTATTTCTCTCTCGCAGAGCCCGGTTGCCAAATTCGAAACGTCCAGCGATTGCGCCCACAGGAAAGCTGCCAGCACGGAAAGCTGTAGCTGGTTTTCACTGCCCCTTGGAACTGCATTCGCTGATAGACAGACATTCGCTTTCTACAAAAGCTTTCGTTGGTAAAGGGGCAACACTGTGTATTTCTCTCTCGCAGAGCCCGGTTGCCAAATTCGAAACGTCCAGCGATTGCGCCCACAGGAAAGCTGCCAGCACGGAAAGCTGTAGCTGGTTTTCACTGCCCCTTGGAACTGCATTCGCTGATAGACAGACATTCGCTTTCTACAAAAGCTTTTGTTGGTAAAGGGGTAAGACTGTGTATTTCTCTCTCGCAGAGCCCGGTTGCCAAATTCGAAACGTCCAGCGATTGCGCCCACAGGAAAGCTGCCAGCACGGAAAGCTGTAGCTGGTTTTCACTGCCCCTTGGAACTGCACTCGCAGATAGACAGACATTCGCTTTCTGTAAAACCTTGCCTTCGTAAGGGGCAACACTGTGTATTTCTCTCTCGCAGAGCCCGGTTGCCAAATTCGAAACGTCCAGCGATTGCGCCCACAGGAAAGCTGCCAGCACGGAAAGCTGTAGCTGGTTTTCACTGCCCTTTGGAACTGCATTCGCTGATAGACAGACATTCGCTTTCTACAAAAGCTTTCGTTCGTAAAGGGGCAAGTCTGTGTATTTCTCTCTCGCAGAGCCCGGTTGCCAAATTCGAAACGTCCAGCGATTGCGCCCACAGGAAAGCTGCCAGCACGGAAAGCTGTAGCTGGTTTTCACTGCCCCTTGGAACTGCATTCACTGATAGACAGACATTCGCTTTCTACAAAAGCTTTCGTTGGTAAAGGGGCAACACTGTGTATTTCTCTCTCGCAGAGCCCTGTTGCCAAATTCGAAACGTCCAGCGATTGCGCCCACAGGAAAGCTGCCAGCACGGAAAGCTGTAGCTGGTTTTCACTGCCCCTTGGAACTGCATTTGCTGATAGACAGACATTCGCTTTCTACAAACGCTTTCGTTGCTACAGGGGCAACACTGTGTATTTCTCTCTCGCAGAGCCCGGTTGCCAAATTCGAAACGTCCAGCGATTGCGCCCACAGGAAAGCTGCCAGCACGGAAAGCTGTAGCTGGTTTTCACTGCCCCTTGGAACTGCATTCGCTGATAGACAGACATTCGCTTTCTACAAAAGCTTTCGTTGGTAAAGGGGCAAGTCTGTGTATTTCTCTCTCGCAGAGCCCGGTTGCCAAATTCGAAACGTCCAGCGATTGCGCCCACAGGAAAGCTGCCAGCACGGAAAGCTGTAGCTGGTTTTCACTGCCCCTTGGAACTGCATTCGCTGATAGACAGACATTCGCTTTCTACAAAAGCTTTTGTTGGTAAAGGGGTAAGACTGTGTATTTCTCTCTCGCAGAGCCCGGTTGCCAAATTCGAAACGTCCAGCGATTGCGCCCACAGGAAAGCTGCCAGCACGGAAAGCTGTAGCTGGTTTTCACTGCCCCTTGGAACTGCATTCGCTGATAGACAGACATTCGCTTTCTACAAAAGCTTTTGTTGGTAAAGGGGCAAGACTGTGTATTTTCTCTCGCAGAGCCCGGTTGCCAAATTCGAAACGTCCAGCGATTGCGCCCACAGGAAAGCTGCCAGCACGGAAAGCTGTAGCTGGTTTTCACTGCCCCTTGGAACTGCATTCGCTGATAGACAGACATTCGCTTTCTACAAAAGCTTTCGTTCGTAAGGGGCAACACTGTGTATTTCTCTCTCGCAGAGCCCGGTTGCCAAATTCGAAACGTCCAGCGATTGCGCCCACAGGAAAGCTGCCAGCACGGAAAGCTGTAGCTGGTTTTCACTGCCCCTTGGAACTGCATTCGCTGATAGACAGACATTCGCTTTCTACAAAAGCTTTCGTTCGTAAAGGGGCAAGACTGTGTATTTCTCTCTCGCAGAGCCCGGTTGCCAAATTCGAAACGTCCAGCGATTGCGCCCACAGGAAAGCTGCCAGCACGGAAAGCTGTAGCTGGTTTTCACTGCCCCTTGGAACTGCATTTGCTGATAGACAGACATTCGCTTTCTACAAACGCTTTCGTTGCTACAGGGGCAACACTGTGTATTTCTCTCTCGCAGAGCCCGGTTGCCAAATTCGAAACGTCCAGCGATTGCGCCCACAGGAAAGCTGCGAGCACGGAAAGCTGTAGCTGGTTTTCACTGCCCCTTGGAACTGCATTCGCTGATAGACAGACATTCGCTTTCTACAAAAGCTTTCGTTGGTAAAGGGGCAAGTCTGTGTATTTCTCTCTCGCAGAGCCCGGTTGCCAAATTCGAAACGTCAAGCGATTGCGCCCACAGGAAAGCTGCCAGCACAGAAAGCTGTAGCTGGTTTTCACTGTCTCTTGGAACTGCATTCGCTGATAGACAGACATTCGCTTTCTACAAAAGCTTTCGTTGGTAAAGGGGCAACACTGTGTATTTCTCTCTCGCAGAGCCCGGTTGCCAAATTCGAAACGTCCAGCGATTGTGCCCACAGGAAAGCTGCCAGCACGGAAAGCTGTAGCTGGTTTTCACTGCCCCTTGGAACTGCATTCGCTGATAGACAGACATTCGCTTTCTACAAACGCTTTCGTTGCTACAGGGGCAACACTGTGTATTTCTCTCTCGCAGAGCCCGGTTGCCAAATTCGAAACGTCCAGCGATTGCGCCCACAGGAAAGCTGCCAGCACGGAAAGCTGTAGCTGGTTTTCACTGCCCCTTGGAACTGCATTCGCTGATAGACAGACATTCGCTTTCTACAAAAGCTTTTGTTGGTAAAGGGGCAAGACTGTGTATTTTCTCTCGCAGAGCCCGGTTGCCAAATTCGAAACGTCCAGCGATTGCGCCCACAGGAAAGCTGCCAGCACGGAAAGCTGTAGCTGGTTTTCACTGCCCCTTGGAACTGCATTCGCTGATAGACAGACATTCGCTTTCTACAAAAGCTTTTGTTGGTAAAGGTGCAACACTGTGTATTTCTCTCTCGCAGAGCCCGGTTGCCAAATTCGAAACGTCCAGCGATTGCGCCCACAGGAAAGCTGCCAGCACGGAAAGCTGTAGCTGGTTTTCACTGCGCCTTGGAACTGCATTCGCTGATAGACAGACATTCGCTTTCTACAAAAGCTTTCGTTGGTAAAGGGGCAAGTCTGTGTATTTCTCTCTCGCAGAGCCCTGTTGCCAAATTCGAAACGTCCAGCAATTGCGCCCACAGGAAAGCTGCCAGCACGGAAAGCTGTAGCTGGTTTTCACTGCCCCTTGGAACTGCATTCGCTGATAGACAGACATTCGCTTTCTACAAAAGCTTTTGTTGGTAAAGGGGCAACACTGTGTATTTCTCTCTCGCAGAGCCCGGTTGCCAAATTCGAAACGTCCAGCGATTGCGCCCACAGGAAAGCTGCCAGCACGGAAAGCTGTAGCTGGTTTTCACTGCCCCTTGGAACTGCATTCGCTGATAGACAGACATTCGCTTTCTACAAAAGCTTTTGTTGGTAAAGGGGCAAGACTGTGTATTTCTCTCTCGCAGAGCCCGGTTGCCAAATTCGAAACGTCCAGCGATTGCGCCCACAGGAAAGCTGCCAGCACGGAAAGCTGTAGCTGGTTTTCACTGCCCCTTGGAACTGCATTCGCTGATAGACAGACATTCGCTTTCTACAAAAGCTTTCGTTCGTAAGGGGCAACACTGTGTATTTCTCTCTCGCAGAGCCCGGTTGCCAAATTCGAAACGTCCAGCGATTGCGCCCACAGGAAAGCTGCCAGCACGGAAAGCTGTAGCTGGTTTTCACTGCCCCTTGGAACTGCATTCGCTGATAGACAGACATTCGCTTTCTACAAAAGCTTTCGTTGGTAAAGGGGCAAGTCTGTGTATTTCTCTCTCGCAGAGCCCGGTTGCCAAATTCGAAACGTCCAGCGATTGCGCCCACAGGAAAGCTGCCAGCAAGGAAAGGTGTAGCTGGTTTTCACTGCCCCTTGGAACTGCATTCGCTGATAGACAGACATTCGCTTTCTACAAAAGCTTTTGTTGGTAAAGGGGCAAGACTGTGTATTTCTCTCTCGCAGAGCCCGGTTGCCAAATTCGAAACGTCCAGCGATTGCGCCCACAGGAAAGCTGCCAGCACGGAAAGCTGTAGCTGGTTTTCACTGCCCCTTGGAACTGCATTCGCTGATAGACAGACATTCGCTTTCTACAAACGCTTTCGTTGCTACAGGGGCAACACTGTGTATTTCTCTCTCGCAGAGCCCGGTTGCCAAATTCGAAACGTCCAGCGATTGCGCCCACAGGAAAGCTGCCAGCACGGAAAGCTGTAGCTGGTTTTCACTGCCCCTTGGAACTGCATTCGCTGATAGACAGACATTCGCTTTCTACAAAAGCTTTCGTTCGTAAAGGGGCAACACTGTGTATTTCTCTCTCGCAGAGCCCGGTTGCCAAATTCGAAACGTCCAGCGATTGCGCCCACAGGAAAGCTGCCAGCACGGAAAGCTGTAGCTGGTTTTCACTGCCCCTTGGAACTGCATTCGCTGATAGACAGACATTCGCTTTCTACAAAAGCTTTCGTTTGTAAAGGGGCAAGTCTGTGTATTTCTCTCTCGCAGAGCCCGGTTGCCAAATTCGAAACGTCCAGCGATTGCGCCCACAGGAAAGCTGCCAGCACGGAAAGCTGTAGCTGGTTTTCACTGCCCCTTGGAACTGCATTCGCTGATAGACAGACATTCGCTTTCTACAAAAGCTTTCGTTGGTAAAGGGGCAAGTCTGTGTATTTCTCTCTCGAAGAGCCCGGTTGCCAAATTCGAAACGTCCAGCGATTGCGCCCACAGGAAAGCTGCCAGCACGGAAAGCTGTAGCTGGTTTTCACTGCCCCTTGGAACTGCATTCGCTGATAGACAGACATTCGCTTTCTACAAAAGCTTTCGTTGGTAAAGGGGCAACACTGTGTATTTCTCTCTCGCAGAGCCCGGTTGCCAAATTCGAAACGTCCAGCGATTGCGCCCACAGGAAAGCTGCCAGCACGGAAAGCTGTAGCTGGTTTTCACTGCCCCTTGGAACTGCATTCGCTGATAGACAGACATTCGCTTTCTACAAAAGCTTTTGTTGGTAAAGGGGCAAGACTGTGTATTTTCTCTCGCAGAGCCCGGTTGCCAAATTCGAAACGTCCAGCGATTGCGCCCACAGGAAAACTGCCAGCACGGAAAGCTGTAGCTGGTTTTCACTGCCCCTTGGAACTGCATTCGCTGATAGACAGACATTCGCTTTCTACAAAAGCTTTTGTTGGTAAAGGGGCAACACTGTGTATTTCTCTCTCGCAGAGCCCGGTTGCCAAATTCGAAACGTCCAGCGATTGCGCCCACAGGAAAGCTGCCAGCACGGAAAGCTGTAGCTGGTTTTCACTGCGCCTTGGAACTGCATTCGCTGATAGACAGACATTCGCTTTCTACAAAAGCTTTTGTTGGTAAAGGGGCAAGACTGTGTATTTCTCTCTCGCAGAGCCCGGTTGCCAAATTCGAAACGTCCAGCGATTGCGCCCACAGGAAAGCTGCCAGCACGGAAAGCTGTAGCTGGTTTTCACTGCCCCTTGGAACTGCATTCGCTGATAGACAGACATTCGCTTTCTACAAAAGCTTTTGTTGGTAAAGGGGCAAGACTGTGTATTTCTCTCTCGCAGAGCCCGGTTGCCAAATTCGAAACGTCCAGCGATTGCGCCCACAGGAATGCTGCCAGCACGGAAAGCTGTAGCTGGTTTTCACTGCCCCTTGGAAC
The DNA here is from genome assembly GCF_035582795.1 of Mycteria americana. Taxonomy (NCBI): domain Eukaryota; kingdom Metazoa; phylum Chordata; class Aves; order Ciconiiformes; family Ciconiidae; genus Mycteria; species Mycteria americana. The sequence goes on from NC_134372.1 coordinate 25,504,387, forward strand.
TGCATTCGCTGATAGACAGACATTCGCTTTCTACAAAAGCTTTCGTTCGTAAAGGGGCAACACTGTGTATTTCTCTCTCGCAGAGCCCGGTTGCCAAATTCGAAACGTCCAGCGATTGCGCCCACAGGAAAGCTGCCAGCACGGAAAGCTGTAGCTGGTTTTCACTGCCCCTTGGAACTGCATTCGCTGATAGACAGACATTCGCTTTCTACAAAAGCTTTTGTTGGTAAAGGGGCAACACTGTGTATTTCTCTCTCGCAGAGCCCGGTTGCCAATTTCGAAACGTCCAGCGATTGCGCCCACAGGAAAGCTGCCAGCACGGAAAGCTGTAGCTGGTTTTCACTGCCCCTTGGAACTGCATTTGCTGATAGACAGACATTCGCTTTCTACAAACGCTTTCGTTGCTACAGGGGCAACACTGTGTATTTCTCTCTCGCAGAGCCCGGTTGCCAAATTCGAAACGTCCAGCGATTGCGCCCACAGGAAAGCTGCGAGCACGGAAAGCTGTAGCTGGTTTTCACTGCCCCTTGGAACTGCATTCGCTGATAGACAGACATTCGCTTTCTACAAAAGCTTTCGTTGGTAAAGGGGCAAGTCTGTGTATTTCTCTCTCGCAGAGCCCGGTTGCCAAATTCGAAACGTCAAGCGATTGCGCCCACAGGAAAGCTGCCAGCACAGAAAGCTGTAGCTGGTTTTCACTGTCTCTTGGAACTGCATTCGCTGATAGACAGACATTCGCTTTCTACAAAAGCTTTCGTTGGTAAAGGGGCAACACTGTGTATTTCTCTCTCGCAGAGCCCGGTTGCCAAATTCGAAACGTCCAGCGATTGTGCCCACAGGAAAGCTGCCAGCACGGAAAGCTGTAGCTGGTTTTCACTGCCCCTTGGAACTGCATTCGCTGATAGACAGACATTCGCTTTCTACAAACGCTTTCGTTGCTACAGGGGCAACACTGTGTATTTCTCTCTCGCAGAGCCCGGTTGCCAAATCGAAACGTCCAGCGATTGCGCCCACAGGAAAGCTGCCAGCACGGAAAGCTGTAGCTGGTTTTCACTGCCCCTTGGAACTGCATTCGCTGATAGATAGACATTCGCTTTCTGTAAAACCTTGCCTTCGTAAGGGGCAACACTGTGTATTTCTCTCTCCAAGAGCCCGGTTGCCAAATCGAAACGTCCAGCGATTGCGCCCACAGGAAAGCTGCCAGCACGGAAAGCTGTAGCTGGTTTTCACTGCCCCTTGGAACTGCATTCGCTGATAGACAGACATTCGCTTTCTACAAACGCTTTCGTTGGTAAAGGGGCAACAGTGTGTATTTCTCTCTCGCAGAGCCCGGTTGCCAAATTCGAAACGTCCAGCGATTGCGCCCACAGGAAAGCTGCCAGCACGGAAAGCTGTAGCTGGTTTTCACTGCCCCTTGGAACTGCATTCGCTGATAGACAGACATTCGCTTTCTACAAAAGCTTTCGTTGGTAAAGGGGCAAGTCTGTGTATTTCTCTCTCGCAGAGCCCGGTTGCCAAATTCGAAACGTCCAGCGATTGCGCCCACAGGAAAGCTGCCAGCACGGAAAGCTGTAGCTGGTTTTCACTGCCCCTTGGAACTGCATTCACTGATAGACAGACATTCGCTTTCTACAAAAGCTTTCGTTGGTAAAGGGGCAACACTGTGTATTTCTCTCTCGCAGAGCCCGGTTGCCAAATTCGAAACGTCCAGCGATTGCGCCCACAGGAAAGCTGCCAGCACGGAAAGCTGTAGCTGGTTTTCACTGCCCCTTGGAACTGCATTTGCTGATAGACAGACATTCGCTTTCTACAAACGCTTTCGTTGCTACAGGGGCAACACTGTGTATTTCTCTCTCGCAGAGCCCGGTTGCCAAATTCGAAACGTCCAGCGATTGCGCCCACAGGAAAGCTGCCAGCACGGAAAGCTGTAGCTGGTTTTCACTGCCCCTTGGAACTGCATTCGCTGATAGACAGACATTCGCTTTCTACAAAAGCTTTCGTTGGTAAAGGGGCAAGTCTGTGTATTTCTCTCTCGCAGAGCCCGGTTGCCAAATTCGAAACGTCCAGCGATTGCGCCCACAGGAAAGCTGCCAGCACGGAAAGCTGTAGCTGGTTTTCACTGCCCCTTGGAACTGCATTCGCTGATAGACAGACATTCGCTTTCTACAAAAGCTTTTGTTGGTAAAGGGGTAAGACTGTGTATTTCTCTCTCGCAGAGCCCGGTTGCCAAATTCGAAACGTCCAGCGATTGCGCCCACAGGAAAGCTGCCAGCACGGAAAGCTGTAGCTGGTTTTCACTGCCCCTTGGAACTGCACTCGCAGATAGACAGACATTCGCTTTCTGTAAAACCTTGCCTTCGTAAGGGGCAACAATGTGTATTTCTCTCTCGCAGAGCCCGGTTGCCAAATTCGAAACGTCCAGCGATTGCGCCCACAGGAAAGCTGCCAGCACGGAAAGCTGTAGCTGGTTTTCACTGCCCCTTGGAACTGCATTCACTGATAGACAGACATTCGCTTTCTACAAAAGCTTTCGTTGGTAAAGGGGCAACACTGTGTATTTCTCTCTCGCAGAGCCCGGTTGCCAAATTCGAAACGTCCAGCGATTGCGCCCACAGGAAAGCTGCCAGCACGGAAAGCTGTAGCTGGTTTTCACTGCCCCTTGGAACTGCATTTGCTGATAGACAGACATTCGCTTTCTACAAACGCTTTCGTTGCTACAGGGGCAACACTGTGTATTTCTCTCTCGCAGAGCCCGGTTGCCAAATTCGAAACGTCCAGCGATTGCGCCCACAGGAAAGCTGCCAGCACGGAAAGCTGTAGCTGGTTTTCACTGCCCCTTGGAACTGCATTCGCTGATAGACAGACATTCGCTTTCTACAAAAGCTTTCGTTGGTAAAGGGGCAAGTCTGTGTATTTCTCTCTCGCAGAGCCCGGTTGCCAAATTCGAAACGTCCAGCGATTGCGCCCACAGGAAAGCTGCCAGCACGGAAAGCTGTAGCTGGTTTTCACTGCCCCTTGGAACTGCATTCGCTGATAGACAGACATTCGCTTTCTACAAAAGCTTTTGTTGGTAAAGGGGTAAGACTGTGTATTTCTCTCTCGCAGAGCCCGGTTGCCAAATTCGAAACGTCCAGCGATTGCGCCCACAAGAAAGCTGCCAGCACGGAAAGCTGTAGCTGGTTTTCACTGCCCCTTGGAACTGCATTCGCTGATAGACAGACATTCGCTTTCTACAAACGCTTTCGTTGCTACAGGGGCAACACTGTGTATTTCTCTCTCGCAGAGCCCGGTTGCCAAATTCGAAACGTCCAGCGATTGCGCCCACAGGAAAGCTGCCAGCACGGAAAGCTGTAGCTGGTTTTCACTGCCCCTTGGAACTGCATTCGCTGATAGACAGACATTCGCTTTCTACAAAAGCTTTTGTTGGTAAAGGGGCAAGACTGTGTATTTTCTCTCGCAGAGCCCGGTTGCCAAATTCGAAACGTCCAGCGATTGCGCCCACAGGAAAGCTGCCAGCACGGAAAGCTGTAGCTGGTTTTCACTGCCCCTTGGAACTGCATTCGCTGATAGACAGACATTCGCTTTCTACAAAAGCTTTCGTTCGTAAGGGGCAACACTGTGTATTTCTCTCTCGCAGAGCCCGGTTGCCAAATTCGAAACGTCCAGCGATTGCGCCCACAGGAAAGCTGCCAGCACGGAAAGCTGTAGCTGGTTTTCACTGCCCCTTGGAACTGCATTCGCTGATAGACAGACATTCGCTTTCTACAAAAGCTTTCGATGGTAAAGGGGCAACACTGTGTATTTCTCTCTCGCAGAGCCCGGTTGCCAAATTCGAAACGTCCAGCGATTGCGCCCACAGGAAAGCTGCCAGCACGGAAAGCTGTAGCTGGTTTTCACTGCCCCTTGGAACTGCATTCGCTGATAGACAGACATTCGCTTTCTACAAAAGCTTTCGTTCGTAAAGGGGCAAGACTGTGTATTTCTCTCTCGCAGAGCCCGGTTGCCAAATTCGAAACGTCCAGCGATTGCGCCCACAGGAAAGCTGCCAGCACGGAAAGCTGTAGCTGGTTTTCACTGCCCCTTGGAACTGCATTTGCTGATAGACAGACATTCGCTTTCTACAAACGCTTTCGTTGCTACAGGGGCAACACTGTGTATTTCTCTCTCGCAGAGCCCGGTTGCCAAATTCGAAACGTCAAGCGATTGCGCCCACAGGAAAGCTGCCAGCACAGAAAGCTGTAGCTGGTTTTCACTGTCTCTTGGAACTGCATTCGCTGATAGACAGACATTCGCTTTCTACAAAAGCTTTCGTTGGTAAAGGGGCAACACTGTGTATTTCTCTCTCGCAGAGCCCGGTTGCCAAATTCGAAACGTCCAGCGATTGTGCCCACAGGAAAGCTGCCAGCACGGAAAGCTGTAGCTGGTTTTCACTGCCCCTTGGAACTGCATTCGCTGATAGACAGACATTCGCTTTCTACAAACGCTTTCGTTGCTACAGGGGCAACACTGTGTATTTCTCTCTCGCAGAGCCCGGTTGCCAAATTCGAAACGTCCAGCGATTGTGCCCACAGGAAAGCTGCCAGCACGGAAAGCTGTAGCTGGTTTTCACTGCCCCTTGGAACTGCATTCGCTGATAGACAGACATTCGCTTTCTACAAACGCTTTCGTTGCTACAGGGGCAACACTGTGTATTTCTCTCTCGCAGAGCCCGGTTGCCAAATTCGAAACGTCCAGCGATTGCGCCCACAGGAAAGCTGCCAGCACGGAAAGCTGTAGCTGGTTTTCACTGCCCCTTGGAACTGCATTCGCTGATAGACAGACATTCGCTTTCTACAAAAGCTTTTGTTGGTAAAGGGGCAAGACTGTGTATTTTCTCTCGCAGAGCCCGGTTGCCAAATTCGAAACGTCCAGCGATTGCGCCCACAGGAAAGCTGCCAGCACGGAAAGCTGTAGCTGGTTTTCACTGCCCCTTGGAACTGCATTCGCTGATAGACAGACATTCGCTTTCTACAAAAGCTTTTGTTGGTAAAGGTGCAACACTGTGTATTTCTCTCTCGCAGAGCCCGGTTGCCAAATTCGAAACGTCCAGCGATTGCGCCCACAGGAAAGCTGCCAGCACGGAAAGCTGTAGCTGGTTTTCACTGCGCCTTGGAACTGCATTCGCTGATAGACAGACATTCGCTTTCTACAAAAGCTTTCGTTGGTAAAGGGGCAAGTCTGTGTATTTCTCTCTCGCAGAGCCCTGTTGCCAAATTCGAAACGTCCAGCAATTGCGCCCACAGGAAAGCTGCCAGCACGGAAAGCTGTAGCTGGTTTTCACTGCCCCTTGGAACTGCATTCGCTGATAGACAGACATTCGCTTTCTACAAAAGCTTTTGTTGGTAAAGGGGCAACACTGTGTATTTCTCTCTCGCAGAGCCCGGTTGCCAAATTCGAAACGTCCAGCGATTGCGCCCACAGGAAAGCTGCCAGCACGGAAAGCTGTAGCTGGTTTTCACTGCCCCTTGGAACTGCATTCGCTGATAGACAGACATTCGCTTTCTACAAAAGCTTTTGTTGGTAAAGGGGCAAGACTGTGTATTTCTCTCTCGCAGAGCCCGGTTGCCAAATTCGAAACGTCCAGCGATTGCGCCCACAGGAAAGCTGCCAGCACGGAAAGCTGTAGCTGGTTTTCACTGCCCCTTGGAACTGCATTCGCTGATAGACAGACATTCGCTTTCTACAAAAGCTTTCGTTCGTAAGGGGCAACACTGTGTATTTCTCTCTCGCAGAGCCCGGTTGCCAAATTCGAAACGTCCAGCGATTGCGCCCACAGGAAAGCTGCCAGCACGGAAAGCTGTAGCTGGTTTTCACTGCCCCTTGGAACTGCATTCGCTGATAGACAGACATTCGCTTTCTACAAAAGCTTTCGTTGGTAAAGGGGCAAGTCTGTGTATTTCTCTCTCGCAGAGCCCGGTTGCCAAATTCGAAACGTCCAGCGATTGCGCCCACAGGAAAGCTGCCAGCAAGGAAAGGTGTAGCTGGTTTTCACTGCCCCTTGGAACTGCATTCGCTGATAGACAGACATTCGCTTTCTACAAAAGCTTTTGTTGGTAAAGGGGCAAGACTGTGTATTTCTCTCTCGCAGAGCCCGGTTGCCAAATTCGAAACGTCCAGCGATTGCGCCCACAGGAAAGCTGCCAGCACGGAAAGCTGTAGCTGGTTTTCACTGCCCCTTGGAACTGCATTCGCTGATAGACAGACATTCGCTTTCTACAAACGCTTTCGTTGCTACAGGGGCAACACTGTGTATTTCTCTCTCGCAGAGCCCGGTTGCCAAATTCGAAACGTCCAGCGATTGCGCCCACAGGAAAGCTGCCAGCACGGAAAGCTGTAGCTGGTTTTCACTGCCCCTTGGAACTGCATTCGCTGATAGACAGACATTCGCTTTCTACAAAAGCTTTCGTTCGTAAAGGGGCAACACTGTGTATTTCTCTCTCGCAGAGCCCGGTTGCCAAATTCGAAACGTCCAGCGATTGCGCCCACAGGAAAGCTGCCAGCACGGAAAGCTGTAGCTGGTTTTCACTGCCCCTTGGAACTGCATTCGCTGATAGACAGACATTCGCTTTCTACAAAAGCTTTCGTTTGTAAAGGGGCAAGTCTGTGTATTTCTCTCTCGCAGAGCCCGGTTGCCAAATTCGAAACGTCCAGCGATTGCGCCCACAGGAAAGCTGCCAGCACGGAAAGCTGTAGCTGGTTTTCACTGCCCCTTGGAACTGCATTCGCTGATAGACAGACATTCGCTTTCTACAAAAGCTTTCGTTGGTAAAGGGGCAAGTCTGTGTATTTCTCTCTCGAAGAGCCCGGTTGCCAAATTCGAAACGTCCAGCGATTGCGCCCACAGGAAAGCTGCCAGCACGGAAAGCTGTAGCTGGTTTTCACTGCCCCTTGGAACTGCATTCGCTGATAGACAGACATTCGCTTTCTACAAAAGCTTTCGTTGGTAAAGGGGCAACACTGTGTATTTCTCTCTCGCAGAGCCCGGTTGCCAAATTCGAAACGTCCAGCGATTGCGCCCACAGGAAAGCTGCCAGCACGGAAAGCTGTAGCTGGTTTTCACTGCCCCTTGGAACTGCATTCGCTGATAGACAGACATTCGCTTTCTACAAAAGCTTTTGTTGGTAAAGGGGCAAGACTGTGTATTTTCTCTCGCAGAGCCCGGTTGCCAAATTCGAAACGTCCAGCGATTGCGCCCACAGGAAAACTGCCAGCACGGAAAGCTGTAGCTGGTTTTCACTGCCCCTTGGAACTGCATTCGCTGATAGACAGACATTCGCTTTCTACAAAAGCTTTTGTTGGTAAAGGGGCAACACTGTGTATTTCTCTCTCGCAGAGCCCGGTTGCCAAATTCGAAACGTCCAGCGATTGCGCCCACAGGAAAGCTGCCAGCACGGAAAGCTGTAGCTGGTTTTCACTGCGCCTTGGAACTGCATTCGCTGATAGACAGACATTCGCTTTCTACAAAAGCTTTTGTTGGTAAAGGGGCAACACTGTGTATTTCTCTCTCGCAGAGCCCGGTTGCCAAATTCGAAACGTCCAGCGATTGCGCCCACAGGAAAGCTGCCAGCACGGAAAGCTGTAGCTGGTTTTCACTGCCCCTTGGAACTGCATTCGCTGATAGACAGACATTCGCTTTCTACAAAAGCTTTTGTTGGTAAAGGGGCAAGACTGTGTATTTCTCTCTCGCAGAGCCCGGTTGCCAAATTCGAAACGTCCAGCGATTGCGCCCACAGGAATGCTGCCAGCACGGAAAGCTGTAGCTGGTTTTCACTGCCCCTTGGAACTGCATTCGCTGATAGACAGACATTCGCTTTCTACAAAAGCTTTCGTTCGTAAAGGGGCAACACTGTGTATTTCTCTCTCGCAGAGCCCGGTTGCCAAATTCGAAACGTCCAGCGATTGCGCCCACAGGAAAGCTGCCAGCACGGAAAGCTGTAGCTGGTTTTCACTGCCCCTTGGAACTGCATTCGCTGATAGACAGACATTCGCTTTCTACAAAAGCTTTTGTTGGTAAAGGGGCAACACTGTGTATTTCTCTCTCGCAGAGCCCGGTTGCCAATTTCGAAACGTCCAGCGATTGCGCCCACAGGAAAGCTGCCAGCACGGAAAGCTGTAGCTGGTTTTCACTGCCCCTTGGAACTGCATTTGCTGATAGACAGACATTCGCTTTCTACAAACGCTTTCGTTGCTACAGGGGCAACACTGTGTATTTCTCTCTCGCAGAGCCCGGTTGCCAAATTCGAAACGTCCAGCGATTGCGCCCACAGGAAAGCTGCGAGCACGGAAAGCTGTAGCTGGTTTTCACTGCCCCTTGGAACTGCATTCGCTGATAGACAGACATTCGCTTTCTACAAAAGCTTTCGTTGGTAAAGGGGCAAGTCTGTGTATTTCTCTCTCGCAGAGCCCGGTTGCCAAATTCGAAACGTCAAGCGATTGCGCCCACAGGAAAGCTGCCAGCACAGAAAGCTGTAGCTGGTTTTCACTGTCTCTTGGAACTGCATTCGCTGATAGACAGACATTCGCTTTCTACAAAAGCTTTCGTTGGTAAAGGGGCAACACTGTGTATTTCTCTCTCGCAGAGCCCGGTTGCCAAATTCGAAACGTCCAGCGATTGTGCCCACAGGAAAGCTGCCAGCACGGAAAGCTGTAGCTGGTTTTCACTGCCCCTTGGAACTGCATTCGCTGATAGACAGACATTCGCTTTCTACAAACGCTTTCGTTGCTACAGGGGCAACACTGTGTATTTCTCTCTCGCAGAGCCCGGTTGCCAAATTCGAAACGTCCAGCGATTGCGCCCACAGGAAAGCTGCCAGCACGGAAAGCTGTAGCTGGTTTTCACTGCCCCTTGGAACTGCATTCGCTGATAGACAGACATTCGCTTTCTACAAAAGCTTTTGTTGGTAAAGGGGCAAGACTGTGTATTTTCTCTCGCAGAGCCCGGTTGCCAAATTCGAAACGTCCAGCGATTGCGCCCACAGGAAAGCTGCCAGCACGGAAAGCTGTAGCTGGTTTTCACTGCCCCTTGGAACTGCATTCGCTGATAGACAGACATTCGCTTTCTACAAAAGCTTTTGTTGGTAAAGGTGCAACACTGTGTATTTCTCTCTCGCAGAGCCCGGTTGCCAAATTCGAAACGTCCAGCGATTGCGCCCACAGGAAAGCTGCCAGCACGGAAAGCTGTAGCTGGTTTTCACTGCGCCTTGGAACTGCATTCGCTGATAGACAGACATTCGCTTTCTACAAAAGCTTTCGTTGGTAAAGGGGCAAGTCTGTGTATTTCTCTCTCGCAGAGCCCTGTTGCCAAATTCGAAACGTCCAGCGATTGCGCCCACAGGAAAGCTGCCAGCACGGAAAGCTGTAGCTGGTTTTCACTGCCCCTTGGAACTGCATTCGCTGATAGACAGACATTCGCTTTCTACAAAAGCTTTTGTTGGTAAAGGGGCAACACTGTGTATTTCTCTCTCGCAGAGCCCGGTTGCCAAATTCGAAACGTCCAGCGATTGCGCCCACAGGAAAGCTGCCAGCACGGAAAGCTGTAGCTGGTTTTCACTGCCCCTTGGAACTGCATTCGCTGATAGACAGACATTCGCTTTCTACAAAAGCTTTTGTTGGTAAAGGGGCAAGACTGTGTATTTCTCTCTCGCAGAGCCCGGTTGCCAAATTCGAAACGTCCAGCGATTGCGCCCACAGGAAAGCTGCCAGCACGGAAAGCTGTAGCTGGTTTTCACTGCCCCTTGGAACTGCATTCGCTGATAGACAGACATTCGCTTTCTACAAAAGCTTTCGTTCGTAAGGGGCAACACTGTGTATTTCTCTCTCGCAGAGCCCGGTTGCCAAATTCGAAACGTCCAGCGATTGCGCCCACAGGAAAGCTGCCAGCACGGAAAGCTGTAGCTGGTTTTCACTGCCCCTTGGAACTGCATTCGCTGATAGACAGACATTCGCTTTCTACAAAAGCTTTCGTTGGTAAAGGGGCAAGTCTGTGTATTTCTCTCTCGCAGAGCCCGGTTGCCAAATTCGAAACGTCCAGCGATTGCGCCCACAGGAAAGCTGCCAGCAAGGAAAGGTGTAGCTGGTTTTCACTGCCCCTTGGAACTGCATTCGCTGATAGACAGACATTCGCTTTCTACAAAAGCTTTTGTTGGTAAAGGGGCAAGACTGTGTATTTCTCTCTCGCAGAGCCCGGTTGCCAAATTCGAAACGTCCAGCGATTGCGCCCACAGGAAAGCTGCCAGCACGGAAAGCTGTAGCTGGTTTTCACTGCCCCTTGGAACTGCATTCGCTGATAGACAGACATTCGCTTTCTACAAACGCTTTCGTTGCTACAGGGGCAACACTGTGTATTTCTCTCTCGCAGAGCCCGGTTGCCAAATTCGAAACGTCCAGCGATTGCGCCCACAGGAAAGCTGCCAGCACGGAAAGCTGTAGCTGGTTTTCACTGCCCCTTGGAACTGCATTCGCTGATAGACAGACATTCGCTTTCTACAAAAGCTTTCGTTCGTAAAGGGGCAACACTGTGTATTTCTCTCTCGCAGAGCCCGGTTGCCAAATTCGAAACGTCCAGCGATTGCGCCCACAGGAAAGCTGCCAGCACGGAAAGCTGTAGCTGGTTTTCACTGCCCCTTGGAACTGCATTCGCTGATAGACAGACATTCGCTTTCTACAAAAGCTTTCGTTTGTAAAGGGGCAAGTCTGTGTATTTCTCTCTCGCAGAGCCCGGTTGCCAAATTCGAAACGTCCAGCGATTGCGCCCACAGGAAAGCTGCCAGCACGGAAAGCTGTAGCTGGTTTTCACTGTCTCTTGGAACTGCATTCGCTGATAGACAGACATTCGCTTTCTACAAAAGCTTTCGTTGGTAAAGGGGCAAGTCTGTGTATTTCTCTCTCGAAGAGCCCGGTTGCCAAATTCGAAACGTCCAGCGATTGCGCCCACAGGAAAGCTGCCAGCACGGAAAGCTGTAGCTGGTTTTCACTGCCCCTTGGAACTGCATTCGCTGATAGACAGACATTCGCTTTCTACAAAAGCTTTCGTTGGTAAAGGGGCAACACTGTGTATTTCTCTCTCGCAGAGCCCGGTTGCCAAATTCGAAACGTCCAGCGATTGCGCCCACAGGAAAGCTGCCAGCACGGAAAGCTGTAGCTGGTTTTCACTGCCCCTTGGAACTGCATTCGCTGATAGACAGACATTCGCTTTCTACAAAAGCTTTTGTTGGTAAAGGGGCAAGACTGTGTATTTTCTCTCGCAGAGCCCGGTTGCCAAATTCGAAACGTCCAGCGATTGCGCCCACAGGAAAACTGCCAGCACGGAAAGCTGTAGCTGGTTTTCACTGCCCCTTGGAACTGCATTCGCTGATAGACAGACATTCGCTTTCTACAAAAGCTTTTGTTGGTAAAGGGGCAACACTGTGTATTTCTCTCTCGCAGAGCCCGGTTGCCAAATTCGAAACGTCCAGCGATTGCGCCCACAGGAAAGCTGCCAGCACGGAAAGCTGTAGCTGGTTTTCACTGCGCCTTGGAACTGCATTCGCTGATAGACAGACATTCGCTTTCTACAAAAGCTTTTGTTGGTAAAGGGGCAACACTGTGTATTTCTCTCTCGCAGAGCCCGGTTGCCAAATTCGAAACGTCCAGCGATTGCGCCCACAGGAAAGCTGCCAGCACGGAAAGCTGTAGCTGGTTTTCACTGCCCCTTGGAACTGCATTCGCTGATAGACAGACATTCGCTTTCTACAAAAGCTTTTGTTGGTAAAGGGGCAAGACTGTGTATTTCTCTCTCGCAGAGCCCGGTTGCCAAATTCGAAACGTCCAGCGATTGCGCCCACAGGAATGCTGCCAGCACGGAAAGCTGTAGCTGGTTTTCACTGCCCCTTGGAACTGCATTCGCTGATAGACAGACATTCGCTTTCTACAAAAGCTTTCGTTCGTAAAGGGGCAAGACTGTGTATTTCTCTCTCGCAGAGCCCGGTTGCCAAATTCGAAACGTCCAGCGATTGCGCCCACAGGAAAGCTGCCAGCACGGAAAGCTGTAGCTGGTTTTCACTGCCCCTTGGAACTGCATTCGCTGATAGACAGACATTCGCTTTCTACAAAAGCTTTTGTTGGTAAAGGGGCAACACTGTGTATTTCTCTCTCGCAGAGCCCGGTTGCCAATTTCGAAACGTCCAGCGATTGCGCCCACAGGAAAGCTGCCAGCACGGAAAGCTGTAGCTGGTTTTCACTGCCCCTTGGAACTGCATTTGCTGATAGACAGACATTCGCTTTCTACAAACGCTTTCGTTGCTACAGGGGCAACACTGTGTATTTCTCTCTCGCAGAGCCCGGTTGCCAAATTCGAAACGTCCAGCGATTGCGCCCACAGGAAAGCTGCCAGCACGGAAAGCTGTAGCTGGTTTTCACTGCCCCTTGGAACTGCATTCGCTGATAGACAGACATTCGCTTTCTACAAAAGCTTTTGTTGGTAAAGGGGCAAGACTGTGTATTTTCTCTCGCAGAGCCCGGTTGCCAAATTCGAAACGTCCAGCGATTGCGCCCACAGGAAAGCTGCCAGCACGGAAAGCTGTAGCTGGTTTTCACTGCCCCTTGGAACTGCATTCGCTGATAGACAGACATTCGCTTTCTACAAAAGCTTTTGTTGGTAAAGGTGCAACACTGTGTATTTCTCTCTCGCAGAGCCCGGTTGCCAAATTCGAAACGTCCAGCGATTGCGCCCACAGGAAAGCTGCCAGCACGGAAAGCTGTAGCTGGTTTTCACTGCGCCTTGGAACTGCATTCGCTGATAGACAGACATTCGCTTTCTACAAAAGCTTTCGTTGGTAAAGGGGCAAGTCTGTGTATTTCTCTCTCGCAGAGCCCTGTTGCCAAATTCGAAACGTCCAGCAATTGCGCCCACAGGAAAGCTGCCAGCACGGAAAGCTGTAGCTGGTTTTCACTGCCCCTTGGAACTGCATTCGCTGATAGACAGACATTCGCTTTCTACAAAAGCTTTTGTTGGTAAAGGGGCAACACTGTGTATTTCTCTCTCGCAGAGCCCGGTTGCCAAATTCGAAACGTCCAGCGATTGCGCCCACAGGAAAGCTGCCAGCACGGAAAGCTGTAGCTGGTTTTCACTGCCCCTTGGAACTGCATTCGCTGATAGACAGACATTCGCTTTCTACAAAAGCTTTTGTTGGTAAAGGGGCAAGACTGTGTATTTCTCTCTCGCAGAGCCCGGTTGCCAAATTCGAAACGTCCAGCGATTGCGCCCACAGGAAAGCTGCCAGCACGGAAAGCTGTAGCTGGTTTTCACTGCCCCTTGGAACTGCATTCGCTGATAGACAGACATTCGCTTTCTACAAAAGCTTTCGTTCGTAAGGGGCAACACTGTGTATTTCTCTCTCGCAGAGCCCGGTTGCCAAATTCGAAACGTCCAGCGATTGCGCCCACAGGAAAGCTGCCAGCACGGAAAGCTGTAGCTGGTTTTCACTGCCCCTTGGAACTGCATTCGCTGATAGACAGACATTCGCTTTCTACAAAAGCTTTCGTTGGTAAAGGGGCAAGTCTGTGTATTTCTCTCTCGCAGAGCCCGGTTGCCAAATTCGAAACGTCCAGCGATTGCGCCCACAGGAAAGCTGCCAGCAAGGAAAGGTGTAGCTGGTTTTCACTGCCCCTTGGAACTGCATTCGCTGATAGACAGACATTCGCTTTCTACAAAAGCTTTTGTTGGTAAAGGGGCAAGACTGTGTATTTCTCTCTCGCAGAGCCCGGTTGCCAAATTCGAAACGTCCAGCGATTGCGCCCACAGGAAAGCTGCCAGCACGGAAAGCTGTAGCTGGTTTTCACTGCCCCTTGGAACTGCATTCGCTGATAGACAGACATTCGCTTTCTACAAACGCTTTCGTTGCTACAGGGGCAACACTGTGTATTTCTCTCTCGCAGAGCCCGGTTGCCAAATTCGAAACGTCCAGCGATTGCGCCCACAGGAAAGCTGCCAGCACGGAAAGCTGTAGCTGGTTTTCACTGCCCCTTGGAACTGCATTCGCTGATAGACAGACATTCGCTTTCTACAAAAGCTTTCGTTCGTAAAGGGGCAACACTGTGTATTTCTCTCTCGCAGAGCCCGGTTGCCAAATTCGAAACGTCCAGCGATTGCGCCCACAGGAAAGCTGCCAGCACGGAAAGCTGTAGCTGGTTTTCACTGCCCCTTGGAACTGCATTCGCTGATAGACAGACATTCGCTTTCTACAAAAGCTTTCGTTTGTAAAGGGGCAAGTCTGTGTATTTCTCTCTCGCAGAGCCCGGTTGCCAAATTCGAAACGTCCAGCGATTGCGCCCACAGGAAAGCTGCCAGCACGGAAAGCTGTAGCTGGTTTTCACTGCCCCTTGGAACTGCATTCGCTGATAGACAGACATTCGCTTTCTACAAAAGCTTTCGTTGGTAAAGGGGCAAGTCTGTGTATTTCTCTCTCGAAGAGCCCGGTTGCCAAATTCGAAACGTCCAGCGATTGCGCCCACAGGAAAGCTGCCAGCACGGAAAGCTGTAGCTGGTTTTCACTGCCCCTTGGAACTGCATTCGCTGATAGACAGACATTCGCTTTCTACAAAAGCTTTCGTTGGTAAAGGGGCAACACTGTGTATTTCTCTCTCGCAGAGCCCGGTTGCCAAATTCGAAACGTCCAGCGATTGCGCCCACAGGAAAGCTGCCAGCACGGAAAGCTGTAGCTGGTTTTCACTGCCCCTTGGAACTGCATTCGCTGATAGACAGACATTCGCTTTCTACAAAAGCTTTTGTTGGTAAAGGGGCAAGACTGTGTATTTTCTCTCGCAGAGCCCGGTTGCCAAATTCGAAACGTCCAGCGATTGCGCCCACAGGAAAACTGCCAGCACGGAAAGCTGTAGCTGGTTTTCACTGCCCCTTGGAACTGCATTCGCTGATAGACAGACATTCGCTTTCTACAAAAGCTTTTGTTGGTAAAGGGGCAACACTGTGTATTTCTCTCTCGCAGAGCCCGGTTGCCAAATTCGAAACGTCCAGCGATTGCGCCCACAGGAAAGCTGCCAGCACGGAAAGCTGTAGCTGGTTTTCACTGCGCCTTGGAACTGCATTCGCTGATAGACAGACATTCGCTTTCTACAAAAGCTTTTGTTGGTAAAGGGGCAACACTGTGTATTTCTCTCTCGCAGAGCCCGGTTGCCAAATTCGAAACGTCCAGCGATTGCGCCCACAGGAAAGCTGCCAGCACGGAAAGCTGTAGCTGGTTTTCACTGCCCCTTGGAACTGCATTCGCTGATAGACAGACATTCGCTTTCTACAAAAGCTTTTGTTGGTAAAGGGGCAAGACTGTGTATTTCTCTCTCGCAGAGCCCGGTTGCCAAATTCGAAACGTCCAGCGATTGCGCCCACAGGAATGCTGCCAGCACGGAAAGCTGTAGCTGGTTTTCACTGCCCCTTGGAACTGCATTCGCTGATAGACAGACATTCGCTTTCTACAAAAGCTTTCGTTCGTAAAGGGGCAACACTGTGTATTTCTCTCTCGCAGAGCCCGGTTGCCAAATTCGAAACGTCCAGCGATTGCGCCCACAGGAAAGCTGCCAGCACGGAAAGCTGTAGCTGGTTTTCACTGCCCCTTGGAACTGCATTCGCTGATAGACAGACATTCGCTTTCTACAAAAGCTTTTGTTGGTAAAGGGGCAACACTGTGTATTTCTCTCTCGCAGAGCCCGGTTGCCAATTTCGAAACGTCCAGCGATTGCGCCCACAGGAAAGCTGCCAGCACGGAAAGCTGTAGCTGGTTTTCACTGCCCCTTGGAACTGCATTTGCTGATAGACAGACATTCGCTTTCTACAAACGCTTTCGTTGCTACAGGGGCAACACTGTGTATTTCTCTCTCGCAGAGCCCGGTTGCCAAATTCGAAACGTCCAGCGATTGCGCCCACAGGAAAGCTGCGAGCACGGAAAGCTGTAGCTGGTTTTCACTGCCCCTTGGAACTGCATTCGCTGATAGACAGACATTCGCTTTCTACAAAAGCTTTCGTTGGTAAAGGGGCAAGTCTGTGTATTTCTCTCTCGCAGAGCCCGGTTGCCAAATTCGAAACGTCAAGCGATTGCGCCCACAGGAAAGCTGCCAGCACAGAAAGCTGTAGCTGGTTTTCACTGTCTCTTGGAACTGCATTCGCTGATAGACAGACATTCGCTTTCTACAAAAGCTTTCGTTGGTAAAGGGGCAACACTGTGTATTTCTCTCTCGCAGAGCCCGGTTGCCAAATTCGAAACGTCCAGCGATTGTGCCCACAGGAAAGCTGCCAGCACGGAAAGCTGTAGCTGGTTTTCACTGCCCCTTGGAACTGCATTCGCTGATAGACAGACATTCGCTTTCTACAAACGCTTTCGTTGCTACAGGGGCAACACTGTGTATTTCTCTCTCGCAGAGCCCGGTTGCCAAATTCGAAACGTCCAGCGATTGCGCCCACAGGAAAGCTGCCAGCACGGAAAGCTGTAGCTGGTTTTCACTGCCCCTTGGAACTGCATTCGCTGATAGACAGACATTCGCTTTCTACAAAAGCTTTTGTTGGTAAAGGGGCAAGACTGTGTATTTTCTCTCGCAGAGCCCGGTTGCCAAATTCGAAACGTCCAGCGATTGCGCCCACAGGAAAGCTGCCAGCACGGAAAGCTGTAGCTGGTTTTCACTGCCCCTTGGAACTGCATTCGCTGATAGACAGACATTCGCTTTCTACAAAAGCTTTTGTTGGTAAAGGTGCAACACTGTGTATTTCTCTCTCGCAGAGCCCGGTTGCCAAATTCGAAACGTCCAGCGATTGCGCCCACAGGAAAGCTGCCAGCACGGAAAGCTGTAGCTGGTTTTCACTGCGCCTTGGAACTGCATTCGCTGATAGACAGACATTCGCTTTCTACAAAAGCTTTCGTTGGTAAAGGGGCAAGTCTGTGTATTTCTCTCTCGCAGAGCCCTGTTGCCAAATTCGAAACGTCCAGCGATTGCGCCCACAGGAAAGCTGCCAGCACGGAAAGCTGTAGCTGGTTTTCACTGCCCCTTGGAACTGCATTCGCTGATAGACAGACATTCGCTTTCTACAAAAGCTTTTGTTGGTAAAGGGGCAACACTGTGTATTTCTCTCTCGCAGAGCCCGGTTGCCAAATTCGAAACGTCCAGCGATTGCGCCCACAGGAAAGCTGCCAGCACGGAAAGCTGTAGCTGGTTTTCACTGCCCCTTGGAACTGCATTCGCTGATAGACAGACATTCGCTTTCTACAAAAGCTTTTGTTGGTAAAGGGGCAAGACTGTGTATTTCTCTCTCGCAGAGCCCGGTTGCCAAATTCGAAACGTCCAGCGATTGCGCCCACAGGAAAGCTGCCAGCACGGAAAGCTGTAGCTGGTTTTCACTGCCCCTTGGAACTGCATTCGCTGATAGACAGACATTCGCTTTCTACAAAAGCTTTCGTTCGTAAGGGGCAACACTGTGTATTTCTCTCTCGCAGAGCCCGGTTGCCAAATTCGAAACGTCCAGCGATTGCGCCCACAGGAAAGCTGCCAGCACGGAAAGCTGTAGCTGGTTTTCACTGCCCCTTGGAACTGCATTCGCTGATAGACAGACATTCGCTTTCTACAAAAGCTTTCGTTGGTAAAGGGGCAAGTCTGTGTATTTCTCTCTCGCAGAGCCCGGTTGCCAAATTCGAAACGTCCAGCGATTGCGCCCACAGGAAAGCTGCCAGCAAGGAAAGGTGTAGCTGGTTTTCACTGCCCCTTGGAACTGCATTCGCTGATAGACAGACATTCGCTTTCTACAAAAGCTTTTGTTGGTAAAGGGGCAAGACTGTGTATTTCTCTCTCGCAGAGCCCGGTTGCCAAATTCGAAACGTCCAGCGATTGCGCCCACAGGAAAGCTGCCAGCACGGAAAGCTGTAGCTGGTTTTCACTGCCCCTTGGAACTGCATTCGCTGATAGACAGACATTCGCTTTCTACAAACGCTTTCGTTGCTACAGGGGCAACACTGTGTATTTCTCTCTCGCAGAGCCCGGTTGCCAAATTCGAAACGTCCAGCGATTGCGCCCACAGGAAAGCTGCCAGCACGGAAAGCTGTAGCTGGTTTTCACTGCCCCTTGGAACTGCATTCGCTGATAGACAGACATTCGCTTTCTACAAAAGCTTTCGTTCGTAAAGGGGCAACACTGTGTATTTCTCTCTCGCAGAGCCCGGTTGCCAAATTCGAAACGTCCAGCGATTGCGCCCACAGGAAAGCTGCCAGCACGGAAAGCTGTAGCTGGTTTTCACTGCCCCTTGGAACTGCATTCGCTGATAGACAGACATTCGCTTTCTACAAAAGCTTTCGTTTGTAAAGGGGCAAGTCTGTGTATTTCTCTCTCGCAGAGCCCGGTTGCCAAATTCGAAACGTCCAGCGATTGCGCCCACAGGAAAGCTGCCAGCACGGAAAGCTGTAGCTGGTTTTCACTGTCTCTTGGAACTGCATTCGCTGATAGACAGACATTCGCTTTCTACAAAAGCTTTCGTTGGTAAAGGGGCAAGTCTGTGTATTTCTCTCTCGAAGAGCCCGGTTGCCAAATTCGAAACGTCCAGCGATTGCGCCCACAGGAAAGCTGCCAGCACGGAAAGCTGTAGCTGGTTTTCACTGCCCCTTGGAACTGCATTCGCTGATAGACAGACATTCGCTTTCTACAAAAGCTTTCGTTGGTAAAGGGGCAACACTGTGTATTTCTCTCTCGCAGAGCCCGGTTGCCAAATTCGAAACGTCCAGCGATTGCGCCCACAGGAAAGCTGCCAGCACGGAAAGCTGTAGCTGGTTTTCACTGCCCCTTGGAACTGCATTCGCTGATAGACAGACATTCGCTTTCTACAAAAGCTTTTGTTGGTAAAGGGGCAAGACTGTGTATTTTCTCTCGCAGAGCCCGGTTGCCAAATTCGAAACGTCCAGCGATTGCGCCCACAGGAAAACTGCCAGCACGGAAAGCTGTAGCTGGTTTTCACTGCCCCTTGGAACTGCATTCGCTGATAGACAGACATTCGCTTTCTACAAAAGCTTTTGTTGGTAAAGGGGCAACACTGTGTATTTCTCTCTCGCAGAGCCCGGTTGCCAAATTCGAAACGTCCAGCGATTGCGCCCACAGGAAAGCTGCCAGCACGGAAAGCTGTAGCTGGTTTTCACTGCGCCTTGGAACTGCATTCGCTGATAGACAGACATTCGCTTTCTACAAAAGCTTTTGTTGGTAAAGGGGCAACACTGTGTATTTCTCTCTCGCAGAGCCCGGTTGCCAAATTCGAAACGTCCAGCGATTGCGCCCACAGGAAAGCTGCCAGCACGGAAAGCTGTAGCTGGTTTTCACTGCCCCTTGGAACTGCATTCGCTGATAGACAGACATTCGCTTTCTACAAAAGCTTTTGTTGGTAAAGGGGCAAGACTGTGTATTTCTCTCTCGCAGAGCCCGGTTGCCAAATTCGAAACGTCCAGCGATTGCGCCCACAGGAATGCTGCCAGCACGGAAAGCTGTAGCTGGTTTTCACTGCCCCTTGGAACTGCATTCGCTGATAGACAGACATTCGCTTTCTACAAAAGCTTTCGTTCGTAAAGGGGCAAGACTGTGTATTTCTCTCTCGCAGAGCCCGGTTGCCAAATTCGAAACGTCCAGCGATTGCGCCCACAGGAAAGCTGCCAGCACGGAAAGCTGTAGCTGGTTTTCACTGCCCCTTGGAACTGCATTCGCTGATAGACAGACATTCGCTTTCTACAAAAGCTTTTGTTGGTAAAGGGGCAACACTGTGTATTTCTCTCTCGCAGAGCCCGGTTGCCAATTTCGAAACGTCCAGCGATTGCGCCCACAGGAAAGCTGCCAGCACGGAAAGCTGTAGCTGGTTTTCACTGCCCCTTGGAACTGCATTTGCTGATAGACAGACATTCGCTTTCTACAAACGCTTTCGTTGCTACAGGGGCAACACTGTGTATTTCTCTCTCGCAGAGCCCGGTTGCCAAATTCGAAACGTCCAGCGATTGCGCCCACAGGAAAGCTGCCAGCACGGAAAGCTGTAGCTGGTTTTCACTGCCCCTTGGAACTGCATTCGCTGATAGACAGACATTCGCTTTCTACAAAAGCTTTCGTTGGTAAAGGGGCAAGTCTGTGTATTTCTCTCTCGCAGAGCCCGGTTGCCAAATTCGAAACGTCAAGCGATTGCGCCCACAGGAAAGCTGCCAGCACAGAAAGCTGTAGCTGGTTTTCACTGTCTCTTGGAACTGCATTCGCTGATAGACAGACATTCGCTTTCTACAAAAGCTTTCGTTGGTAAAGGGGCAACACTGTGTATTTCTCTCTCGCAGAGCCCGGTTGCCAAATTCGAAACGTCCAGCGATTGTGCCCACAGGAAAGCTGCCAGCACGGAAAGCTGTAGCTGGTTTTCACTGCCCCTTGGAACTGCATTCGCTGATAGACAGACATTCGCTTTCTACAAACGCTTTCGTTGCTACAGGGGCAACACTGTGTATTTCTCTCTCGCAGAGCCCGGTTGCCAAATTCGAAACGTCCAGCGATTGCGCCCACAGGAAAGCTGCCAGCACGGAAAGCTGTAGCTGGTTTTCACTGCCCCTTGGAACTGCATTCGCTGATAGACAGACATTCGCTTTCTACAAAAGCTTTTGTTGGTAAAGGGGCAAGACTGTGTATTTTCTCTCGCAGAGCCCGGTTGCCAAATTCGAAACGTCCAGCGATTGCGCCCACAGGAAAGCTGCCAGCACGGAAAGCTGTAGCTGGTTTTCACTGCCCCTTGGAACTGCATTCGCTGATAGACAGACATTCGCTTTCTACAAAAGCTTTTGTTGGTAAAGGTGCAACACTGTGTATTTCTCTCTCGCAGAGCCCGGTTGCCAAATTCGAAACGTCCAGCGATTGCGCCCACAGGAAAGCTGCCAGCACGGAAAGCTGTAGCTGGTTTTCACTGCGCCTTGGAACTGCATTCGCTGATAGACAGACATTCGCTTTCTACAAAAGCTTTCGTTGGTAAAGGGGCAAGTCTGTGTATTTCTCTCTCGCAGAGCCCTGTTGCCAAATTCGAAACGTCCAGCGATTGCGCCCACAGGAAAGCTGCCAGCACGGAAAGCTGTAGCTGGTTTTCACTGCCCCTTGGAACTGCATTCGCTGATAGACAGACATTCGCTTTCTACAAAAGCTTTTGTTGGTAAAGGGGCAACACTGTGTATTTCTCTCTCGCAGAGCCCGGTTGCCAAATTCGAAACGTCCAGCGATTGCGCCCACAGGAAAGCTGCCAGCACGGAAAGCTGTAGCTGGTTTTCACTGCCCCTTGGAACTGCATTCGCTGATAGACAGACATTCGCTTTCTACAAAAGCTTTTGTTGGTAAAGGGGCAAGACTGTGTATTTCTCTCTCGCAGAGCCCGGTTGCCAAATTCGAAACGTCCAGCGATTGCGCCCACAGGAAAGCTGCCAGCACGGAAAGCTGTAGCTGGTTTTCACTGCCCCTTGGAACTGCATTCGCTGATAGACAGACATTCGCTTTCTACAAAAGCTTTCGTTCGTAAGGGGCAACACTGTGTATTTCTCTCTCGCAGAGCCCGGTTGCCAAATTCGAAACGTCCAGCGATTGCGCCCACAGGAAAGCTGCCAGCACGGAAAGCTGTAGCTGGTTTTCACTGCCCCTTGGAACTGCATTCGCTGATAGACAGACATTCGCTTTCTACAAAAGCTTTCGTTGGTAAAGGGGCAAGTCTGTGTATTTCTCTCTCGCAGAGCCCGGTTGCCAAATTCGAAACGTCCAGCGATTGCGCCCACAGGAAAGCTGCCAGCAAGGAAAGGTGTAGCTGGTTTTCACTGCCCCTTGGAACTGCATTCGCTGATAGACAGACATTCGCTTTCTACAAAAGCTTTTGTTGGTAAAGGGGTAAGACTGTGTATTTCTCTCTCGCAGAGCCCGGTTGCCAAATTCGAAACGTCCAGCGATTGCGCCCACAGGAAAGCTGCCAGCACGGAAAGCTGTAGCTGGTTTTCACTGCCCCTTGGAACTGCATTCGCTGATAGACAGACATTCGCTTTCTACAAACGCTTTCGTTGCTACAGGGGCAACACTGTGTATTTCTCTCTCGCAGAGCCCGGTTGCCAAATTCGAAACGTCCAGCGATTGCGCCCACAGGAAAGCTGCCAGCACGGAAAGCTGTAGCTGGTTTTCACTGCCCCTTGGAACTGCATTCGCTGATAGACAGACATTCGCTTTCTACAAAAGCTTTCGTTTGTAAAGGGGCAAGTCTGTGTATTTCTCTCTCGCAGAGCCCGGTTGCCAAATTCGAAACGTCCAGCGATTGCGCCCACAGGAAAGCTGCCAGCACGGAAAGCTGTAGCTGGTTTTCACTGCCCCTTGGAACTGCATTCGCTGATAGACAGACATTCGCTTTCTACAAAAGCTTTCGTTGGTAAAGGGGCAAGTCTGTGTATTTCTCTCTCGAAGAGCCCGGTTGCCAAATTCGAAACGTCCAGCGATTGCGCCCACAGGAAAGCTGCCAGCACGGAAAGCTGTAGCTGGTTTTCACTGCCCCTTGGAACTGCATTCGCTGATAGACAGACATTCGCTTTCTACAAAAGCTTTCGTTGGTAAAGGGGCAACACTGTGTATTTCTCTCTCGCAGAGCCCGGTTGCCAAATTCGAAACGTCCAGCGATTGCGCCCACAGGAAAGCTGCCAGCACGGAAAGCTGTAGCTGGTTTTCACTGCCCCTTGGAACTGCATTCGCTGATAGACAGACATTCGCTTTCTACAAAAGCTTTTGTTGGTAAAGGGGCAAGACTGTGTATTTTCTCTCGCAGAGCCCGGTTGCCAAATTCGAAACGTCCAGCGATTGCGCCCACAGGAAAACTGCCAGCACGGAAAGCTGTAGCTGGTTTTCACTGCCCCTTGGAACTGCATTCGCTGATAGACAGACATTCGCTTTCTACAAAAGCTTTTGTTGGTAAAGGGGCAACACTGTGTATTTCTCTCTCGCAGAGCCCGGTTGCCAAATTCGAAACGTCCAGCGATTGCGCCCACAGGAAAGCTGCCAGCACGGAAAGCTGTAGCTGGTTTTCACTGCACCTTGGAACTGCATTCGCTGATAGACAGACATTCGCTTTCTACAAAAGCTTTTGTTGGTAAAGGGGCAACACTGTGTATTTCTCTCTCGCAGAGCCCGGTTGCCAAATTCGAAACGTCCAGCGATTGCGCCCACAGGAAAGCTGCCAGCACGGAAAGCTGTAGCTGGTTTTCACTGCCCCTTGGAACTGCATTCGCTGATAGACAGACATTCGCTTTCTACAAACGCTTTCGTTGCTACAGGGGCAACACTGTGTATTTCTCTCTCGCAGAGCCCGGTTGCCAAATTCGAAACGTCCAGCGATTGCGCCCACAGGAAAGCTGCCAGCACGGAAAGCTGTAGCTGGTTTTCACTGTCTCTTGGAACTGCATTCGCTGATAGACAGACATTCGTTTTCTACAAAAGCTTTCGTTCGTAAGGGGCAACACTGTGTATTTCTCTCTCGCAGAGCCCGGTTGCCAAATTCGAAACGTCCAGCGATTGCGCCCACAGGAAAGCTGCCAGCACGGAAAGCTGTAGCTGGTTTTCACTGCCCCTTGGAACTGCATTCGCTGATAGATAGACATTCGCTTTCTGTAAAACCTTGCCTTCGTAAGGGGCAACACTGTGTATTTCTCTCTCGCAGAGCCCGGTTGCCAAATCGAAACGTCCAGCGATTGCGCCCACAGGAAAGCTGCCAGCACGGAAAGCTGTAGCTGGTTTTCACTGCCCCTTGGAACTGCATTCGCTGATAGACAGACATTCGCTTTCTACAAAAGCTTTTGTTGGTAAAGGGGCAAGACTGTGTATTTTCTCTCGCAGAGCCCGGTTGCCAAATTCGAAACGTCCAGCGATTGCGCCCACAGGAAAGCTGCCAGCACGGAAAGCTGTAGCTGGTTTTCACTGCCCCTTGGAACTGCATTCGCTGATAGACAGACATTCGCTTTCTACAAAAGCTTTTGTTGGTAAAGGTGCAACACTGTGTATTTCTCTCTCGCAGAGCCCGGTTGCCAAATTCGAAACGTCCAGCGATTGCGCCCACAGGAAAGCTGCCAGCACGGAAAGCTGTAGCTGGTTTTCACTGCGCCTTGGAACTGCATTCGCTGATAGACAGACATTCGCTTTCTACAAAAGCTTTCGTTGGTAAAGGGGCAAGTCTGTGTATTTCTCTCTCGCAGAGCCCTGTTGCCAAATTCGAAACGTCCAGCGATTGCGCCCACAGGAAAGCTGCCAGCACGGAAAGCTGTAGCTGGTTTTCACTGCCCCTTGGAACTGCATTCGCTGATAGACAGACATTCGCTTTCTACAAAAGCTTTTGTTGGTAAAGGGGCAACACTGTGTATTTCTCTCTCGCAGAGCCCGGTTGCCAAATTCGAAACGTCCAGCGATTGCGCCCACAGGAAAGCTGCCAGCACGGAAAGCTGTAGCTGGTTTTCACTGCCCCTTGGAACTGCATTCGCTGATAGACAGACATTCGCTTTCTACAAAAGCTTTTGTTGGTAAAGGGGCAAGACTGTGTATTTCTCTCTCGCAGAGCCCGGTTGCCAAATTCGAAACGTCCAGCGATTGCGCCCACAGGAAAGCTGCCAGCACGGAAAGCTGTAGCTGGTTTTCACTGCCCCTTGGAACTGCATTCGCTGATAGACAGACATTCGCTTTCTACAAAAGCTTTCGTTCGTAAGGGGCAACACTGTGTATTTCTCTCTCGCAGAGCCCGGTTGCCAAATTCGAAACGTCCAGCGATTGCGCCCACAGGAAAGCTGCCAGCACGGAAAGCTGTAGCTGGTTTTCACTGCCCCTTGGAACTGCATTCGCTGATAGACAGACATTCGCTTTCTACAAAAGCTTTCGTTGGTAAAGGGGCAAGTCTGTGTATTTCTCTCTCGCAGAGCCCGGTTGCCAAATTCGAAACGTCCAGCGATTGCGCCCACAGGAAAGCTGCCAGCACGGAAAGCTGTAGCTGGTTTTCACTGCCCCTTGGAACTGCATTCGCTGATAGACAGACATTCGCTTTCTACAAAAGCTTTTGTTGGTAAAGGGGTAAGACTGTGTATTTCTCTCTCGCAGAGCCCGGTTGCCAAATTCGAAACGTCCAGCGATTGCGCCCACAGGAAAGCTGCCAGCACGGAAAGCTGTAGCTGGTTTTCACTGCCCCTTGGAACTGCATTCGCTGATAGACAGACATTCGCTTTCTACAAAAGCTTTCGTTCGTAAAGGGGCAACACTGTGTATTTCTCTCTCGCAGAGCCCGGTTGCCAAATTCGAAACGTCCAGCGATTGCGCCCACAGGAAAGCTGCCAGCACGGAAAGCTGTAGCTGGTTTTCACTGCCCCTTGGAACTGCATTCGCTGATAGACAGACATTCGCTTTCTACAAAAGCTTTCGTTTGTAAAGGGGCAAGTCTGTGTATTTCTCTCTCGCAGAGCCCGGTTGCCAAATTCGAAACGTCCAGCGATTGCGCCCACAGGAAAGCTGCCAGCACGGAAAGCTGTAGCTGGTTTTCACTGCCCCTTGGAACTGCATTCGCTGATAGACAGACATTCGCTTTCTACAAAAGCTTTCGTTGGTAAAGGGGCAAGTCTGTGTATTTCTCTCTCGAAGAGCCCGGTTGCCAAATTCGAAACGTCCAGCGATTGCGCCCACAGGAAAGCTGCCAGCACGGAAAGCTGTAGCTGGTTTTCACTGCCCCTTGGAACTGCATTCGCTGATAGACAGACATTCGCTTTCTACAAAAGCTTTCGTTGGTAAAGGGGCAACACTGTGTATTTCTCTCTCGCAGAGCCCGGTTGCCAAATTCGAAACGTCCAGCGATTGCGCCCACAGGAAAGCTGCCAGCACGGAAAGCTGTAGCTGGTTTTCACTGCCCCTTGGAACTGCATTCGCTGATAGACAGACATTCGCTTTCTACAAAAGCTTTTGTTGGTAAAGGGGCAAGACTGTGTATTTTCTCTCGCAGAGCCCGGTTGCCAAATTCGAAACGTCCAGCGATTGCGCCCACAGGAAAACTGCCAGCACGGAAAGCTGTAGCTGGTTTTCACTGCCCCTTGGAACTGCATTCGCTGATAGACAGACATTCGCTTTCTACAAAAGCTTTTGTTGGTAAAGGGGCAACACTGTGTATTTCTCTCTCGCAGAGCCCGGTTGCCAAATTCGAAACGTCCAGCGATTGCGCCCACAGGAAAGCTGCCAGCACGGAAAGCTGTAGCTGGTTTTCACTGCGCCTTGGAACTGCATTCGCTGATAGACAGACATTCGCTTTCTACAAAAGCTTTTGTTGGTAAAGGGGCAACACTGTGTATTTCTCTCTCGCAGAGCCCGGTTGCCAAATTCGAAACGTCCAGCGATTGCGCCCACAGGAAAGCTGCCAGCACGGAAAGCTGTAGCTGGTTTTCACTGCCCCTTGGAACTGCATTCGCTGATAGACAGACATTCGCTTTCTACAAAAGCTTTTGTTGGTAAAGGGGCAAGACTGTGTATTTCTCTCTCGCAGAGCCCGGTTGCCAAATTCGAAACGTCCAGCGATTGCGCCCACAGGAATGCTGCCAGCACGGAAAGCTGTAGCTGGTTTTCACTGCCCCTTGGAACTGCATTCGCTGATAGACAGACATTCGCTTTCTACAAAAGCTTTTGTTGGTAAAGGGGCAAGACTGTGTATTTCTCTCTCGCAGAGCCCGGTTGCCAAATTCGAAACGTCCAGCGATTGCGCCCACAGGAAAGCTGCCAGCACGGAAAGCTGTAGCTGGTTTTCACTGCCCCTTGGAACTGCATTCGCTGATAGACAGACATTCGCTTTCTACAAAAGCTTTTGTTGGTAAAGGGGCAACACTGTGTATTTCTCTCTCGCAGAGCCCGGTTGCCAATTTCGAAACGTCCAGCGATTGCGCCCACAGGAAAGCTGCCAGCACGGAAAGCTGTAGCTGGTTTTCACTGCCCCTTGGAACTGCATTCGCTTATAGACAGACATTCGCTTTCTACAAACGCTTTCGTTACTACAGGGGCAACACTGTGTATTTCTCTCTCGCAGAGCCCGGTTGCCAAATTCGAAACGTCCAGCGATTGCGCCCACAGGAAAGCTGCCAGCACGGAAAGCTGTAGCTGGTTTTCACTGTCTCTTGGAACTGCATTCGCTGATAGACAGACATTCGTTTTCTACAAAAGCTTTCGTTCGTAAGGGGCAACACTGTGTATTTCTCTCTCGCAGAGCCCGGTTGCCAAATTCGAAACGTCCAGCGATTGCGCCCACAGGAAAGCTGCCAGCACGGAAAGCTGTAGCTGGTTTTCACTGCCCCTTGGAACTGCATTCGCTGATAGACAGACATTCGCTTTCTACAAAAGCTTTTGTTGGTAAAGGGGCAACACTGTGTATTTCTCTCTCGCAGAGCCCGGTTGCCAAATTCGAAACGTCCAGCGATTGCGCCCACAGGAAAGCTGCCAGCACGGAAAGCTGTAGCTGGTTTTCACTGTCTCTTGGAACTGCATTCGCTGATAGACAGACATTCGTTTTCTACAAAAGCTTTCGTTCGTAAGGGGCAACACTGTGTATTTCTCTCTCGCAGAGCCCGGTTGCCAAATTCGAAACGTCCAGCGATTGCGCCCACAGGAAAGCTGCCAGCACGGAAAGCTGTAGCTGGTTTTCACTGCCCCTTGGAACTGCATTCGCTGATAGATAGACATTCGCTTTCTGTAAAACCTTGCCTTCGTAAGGGGCAACACTGTGTATTTCTCTCTCGCAGAGCCCGGTTGCCAAATCGAAACGTCCAGCGATTGCGCCCACAGGAAAGCTGCCAGCACGGAAAGCTGTAGCTGGTTTTCACTGCCCCTTGGAACTGCACTCGCAGATAGACAGACATTCGCTTTCTGTAAAACCTTGCCTTCGTAAGGAGCAACACTGTGTATTTCTCTCTCGCAGAGCCCGGTTGCCAAATTCGAAACGTCCAGCGATTGCGCCCACAGGAAAGCTGCCAGCACGGAAAGCTGTAGCTGGTTTTCACTGCCCCTTGGAACTGCATTCGCTGATAGACAGACATTCGCTTTCTACAAAAGCTTTCGTTCGTAAAGGGGCAACACTGTGTATTTCTCTCTCGCAGAGCCCGGTTGCCAAATTCGAAACGTCCAGCGATTGCGCCCACAGGAAAGCTGCCAGCACGGAAAGCTGTAGCTGGTTTTCACTGCCCCTTGGAACTGCATTCACTGATAGACAGACATTCGCTTTCTACAAATGCTTTCGTTGCTACAGGGGCAACACTGTGTATTTCTCTCTCGCAGAGCCCGGTTGCCAAATTCGAAACGTCCAGCGATTGCGCCCACAGGAAAGCTGCGAGCACGGAAAGCTGTAGCTGGTTTTCACTGCCCCTTGGAACTGCATTCGCTGATAGACAGACATTCGCTTTCTACAAAAGCTTTCGTTGGTAAAGGGGCAAGTCTGTGTATTTCTCTCTCGCAGAGCCCGGTTGCCAAATTCGAAACGTCCAGCGATTGCGCCCACAGGAAAGCTGCCAGCACGGAAAGCTGTAGCTGGTTTTCACTGCCCCTTGGAACTGCATTCGCTGATAGACAGACATTCTCTTTCTACAAAAGCTTTTGTTGGTAAAGGGGTAAGACTGTGTATTTCTCTCTCGCAGAGCCCGGTTGCCAAATTCGAAACGTCCAGCGATTGTGCCCACAGGAAAGCTGCCAGCACGGAAAGCTGTAGCTGGTTTTCACTGCCCCTTGGAACTGCATTCGCTGATAGACAGACATTCGCTTTCTACAAACGCTTTTGTTGCTACAGGGGCAACACTGTGTATTTTCTCTCGCAGAGCCCGGTTGCCAAATTCGAAACGTCCAGCGATTGCGCCCACAGGAAAGCTGCCAGCACGGAAAGCTGTAGCTGGTTTTCACTGCCCCTTGGAACTGCATTCGCTGATAGACAGACATTCGCTTTCTACAAAAGCTTTCGTTGGTAAAGGGGCAACACTGTGTATTTCTCTCTCGCAGAGCCCGGTTGCCAAATTCGAAACGTCCAGCGATTGTGCCCACAGGAAAGCTGCCAGCACGGAAAGCTGTAGCTGGTTTTCACTGCCCCTTGGAACTGCATTCGCTGATAGACAGACATTCGCTTTCTACAAACGCTTTCGTTGCTACAGGGGCAACACTGTGTATTTCTCTCTCGCAGAGCCCGGTTGCCAAATTCGAAACGTCCAGCGATTGCGCCCACAGGAAAGCTGCCAGCACGGAAAGCTGTAGCTGGTTTTCACTGCCCCTTGGAACTGCATTCGCTGACAGACAGACATTCGCTTTCTACAAAAGCTTTTGTTGGTAAAGGGGCAAGACTGTGTATTTTCTCTCGCAGAGCCCGGTTGCCAAATTCGAAACGTCCAGCGATTGCGCCCACAGGAAAGCTGCCAGCACGGAAAGCTGTAGCTGGTTTTCACTGCCCCTTGGAACTGCATTCGCTGATAGACAGACATTCGCTTTCTACAAAAGCTTTTGTTGGTATAGGTGCAACACTGTGTATTTCTCTCTCGCAGAGCCCGGTTGCCAAATTCGAAACGTCCAGCGATTGCGCCCACAGGAAAGCTGCCAGCACGGAAAGCTGTAGCTGGTTTTCACTGTCTCTTGGAACTGCATTCGCTGATAGACAGACATTCGTTTTCTACAAAAGCTTTCGTTCGTAAGGGGCAACACTGTGTATTTCTCTCTCGCAGAGCCCGGTTGCCAAATTCGAAACGTCCAGCGATTGCGCCCACAGGAAAGCTGCCAGCACGGAAAGCTGTAGCTGGTTTTCACTGCCCCTTGGAACTGCATTCGCTGATAGATAGACATTCGCTTTCTGTAAAACCTTGCCTTCGTAAGGGGCAACACTGTGTATTTCTCTCTCGCAGAGCCCGGTTGCCAATTTCGAAACGTCCAGCGATTGCGCCCACAGGAAAGCTGCCAGCACGGAAAGCTGTAGCTGGTTTTCACTGCCCCTTGGATCTGCATTCGCTGATAGACAGACATTCGCTTTCTACAAAAGCTTTCGTTCGTAAAGGGGCAAGACTGTGTATTTCTCTCTCGCAGAGCCCGGTTGCCAAATTCGAAACGTCCAGCGATTGCGCCCACAGGAAAGCTGCCAGCACGGAAAGCTGTAGCTGGTTTTCACTGCCCCTTGGAACTGCATTCGCTGATAGACAGACATTCGCTTTCTACAAAAGCTTTTGTTGGTAAAGGGGCAACACTGTGTATTTCTCTCTCGCAGAGCCCGGTTGCCAAATTCGAAACGTCCAGCGATTGCGCCCACAGGAAAGCTGCCAGCACGGAAAGCTGTAGCTGGTTTTCACTGCCCCTTGGAACTGCATTCGCTGATAGATAGACATTCGCTTTCTGTAAAACCTTGCCTTCGTAAGGGGCAACACTGTGTATTTCTCTCTCCAAGAGCCCGGTTGCCAAATCGAAACGTCCAGCGATTGCGCCCACAGGAAAGCTGCCAGCACGGAAAGCTGTAGCTGGTTTTCACTGCCCCTTGGAACTGCACTCGCAGATAGACAGACATTCGCTTTCTGTAAAACCTTGCCTTCGTAAGGGGCAACACTGTGTATTTCTCTCTCGCAGAGCCCGGTTGCCAAATTCGAAACGTCCAGCGATTGCGCCCACAGGAAAGCTGCCAGCACGGAAAGCTGTAGCTGGTTTTCACTGCCCCTTGGAACTGCATTCGCTGATAGACAGACATTCGCTTTCTACAAAAGCTTTCGTTCGTAAAGGGGCAACACTGTGTATTTCTCTCTCGCAGAGCCCGGTTGCCAAATTCGAAACGTCCAGCGATTGCGCCCACAGGAAAGCTGCCAGCACGGAAAGCTGTAGCTGGTTTTCACTGCCCCTTGGAACTGCATTCACTGATAGACAGACATTCGCTTTCTACAAATGCTTTCGTTGCTACAGGGGCAACACTGTGTATTTCTCTCTCGCAGAGCCCGGTTGCCAAATTCGAAACGTCCAGCGATTGCGCCCACAGGAAAGCTGCCAGCACGGAAAGCTGTAGCTGGTTTTCACTGCCCCTTGGAACTGCATTCGCTGATAGACAGACATTCGCTTTCTACAAACGCTTTTGTTGCTACAGGGGCAACACTGTGTATTTTCTCTCGCAGAGCCCGGTTGCCAAATTCGAAACGTCCAGCGATTGCGCCCACAGGAAAGCTGCCAGCACGGAAAGCTGTAGCTGGTTTTCACTGCCCCTTGGAACTGCATTCGCTGATAGACAGACATTCGCTTTCTACAAAAGCTTTCGTTGGTAAAGGGGCAACACTGTGTATTTCTCTCTCGCAGAGCCCGGTTGCCAAATTCGAAACGTCCAGCGATTGTGCCCACAGGAAAGCTGCCAGCACGGAAAGCTGTAGCTGGTTTTCACTGCCCCTTGGAACTGCATTCGCTGATAGACAGACATTCGCTTTCTACAAACGCTTTCGTTGCTACAGGGGCAACACTGTGTATTTCTCTCTCGCAGAGCCCGGTTGCCAAATTCGAAACGTCCAGCGATTGCGCCCACAGGAAAGCTGCCAGCACGGAAAGCTGTAGCTGGTTTTCACTGCCCCATGGAACTGCATTCGCTGACAGACAGACATTCGCTTTCTACAAAAGCTTTTGTTGGTAAAGGGGCAAGACTGTGTATTTTCTCTCGCAGAGCCCGGTTGCCAAATTCGAAACGTCCAGCGATTGCGCCCACAGGAAAGCTGCCAGCACGGAAAGCTGTAGCTGGTTTTCACTGCCCCTTGGAACTGCATTCGCTGATAGACAGACATTCGCTTTCTACAAAAGCTTTTGTTGGTATAGGTGCAACACTGTGTATTTCTCTCTCGCAGAGCCCGGTTGCCAAATTCGAAACGTCCAGCGATTGCGCCCACAGGAAAGCTGCCAGCACGGAAAGCTGTAGCTGGTTTTCACTGCCCCTTGGAACTGCATTCGCTGATAGACAGACATTCGCTTTCTACAAAAGCTTTTGTTGGTAAAGGGGCAACACTGTGTATTTCTCTCTCGCAGAGCCCGGTTGCCAAATTCGAAACGTCCAGCGATTGCGCCCACAGGAAAGCTGCCAGCACGGAAAGCTGTAGCTGGTTTTCACTGCCCCTTGGAACTGCATTCGCTGATAGACAGACATTCGCTTTCTACAAAAGCTTTCGTTGGTAAAGGGGCAACACTTTGTATTTCTCTCTCGCAGAGCCCGGTTGCCAAATTCGAAACGTCCAGCGATTGCGCCCACAGGAAAGCTGCCAGCACGGAAAGCTGTAGCTGGTTTTCACTGCCCCTTGGAACTGCATTCGCTGATAGACAGACATTCGCTTTCTACAAAAGCTTTCGTTCGTAAAGGGGCAAGACTGTGTATTTCTCTCTCGCAGAGCCCGGTTGCCAAATTCGAAACGTCCAGCGATTGCGCCCACAGGAAAGCTGCCAGCACGGAAAGCTGTAGCTGGTTTTCACTGCCCCTTGGAACTGCATTCGCTGATAGACAGACATTCGCTTTCTACAAAAGCTTTTGTTGGTAAAGGGGCAAGACTGTGTATTTCTCTCTCGCAGAGCCCGGTTGCCAAATTCGAAACGTCCAGCGATTGCGCCCACAGGAAAGCTGCCAGCACGGAAAGCTGTAGCTGGTTTTCACTGCCCCTTGGAACTGCATTCGCTGATAGACAGACATTCGCTTTCTACAAACGCTTTCGTTGCTACAGGGGCAACACTGTGTATTTCTCTCTCGCAGAGCCCGGTTGCCAAATTCGAAACGTCCAGCGATTGCGCCCACAGGAAAGCTGCCAGCACGGAAAGCTGTAGCTGGTTTTCACTGCCCCTTGGAACTGCATTCGCTGATAGACAGACATTCGCTTTCTACAAAAGCTTTCGTTGGTAAAGGGGCAAGTCTGTGTATTTCTCTCTCGCAGAGCCCGGTTGCCAAATTCGAAACGTCCAGCGATTGCGCCCACAGGAAAGCTGCCAGCACGGAAAGCTGTAGCTGGTTTTCACTGCCCCTTGGAACTGCATTCGCTGATAGACAGACATTCGCTTTCTACAAAAGCTTTTGTTGGTAAAGGGGTAAGACTGTGTATTTCTCTCTCGCAGAGCCCGGTTGCCAAATTCGAAACGTCCAGCGATTGCGCCCACAGGAAAGCTGCCAGCACGGAAAGCTGTAGCTGGTTTTCACTGCCCCTTGGAACTGCATTCGCTGATAGACAGACATTCGCTTTCTACAAACGCTTTCGTTGCTACAGGGGCAACACTGTGTATTTCTCTCTCGCAGAGCCCGGTTGCCAAATTCGAAACGTCCAGCGATTGCGCCCACAGGAAAGCTGCCAGCACGGAAAGCTGTAGCTGGTTTTCACTGCCCCTTGGAACTGCATTCGCTGATAGACAGACATTCGCTTTCTACAAAAGCTTTTGTTGGTAAAGGGGCAACACTGTGTATTTTCTCTTGCAGAGCCCGGTTGCCAAATTCGAAACGTCCAGCGATTGCGCTCACAGGAAAGCTGCCAGCACGGAAAGCTGTAGCTGGTTTTCACTGCGCCTTGGAACTGCATTCGCTGATAGACAGACATTCGCTTTCTACAAAAGCTTTTGTTGGTAAAGGGGCAACACTGTGTATTTCTCTCTCGCAGAGCCCGGTTGCCAAATTCGAAACGTCCAGCGATTGCGCCCACAGGAAAGCTGCCAGCACGGAAAGCTGTAGCTGGTTTTCACTGCCCCTTGGAACTGCATTCGCTGATAGACAGACATTTGCTTTCTACAAAAGCTTTCGTTGGTAAAGGGGCAACACTGTGTATTTCTCTCTCGCAGAGCCCGGTTGCCAAATTCGAAACGTCCAGCGATTGCGCCCACAGGAAAGCTGCCAGCACGGAAAGCTGTAGCTGGTTTTCACTGCCCCTTGGAACTGCATTCGCTGATAGACAGACATTCGCTTTCTACAAAAGCTTTCGTTCGTAAAGGGGCAACACTGTGTATTTCTCTCTCGCAGAGCCCGGTTGCCAAATTCGAAACGTCCAGCGATTGCGCCCACAGGAAAGCTGCCAGCACGGAAAGCTGTAGCTGGTTTTCACTGCCCCTTGGAACTGCATTCGCTGATAGACAGACATTCGCTTTCTACAAAAGCTTTCGATGGTAAAGGGGCAACAGTGTGTATTTCTCTCTCGCAGAGCCCGGTTGCCAAATTCGAAACGTCCAGCGATTGCGCCCACAGGAAAGCTGCCAGCACGGAAAGCTGTAGCTGGTTTTCACTGCCCCTTGGAACTGCATTCGCTGATAGATAGACATTCGCTTTCTGTAAAACCTTGCCTTCGTAAGGGGCAACACTGTGTATTTCTCTCTCGCAGAGCCCGGTTGCCAAATCGAAACGTCCAGCGATTGCGCCCACAGGAAAGCTGCCAGCACGGAAAGCTGTAGCTGGTTTTCACTGCCCCTTGGAACTGCATTCGCAGATAGACAGACATTCGCTTTCTGTAAAACCTTGCCTTCGTAAGGGGCAACACTGTGTATTTCTCTCTCGCAGAGCCCGGTTGCCAAATTCGAAACGTCCAGCGATTGCGCCCACAGGAAAGCTGCCAGCACGGAAAGCTGTAGCTGGTTTTCACTGCCCCTTGGAACTGCATTCACTGATAGACAGACATTCGCTTTCTACAAAAGCTTTCGTTGGTAAAGGGCAACACTGTGTATTTCTCTCTCGCAGAGCCCGGTTGCCAAATTCGAAACGTCCAGCGATTGCGCCCACAGGAAAGCTGCCAGCACGGAAAGCTGTAGCTGGTTTTCACTGCCCCTTGGAACTGCATTCGCTGATAGACAGACATTCGCTTTCTACAAACGCTTTCGTTGGTAAAGGGGCAACAGTGTGTATTTCTCTCTCGCAGAGCCCGGTTGCCAAATTCGAAACGTCCAGCGATTGCGCCCACAGGAAAGCTGCCAGCACGGAAAGCTGTAGCTGGTTTTCACTGCCCCTTGGAACTGCATTCGCTGATAGACAGACATTCGCTTTCTACAAACGCTTTCGTTGCTACAGGGGCAACACTGTGTATTTCTCTCTCGCAGAGCCCGGTTGCCAAATTCGAAACGTCCAGCGATTGCGCCCACAGGAAAGCTGCCAGCACGGAAAGCTGTAGCTGGTTTTCACTGCCCCTTGGAACTGCATTCGCTGATAGACAGACATTCGCTTTCTACAAAAGCTTTCGTTCGTAAAGGGGCAAGTCTGTGTATTTCTCTCTCGCAGAGCCCGGTTGCCAAATTCGAAACGTCCAGCGATTGCGCCCACAGGAAAGCTGCCAGCACGGAAAGCTGTAGCTGGTTTTCACTGCCCCTTGGAACTGCATTCGCTGATAGACAGACATTCGCTTTCTACAAAAGCTTTTGTTGGTAAAGGGGTAAGACTGTGTATTTCTCTATCGCAGAGCCCGGTTGCCAAATTCGAAACGTCCAGCGATTGCGCCCACAGGAAAGCTGCCAGCACGGAAAGCTGTAGCTGGTTTTCACTGCCCCTTGGAACTGCATTCGCTGATAGACAGACATTCGCTTTCTACAAACGCTTTCGTTGCTACAGGGGCAACACTGTGTATTTCTCTCTCGCAGAGCCCGGTTGCCAAATTCGAAACGTCCAGCGATTGCGCCCACAGGAAAGCTGCCAGCACGGAAAGCTGTAGCTGGTTTTCACTGCCCCTTGGAACTGCATTCGCTGATAGACAGACATTCGCTTTCTACAAAAGCTTTCGTTGGTAAAGGGGCAACACTGTGTATTTCTCTCTCGCAGAGCCCGGTTGCCAAATTCGAAACGTCCAGCGATTGCGCCCACAGGAAAGCTGCCAGCACGGAAAGCTGTAGCTGGTTTTCACTGTCTCTTGGAACTGCATTCGCTGATAGACAGACATTCGCTTTCTACAAAAGCTTTTGTTGGTAAAGGGGCAACAGTGTGTATTTCTCTCTCGCAGAGCCCGGTTGCCAAATTCGAAACGTCCAGCGATTGCGCCCACAGGAAAGCTGCCAGCACGGAAAGCTGTAGCTGGTTTTCACTGCCCCTTGGAACTGCATTCGCTGATAGATAGACATTCGCTTTCTGTAAAACCTTGCCTTCGTAAGGGGCAACACTGTGTATTTCTCTCTCGCAGAGCCCGGTTGCCAAATCGAAACGTCCAGCGATTGCGCCCACAGGAAAGCTGCCAGCACGGAAAGCTGTAGCTGGTTTTCACTGCCCCTTGGAACTGCATTCGCAGATAGACAGACATTCGCTTTCTGTAAAACCTTGCCTTCGTAAGGGGCAAAGCTGTGTATTTCTCTCTCGCAGAGCCCGGTTGCCAAATTCGAAACGTCCAGCGATTGCGCCCACAGGAAAGCTGCCAGCACGGAAAGCTGTAGCTGGTTTTCACTGCCCCTTGGAACTGCATTCGCTGATAGACAGACATTCGCTTTCTACAAACGCTTTCGTTGCTACAGGGGCAACACTGTGTATTTCTCTCTCGCAGAGCCCGGTTGCCAAATTCGAAACGTCCAGCGATTGCGCCCACAGGAAAGCTGCCAGCACGGAAAGCTGTAGCTGGTTTTCACTGCCCCTTGGAACTGCATTCGCTGATAGACAGACATTCGCTTTCTACAAAAGCTTTCGTTGGTAAAGGGGCAACAGTGTGTATTTCTCTCTCGCAGAGCCCGGTTGCCAAATTCGAAACGTCCAGCGATTGCGCCCACAGGAAAGCTGCCAGCACGGAAAGCTGTAGCTGGTTTTCACTGCCCCTTGGAACTGCATTCGCTGATAGACAGACATTCGCTTTCTACAAACGCTTTCGTTGCTACAGGGGCAACACTGTGTATTTCTCTCTCGCAGAGCCCGGTTGCCAAATTCGAAACGTCCAGCGATTGCGCCCACAGGAAAGCTGCCAGCACGGAAAGCTGTAGCTGGTTTTCACTGCCCATTGGAACTGCATTCGCTGCTAGACAGACATTCGCTTTCTGCAAAACCTTGCCTTCGTAAAGGGGCAACACTGTGTATTTCTCTCTCGCAGAGCCCAGTTGCCAAATTCGAAACGTCCAGCGATTGCGCCCACAGGAAAGCTGCCAGCACGGAAAGCTGTAGCTGGTTTTCACTGCCCCTTGGAACTGCATTCACTGATAGACAGACATTCGCTTTCTACAAAAGCTTTTGTTGGTAAAGGGGCAAGACTGTGTATTTCTCTCTCGCAGAGCCCGGTTGCCAAATTCGAAACGTCCAGCGATTGCGCCCACAGGAAAGCTGCCAGCACGGAAAGCTGTAGCTGGTTTTCACTGCCCCTTGGAACTGCATTCGCTGATAGACAGACATTCGCTTTCTACAAAAGCTTTCGTTGGTAAAGGGGCAAGTCTGTGTATTTCTCTCTCGCAGAGCCCGGTTGCCAAATTCGAAACGTCCAGCGATTGCGCCCACAGGAAAGCTGCCAGCACGGAAAGCTGTAGCTGGTTTTCACTGCCCCTTGGAACTGCATTCGCTGATAGACAGACATTCGCTTTCTACAAACGCTTTCGTTGCTACAGGGGCAACACTGTGTATTTCTCTCTCGCAGAGCCCGGTTGCCAAATTCGAAACGTCCAGCGATTGCGCCCACAGGAAAGCTGCCAGCACGGAAAGCTGTAGCTGGTTTTCACTGCCCCTTGGAACTGCATTCGCTGATAGACAGACATTCGCTTTCTACAAAAGCTTTCGTTGGTAAAGGGGCAACAGTGTGTATTTCTCTCTCGCAGAGCCCGGTTGCCAAATTCGAAACGTCCAGCGATTGCGCCCACAGGAAAGCTGCCAGCACGGAAAGCTGTAGCTGGTTTTCACTGCCCCTTGGAACTGCATTCGCTGATAGACAGACATTCGCTTTCTACAAACGCTTTCGTTGCTACAGGGGCAACACTGTGTATTTCTCTCTCGCAGAGCCCGGTTGCCAAATTCGAAACGTCCAGCGATTGCGCCCACAGGAAAGCTGCCAGCACGGAAAGCTGTAGCTGGTTTTCACTGCCCCTTGGAACTGCATTCGCTGATAGACAGACATTCGCTTTCTACAAAAGCTTTTGTTGGTAAAGGGGCAACACTGTGTATTTCTCTCTCGCAGAGCCCGGTTGCCAAATTCGAAACGTCCAGCGATTGCGCCCACAGGAAAGCTGCCAGCACGGAAAGCTGTAGCTGGTTTTCACTGCCCCTTGGAACTGCATTCGCTGATAGACAGACATTCGCTTTCTACAAAAGCTTTCGTTGGTAAAGGGGCAAGTCTGTGTATTTCTCTCTCGCAGAGCCCGGTTGCCAAATTCGAAACGTCCAGCGATTGCGCTCACAGGAAAGCTGCCAGCACGGAAAGCTGTAGCTGGTTTTCACTGCCCCTTGGAACTGCATTCGCTGATAGACAGACATTCGCTTTCTACAAAAGCTTTCGTTGGTAAAGGGGCAACACTGTGTATTTCTCTCTCGCAGAGCCCGGTTGCCAAATTCGAAACGTCCAGCGATTGCGCCCACAGGAAAGCTGCCAGCACGGAAAGCTGTAGCTGGTTTTCACTGCCCCTTGGAACTGCATTCGCAGATAGACAGACATTCGCTTTCTGTAAAACCTTGCCTTCGTAAGG
Source organism: Mycteria americana (assembly GCF_035582795.1). Classification (NCBI taxonomy): domain Eukaryota; kingdom Metazoa; phylum Chordata; class Aves; order Ciconiiformes; family Ciconiidae; genus Mycteria; species Mycteria americana. The sequence goes on from NC_134372.1 coordinate 25,543,018, forward strand.
GGCAACACTGTGTATTTCTCTCTCGCAGAGCCCGGTTGCCAAATTCGAAACGTCCAGCGATTGCGCCCACAGGAAAGCTGCCAGCACGGAAAGCTGTAGCTGGTTTTCACTGCCCCTTGGAACTGCATTCGCAGATAGACAGACATTCGCTTTCTGTAAAACCTTGCCTTCGTAAGGGGCAACACTGTGTATTTCTCTCTCGCAGAGCCCGGTTGCCAAATTCGAAACGTCCAGCGATTGCGCCCACAGGAAAGCTGCCAGCACGGAAAGCTGTAGCTGGTTTTCACTGCCCCTTGGAACTGCATTCGCTGATAGACAGACATTCGCTTTCTACAAACGCTTTCATTGGTAAAGGGGCAACACTGTGTATTTCTCTCTCGCAGAGCCCGGTTGCCAAATTCGAAACGTCCAGCGATTGCGCCCACAGGAAAGCTGCCAGCACGGAAAGCTGTAGCTGGTTTTCACTGCCCCTTGGAACTGCATTCGCTGATAGACAGACATTCGCTTTCTACAAACGCTTTCGTTGCTACAGGGGCAACACTGTGTATTTCTCTCTCGCAGAGCCCGGTTGCCAAATTCGAAACGTCCAGCGATTGCGCCCACAGGAAAGCTGCCAGCACGGAAAGCTGTAGCTGGTTTTCACTGCCCCTTGGAACTGCATTCGCTGATAGACAGACATTCGCTTTCTACAAAAGCTTTCGTTGGTAAAGGGGCAACAGTGTGTATTTCTCTCTCGCAGAGCCCGGTTGCCAAATTCGAAACGTCCAGCGATTGCGCCCACAGGAAAGCTGCCAGCACGGAAAGCTGTAGCTGGTTTTCACTGCCCCTTGGAACTGCATTCGCTGATAGACAGACATTCGCTTTCTACAAACGCTTTCGTTGCTACAGGGGCAACACTGTGTATTTCTCTCTCGCAGAGCCCGGTTGCCAAATTCGAAACGTCCAGCGATTGCGCCCACAGGAAAGCTGCCAGCACGGAAAGCTGTAGCTGGTTTTCACTGCCCATTGGAACTGCATTCGCTGCTAGACAGACATTCGCTTTCTGCAAAACCTTGCCTTCGTAAAGGGGCAACACTGTGTATTTCTCTCTCGCAGAGCCCAGTTGCCAAATTCGAAACGTCCAGCGATTGCGCCCACAGGAAAGCTGCCAGCACGGAAAGCTGTAGCTGGTTTTCACTGCCCCTTGGAACTGCATTCGCTGATAGACAGACATTCGCTTTCTACAAAAGCTTTCGTTGGTAAAGGGGCAAGTCTGTGTATTTCTCTCTCGCAGAGCCCGGTTGCCAAATTCGAAACGTCCAGCGATTGCGCCCACAGGAAAGCTGCCAGCACGGAAAGCTGTAGCTGGTTTTCACTGCCCCTTGGAACTGCATTCGCTGATAGACAGACATTCGCTTTCTACAAAAGCTTTCGTTGGTACAGGGGCAACACTGTGTATTTCTCTCTCGCAGAGCCCGGTTGCCAAATTCGAAACGTCCAGCGATTGCGCCCACAGGAAAGCTGCCAGCACGGAAAGCTGTAGCTGGTTTTCACTGCCCCTTGGAACTGCATTCGCTGATAGACAGACATTCGCTTTCTGTAAAACCTTGCCTTCGTAAGGGGCAACACTGTGTATTTCTCTCTCGCAGAGCCCGGTTGCCAAATCGAAACGTCCAGCGATTGCGCCCACAGGAAAGCTGCCAGCACGGAAAGCTGTAGCTGGTTTTCACTGCCCCTTGGAACTGCATTCGCAGATAGACAGACATTCGCTTTCTGTAAAACCTTGCCTTCGTAAGGGGCAACACTGTGTATTTCTCTCTCGCAGAGCCCGGTTGCCAAATTCGAAACGTCCAGCGATTGCGCCCACAGGAAAGCTGCCAGCACGGAAAGCTGTAGCTGGTTTTCACTGCCCCTTGGAACTGCATTCGCTGATAGACAGACATTCGCTTTCTACAAACGCTTTCATTGGTAAAGGGGCAAGTCTGTGTATTTCTCTCTCGCAGAGCCCGGTTGCCAAATTCGAAACGTCCAGCGATTGCGCCCACAGGAAAGCTGCCAGCACGGAAAGCTGTAGCTGGTTTTCACTGCCCCTTGGAACTGCATTCGCTGATAGACAGACATTCGCTTTCTACAAACGCTTTCGTTGCTACAGGGGCAACACTGTGTATTTCTCTCTCGCAGAGCCCGGTTGCCAAATTCGAAACGTCCAGCGATTGCGCCCACAGGAAAGCTGCCAGCACGGAAAGCTGTAGCTGGTTTTCACTGCCCCTTGGAACTGCATTCGCTGATAGACAGACATTCGCTTTCTACAAAAGCTTTCGTTGGTAAAGGGGCAACACTGTGTATTTCTCTCTCGCAGAGCCCGGTTGCCAAATTCGAAACGTCCAGCGATTGCGCCCACAGGAAAGCTGCCAGCACGGAAAGCTGTAGCTGGTTTTCACTGCCCCTTGGAACTGCATTCGCTGATAGACAGACATTCGCTTTCTACAAAAGCTTTCGTTGGTAAAGGGGCAAGTCTGTGTATTTCTCTCTCGCAGAGCCCGGTTGCCAAATTCGAAACGTCCAGCGATTGCGCTCACAGGAAAGCTGCCAGCACGGAAAGCTGTAGCTGGTTTTCACTGCCCCTTGGAACTGCATTCGCTGATAGACAGACATTCGCTTTCTACAAAAGCTTTCGTTGGTAAAGGGGCAACACTGTGTATTTCTCTCTCGCAGAGCCCGGTTGCCAAATTCGAAACGTCCAGCGATTGCGCCCACAGGAAAGCTGCCAGCACGGAAAGCTGTAGCTGGTTTTCACTGCCCCTTGGAACTGCATTCGCTGATAGACAGACATTCGCTTTCTACAAACGCTTTCGTTGCTACAGGGGCAACACTGTGTATTTCTCTCTCGCAGAGCCCGGTTGCCAAATTCGAAACGTCCAGCGATTGCGCCCACAGGAAAGCTGCCAGCACGGAAAGCTGTAGCTGGTTTTCACTGCCCCTTGGAACTGCATTCGCTGATAGACAGACATTCGCTTTCTACAAAAGCTTTCGTTGGTAAAGGGGCAAGTCTGTGTATTTCTCTCTCGCAGAGCCCGGTTGCCAAATTCGAAACGTCCAGCGATTGCGCCCACAGGAAAGCTGCCAGCACGGAAAGCTGTAGCTGGTTTTCACTGCCCCTTGGAACTGCATTCGCTGATAGACAGACATTCGCTTTCTACAAAAGCTTTTGTTGGTAAAGGGGTAAGACTGTGTATTTCTCTCTCGCAGAGCCCGGTTGCCAAATTCGAAACGTCCAGCGATTGCGCCCACAGGAAAGCTGCCAGCACGGAAAGCTGTAGCTGGTTTTCACTGCCCCTTGGAACTGCATTCGCTGATAGACAGACATTCGCTTTCTACAAACGCTTTCGTTGCTACAGGGGCAACACTGTGTATTTCTCTCTCGCAGAGCCCGGTTGCCAAATTCGAAACGTCCAGCGATTGCGCCCACAGGAAAGCTGCCAGCACGGAAAGCTGTAGCTGGTTTTCACTGCCCCTTGGAACTGCATTCGCTGATAGACAGACATTCGCTTTCTACAAACGCTTTTGTTGGTAAAGGGGCAACACTGTGTATTTTCTCTTGCAGAGCCCGGTTGCCAAATTCGAAACGTCCAGCGATTGCGCTCACAGGAAAGCTGCCAGCACGGAAAGCTGTAGCTGGTTTTCACTGCGCCTTGGAACTGCATTCGCTGATAGACAGACATTCGCTTTCTACAAAAGCTTTTGTTGGTAAAGGGGCAACACTGTGTATTTCTCTCTCGCAGAGCCCGGTTGCCAAATTCGAAACGTCCAGCGATTGCGCCCACAGGAAAGCTGCCAGCACGGAAAGCTGTAGCTGGTTTTCACTGCCCCTTGGAACTGCATTCGCTGATAGACAGACATTCGCTTTCTACAAAAGCTTTCGTTGGTAAAGGGGCAACACTGTGTATTTCTCTCTCGCAGAGCCCGGTTGCCAAATTCGAAACGTCCAGCGATTGCGCCCACAGGAAAGCTGCCAGCACGGAAAGCTGTAGCTGGTTTTCACTGCCCCTTGGAACTGCATTCGCTGATAGACAGACATTCGCTTTCTACAAAAGCTTTCGTTCGTAAAGGGGCAACACTGTGTATTTCTCTCTCGCAGAGCCCGGTTGCCAAATTCGAAACGTCCAGCGATTGCGCCCACAGGAAAGCTGCCAGCACGGAAAGCTGTAGCTGGTTTTCACTGCCCCTTGGAACTGCATTCGCTGATAGACAGACATTCGCTTTCTACAAAAGCTTTCGATGGTAAAGGGGCAACAGTGTGTATTTCTCTCTCGCAGAGCCCGGTTGCCAAATTCGAAACGTCCAGCGATTGCGCCCACAGGAAAGCTGCCAGCACGGAAAGCTGTAGCTGGTTTTCACTGTCTATTGGAACTGCATTCGCTGATAGACAGACATTCGTTTTCTACAAAAGCTTTCGTTCGTAAGGGGCAACACTGTGTATTTCTCTCTCGCAGAGCCCGGTTGCCAAATTCGAAACGTCCAGCGATTGCGCCCACAGGAAAGCTGCCAGCACGGAAAGCTGTAGCTGGTTTTCACTGCCCCTTGGAACTGCATTCGCTGATAGATAGACATTCGCTTTCTGTAAAACCTTGCCTTCGTAAGGGGCAACACTGTGTATTTCTCTCTCGCAGAGCCCGGTTGCCAAATCGAAACGTCCAGCGATTGCGCCCACAGGAAAGCTGCCAGCACGGAAAGCTGTAGCTGGTTTTCACTGCCCCTTGGAACTGCATTCGCAGATAGACAGACATTCGCTTTCTGTAAAACCTTGCCTTCGTAAGGGGCAACACTGTGTATTTCTCTCTCGCAGAGCCCGGTTGCCAAATTCGAAACGTCCAGCGATTGCGCCCACAGGAAAGCTGCCAGCACGGAAAGCTGTAGCTGGTTTTCACTGCCCCTTGGAACTGCATTCACTGATAGACAGACATTCGCTTTCTACAAAAGCTTTCGTTGGTAAAGGGCAACACTGTGTATTTCTCTCTCGCAGAGCCCGGTTGCCAAATTCGAAACGTCCAGCGATTGCGCCCACAGGAAAGCTGCCAGCACGGAAAGCTGTAGCTGGTTTTCACTGCCCCTTGGAACTGCATTCGCTGATAGACAGACATTCGCTTTCTACAAACGCTTTCGTTGGTAAAGGGGCAACAGTGTGTATTTCTCTCTCGCAGAGCCCGGTTGCCAAATTCGAAACGTCCAGCGATTGCGCCCACAGGAAAGCTGCCAGCACGGAAAGCTGTAGCTGGTTTTCACTGCCCCTTGGAACTGCATTCGCTGATAGACAGACATTCGCTTTCTACAAACGCTTTCGTTGCTACAGGGGCAACACTGTGTATTTCTCTCTCGCAGAGCCCGGTTGCCAAATTCGAAACGTCCAGCGATTGCGCCCACAGGAAAGCTGCCAGCACGGAAAGCTGTAGCTGGTTTTCACTGCCCCTTGGAACTGCATTCGCTGATAGACAGACATTCGCTTTCTACAAAAGCTTTCGTTCGTAAAGGGGCAAGTCTGTGTATTTCTCTCTCGCAGAGCCCGGTTGCCAAATTCGAAACGTCCAGCGATTGCGCCCACAGGAAAGCTGCCAGCACGGAAAGCTGTAGCTGGTTTTCACTGCCCCTTGGAACTGCATTCGCTGATAGACAGACATTCGCTTTCTACAAAAGCTTTTGTTGGTAAAGGGGTAAGACTGTGTATTTCTCTATCGCAGAGCCCGGTTGCCAAATTCGAAACGTCCAGCGATTGCGCCCACAGGAAAGCTGCCAGCACGGAAAGCTGTAGCTGGTTTTCACTGCCCCTTGGAACTGCATTCGCTGATAGACAGACATTCGCTTTCTACAAACGCTTTCGTTGCTACAGGGGCAACACTGTGTATTTCTCTCTCGCAGAGCCCGGTTGCCAAATTCGAAACGTCCAGCGATTGCGCCCACAGGAAAGCTGCCAGCACGGAAAGCTGTAGCTGGTTTTCACTGCCCCTTGGAACTGCATTCGCTGATAGACAGACATTCGCTTTCTACAAAAGCTTTCGTTGGTAAAGGGGCAACACTGTGTATTTCTCTCTCGCAGAGCCCGGTTGCCAAATTCGAAACGTCCAGCGATTGCGCCCACAGGAAAGCTGCCAGCACGGAAAGCTGTAGCTGGTTTTCACTGTCTCTTGGAACTGCATTCGCTGATAGACAGACATTCGCTTTCTACAAAAGCTTTTGTTGGTAAAGGGGCAACAGTGTGTATTTCTCTCTCGCAGAGCCCGGTTGCCAAATTCGAAACGTCCAGCGATTGCGCCCACAGGAAAGCTGCCAGCACGGAAAGCTGTAGCTGGTTTTCACTGCCCCTTGGAACTGCATTCGCTGATAGATAGACATTCGCTTTCTGTAAAACCTTGCCTTCGTAAGGGGCAACACTGTGTATTTCTCTCTCGCAGAGCCCGGTTGCCAAATCGAAACGTCCAGCGATTGCGCCCACAGGAAAGCTGCCAGCACGGAAAGCTGTAGCTGGTTTTCACTGCCCCTTGGAACTGCATTCGCAGATAGACAGACATTCGCTTTCTGTAAAACCTTGCCTTCGTAAGGGGCAAAGCTGTGTATTTCTCTCTCGCAGAGCCCGGTTGCCAAATTCGAAACGTCCAGCGATTGCGCCCACAGGAAAGCTGCCAGCACGGAAAGCTGTAGCTGGTTTTCACTGCCCCTTGGAACTGCATTCGCTGATAGACAGACATTCGCTTTCTACAAACGCTTTCGTTGCTACAGGGGCAACACTGTGTATTTCTCTCTCGCAGAGCCCGGTTGCCAAATTCGAAACGTCCAGCGATTGCGCCCACAGGAAAGCTGCCAGCACGGAAAGCTGTAGCTGGTTTTCACTGCCCCTTGGAACTGCATTCGCTGATAGACAGACATTCGCTTTCTACAAAAGCTTTCGTTGGTAAAGGGGCAACAGTGTGTATTTCTCTCTCGCAGAGCCCGGTTGCCAAATTCGAAACGTCCAGCGATTGCGCCCACAGGAAAGCTGCCAGCACGGAAAGCTGTAGCTGGTTTTCACTGCCCCTTGGAACTGCATTCGCTGATAGACAGACATTCGCTTTCTACAAACGCTTTCGTTGCTACAGGGGCAACACTGTGTATTTCTCTCTCGCAGAGCCCGGTTGCCAAATTCGAAACGTCCAGCGATTGCGCCCACAGGAAAGCTGCCAGCACGGAAAGCTGTAGCTGGTTTTCACTGCCCATTGGAACTGCATTCGCTGCTAGACAGACATTCGCTTTCTGCAAAACCTTGCCTTCGTAAAGGGGCAACACTGTGTATTTCTCTCTCGCAGAGCCCAGTTGCCAAATTCGAAACGTCCAGCGATTGCGCCCACAGGAAAGCTGCCAGCACGGAAAGCTGTAGCTGGTTTTCACTGCCCCTTGGAACTGCATTCACTGATAGACAGACATTCGCTTTCTACAAAAGCTTTTGTTGGTAAAGGGGCAAGACTGTGTATTTCTCTCTCGCAGAGCCCGGTTGCCAAATTCGAAACGTCCAGCGATTGCGCCCACAGGAAAGCTGCCAGCACGGAAAGCTGTAGCTGGTTTTCACTGCCCCTTGGAACTGCATTCGCTGATAGACAGACATTCGCTTTCTACAAAAGCTTTCGTTGGTAAAGGGGCAAGTCTGTGTATTTCTCTCTCGCAGAGCCCGGTTGCCAAATTCGAAACGTCCAGCGATTGCGCCCACAGGAAAGCTGCCAGCACGGAAAGCTGTAGCTGGTTTTCACTGCCCCTTGGAACTGCATTCGCTGATAGACAGACATTCGCTTTCTACAAACGCTTTCGTTGCTACAGGGGCAACACTGTGTATTTCTCTCTCGCAGAGCCCGGTTGCCAAATTCGAAACGTCCAGCGATTGCGCCCACAGGAAAGCTGCCAGCACGGAAAGCTGTAGCTGGTTTTCACTGCCCCTTGGAACTGCATTCGCTGATAGACAGACATTCGCTTTCTACAAAAGCTTTCGTTGGTAAAGGGGCAACAGTGTGTATTTCTCTCTCGCAGAGCCCGGTTGCCAAATTCGAAACGTCCAGCGATTGCGCCCACAGGAAAGCTGCCAGCACGGAAAGCTGTAGCTGGTTTTCACTGCCCCTTGGAACTGCATTCGCTGATAGACAGACATTCGCTTTCTACAAACGCTTTCGTTGCTACAGGGGCAACACTGTGTATTTCTCTCTCGCAGAGCCCGGTTGCCAAATTCGAAACGTCCAGCGATTGCGCCCACAGGAAAGCTGCCAGCACGGAAAGCTGTAGCTGGTTTTCACTGCCCCTTGGAACTGCATTCGCTGATAGACAGACATTCGCTTTCTACAAAAGCTTTCGTTGGTAAAGGGGCAACACTGTGTATTTCTCTCTCGCAGAGCCCGGTTGCCAAATTCGAAACGTCCAGCGATTGCGCCCACAGGAAAGCTGCCAGCACGGAAAGCTGTAGCTGGTTTTCACTGCCCCTTGGAACTGCATTCGCTGATAGACAGACATTCGCTTTCTACAAAAGCTTTCGTTGGTAAAGGGGCAAGTCTGTGTATTTCTCTCTCGCAGAGCCCGGTTGCCAAATTCGAAACGTCCAGCGATTGCGCTCACAGGAAAGCTGCCAGCACGGAAAGCTGTAGCTGGTTTTCACTGCCCCTTGGAACTGCATTCGCTGATAGACAGACATTCGCTTTCTACAAAAGCTTTCGTTGGTAAAGGGGCAACACTCTGTATTTCTCTCTCGCAGAGCCCGGTTGCCAAATTCGAAACGTCCAGCGATTGCGCCCACAGGAAAGCTGCCAGCACGGAAAGCTGTAGCTGGTTTTCACTGCCCCTTGGAACTGCATTCGCAGATAGACAGACATTCGCTTTCTGTAAAACCTTGCCTTCGTAAGGGGCAACACTGTGTATTTCTCTCTCGCAGAGCCCGGTTGCCAAATTCGAAACGTCCAGCGATTGCGCCCACAGGAAAGCTGCCAGCACGGAAAGCTGTAGCTGGTTTTCACTGCCCCTTGGAACTGCATTCGCAGATAGACAGACATTCGCTTTCTGTAAAACCTTGCCTTCGTAAGGGGCAACACTGTGTATTTCTCTCTCGCAGAGCCCGGTTGCCAAATTCGAAACGTCCAGCGATTGCGCCCACAGGAAAGCTGCCAGCACGGAAAGCTGTAGCTGGTTTTCACTGCCCCTTGGAACTGCATTCGCTGATAGACAGACATTCGCTTTCTACAAACGCTTTCATTGGTAAAGGGGCAACACTGTGTATTTCTCTCTCGCAGAGCCCGGTTGCCAAATTCGAAACGTCCAGCGATTGCGCCCACAGGAAAGCTGCCAGCACGGAAAGCTGTAGCTGGTTTTCACTGCCCCTTGGAACTGCATTCGCTGATAGACAGACATTCGCTTTCTACAAACGCTTTCGTTGCTACAGGGGCAACACTGTGTATTTCTCTCTCGCAGAGCCCGGTTGCCAAATTCGAAACGTCCAGCGATTGCGCCCACAGGAAAGCTGCCAGCACGGAAAGCTGTAGCTGGTTTTCACTGCCCCTTGGAACTGCATTCGCTGCCACACAGACATTCGCTCTCTGCTAAAGCTTAACTTGGTAATTGGGCAACATTCTGTATCTCTCTCTGGCAGAGCCCGGCTGCCAAATTGGAAACGTCCAGCGATTGCGCCCACAGGAAAGCTGCCAGCACGGAAAGCTGTAGCTGGTTTTCACTGCCCCTTGGAACTGCATTCGCTGATAGACAGACATTCGCTTTCTACAAAAGCTTTCGTTCGTAAAGGGGCAACACTGTGTATTTCTCTCTCGCAGAGCCCGGTTGCCAAATTCGAAACGTCCAGCGATTGCGCCCACAGGAAAGCTGCCAGCACGGAAAGCTGTAGCTGGTTTTCACTGCCCCTTGGAACTGCATTCGCTGATAGACAGACATTCGCTTTCTACAAAAGCTTTCGTTTGTAAAGGGGCAAGTCTGTGTATTTCTCTCTCGCAGAGCCCGGTTGCCAAATTCGAAACGTCCAGCGATTGCGCCCACAGGAAAGCTGCCAGCACGGAAAGCTGTAGCTGGTTTTCACTGCCCCTTGGAACTGCATTCGCTGATAGACAGACATTCGCTTTCTACAAAAGCTTTCGTTGGTAAAGGGGCAAGTCTGTGTATTTCTCTCTCGCAGAGCCCGGTTGCCAAATTCGAAACGTCCAGCGATTGCGCCCACAGGAAAGCTGCCAGCGCGGAAAGCTGTAGCTGGTTTTCACTGCCCCTTGGAACTGCATTCGCTGATAGACAGACATTCGCTTTCTACAAAAGCTTTCGTTGGTACAGGGGCAACACTGTGTATTTCTCTCTCGCAGAGCCCGGTTGCCAAATTCGAAACGTCCAGCGATTGCGCCCACAGGAAAGCTGCCAGCACGGAAAGCTGTAGCTGGTTTTCACTGCCCCTTGGAACTGCATTCGCTGATAGACAGACATTCGCTTTCTGTAAAACCTTGCCTTCGTAAGGGGCAACACTGTGTATTTCTCTCTCGCAGAGCCCGGTTGCCAAATCGAAACGTCCAGCGATTGCGCCCACAGGAAAGCTGCCAGCACGGAAAGCTGTAGCTGGTTTTCACTGCCCCTTGGAACTGCATTCGCAGATAGACAGACATTCGCTTTCTGTAAAACCTTGCCTTCGTAAGGGGCAACACTGTGTATTTCTCTCTCGCAGAGCCCGGTTGCCAAATTCGAAACGTCCAGCGATTGCGCCCACAGGAAAGCTGCCAGCACGGAAAGCTGTAGCTGGTTTTCACTGCCCCTTGGAACTGCATTCGCTGATAGACAGACATTCGCTTTCTACAAACGCTTTCATTGGTAAAGGGGCAAGTCTGTGTATTTCTCTCTCGCAGAGCCCGGTTGCCAAATTCGAAACGTCCAGCGATTGCGCCCACAGGAAAGCTGCCAGCACGGAAAGCTGTAGCTGGTTTTCACTGCCCCTTGGAACTGCATTCGCTGATAGACAGACATTCGCTTTCTACAAACGCTTTCGTTGCTACAGGGGCAACACTGTGTATTTCTCTCTCGCAGAGCCCGGTTGCCAAATTCGAAACGTCCAGCGATTGCGCCCACAGGAAAGCTGCCAGCACGGAAAGCTGTAGCTGGTTTTCACTGCCCCTTGGAACTGCATTCGCTGATAGACAGACATTCGCTTTCTACAAAAGCTTTCGTTGGTAAAGGGGCAACACTGTGTATTTCTCTCTCGCAGAGCCCGGTTGCCAAATTCGAAACGTCCAGCGATTGCGCCCACAGGAAAGCTGCCAGCACGGAAAGCTGTAGCTGGTTTTCACTGCCCCTTGGAACTGCATTCGCTGATAGACAGACATTCGCTTTCTACAAAAGCTTTCGTTGGTAAAGGGGCAAGTCTGTGTATTTCTCTCTCGCAGAGCCCGGTTGCCAAATTCGAAACGTCCAGCGATTGCGCTCACAGGAAAGCTGCCAGCACGGAAAGCTGTAGCTGGTTTTCACTGCCCCTTGGAACTGCATTCGCTGATAGACAGACATTCGCTTTCTACAAAAGCTTTCGTTGGTAAAGGGGCAACACTGTGTATTTCTCTCTCGCAGAGCCCGGTTGCCAAATTCGAAACGTCCAGCGATTGCGCCCACAGGAAAGCTGCCAGCACGGAAAGCTGTAGCTGGTTTTCACTGCCCCTTGGAACTGCATTCGCAGATAGACAGACATTCGCTTTCTGTAAAACCTTGCCTTCGTAAGGGGCAACACTGTGTATTTCTCTCTCGCAGAGCCCGGTTGCCAAATTCGAAACGTCCAGCGATTGCGCCCACAGGAAAGCTGCCAGCACGGAAAGCTGTAGCTGGTTTTCACTGCCCCTTGGAACTGCATTCGCAGATAGACAGACATTCGCTTTCTGTAAAACCTTGCCTTCGTAAGGGGCAACACTGTGTATTTCTCTCTCGCAGAGCCCGGTTGCCAAATTCGAAACGTCCAGCGATTGCGCCCACAGGAAAGCTGCCAGCACGGAAAGCTGTAGCTGGTTTTCACTGCCCCTTGGAACTGCATTCGCTGATAGACAGACATTCGCTTTCTACAAACGCTTTCATTGGTAAAGGGGCAACACTGTGTATTTCTCTCTCGCAGAGCCCGGTTGCCAAATTCGAAACGTCCAGCGATTGCGCCCACAGGAAAGCTGCCAGCACGGAAAGCTGTAGCTGGTTTTCACTGCCCCTTGGAACTGCATTCGCTGATAGACAGACATTCGCTTTCTACAAACGCTTTCGTTGCTACAGGGGCAACACTGTGTATTTCTCTCTCGCAGAGCCCGGTTGCCAAATTCGAAACGTCCAGCGATTGCGCCCACAGGAAAGCTGCCAGCACGGAAAGCTGTAGCTGGTTTTCACTGCCCCTTGGAACTGCATTCGCTGCCACACAGACATTCGCTCTCTGCTAAAGCTTAACTTGGTAATTGGGCAACATTCTGTATCTCTCTCTGGCAGAGCCCGGCTGCCAAATTGGAAACGTCCAGCGATTGCGCCCACAGGAAAGCTGCCAGCACGGAAAGCTGTAGCTGGTTTTCACTGCCCCTTGGAACTGCATTCGCTGATAGACAGACATTCGCTTTCTACAAAAGCTTTCGTTCGTAAAGGGGCAACACTGTGTATTTCTCTCTCGCAGAGCCCGGTTGCCAAATTCGAAACGTCCAGCGATTGCGCCCACAGGAAAGCTGCCAGCACGGAAAGCTGTAGCTGGTTTTCACTGCCCCTTGGAACTGCATTCGCTGATAGACAGACATTCGCTTTCTACAAAAGCTTTCGTTTGTAAAGGGGCAAGTCTGTGTATTTCTCTCTCGCAGAGCCCGGTTGCCAAATTCGAAACGTCCAGCGATTGCGCCCACAGGAAAGCTGCCAGCACGGAAAGCTGTAGCTGGTTTTCACTGCCCCTTGGAACTGCATTCGCTGATAGACAGACATTCGCTTTCTACAAAAGCTTTCGTTGGTAAAGGGGCAAGTCTGTGTATTTCTCTCTCGCAGAGCCCGGTTGCCAAATTCGAAACGTCCAGCGATTGCGCCCACAGGAAAGCTGCCAGCACGGAAAGCTGTAGCTGGTTTTCACTGCCCCTTGGAACTGCATTCGCTGATAGACAGACATTCGCTTTCTACAAAAGCTTTCGTTGGTACAGGGGCAACACTGTGTATTTCTCTCTCGCAGAGCCCGGTTGCCAAATTCGAAACGTCCAGCGATTGCGCCCACAGGAAAGCTGCCAGCACGGAAAGCTGTAGCTGGTTTTCACTGCCCCTTGGAACTGCATTCGCTGATAGACAGACATTCGCTTTCTGTAAAACCTTGCCTTCGTAAGGGGCAACACTGTGTATTTCTCTCTCGCAGAGCCCGGTTGCCAAATCGAAACGTCCAGCGATTGCGCCCACAGGAAAGCTGCCAGCACGGAAAGCTGTAGCTGGTTTTCACTGCCCCTTGGAACTGCATTCGCAGATAGACAGACATTCGCTTTCTGTAAAACCTTGCCTTCGTAAGGGGCAACACTGTGTATTTCTCTCTCGCAGAGCCCGGTTGCCAAATTCGAAACGTCCAGCGATTGCGCCCACAGGAAAGCTGCCAGCACGGAAAGCTGTAGCTGGTTTTCACTGCCCCTTGGAACTGCATTCGCTGATAGACAGACATTCGCTTTCTACAAACGCTTTCATTGGTAAAGGGGCAAGTCTGTGTATTTCTCTCTCGCAGAGCCCGGTTGCCAAATTCGAAACGTCCAGCGATTGCGCCCACAGGAAAGCTGCCAGCACGGAAAGCTGTAGCTGGTTTTCACTGCCCCTTGGAACTGCATTCGCTGATAGACAGACATTCGCTTTCTACAAACGCTTTCGTTGCTACAGGGGCAACACTGTGTATTTCTCTCTCGCAGAGCCCGGTTGCCAAATTCGAAACGTCCAGCGATTGCGCCCACAGGAAAGCTGCCAGCACGGAAAGCTGTAGCTGGTTTTCACTGCCCCTTGGAACTGCATTCGCTGATAGACAGACATTCGCTTTCTACAAAAGCTTTCGTTGGTAAAGGGGCAACACTGTGTATTTCTCTCTCGCAGAGCCCGGTTGCCAAATTCGAAACGTCCAGCGATTGCGCCCACAGGAAAGCTGCCAGCACGGAAAGCTGTAGCTGGTTTTCACTGCCCCTTGGAACTGCATTCGCTGATAGACAGACATTCGCTTTCTACAAAAGCTTTCGTTGGTAAAGGGGCAAGTCTGTGTATTTCTCTCTCGCAGAGCCCGGTTGCCAAATTCGAAACGTCCAGCGATTGCGCTCACAGGAAAGCTGCCAGCACGGAAAGCTGTAGCTGGTTTTCACTGCCCCTTGGAACTGCATTCGCTGATAGACAGACATTCGCTTTCTACAAAAGCTTTCGTTGGTAAAGGGGCAACACTGTGTATTTCTCTCTCGCAGAGCCCGGTTGCCAAATTCGAAACGTCCAGCGATTGCGCCCACAGGAAAGCTGCCAGCACGGAAAGCTGTAGCTGGTTTTCACTGCCCCTTGGAACTGCATTCGCAGATAGACAGACATTCGCTTTCTGTAAAACCTTGCCTTCGTAAGGGGCAACACTGTGTATTTCTCTCTCGCAGAGCCCGGTTGCCAAATTCGAAACGTCCAGCGATTGCGCCCACAGGAAAGCTGCCAGCACGGAAAGCTGTAGCTGGTTTTCACTGCCCCTTGGAACTGCATTCGCAGATAGACAGACATTCGCTTTCTGTAAAACCTTGCCTTCGTAAGGGGCAACACTGTGTATTTCTCTCTCGCAGAGCCCGGTTGCCAAATTCGAAACGTCCAGCGATTGCGCCCACAGGAAAGCTGCCAGCACGGAAAGCTGTAGCTGGTTTTCACTGCCCCTTGGAACTGCATTCGCTGATAGACAGACATTCGCTTTCTACAAACGCTTTCATTGGTAAAGGGGCAACACTGTGTATTTCTCTCTCGCAGAGCCCGGTTGCCAAATTCGAAACGTCCAGCGATTGCGCCCACAGGAAAGCTGCCAGCACGGAAAGCTGTAGCTGGTTTTCACTGCCCCTTGGAACTGCATTCGCTGATAGACAGACATTCGCTTTCTACAAACGCTTTCGTTGCTACAGGGGCAACACTGTGTATTTCTCTCTCGCAGAGCCCGGTTGCCAAATTCGAAACGTCCAGCGATTGCGCCCACAGGAAAGCTGCCAGCACGGAAAGCTGTAGCTGGTTTTCACTGCCCCTTGGAACTGCATTCGCTGATAGACAGACATTCGCTTTCTACAAAAGCTTTCGTTGGTAAAGGGGCAACAGTGTGTATTTCTCTCTCGCAGAGCCCGGTTGCCAAATTCGAAACGTCCAGCGATTGCGCCCACAGGAAAGCTGCCAGCACGGAAAGCTGTAGCTGGTTTTCACTGCCCCTTGGAACTGCATTCGCTGATAGACAGACATTCGCTTTCTACAAACGCTTTCGTTGCTACAGGGGCAACACTGTGTATTTCTCTCTCGCAGAGCCCGGTTGCCAAATTCGAAACGTCCAGCGATTGCGCCCACAGGAAAGCTGCCAGCACGGAAAGCTGTAGCTGGTTTTCACTGCCCATTGGAACTGCATTCGCTGCTAGACAGACATTCGCTTTCTGCAAAACCTTGCCTTCGTAAAGGGGCAACACTGTGTATTTCTCTCTCGCAGAGCCCAGTTGCCAAATTCGAAACGTCCAGCGATTGCGCCCACAGGAAAGCTGCCAGCACGGAAAGCTGTAGCTGGTTTTCACTGCCCCTTGGAACTGCATTCGCTGATAGACAGACATTCGCTTTCTACAAAAGCTTTCGTTGGTAAAGGGGCAAGTCTGTGTATTTCTCTCTCGCAGAGCCCGGTTGCCAAATTCGAAACGTCCAGCGATTGCGCCCACAGGAAAGCTGCCAGCACGGAAAGCTGTAGCTGGTTTTCACTGCCCCTTGGAACTGCATTCGCTGATAGACAGACATTCGCTTTCTACAAAAGCTTTCGTTGGTACAGGGGCAACACTGTGTATTTCTCTCTCGCAGAGCCCGGTTGCCAAATTCGAAACGTCCAGCGATTGCGCCCACAGGAAAGCTGCCAGCACGGAAAGCTGTAGCTGGTTTTCACTGCCCCTTGGAACTGCATTCGCTGATAGACAGACATTCGCTTTCTGTAAAACCTTGCCTTCGTAAGGGGCAACACTGTGTATTTCTCTCTCGCAGAGCCCGGTTGCCAAATCGAAACGTCCAGTGATTGCGCCCACAGGAAAGCTGCCAGCACGGAAAGCTGTAGCTGGTTTTCACTGCGCCTTGGAACTGCATTCGCTGATAGACAGACATTCGCTTTCTACAAAAGCTTTCGTTGGTAAAGGGGCAAGTCTGTGTATTTCTCTCTCGCAGAGCCCTGTTGCCAAATTCGAAACGTCCAGCGATTGCGCCCACAGGAAAGCTGCCAGCACGGAAAGCTGTAGCTGGTTTTCACTGCCCCTTGGAACTGCATTCGCTGATAGACAGACATTCGCTTTCTACAAAAGCTTTTGTTGGTAAAGGGGCAACACTGTGTATTTCTCTCTCGCAGAGCCCGGTTGCCAAATTCGAAACGTCCAGCGATTGCGCCCACAGGAAAGCTGCCAGCACGGAAAGCTGTAGCTGGTTTTCACTGCCCCTTGGAACTGCATTCGCTGATAGACAGACATTCGCTTTCTACAAACGCTTTCGTTGCTACAGGGGCAACACTGTGTATTTCTCTCTCGCAGAGCCCGGTTGCCAAATTCGAAACGTCCAGCGATTGCGCCCACAGGAAAGCTGCCAGCACGGAAAGCTGTAGCTGGTTTTCACTGCCCCTTGGAACTGCATTCGCTGATAGACAGACATTCGCTTTCTACAAAAGCTTTCGTTGGTAAAGGGGCAACACTGTGTATTTCTCTCTCGCAGAGCCCGGTTGCCAAATTCGAAACGTCCAGCGATTGCGCCCACAGGAAAGCTGCCAGCACGGAAAGCTGTAGCTGGTTTTCACTGCCCCTTGGAACTGCATTCGCTGATAGACAGACATTCGCTTTCTACAAAAGCTTTCGTTGGTAAAGGGGCAAGTCTGTGTATTTCTCTCTCGCAGAGCCCGGTTGCCAAATTCGAAACGTCCAGCGATTGCGCTCACAGGAAAGCTGCCAGCACGGAAAGCTGTAGCTGGTTTTCACTGCCCCTTGGAACTGCATTCGCTGATAGACAGACATTCGCTTTCTACAAAAGCTTTCGTTGGTAAAGGGGCAAGTCTGTGTATTTCTCTCTCGCAGAGCCCGGTTGCCAAATTCGAAACGTCCAGCGATTGCGCCCACAGGAAAGCTGCCAGCACGGAAAGCTGTAGCTGGTTTTCACTGCCCCTTGGAACTGCATTCGCAGATAGACAGACATTCGCTTTCTGTAAAACCTTGCCTTCGTAAGGGGCAACACTGTGTATTTCTCTCTCGCAGAGCCCGGTTGCCAAATTCGAAACGTCCAGCGATTGCGCCCACAGGAAAGCTGCCAGCACGGAAAGCTGTAGCTGGTTTTCACTGCCCCTTGGAACTGCATTCGCAGATAGACAGACATTCGCTTTCTGTAAAACCTTGCCTTCGTAAGGGGCAACACTGTGTATTTCTCTCTCGCAGAGCCCGGTTGCCAAATTCGAAACGTCCAGCGATTGCGCCCACAGGAAAGCTGCCAGCACGGAAAGCTGTAGCTGGTTTTCACTGCCCCTTGGAACTGCATTCGCTGATAGACAGACATTCGCTTTCTACAAACGCTTTCATTGGTAAAGGGGCAACACTGTGTATTTCTCTCTCGCAGAGCCCGGTTGCCAAATTCGAAACGTCCAGCGATTGCGCCCACAGGAAAGCTGCCAGCACGGAAAGCTGTAGCTGGTTTTCACTGCCCCTTGGAACTGCATTCGCTGATAGACAGACATTCGCTTTCTACAAACGCTTTCGTTGCTACAGGGGCAACACTGTGTATTTCTCTCTCGCAGAGCCCGGTTGCCAAATTCGAAACGTCCAGCGATTGCGCCCACAGGAAAGCTGCCAGCACGGAAAGCTGTAGCTGGTTTTCACTGCCCCTTGGAACTGCATTCGCTGATAGACAGACATTCGCTTTCTACAAAAGCTTTCGTTGGTAAAGGGGCAACACTGTGTATTTCTCTCTCGCAGAGCCCGGTTGCCAAATTCGAAACGTCCAGCGATTGCGCCCACAGGAAAGCTGCCAGCACGGAAAGCTGTAGCTGGTTTTCACTGCCCCTTGGAACTGCATTCGCTGATAGACAGACATTCGCTTTCTACAAAAGCTTTCGTTGGTAAAGGGGCAAGTCTGTGTATTTCTCTCTCGCAGAGCCCGGTTGCCAAATTCGAAACGTCCAGCGATTGCGCCCACAGGAAAGCTGCCAGCACGGAAAGCTGTAGCTGGTTTTCACTGCCCCTTGGAACTGCATTCGCTGATAGACAGACATTCGCTTTCTACAAAAGCTTTTGTTGGTAAAGGGGCAACACTGTGTATTTCTCTCTCGCAGAGCCCGGTTGCCAAATTCGAAACGTCCAGCGATTGCGCCCACAGGAAAGCTGCCAGCACGGAAAGCTGTAGCTGGTTTTCACTGCCCCTTGGAACTGCATTCGCTGATAGACAGACATTCGCTTTCTACAAAAGCTTTTGTTGGTAAAGGGGCAACACTGTGTATTTCTCTCTCGCAGAGCCCGGTTGCCAAATTCGAAACGTCCAGCGATTGCGCCCACAGGAAAGCTGCCAGCACGGAAAGCTGTAGCTGGTTTTCACTGCCCCTTGGAACTGCATTCGCTGATAGACAGACATTCGCTTTCTACAAAAGCTTTCGATGGTAAAGGGGCAACAGTGTGTATTTCTCTCTCGCAGAGCCCGGTTGCCAAATTCGAAAAGTCCAGCGATTGCGCCCACAGGAAAGCTGCCAGCACGGAAAGCTGTAGCTGGTTTTCACTGTCTCTTGGAACTGCATTCGCTGATAGACAGACATTCGTTTTCTACAAAAGCTTTCGTTCGTAAGGGGCAACACTGTGTATTTCTCTCTCGCAGAGCCCGGTTGCCAAATTCGAAACGTCCAGCGATTGCGCCCACAGGAAAGCTGCCAGCACGGAAAGCTGTAGCTGGTTTTCACTGCCCCTTGGAACTGCATTCGCTGATAGATAGACATTCGCTTTCTATAAAACCTTGCCTTCGTAAGGGGCAACACTGTGTATTTCTCTCTCGCAGAGCCCGGTTGCCAAATCGAAACGTCCAGCGATTGCGCCCACAGGAAAGCTGCCAGCACGGAAAGCTGTAGCTGGTTTTCACTGCCCCTTGGAACTGCATTCGCTGATAGACAGACATTCGCTTTCTACAAACGCTTTCATTGGTAAAGGGGCAACACTGTGTATTTCTCTCTCGCAGAGCCCGGTTGCCAAATTCGAAACGTCCAGCGATTGCGCCCACAGGAAAGCTGCCAGCATGGAAAGCTGTAGCTGGTTTTCACTGCCCCTTGGAACTGCATTCACTGATAGACAGACATTCGCTTTCTACAAAAGCTTTCGTTGGTAAAGGGGCAACACTGTGTATTTCTCTCTCGCAGAGCCCGGTTGCCAAATTCGAAACGTCCAGCGATTGCGCCCACAGGAAAGCTGCCAGCACGGAAAGCTGTAGCTGGTTTTCACTGCCCCTTGGAACTGCATTCGCTGATAGACAGACATTCGCTTTCTACAAACGCTTTCGTTGGTAAAGGGGCAACAGTGTGTATTTCTCTCTCGCAGAGCCCGGTTGCCAAATTTGAAACGTCCAGCGATTGCGCCCACAGGAAAGCTGCCAGCACGGAAAGCTGTAGCTGGTTTTCACTGCCCCTTGGAACTGCATTCGCTGATAGACAGACATTCGCTTTCTACAAAAGCTTGCGTTCGTAAACGGGCAACAGTGTGTATTTCTCTCTCGCAGAGCCCGGTTGCCAAATTCGAAACGTCCAGCGATTGCGCCCACAGGAATGCTGCCAGCACGGAAAGCTTTAGCTGGTTTTCACTGCCCATTGGAACTGCATTCGCTGCTAGACAGACATTCGCTTTCTGCAAAACCTTGCCTTCGTAGAGGGGCAACACTGTGTATTTCTCTCTCGCAGAGCCCGGTTGCCAAATTCGAAACGTCCAGCGATTGCGCCCACAGGAAAGCTGCCAGCACGGAAAGCTATAGCTGGTTTTCACTGCCCCTTGGAACTGCATTCGCTGATAGACAGACATTCGTTTTCTACAAAAGCCTTCGTTCGTAAAGGGGCAACACTGTGTATTTCTCTCTCGCAGAGCCCGTTGCCAAATTCGAAACGTCCAGCGATTGCGCCCACAGGAAAGCTGCCAGCACGGAAAGCTGTAGCTGGTTTTCACTGCCCCTTGGAACTGCATTCGCTGATAGACAGACATTCGCTTTCTACAAAAGCTTTCGTTGGTAAAGGGGCAAGTCTGTGTATTTCTCTCTCGCAGAGCCCGGTTGCCAAATTCGAAACGTCCAGCGATTGCGCCCACAGGAAAGCTGCCAGCACGGAAAGCTGTAGCTGGTTTTCACTGCCCCTTGGAACTGCATTCGCTGATAGACAGACATTCGCTTTCTACAAAAGCTTTTGTTGGTAAAGGGGCAAGACTATGTATTTCTCTCTCGCAGAGCCCGGTTGCCAAATTCGAAACGTCCAGCGATTGCGCCCACAGGAAAGCTGCCAGCACGGAAAGCTGTAGCTGGTTTTCACTGCCCCTTGGAACTGCATTCGCTGATAGACAGACATTCGCTTTCTACAAAAGCTTTCGTTGCTACAGGGGCAACACTGTGTATTTCTCTCTCGCAGAGCCCGGTTGCCAATTTCGAAACGTCCAGCGATTGCGCCCACAGGAAAGCTGCCAGCACGGAAAGCTGTAGCTGGTTTTCACTGCCCCTTGGAACTGCATTCGCTGATAGACAGACATTCGCTTTCTACAAAAGCTTTCGATGGTAAAGGGGCAACAGTGTGTATTTCTCTCTCGCAGAGCCCGGTTGCCAAATTCGAAAAGTCCAGCGATTGCGCCCACAGGAAAGCTGCCAGCACGGAAAGCTGTAGCTGGTTTTCACTGCCCCTTGGAACTGCATTCGCTGATAGACAGACATTCGCTTTCTACAAACGCTTTCGTTGGTAAAGGGGCAACAGTGTGTATTTCTCTCTCGCAGAGCCCGGTTGCCAAATTCGAAACGTCCAGCGATTGCGCCCACAGGAAAGCTGCCAGCACGGAAAGCTTAGCTGGTTTTCACTGCCCCTTGGAACTGCATTCACTGATAGACAGACATTCGCTTTCTACAAAAGCTTTCGTTGGTAAAGGGGCAACACTGTGTATTTCTCTCTCGCAGAGCCCGGTTGCCAAATTCGAAACGTCCAGCGATTGCGCCCACAGGAAAGCTGCCAGCACGGAAAGCTGTAGCTGGTTTTCACTGCCCCTTGGAACTGCATTCGCTGATAGACAGACATTCGCTTTCTACAAACGCTTTCGTTGGTACAGGGGCAACAGTGTGTATTTCTCTCTCGCAGAGCCCGGTTGCCAAATTCGAAACGTCCAGCGATTGCGCCCACAGGAAAGCTGCCAGCACGGAAAGCTGTAGCTGGTTTTCACTGCCCCTTGGAACTGCATTCGCTGATAGACAGACATTCGCTTTCTACAAACGCTTTCGTTGGTAAAGGGGCAACAGTGTGTATTTCTCTCTCGCAGACCCCGGTTGCCAAATTCGAAACGTCCAGCGATTGCGCCCACAGGAAAGCTGCCAGCACGGAAAGCTGTAGCTGGTTTTCACTGCCCATTGGAACTGCATTCGCTGCTAGACAGACATTCGCTTTCTGCAAAACCTTGCCTTCGTAAAGGGGCAACACTGTGTATTTCTCTCTCGCAGAGCCCAGTTGCGAAATTCGAAACGTCCAGCGATTGCGCCCACAGGAAAGCTGCCAGCACGGAAAGCTGTAGCTGGTTTTCACTGCCCCTTGGAACTGCATTCGCTGATAGATAGACATTCGTTTTCTACAAAAGCTTTCGTTCGTAAAGGGGCAACACTGTGTATTTCTCTCTCGCAGAGCCCGGTTGCCAAATTCGAAACGTCCAGCGATTGCGCCCACAGGAAAGCTGCCAGCACGGAAAGCTGTAGCTGGTTTTCACTGCCCCTTGGAACTGCATTCGCTGATAGACAGACATTCGCTTTCTACAAAAGCTTTCGTTGGTAAAGGGGCAAGTCTGTGTATTTCTCTCTCGCAGAGCCCGGTTGCCAAATTCGAAACGTCCAGCGATTGCGCCCACAGGAAAGCTGCCAGCACGGAAAGCTGTAGCTGGTTTTCACTGCCCCTTGGAACTGCATTCGCTGATAGACAGACATTCGCTTTCTACAAAAGCTTTCGTTGGTAAAGGGGCAACAGTGTGTATTTCTCTCTCGCAGAGCCCGGTTGCCAAATTCGAAACGTCCAGCGATTGCGCCCACAGGAAAGCTGCCAGCACGGAAAGCTGTAGCTGGTTTTCACTGCCCCTTGGAACTGCATTCGCTGATAGACAGACATTCGCTTTCTACAAAAGCTTTTGTTGGTAAAGGGGTAAGACTGTGTATTTCTCTCTCGCAGAGCCCGGTTGCCAAATTCGAAACGTCCAGCGATTGCGCCCACAGGAAAGCTGCCAGCACGGAAAGCTGTAGCTGGTTTTCACTGCCCCTTGGAACTGCATTCGCTGATAGATAGACATTTGCTTTCTGTAAAACCTTGCCTTCGTAAGGGGCAACACTGTGTATTTCTCTCTCGCAGAGCCCGGTTGCCAAATTCGAAACGTCCAGCGATTGCGCCCACAGGAAAGCTGCCAGCACGGAAAGCTGTAGCTGGTTTTCACTGCCCCTTGGAACTGCATTCGCTGATAGACAGACATTCGCTTTCTGTAAAACCTTGCCTTCGTAAGGGGCAACACTGTGTATTTCTCTCTCGCAGAGCCCGGTTGCCAATTTCGAAACGTCCAGCGATTGCGCCCACAGGAAAGCTGCCAGCACGGAAAGCTGTAGCTGGTTTTCACTGCCCCTTGGAACTGCATTCGCTGATAGACAGACATTCGCTTTCTACAAAAGCTTTCGTTGGTAAAGGGGCAACACTGTGTATTTCTCTCTCGCAGAGCCCGGTTGCCAAATTCGAAACGTCCAGCGATTGCGCCCACAGGAAAGCTGCCAGCATGGAAAGCTGTAGCTGGTTTTCACTGCCCCTTGGAACTGCATTCGCTGATAGACAGACATTTGCTTTCTATAAACGCTTTCGTTGCTACAGGGGCAACACTCTGTATTTCCCTCTCGCAGAGCCCGGTTGCCAAATTCGAAACGTCCAGCGATTGCGCCCACAGGAAAGCTGCCAGCACGGAAAGCTGTAGCTGGTTTTCACTGCCCCTTGGAACTGCATTCGCAGATAGACAGACATTCGCTTTCTGTAAAACCTTGCCTTCGTAAGGGGCAACACTGTGTATTTCTCTCTCGCAGAGCCCGGTTGCCAAATCGAAACGTCCAGCGATTGCGCCCACAGGAAAGCTGCCAGCACGGAAAGCTGTAGCTGGTTTTCACTGCCCCTTGGAACTGCATTCGCAGATAGACAGACATTCGCTTTCTGTAAAACCTTGCCTTCGTAAGGGGCAACACTGTGTATTTCTCTCTCGCAGAGCCCGGTTGCCAAATTCGAAACGTCCAGCGATTGCGCCCACAGGAAAGCTGCCAGCACGGAAAGCTGTAGCTGGTTTTCACTGCCCCTTGGAACTGCATTCGCTGATAGACAGACATTCGCTTTCTACAAACGCTTTCATTGGTAAAGGGGCAACACTGTGTATTTCTCTCTCGCAGAGCCCGGTTGCCAAATTCGAAACGTCCAGCGATTGCGCCCACAGGAAAGCTGCCAGCACGGAAAGCTGTAGCTGGTTTTCACTGCCCCTTGGAACTGCATTCGCTGATAGACAGACATTCGCTTTCTACAAAAGCTTTCGTTGCTACAGGGGCAACACTGTGTATTTCTCTCTCGCAGAGCCCGGTTGCCAAATTCGAAACGTCCAGCGATTGCGCCCACAGGAAAGCTGCCAGCACGGAAAGCTGTAGCTGGTTTTCACTGCCCCTTGGAACTGCATTCGCTGATAGACAGACATTCGCTTTCTACAAAAGCTTTCGTTGGTAAAGGGGCAACACTGTGTATTTCTCTCTCGCAGAGCCCGGTTGCCAAATTCGAAACGTCCAGCGATTGCGCCCACAGGAAAGCTGCCAGCACGGAAAGCTGTAGCTGGTTTTCACTGCCCCTTGGAACTGCATTCGCTGATAGACAGACATTCGCTTTCTACAAACGCTTTCGTTGCTACAGGGGCAACACTGTGTATTTCTCTCTCGCAGAGCCCGGTTGCCAAATTCGAAACGTCCAGCGATTGCGCCCACAGGAAAGCTGCCAGCACGGAAAGCTGTAGCTGGTTTTCACTGCCCCTTGGAACTGCATTCGCTGATAGATAGACATTCGCTTTCTGTAAAACCTTGCCTTCGTAAGGGGCAACACTGTGTATTTCTCTCTCGCAGAGCCCGGTTGCCAAATTCGAAACGTCCAGCGATTGCGCCCACAGGAAAGCTGCCAGCACGGAAAGCTGTAGCTGGTTTTCACTGCCCCTTGGAACTGCATTCGCAGATAGACAGACATTCGCTTTCTGTAAAACCTTGCCTTCGTAAGGGGCAACACTGTGTATTTCTCTCTCGCAGAGCCCGGTTGCCAATTTCGAAACGTCCAGCGATTGCGCCCACAGGAAAGCTGCCAGCACGGAAAGCTGTAGCTGGTTTTCACTGCCCCTTGGAACTGCATTCGCTGATAGACAGACATTCGCTTTCTACAAACGCTTTCGTTGCTACAGGGGCAACACTGTGTATTTCTCTCTCGCAGAGCCCGGTTGCCAAATTCGAAACGTCCAGCGATTGCGCCCACAGGAAAGCTGCCAGCACGGAAAGCTGTAGCTGGTTTTCACTGCCCCTTGGAACTGCATTCGCTGATAGACAGACATTCGCTTTCTACAAAAGCTTTCGTTGGTAAAGGGGCAACACTGTGTATTTCTCTCTCGCAGAGCCCGGTTGCCAAATTCGAAACGTCCAGCGATTGCGCCCACAGGAAAGCTGCCAGCACGGAAAGCTGTAGCTGGTTTTCACTGCCCCTTGGAACTGCATTCGCTGATAGACAGACATTCGCTTTCTACAAACGCTTTCGTTGCTACAGGGGCAACACTGTGTATTTCTCTCTCGCAGAGCCCGGTTGCCAAATTCGAAACGTCCAGCGATTGCGCCCACAGGAAAGCTGCCAGCATGGAAAGCTGTAGCTGGTTTTCACTGCCCCTTGGAACTGCATTCGCTGATAGACAGACATTTGCTTTCTATAAACGCTTTCGTTGCTACAGGGGCAACACTCTGTATTTCCCTCTCGCAGAGCCCGGTTGCCAAATTCGAAACGTCCAGCGATTGCGCCCACAGGAAAGCTGCCAGCACGGAAAGCTGTAGCTGGTTTTCACTGCCCCTTGGAACTTCATTCGCAGATAGACAGACATTCGCTTTCTGTAAAACCTTGCCTTCGTAAGGGGCAACACTGTGTATTTCTCTCTCGCAGAGCCCGGTTGCCAAATCGAAACGTCCAGCGATTGCGCCCACAGGAAAGCTGCCAGCACGGAAAGCTGTAGCTGGTTTTCACTGCCCCTTGGAACTGCATTCGCAGATAGACAGACATTCGCTTTCTGTAAAACCTTGCCTTCGTAAGGGGCAACACTGTGTATTTCTCTCTCGCAGAGCCCGGTTGCCAAATTCGAAACGTCCAGCGATTGCGCCCACAGGAAAGCTGCCAGCACGGAAAGCTGTAGCTGGTTTTCACTGCCCCTTGGAACTGCATTCGCTGATAGACAGACATTCGCTTTCTACAAACGCTTTCATTGGTAAAGGGGCAACACTGTGTATTTCTCTCTCGCAGAGCCCGGTTGCCAAATTCGAAACGTCCAGCGATTGCGCCCACAGGAAAGCTGCCAGCACGGAAAGCTGTAGCTGGTTTTCACTGCCCCTTGGAACTGCATTCGCTGATAGACAGACATTCGCTTTCTACAAACGCTTTCGTTGCTACAGGGGCAACACTGTGTATTTCTCTCTCGCAGAGCCCGGTTGCCAAATTCGAAACGTCCAGCGATTGCGCCCACAGGAAAGCTGCCAGCACGGAAAGCTGTAGCTGGTTTTCACTGCCCCTTGGAACTGCATTCGCTGATAGACAGACATTCGCTTTCTACAAAAGCTTTCGTTGGTAAAGGGGCAACACTGTGTATTTCTCTCTCGCAGAGCCCGGTTGCCAAATTCGAAACGTCCAGCGATTGCGCCCACAGGAAAGCTGCCAGCACGGAAAGCTGTAGCTGGTTTTCACTGCCCCTTGGAACTGCATTCGCTGATAGACAGACATTCGCTTTCTACAAACGCTTTCGTTGCTACAGGGGCAACACTGTGTATTTCTCTCTCGCAGAGCCCGGTTGCCAAATTCGAAACGTCCAGCGATTGCGCCCACAGGAAAGCTGCCAGCACGGAAAGCTGTAGCTGGTTTTCACTGCCCCTTGGAACTGCATTCGCTGATAGACAGACATTCGTTTTCTACAAAAGCTTTCGTTCGTAAACGGGCAACACTGTGTATTTCTCTCTCGCAGAGCCCGGTTGCCAAATTCGAAACGTCCAGCGATTGCGCCCACAGGAAAGCTGCCAGCACGGAAAGCTGTAGCTGGTTTTCACTGCCCCTTGGAACTTCATTCGCTGATAAACAGACATTCGCTTTCTACAAAAGCTTTTGTTGGTAAAGGGGCAACAGTGTGTATTTCTCTCTCGCAGAGCCCGGTTGCCAAATTCGAAACGTCCAGCGATTGCGCCCACAGGAAAGCTGCCAGCACGGAAAGCTGTAGCTGGTTTTCACTGCCCCTTGGAACTGCATTCGCTGATAGATAGACATTCGCTTTCTATAAAACCTTGCCTTCGTAAGGGGCAACACTGTGTATTTCTCTCTCGCAGAGCCCGGTTGCCAAATCGAAACGTCCAGCGATTGCGCCCACAGGAAAGCTGCCAGCACGGAAAGCTGTAGCTGGTTTTCACTGCCCCTTGGAACTGCATTCGCTGATAGACAGACATTCGCTTTCTACAAAAGCTTTCGTTGGTAAAGGGGCAAGTCTGTGTATTTCTCTCTCGCAGAGCCCGGTTGCCAAATTCGAAACGTCCAGCGATTGCGCCCACAGGAAAGCTGCCAGCACGGAAAGCTGTAGCTGGTTTTCACTGCCCCTTGGAACTGCATTCGCTGATAGACAGACATTCGCTTTCTACAAAAGCTTTTGTTGGTAAAGGGGTAAGACTGTGTATTTCTCTATCGCAGAGCCCGGTTGCCAAATTCGAAACGTCCAGCGATTGCGCCCACAGGAAAGCTGCCAGCACGGAAAGCTGTAGCTGGTTTTCACTGCCCCTTGGAACTGCATTCGCTGATAGACAGACATTCGCTTTCTACAAACGCTTTCGTTGCTACAGGGGCAACACTGTGTATTTCTCTCTCGCAGAGCCCGGTTGCCAAATTCGAAACGTCCAGCGATTGCGCCCACAGGAAAGCTGCCAGCACGGAAAGCTGTAGCTGGTTTTCACTGCCCCTTGGAACTGCATTCGCTGATAGACAGACATTCGCTTTCTACAAAAGCTTTCGTTGGTAAAGGGGCAACACTGTGTATTTCTCTCTCGCAGAGCCCGGTTGCCAAATTCGAAACGTCCAGCGATTGCGCCCACAGGAAAGCTGCCAGCACGGAAAGCTGTAGCTGGTTTTCACTGCCCCTTGGAACTGCATTCGCTGATAGACAGACATTCGCTTTCTACAAAAGCTTTCGTTCGTAAGAGGCAACACTGTGTATTTCTCTCTCGCAGAGCCCGGTTGCCAAATTCGAAACGTCCAGCGATTGCGCCCACAGGAAAGCTGCCAGCACGGAAAGCTGTAGCTGGTTTTCACTGCCCCTTGGAACTGCATTCGCTGATAGACAGACATTCGCTTTCTACAAAAGCTTTTGATGGTAAAGGGGCAACAGTGTGTATTTCTCTCTCGCAGAGCCCGGTTGCCAAATTCGAAACGTCCAGCGATTGCGCCCACAGGAAAGCTGCCAGCACGGAAAGCTGTAGCTGGTTTTCACTGTCTCTTGGAACTGCATTCGCTGATAGACAGACATTCGTTTTCTACAAAAGCTTTCGTTCGTAAGGGGCAACACTGTGTATTTCTCTCTCGCAGAGCCCGGTTGCCAAATTCGAAACGTCCAGCGATTGCGCCCACAGGAAAGCTGCCAGCACGGAAAGCTGTAGCTGGTTTTCACTGCCCCTTGGAACTGCATTCGCTGATAGATAGACATTCGCTTTCTGTAAAACCTTGCCTTCGTAAGGGGCAACACTGTGTATTTCTCTCTCGCAGAGCCCGGTTGCCAAATCGAAACGTCCAGCGATTGCGCCCACAGGAAAGCTGCCAGCACGGAAAGCTGTAGCTGGTTTTCACTGCCCCTTGGAACTGCATTCGCAGATAGACAGACATTCGCTTTCTGTAAAACCTTGCCTTCGTAAGGGGCAACACTGTGTATTTCTCTCTCGCAGAGCCCGGTTGCCAAATTCGAAACGTCCAGCGATTGCGCCCACAGGAAAGCTGCCAGCACGGAAAGCTGTAGCTGGTTTTCACTGCCCCTTGGAACTGCATTCGCTGATAGACAGACATTCGCTTTCTACAAAAGCTTTCGTTGGTAAAGGGGCAACAGTGTGTATTTCTCTCTCGCAGAGCCCGGTTGCCAAATTCGAAACGTCCAGCGATTGCGCCCACAGGAAAGCTGCCAGCACGGAAAGCTGTAGCTGGTTTTCACTGCCCCTTGGAACTGCATTCGCTGATAGACAGACATTCGCTTTCTACAAACGCTTTCGTTGCTACAGGGGCAACACTGTGTATTTCTCTCTCGCAGAGCCCGGTTGCCAAATTCGAAACGTCCAGCGATTGCGCCCACAGGAAAGCTGCCAGCACGGAAAGCTGTAGCTGGTTTTCACTGCCCCTTGGAACTGCATTCGCTGCTAGACAGACATTCGCTTTCTGCAAAACCTTGCCTTCGTAAAGGGGCAACACTGTGTATTTCTCTCTCGCAGAGCCCAGTTGCCAAATTCGAAACGTCCAGCGATTGCGCCCACAGGAAAGCTGCCAGCACGGAAAGCTGTAGCTGGTTTTCACTGCCCCTTGGAACTGCATTCACTGATAGACAGACATTCGCTTTCTACAAAAGCTTTTGTTGGTAAAGGGGCAAGACTGTGTATTTCTCTCTCGCAGAGCCCGGTTGCCAAATTCGAAACGTCCAGCGATTGCGCCCACAGGAAAGCTGCCAGCACGGAAAGCTGTAGCTGGTTTTCACTGCCCCTTGGAACTGCATTCGCTGATAGACAGACATTCGCTTTCTACAAAAGCTTTCGTTGGTAAAGGGGCAAGTCTGTGTATTTCTCTCTCGCAGAGCCCGGTTGCCAAATTCGAAACGTCCAGCGATTGCGCCCACAGGAAAGCTGCCAGCACGGAAAGCTGTAGCTGGTTTTCACTGCCCCTTGGAACTGCATTCGCTGATAGACAGACATTCGCTTTCTACAAACGCTTTCGTTGCTACAGGGGCAACACTGTGTATTTCTCTCTCGCAGAGCCCGGTTGCCAAATTCGAAACGTCCAGCGATTGCGCCCACAGGAAAGCTGCCAGCACGGAAAGCTGTAGCTGGTTTTCACTGCCCCTTGGAACTGCATTCGCTGATAGACAGACATTCGCTTTCTACAAAAGCTTTCGTTGGTAAAGGGGCAACAGTGTGTATTTCTCTCTCGCAGAGCCCGGTTGCCAAATTCGAAACGTCCAGCGATTGCGCCCACAGGAAAGCTGCCAGCACGGAAAGCTGTAGCTGGTTTTCACTGCCCCTTGGAACTGCATTCGCTGATAGACAGACATTCGCTTTCTACAAACGCTTTCGTTGCTACAGGGGCAACACTGTGTATTTCTCTCTCGCAGAGCCCGGTTGCCAAATTCGAAACGTCCAGCGATTGCGCCCACAGGAAAGCTGCCAGCACGGAAAGCTGTAGCTGGTTTTCACTGCCCATTGGAACTGCATTCGCTGCTAGACAGACATTCGCTTTCTGCAAAACCTTGCCTTCGTAAAGGGGCAACACTGTCTATTTCTCTCTCGCAGAGCCCAGTTGCCAAATTCGAAACGTCCAGCGATTGCGCCCACAGGAAAGCTGCCAGCACGGAAAGCTGTAGCTGGTTTTCACTGCCCCTTGGAACTGCATTCACTGATAGACAGACATTCGCTTTCTACAAAAGCTTTCGTTGGTAAAGGGGCAACACTGTGTATTTCTCTCTCGCAGAGCCCGGTTGCCAAATTCGAAACGTCCAGCGATTGCGCCCACAGGAAAGCTGCCAGCACGGAAAGCTGTAGCTGGTTTTCACTGCCCCTTGGAACTGCATTCGCTGATAGACAGACATTCGCTTTCTACAAAAGCTTTCGTTGGTAAAGGGGCAAGTCTGTGTATTTCTCTCTCGCAGAGCCCGGTTGCCAAATTCGAAACGTCCAGCGATTGCGCCCACAGGAAAGCTGCCAGCACGGAAAGCTGTAGCTGGTTTTCACTGCCCCTTGGAACTGCATTCGCTGATAGACAGACATTCGCTTTCTACAAAAGCTTTCGTTGGTACAGGGGCAACACTGTGTATTTCTCTCTCGCAGAGCCCGGTTGCCAAATTCGAAACGTCCAGCGATTGCGCCCACAGGAAAGCTGCCAGCACGGAAAGCTGTAGCTGGTTTTCACTGCCCCTTGGAACTGCATTCGCTGATAGACAGACATTCGCTTTCTGTAAAACCTTGCCTTCGTAAGGGGCAACACTGTGTATTTCTCTCTCGCAGAGCCCGGTTGCCAAATCGAAACGTCCAGCGATTGCGCCCACAGGAAAGCTGCCAGCACGGAAAGCTGTAGCTGGTTTTCACTGCCCCTTGGAACTGCATTCGCAGATAGACAGACATTCGCTTTCTGTAAAACCTTGCCTTCGTAAGGGGCAACACTGTGTATTTCTCTCTCGCAGAGCCCGGTTGCCAAATTCGAAACGTCCAGCGATTGCGCCCACAGGAAAGCTGCCAGCACGGAAAGCTGTAGCTGGTTTTCACTGCCCCTTGGAACTGCATTCGCTGATAGACAGACATTCGCTTTCTACAAACGCTTTCATTGGTAAAGGGGCAAGTCTGTGTATTTCTCTCTCGCAGAGCCCGGTTGCCAAATTCGAAACGTCCAGCGATTGCGCCCACAGGAAAGCTGCCAGCACGGAAAGCTGTAGCTGGTTTTCACTGCCCCTTGGAACTGCATTCGCTGATAGACAGACATTCGCTTTCTACAAACGCTTTCGTTGCTACAGGGGCAACACTGTGTATTTCTCTCTCGCAGAGCCCGGTTGCCAAATTCGAAACGTCCAGCGATTGCGCCCACAGGAAAGCTGCCAGCACGGAAAGCTGTAGCTGGTTTTCACTGCCCCTTGGAACTGCATTCGCTGATAGACAGACATTCGCTTTCTACAAAAGCTTTCGTTGGTAAAGGGGCAACACTGTGTATTTCTCTCTCGCAGAGCCCGGTTGCCAAATTCGAAACGTCCAGCGATTGCGCCCACAGGAAAGCTGCCAGCACGGAAAGCTGTAGCTGGTTTTCACTGCCCCTTGGAACTGCATTCGCTGATAGACAGACATTCGCTTTCTACAAAAGCTTTCGTTGGTAAAGGGGCAACACTGTGTATTTCTCTCTCGCAGAGCCCGGTTGCCAAATTCGAAACGTCCAGCGATTGCGCTCACAGGAAAGCTGCCAGCACGGAAAGCTGTAGCTGGTTTTCACTGCCCCTTGGAACTGCATTCGCTGATAGACAGACATTCGCTTTCTACAAAAGCTTTCGTTGGTAAAGGGGCAACACTGTGTATTTCTCTCTCGCAGAGCCCGGTTGCCAAATTCGAAACGTCCAGCGATTGCGCCCACAGGAAAGCTGCCAGCACGGAAAGCTGTAGCTGGTTTTCACTGCCCCTTGGAACTGCATTCGCAGATAGACAGACATTCGCTTTCTGTAAAACCTTGCCTTCGTAAGGGGCAACACTGTGTATTTCTCTCTCGCAGAGCCCGGTTGCCAAATTCGAAACGTCCAGCGATTGCGCCCACAGGAAAGCTGCCAGCACGGAAAGCTGTAGCTGGTTTTCACTGCCCCTTGGAACTGCATTCGCTGATAGACAGACATTCGCTTTCTACAAACGCTTTCATTGGTAAAGGGGCAACACTGTGTATTTCTCTCTCGCAGAGCCCGGTTGCCAAATTCGAAACGTCCAGCGATTGCGCCCACAGGAAAGCTGCCAGCACGGAAAGCTGTAGCTGGTTTTCACTGCCCCTTGGAACTGCATTCGCTGATAGACAGACATTCGCTTTCTACAAACGCTTTCGTTGCTACAGGGGCAACACTGTGTATTTCTCTCTCGCAGAGCCCGGTTGCCAAATTCGAAACGTCCAGCGATTGCGCCCACAGGAAAGCTGCCAGCACGGAAAGCTGTAGCTGGTTTTCACTGCCCCTTGGAACTGCATTCGCTGATAGACAGACATTCGCTTTCTACAAAAGCTTTCGTTGGTAAAGGGGCAACACTGTGTATTTCTCTCTCGCAGAGCCCGGTTGCCAAATTCGAAACGTCCAGCGATTGCGCCCACAGGAAAGCTGCCAGCACGGAAAGCTGTAGCTGGTTTTCACTGCCCCTTGGAACTGCATTCGCTGATAGACAGACATTCGCTTTCTACAAAAGCTTTCGTTGGTAAAGGGGCAAGTCTGTGTATTTCTCTCTCGCAGAGCCCGGTTGCCAAATTCGAAACGTCCAGCGATTGCGCCCACAGGAAAGCTGCCAGCACGGAAAGCTGTAGCTGGTTTTCACTGCCCCTTGGAACTGCATTCGCTGATAGACAGACATTCGCTTTCTACAAAAGCTTTTGTTGGTAAAGGGGCAACACTGTGTATTTCTCTCTCGCAGAGCCCGGTTGCCAAATTCGAAACGTCCAGCGATTGCGCCCACAGGAAAGCTGCCAGCACGGAAAGCTGTAGCTGGTTTTCACTGCCCCTTGGAACTGCATTCGCTGATAGACAGACATTCGCTTTCTACAAAAGCTTTTGTTGGTAAAGGGGCAACACTGTGTATTTCTCTCTCGCAGAGCCCGGTTGCCAAATTCGAAACGTCCAGCGATTGCGCCCACAGGAAAGCTGCCAGCACGGAAAGCTGTAGCTGGTTTTCACTGCCCCTTGGAACTGCATTCGCTGATAGACAGACATTCGCTTTCTACAAAAGCTTTCGATGGTAAAGGGGCAACAGTGTGTATTTCTCTCTCGCAGAGCCCGGTTGCCAAATTCGAAAAGTCCAGCGATTGCGCCCACAGGAAAGCTGCCAGCACGGAAAGCTGTAGCTGGTTTTCACTGTCTCTTGGAACTGCATTCGCTGATAGACAGACATTCGTTTTCTACAAAAGCTTTCGTTCGTAAGGGGCAACACTGTGTATTTCTCTCTCGCAGAGCCCGGTTGCCAAATTCGAAACGTCCAGCGATTGCGCCCACAGGAAAGCTGCCAGCACGGAAAGCTGTAGCTGGTTTTCACTGCCCCTTGGAACTGCATTCGCTGATAGATAGACATTCGCTTTCTATAAAACCTTGCCTTCGTAAGGGGCAACACTGTGTATTTCTCTCTCGCAGAGCCCGGTTGCCAAATCGAAACGTCCAGCGATTGCGCCCACAGGAAAGCTGCCAGCACGGAAAGCTGTAGCTGGTTTTCACTGCCCCTTGGAACTGCATTCGCTGATAGACAGACATTCGCTTTCTACAAACGCTTTCATTGGTAAAGGGGCAACACTGTGTATTTCTCTCTCGCAGAGCCCGGTTGCCAAATTCGAAACGTCCAGCGATTGCGCCCACAGGAAAGCTGCCAGCATGGAAAGCTGTAGCTGGTTTTCACTGCCCCTTGGAACTGCATTCACTGATAGACAGACATTCGCTTTCTACAAAAGCTTTCGTTGGTAAAGGGGCAACACTGTGTATTTCTCTCTCGCAGAGCCCGGTTGCCAAATTCGAAACGTCCAGCGATTGCGCCCACAGGAAAGCTGCCAGCACGGAAAGCTGTAGCTGGTTTTCACTGCCCCTTGGAACTGCATTCGCTGATAGACAGACATTCGCTTTCTACAAACGCTTTCGTTGGTAAAGGGGCAACAGTGTGTATTTCTCTCTCGCAGAGCCCGGTTGCCAAATTCGAAACGTCCAGCGATTGCGCCCACAGGAAAGCTGCCAGCACGGAAAGCTGTAGCTGGTTTTCACTGCCCCTTGGAACTGCATTCGCTGATAGACAGACATTCGCTTTCTACAAAAGCTTGCGTTCGTAAACGGGCAACAGTGTGTATTTCTCTCTCGCAGAGCCCGGTTGCCAAATTCGAAACGTCCAGCGATTGCGCCCACAGGAATGCTGCCAGCACGGAAAGCTTTAGCTGGTTTTCACTGCCCATTGGAACTGCATTCGCTGCTAGACAGACATTCGCTTTCTGCAAAACCTTGCCTTCGTAAAGGGGCAACACTGTGTATTTCTCTCTCGCAGAGCCCGGTTGCCAAATTCGAAACGTCCAGCGATTGCGCCCACAGGAAAGCTGCCAGCACGGAAAGCTATAGCTGGTTTTCACTGCCCCTTGGAACTGCATTCGCTGATAGACAGACATTCGTTTTCTACAAAAGCCTTCGTTCGTAAAGGGGCAACACTGTGTATTTCTCTCTCGCAGAGCCCGTTGCCAAATTCGAAACGTCCAGCGATTGCGCCCACAGGAAAGCTGCCAGCACGGAAAGCTGTAGCTGGTTTTCACTGCCCCTTGGAACTGCATTCGCTGATAGACAGACATTCGCTTTCTACAAAAGCTTTCGTTGGTAAAGGGGCAAGTCTGTGTATTTCTCTCTCGCAGAGCCCGGTTGCCAAATTCGAAACGTCCAGCGATTGCGCCCACAGGAAAGCTGCCAGCACGGAAAGCTGTAGCTGGTTTTCACTGCCCCTTGGAACTGCATTCGCTGATAGACAGACATTCGCTTTCTACAAAAGCTTTTGTTGGTAAAGGGGCAAGACTATGTATTTCTCTCTCGCAGAGCCCGGTTGCCAAATTCGAAACGTCCAGCGATTGCGCCCACAGGAAAGCTGCCAGCACGGAAAGCTGTAGCTGGTTTTCACTGCCCCTTGGAACTGCATTCGCTGATAGACAGACATTCGCTTTCTACAAAAGCTTTCGTTGCTACAGGGGCAACACTGTGTATTTCTCTCTCGCAGAGCCCGGTTGCCAATTTCGAAACGTCCAGCGATTGCGCCCACAGGAAAGCTGCCAGCACGGAAAGCTGTAGCTGGTTTTCACTGCCCCTTGGAACTGCATTCGCTGATAGACAGACATTCGCTTTCTACAAAAGCTTTCGATGGTAAAGGGGCAACAGTGTGTATTTCTCTCTCGCAGAGCCCGGTTGCCAAATTCGAAAAGTCCAGCGATTGCGCCCACAGGAAAGCTGCCAGCACGGAAAGCTGTAGCTGGTTTTCACTGCCCCTTGGAACTGCATTCGCTGATAGACAGACATTCGCTTTCTACAAACGCTTTCGTTGGTAAAGGGGCAACAGTGTGTATTTCTCTCTCGCAGAGCCCGGTTGCCAAATTCGAAAAGTCCAGCGATTGCGCCCACAGGAAAGCTGCCAGCACGGAAAGCTTAGCTGGTTTTCACTGCCCCTTGGAACTGCATTCACTGATAGACAGACATTCGCTTTCTACAAAAGCTTTCGTTGGTAAAGGGGCAACACTGTGTATTTCTCTCTCGCAGAGCCCGGTTGCCAAATTCGAAACGTCCAGCGATTGCGCCCACAGGAAAGCTGCCAGCACGGAAAGCTGTAGCTGGTTTTCACTGCCCCTTGGAACTGCATTCGCTGATAGACAGACATTCGCTTTCTACAAACGCTTTCGTTGGTACAGGGGCAACAGTGTGTATTTCTCTCTCGCAGAGCCCGGTTGCCAAATTCGAAACGTCCAGCGATTGCGCCCACAGGAAAGCTGCCAGCACGGAAAGCTGTAGCTGGTTTTCACTGCCCCTTGGAACTGCATTCGCTGATAGACAGACATTCGCTTTCTACAAACGCTTTCGTTGGTAAAGGGGCAACAGTGTGTATTTCTCTCTCGCAGACCCCGGTTGCCAAATTCGAAACGTCCAGCGATTGCGCCCACAGGAAAGCTGCCAGCACGGAAAGCTGTAGCTGGTTTTCACTGCCCATTGGAACTGCATTCGCTGCTAGACAGACATTCGCTTTCTGCAAAACCTTGCCTTCGTAAAGGGGCAACACTGTGTATTTCTCTCTCGCAGAGCCCAGTTGCGAAATTCGAAACGTCCAGCGATTGCGCCCACAGGAAAGCTGCCAGCACGGAAAGCTGTAGCTGGTTTTCACTGCCCCTTGGAACTGCATTCGCTGATAGATAGACATTCGTTTTCTACAAAAGCTTTCGTTCGTAAAGGGGCAACACTGTGTATTTCTCTCTCGCAGAGCCCGGTTGCCAAATTCGAAACGTCCAGCGATTGCGCCCACAGGAAAGCTGCCAGCACGGAAAGCTGTAGCTGGTTTTCACTGCCCCTTGGAACTGCATTCGCTGATAGACAGACATTCGCTTTCTACAAAAGCTTTCGTTGGTAAAGGGGCAAGTCTGTGTATTTCTCTCTCGCAGAGCCCGGTTGCCAAATTCGAAACGTCCAGCGATTGCGCCCACAGGAAAGCTGCCAGCACGGAAAGCTGTAGCTGGTTTTCACTGCCCCTTGGAACTGCATTCGCTGATAGACAGACATTCGCTTTCTACAAAAGCTTTCGTTGGTAAAGGGGCAACAGTGTGTATTTCTCTCTCGCAGAGCCCGGTTGCCAAATTCGAAACGTCCAGCGATTGCGCCCACAGGAAAGCTGCCAGCACGGAAAGCTGTAGCTGGTTTTCACTGCCCCTTGGAACTGCATTCGCTGATAGACAGACATTCGCTTTCTACAAAAGCTTTTGTTGGTAAAGGGGTAAGACTGTGTATTTCTCTCTCGCAGAGCCCGGTTGCCAAATTCGAAACGTCCAGCGATTGCGCCCACAGGAAAGCTGCCAGCACGGAAAGCTGTAGCTGGTTTTCACTGCCCCTTGGAACTGCATTCGCTGATAGATAGACATTCGCTTTCTACAAAAGCTTTTGTTGGTAAAGGGGTAAGACTGTGTATTTCTCTCTCGCAGAGCCCGGTTGCCAAATTCGAAACGTCCAGCGATTGCGCCCACAGGAAAGCTGCCAGCACGGAAAGCTGTAGCTGGTTTTCACTGCCCCTTGGAACTGCATTCGCAGATAGACAGACATTCGCTTTCTATAAACGCTTTCGTTGCTACAGGGGCAACACTCTGTATTTCCCTCTCGCAGAGCCCGGTTGCCAAATTCGAAACGTCCAGCGATTGCGCCCACAGGAAAGCTGCCAGCACGGAAAGCTGTAGCTGGTTTTCACTGCCCCTTGGAACTGCATTCGCAGATAGACAGACATTCGCTTTCTGTAAAACCTTGCCTTCGTAAGGGGCAACACTGTGTATTTCTCTCTCGCAGAGCCCGGTTGCCAAATCGAAACGTCCAGCGATTGCGCCCACAGGAAAGCTGCCAGCACGGAAAGCTGTAGCTGGTTTTCACTGCCCCTTGGAACTGCATTCGCAGATAGACAGACATTCGCTTTCTGTAAAACCTTGCCTTCGTAAGGGGCAACACTGTGTATTTCTCTCTCGCAGAGCCCGGTTGCCAAATTCGAAACGTCCAGCGATTGCGCCCACAGGAAAGCTGCCAGCACGGAAAGCTGTAGCTGGTTTTCACTGCCCCTTGGAACTGCATTCGCTGATAGACAGACATTCGCTTTCTACAAACGCTTTCATTGGTAAAGGGGCAACACTGTGTATTTCTCTCTCGCAGAGCCCGGTTGCCAAATTCGAAACGTCCAGCGATTGCGCCCACAGGAAAGCTGCCAGCACGGAAAGCTGTAGCTGGTTTTCACTGCCCCTTGGAACTGCATTCGCTGATAGACAGACATTCGCTTTCTACAAACGCTTTCGTTGCTACAGGGGCAACACTGTGTATTTCTCTCTCG
Organism: Mycteria americana; assembly: GCF_035582795.1. NCBI lineage: Eukaryota > Metazoa > Chordata > Aves > Ciconiiformes > Ciconiidae > Mycteria > Mycteria americana. The sequence continues at coordinate 25,581,250 of NC_134372.1, forward strand.
CAGAGCCCGGTTGCCAAATTCGAAACGTCCAGCGATTGCGCCCACAGGAAAGCTGCCAGCACGGAAAGCTGTAGCTGGTTTTCACTGCCCCTTGGAACTGCATTCGCTGATAGACAGACATTCGCTTTCTACAAAAGCTTTCGTTGGTAAAGGGGCAACACTGTGTATTTCTCTCTCGCAGAGCCCGGTTGCCAAATTCGAAACGTCCAGCGATTGCGCCCACAGGAAAGCTGCCAGCACGGAAAGCTGTAGCTGGTTTTCACTGCCCCTTGGAACTGCATTCGCAGATAGACAGACATTCGCTTTCTGTAAAACCTTGCCTTCGTAAGGGGCAACACTGTGTATTTCTCTCTCGCAGAGCCCGGTTGCCAAATCGAAACGTCCAGCGATTGCGCCCACAGGAAAGCTGCCAGCACGGAAAGCTGTAGCTGGTTTTCACTGCCCCTTGGAACTGCATTCGCAGATAGACAGACATTCGCTTTCTGTAAAACCTTGCCTTCGTAAGGGGCAACACTGTGTATTTCTCTCTCGCAGAGCCCGGTTGCCAAATTCGAAACGTCCAGCGATTGCGCCCACAGGAAAGCTGCCAGCACGGAAAGCTGTAGCTGGTTTTCACTGCCCCTTGGAACTGCATTCGCTGATAGACAGACATTCGCTTTCTACAAACGCTTTCATTGGTAAAGGGGCAACACTGTGTATTTCTCTCTCGCAGAGCCCGGTTGCCAAATTCGAAACGTCCAGCGATTGCGCCCACAGGAAAGCTGCCAGCACGGAAAGCTGTAGCTGGTTTTCACTGCCCCTTGGAACTGCATTCGCTGATAGACAGACATTCGCTTTCTACAAACGCTTTCGTTGCTACAGGGGCAACACTGTGTATTTCTCTCTCGCAGAGCCCGGTTGCCAAATTCGAAACGTCCAGCGATTGCGCCCACAGGAAAGCTGCCAGCACGGAAAGCTGTAGCTGATTTTCACTGCCCCTTGGAACTGCATTCGCTGATAGACAGACATTCGCTTTCTACAAAAGCTTTCGTTGGTAAAGGGGCAACACTGTGTATTTCTCTCTCGCAGAGCCCGGTTGCCAAATTCGAAACGTCCAGCGATTGCGCCCACAGGAAAGCTGCCAGCACGGAAAGCTGTAGCTGGTTTTCACTGCCCCTTGGAACTGCATTCGCTGATAGACAGACATTCGCTTTCTACAAACGCTTTCGTTGCTACAGGGGCAACACTGTGTATTTCTCTCTCGCAGAGCCCGGTTGCCAAATTCGAAACGTCCAGCGATTGCGCCCACAGGAAAGCTGCCAGCACGGAAAGCTGTAGCTGGTTTTCACTGCCCCTTGGAACTGCATTCGCTGATAGACAGACATTCGTTTTCTACAAAAGCTTTCGTTCGTAAACGGGCAACACTGTGTATTTCTCTCTCGCAGAGCCCGGTTGCCAAATTCGAAACGTCCAGCGATTGCGCCCACAGGAAAGCTGCCAGCACGGAAAGCTGTAGCTGGTTTTCACTGCCCCTTGGAACTTCATTCGCTGATAAACAGACATTCGCTTTCTACAAAAGCTTTTGTTGGTAAAGGGGCAACAGTGTGTATTTCTCTCTCGCAGAGCCCGGTTGCCAAATTCGAAACGTCCAGCGATTGCGCCCACAGGAAAGCTGCCAGCACGGAAAGCTGTAGCTGGTTTTCACTGCCCCTTGGAACTGCATTCGCTGATAGATAGACATTCGCTTTCTATAAAACCTTGCCTTCGTAAGGGGCAACACTGTGTATTTCTCTCTCGCAGAGCCCGGTTGCCAAATCGAAACGTCCAGCGATTGCGCCCACAGGAAAGCTGCCAGCACGGAAAGCTGTAGCTGGTTTTCACTGCCCCTTGGAACTGCATTCGCTGATAGACAGACATTCGCTTTCTACAAACGCTTTCGTTGGTAAAGGGGCAACAGTGTGTATTTCTCTCTCGCAGAGCCCGGTTGCCAAATTCGAAACGTCCAGCGATTGCGCCCACAGGAAAGCTGCCAGCATGGAAAGCTGTAGCTGGTTTTCACTGCCCCTTGGAACTGCATTCACTGATAGACAGACATTCGCTTTCTACAAAAGCTTTCGTTGGTAAAGGGGCAACACTGTGTATTTCTCTCTCGCAGAGCCCGGTTGCCAAATTCGAAACGTCCAGCGATTGCGCCCACAGGAAAGCTGCCAGCACGGAAAGCTGTAGCTGGTTTTCACTGCCCCTTGGAACTGCATTCGCTGATAGACAGACATTCGCTTTCTACAAAAGCTTTCGTTGGTAAAGGGGCAAGTCTGTGTATTTCTCTCTCGCAGAGCCCGGTTGCCAAATTCGAAACGTCCAGCGATTGCGCCCACAGGAAAGCTGCCAGCACGGAAAGCTGTAGCTGGTTTTCACTGCCCCTTGGAACTGCATTCGCTGATAGACAGACATTCGCTTTCTACAAAAGCTTGCGTTCGTAAACGGGCAACAGTGTGTATTTCTCTCTCGCAGAGCCCGGTTGCCAAATTCGAAACGTCCAGCGATTGCGCCCACAGGAATGCTGCCAGCACGGAAAGCTTTAGCTGGTTTTCACTGCCCATTGGAACTGCATTCGCTGCTATACAGACATTCGCTTTCTGCAAAACCTTGCCTTCGTAAAGGGGCAACACTGTGTATTTCTCTCTCGCAGAGCCCGTTGCCAAATTCGAAACGTCCAGCGATTGCGCCCACAGGAAAGCTGCCAGCACGGAAAGCTGTAGCTGGTTTTCACTGCCCCTTGGAACTGCATTCGCTGATAGACAGACATTCGCTTTCTACAAAAGCTTTCGTTGGTAAAGGGGCAAGTCTGTGTATTTCTCTCTCGCAGAGCCCGGTTGCCAAATTCGAAACGTCCAGCGATTGCGCCCACAGGAAAGCTGCCAGCACGGAAAGCTGTAGCTGGTTTTCACTGCCCCTTGGAACTGCATTCGCTGATAGACAGACATTCGCTTTCTACAAAAGCTTTTGTTGGTAAAGGGGCAAGACTATGTATTTCTCTCTCGCAGAGCCCGGTTGCCAAATTCGAAACGTCCAGCGATTGCGCCCACAGGAAAGCTGCCAGCACGGAAAGCTGTAGCTGGTTTTCACTGCCCCTTGGAACTGCATTCGCTGATAGACAGACATTCGCTTTCTACAAAAGCTTTCGTTGCTACAGGGGCAACACTGTGTATTTCTCTCTCGCAGAGCCCGGTTGCCAATTTCGAAACGTCCAGCGATTGCGCCCACAGGAAAGCTGCCAGCACGGAAAGCTGTAGCTGGTTTTCACTGCCCCTTGGAACTGCATTCGCTGATAGACAGACATTCGCTTTCTACAAAAGCTTTCGATGGTAAAGGGGCAACAGTGTGTATTTCTCTCTCGCAGAGCCCGGTTGCCAAATTCGAAAAGTCCAGCGATTGCGCCCACAGGAAAGCTGCCAGCACGGAAAGCTGTAGCTGGTTTTCACTGCCCCTTGGAACTGCATTCGCTGATAGACAGACATTCGCTTTCTACAAACGCTTTCGTTGGTACAGGGGCAACAGTGTGTATTTCTCTCTCGCAGAGCCCGGTTGCCAAATTCGAAACGTCCAGCGATTGCGCCCACAGGAAAGCTGCCAGCACGGAAAGCTGTAGCTGGTTTTCACTGCCCCTTGGAACTGCATTCGCTGATAGACAGACATTCGCTTTCTACAAACGCTTTCGTTGGTAAAGGGGCAACAGTGTGTATTTCTCTCTCGCAGACCCCGGTTGCCAAATTCGAAACGTCCAGCGATTGCGCCCACAGGAAAGCTGCCAGCACGGAAAGCTGTAGCTGGTTTTCACTGCCCATTGGAACTGCATTCGCTGCTAGACAGACATTCGCTTTCTGCAAAACCTTGCCTTCGTAAAGGGGCAACACTGTGTATTTCTCTCTCGCAGAGCCCAGTTGCGAAATTCGAAACGTCCAGCGATTGCGCCCACAGGAAAGCTGCCAGCACGGAAAGCTGTAGCTGGTTTTCACTGCCCCTTGGAACTGCATTCGCTGATAGATAGACATTCGTTTTCTACAAAAGCTTTCGTTCGTAAAGGGGCAACACTGTGTATTTCTCTCTCGCAGAGCCCGGTTGCCAAATTCGAAACGTCCAGCGATTGCGCCCACAGGAAAGCTGCCAGCACGGAAAGCTGTAGCTGGTTTTCACTGCCCCTTGGAACTGCATTCGCTGATAGACAGACATTCGCTTTCTACAAACGCTTTCGTTGGTAAAGGGGCAAGTCTGTGTATTTCTCTCTCGCAGAGCCCGGTTGCCAAATTCGAAACGTCCAGCGATTGCGCCCACAGGAAAGCTGCCAGCACGGAAAGCTGTAGCTGGTTTTCACTGCCCCTTGGAACTGCATTCGCTGATAGACAGACATTCGCTTTCTACAAAAGCTTTCGTTGCTACAGGGGCAACACTGTGTATTTCTCTCTCGCAGAGCCCGGTTGCCAATTTCGAAACGTCCAGCGATTGCGCCCACAGGAAAGCTGCCAGCACGGAAAGCTGTAGCTGGTTTTCACTGCCCCTTGGAACTGCATTCGCTGATAGACAGACATTCGCTTTCTACAAAAGCTTTCGATGGTAAAGGGTCAACAGTGTGTATTTCTCTCTCGCAGAGCCCGGTTGCCAAATTCGAAAAGTCCAGCGATTGCGCCCACAGGAAAGCTGCCAGCACGGAAAGCTGTAGCTGGTTTTCACTGCCCCTTGGAACTGCATTCGCTGATAGACAGACATTCGCTTTCTACAAACGCTTTCGTTGGTAAAGGGGCAACAGTGTGTATTTCTCTCTCGCAGAGCCCGGTTGCCAAATTCGAAACGTCCAGCGATTGCGCCCACAGGAAAGCTGCCAGCACGGAAAGCTTAGCTGGTTTTCACTGCCCCTTGGAACTGCATTCACTGATAGACAGACATTCGCTTTCTACAAAAGCTTTCGTTGGTAAAGGGGCAACAGTGTGTATTTCTCTCTCGCAGAGCCCGGTTGCCAAATTCGAAAAGTCCAGCGATTGCGCCCACAGGAAAGCTGCCAGCACGGAAAGCTGTAGCTGGTTTTCACTGCCCCTTGGAACTGCATTCGCTGATAGACAGACATTCGCTTTCTACAAACGCTTTCGTTGGTACAGGGGCAACAGTGTGTATTTCTCTCTCGCAGAGCCCAGTTGCCAAATTCGAAACGTCCAGCGATTGCGCCCACAGGAAAGCTGCCAGCACGGAAAGCTGTAGCTGGTTTTCACTGCCCCTTGGAACTGCATTCGCTGATAGACAGACATTCGCTTTCTACAAACGCTTTCGTTGGTAAAGGGGCAACAGTGTGTATTTCTCTCTCGCAGAGCCCGGTTGCCAAATTCGAAACGTCCAGCGATTGCGCCCACAGGAAAGCTGCCAGCACGGAAAGCTGTAGCTGGTTTTCACTGCCCATTGGAACTGCATTCGCTGCTAGACAGACATTCGCTTTCTGCAAAACCTTGCCTTCGTAAAGGGGCAACACTGTGTATTTCTCTCTCGCAGAGCCCAGTTGCGAAATTCGAAACGTCCAGCGATTGCGCCCACAGGAAAGCTGCCAGCACGGAAAGCTGTAGCTGGTTTTCACTGCCCCTTGGAACTGCATTCGCTGATAGATAGACATTCGTTTTCTACAAAAGCTTTCGTTCGTAAAGGGGCAACACTGTGTATTTCTCTCTCGCAGAGCCCGGTTGCCAAATTCGAAACGTCCAGCGATTGCGCCCACAGGAAAGCTGCCAGCACGGAAAGCTGTAGCTGGTTTTCACTGCCCCTTGGAACTGCATTCGCTGATAGACAGACATTCGCTTTCTACAAACGCTTTCGTTGGTACAGGGGCAAGTCTGTGTATTTCTCTCTCGCAGAGCCCGGTTGCCAAATTCGAAACGTCCAGCGATTGCGCCCACAGGAAAGCTGCCAGCACGGAAAGCTGTAGCTGGTTTTCACTGCCCCTTGGAACTGCATTCGCTGATAGACAGACATTCGCTTTCTACAAACGCTTTCGTTGCTACAGGGGCAACACTGTGTATTTCTCTCTCGCAGAGCCCGGTTGCCAAATTCGAAACGTCCAGCGATTGCGCCCACAGGAAAGCTGCCAGCACGGAAAGCTATAGCTGGTTTTCACTGCCCCTTGGAACTGCATTCGCTGAGAGACAGACATTCGCTTTCTACAAAAGCTTTCGTTGGTAAAGGGGCAAAACTGTGTATTTCTCTCTCGCAGATCCCGGTTGCCAAATTCGAAACGTCCAGCGATTGCGCCCACAGGAAAGCTGCCAGCACGGAAAGCTGTAGCTGGTTTTCACTGCCCCTTGGAACTGCATTCGCTGATAGACAGACATTCGCTTTCTACAAACGCTTTCGTTGCTACAGGGGCAACACTGTGTATTTCTCTCTCGCAGAGCCCGGTTGCCAAATTCGAAACGTCCAGCGATTGCGCCCACAGGAAAGCTGCCAGCACGGAAAGCTGTAGCTGGTTTTCACTGCCCCTTGGAACTGCATTCGCTGATAGACAGACATTCGCTTTCTACAAAAGCTTTCATTCGTAAAGGGGCAACACTGTGTATTTCTCTCTCGCAGAGCCCGGTTGCCAAATTCGAAACGTCCAGCGATTGCGCCCACAGGAAAGCTGCCAGCACGGAAAGCTGTAGCTGGTTTTCACTGCCCCTTGGAACTGCATTCGCTGATAGACAGACATTCGCTTTCTACAAACGCTTTCGTTGGTAAAGGGGCAACAGTGTGTATTTCTCTCTCGCAGACCCCGGTTGCCAAATTCGAAACGTCCAGCGATTGCGCCCACAGGAAAGCTGCCAGCACGGAAAGCTGTAGCTGGTTTTCACTGCCCATTGGAACTGCATTCGCTGCTAGACAGACATTCGCTTTCTGCAAAACCTTGCCTTCGTAAAGGGGCAACACTGTGTATTTCTCTCTCGCAGAGCCCAGTTGCGAAATTCGAAACGTCCAGCGATTGCGCCCACAGGAAAGCTGCCAGCACGGAAAGCTGTAGCTGGTTTTCACTGCCCCTTGGAACTGCATTCGCAGATAGACAGACATTCGCTTTCTGTAAAACCTTGCCTTCGTAAGGGGCAACACTGTGTATTTCTCTCTCGCAGAGCCCGGTTGCCAAATCGAAACGTCCAGCGATTGCGCCCACAGGAAAGCTGCCAGCACGGAAAGCTGTAGCTGGTTTTCACTGCCCCTTGGAACTGCATTCGCTGATAGACAGACATTCGCTTTCTACAAACGCTTTCATTGGTAAAGGGGCAACACTGTGTATTTCTCTCTCGCAGAGCCCGGTTGCCAAATTCGAAACGTCCAGCGATTGCGCCCACAGGAAAGCTGCCAGCACGGAAAGCTGTAGCTGGTTTTCACTGCCCCTTGGAACTGCATTCGCTGATAGACAGACATTCGCTTTCTACAAACGCTTTCGTTGCTACAGGGGCAACACTGTGTATTTCTCTCTCGCAGAGCCCGGTTGCCAAATTCGAAACGTCCAGCGATTGCGCCCACAGGAAAGCTGCCAGCACGGAAAGCTGTAGCTGGTTTTCACTGCCCCTTGGAACTGCATTCGCTGATAGACAGACATTCGCTTTCTACAAAAGCTTTCGTTGGTAAAGGGGCAACACTGTGTATTTCTCTCTCGCAGAGCCCGGTTGCCAAATTCGAAACGTCCAGCGATTGCGCCCACAGGAAAGCTGCCAGCACGGAAAGCTGTAGCTGGTTTTCACTGCCCCTTGGAACTGCATTCGCTGATAGACAGACATTCGCTTTCTACAAACGCTTTCGTTGCTACAGGGGCAACACTGTGTATTTCTCTCTCGCAGAGCCCGGTTGCCAAATTCGAAACGTCCAGCGATTGCGCCCACAGGAAAGCTGCCAGCACGGAAAGCTGTAGCTGGTTTTCACTGCCCCTTGGAACTGCATTCGCTGATAGACAGACATTCGCTTTCTACAAACCTTTTGTTGGTAAAGGGGCAACACTGTGTATTTCTCTCTCGCAGAGCCCGGTTGCCAAATTCGAAACGTCCAGCGATTGCGCCCACAGGAAAGCTGCCAGCACGGAAAGCTGTAGCTGGTTTTCACTGTCTCTTGGAACTGCATTCGCTGATAGACAGACATTCGCTTTCTACAAAAGCTTTCGTTCGTAAGGGGCAACACTGTGTATTTCTCTCTCGCAGAGCCCGGTTGCCAAATTCGAAACGTCCAGCGATTGCGCCCACAGGAAAGCTGCCAGCACGGAAAGCTGTAGCTGGTTTTCACTGCCCCTTGGAACTGCATTCGCTGATAGACAGACATTCGCTTTCTATAAAACCTTGCCTTCGTAAGGGGCAACACTGTGTATTTCTCTCTCGCAGAGCCCGGTTGCCAAATCGAAACGTCCAGCGATTGCGCCCACAGGAAAGCTGCCAGCACGGAAAGCTGTAGCTGGTTTTCACTGCCCCTTGGAACTGCATTCGCTGATAGACAGACATTCGCTTTCTACAAACGCTTTCATTGGTAAAGGGGCAACACTGTGTATTTCTCTCTCGCAGAGCCCGGTTGCCAAATTCGAAACGTCCAGCGATTGCGCCCACAGGAAAGCTGCCAGCATGGAAAGCTGTAGCTGGTTTTCACTGCCCCTTGGAACTGCATTCACTGATAGACAGACATTCGCTTTCTACAAAAGCTTTCGTTGGTAAAGGGGCAACACTGTGTATTTCTCTCTCGCAGAGCCCGGTTGCCAAATTCGAAACGTCCAGCGATTGCGCCCACAGGAAAGCTGCCAGCACGGAAAGCTGTAGCTGGTTTTCACTGCCCCTTGGAACTGCATTCGCTGATAGACAGACATTCACTTTCTACAAACGCTTTCGTTGCTACAGGGGCAACACTGTGTATTTCTCTCTCGCAGAGCCCGGTTGCCAAATTCGAAACGTCCAGCGATTGCGCCCACAGGAAAGCTGCCAGCACGGAAAGCTGTAGCTGGTTTTCACTGCCCCTTGGAACTGCATTCGCTGATAGACAGACATTCGCTTTCTACAAAAGCTTGCGTTCGTAAACGGGCAACAGTGTGTATTTCTCTCTCGCAGAGCCCGGTTGCCAAATTCGAAACGTCCAGCGATTGCGCCCACAGGAATGCTGCCAGCACGGAAAGCTTTAGCTGGTTTTCACTGCCCATTGGAACTGCATTCGCTGCTAGACAGACATTCGCTTTCTGCAAAACCTTGCCTTCGTAAAGGGGCAACACTGTGTATTTCTCTCTCGCAGAGCCCGGTTGCCAAATTCGAAACGTCCAGCGATTGCGCCCACAGGAAAGCTGCCAGCACGGAAAGCTATAGCTGGTTTTCACTGCCCCTTGGAACTGCATTCGCTGATAGACAGACATTCGTTTTCTACAAAAGCCTTCGTTCGTAAAGGGGCAACACTGTGTATTTCTCTCTCGCAGAGCCCGTTGCCAAATTCGAAACGTCCAGCGATTGCGCCCACAGGAAAGCTGCCAGCACGGAAAGCTGTAGCTGGTTTTCACTGCCCCTTGGAACTGCATTCGCTGATAGACAGACATTCGCTTTCTACAAAAGCTTTCGTTGGTAAAGGGGCAAGTCTGTGTATTTCTCTCTCGCAGAGCCCGGTTGCCAAATTCGAAACGTCCAGCGATTGCGCCCACAGGAAAGCTGCCAGCACGGAAAGCTGTAGCTGGTTTTCACTGCCCCTTGGAACTGCATTCGCTGATAGACAGACATTCGCTTTCTACAAAAGCTTTTGTTGGTAAAGGGGCAAGACTATGTATTTCTCTCTCGCAGAGCCCGGTTGCCAAATTCGAAACGTCCAGCGATTGCGCCCACAGGAAAGCTGCCAGCACGGAAAGCTGTAGCTGGTTTTCACTGCCCCTTGGAACTGCATTCGCTGATAGACAGACATTCGCTTTCTACAAAAGCTTTCGTTGCTACAGGGGCAACACTGTGTATTTCTCTCTCGCAGAGCCCGGTTGCCAATTTCGAAACGTCCAGCGATTGCGCCCACAGGAAAGCTGCCAGCACGGAAAGCTGTAGCTGGTTTTCACTGCCCCTTGGAACTGCATTCGCTGATAGACAGACATTCGCTTTCTACAAAAGCTTTCGATGGTAAAGGGGCAACAGTGTGTATTTCTCTCTCGCAGAGCCCGGTTGCCAAATTCGAAAAGTCCAGCGATTGCGCCCACAGGAAAGCTGCCAGCACGGAAAGCTGTAGCTGGTTTTCACTGCCCCTTGGAACTGCATTCGCTGATAGACAGACATTCGCTTTCTACAAACGCTTTCGTTGGTAAAGGGGCAACAGTGTGTATTTCTCTCTCGCAGAGCCCGGTTGCCAAATTCGAAACGTCCAGCGATTGCGCCCACAGGAAAGCTGCCAGCACGGAAAGCTTAGCTGGTTTTCACTGCCCCTTGGAACTGCATTCACTGATAGACAGACATTCGCTTTCTACAAAAGCTTTCGTTGGTAAAGGGGCAACACTGTGTATTTCTCTCTCGCAGAGCCCGGTTGCCAAATTCGAAACGTCCAGCGATTGCGCCCACAGGAAAGCTGCCAGCACGGAAAGCTGTAGCTGGTTTTCACTGCCCCTTGGAACTGCATTCGCTGATAGACAGACATTCGCTTTCTACAAAAGCTTTTGTTGGTACAGGGGCAACAGTGTGTATTTCTCTCTCGCAGAGCCCGGTTGCCAAATTCGAAACGTCCAGCGATTGCGCCCACAGGAAAGCTGCCAGCACGGAAAGCTGTAGCTGGTTTTCACTGCCCCTTGGAACTGCATTCGCTGATAGACAGACATTCGCTTTCTACAAACGCTTTCGTTGGTAAAGGGGCAACAGTGTGTATTTCTCTCTCGCAGACCCCGGTTGCCAAATTCGAAACGTCCAGCGATTGCGCCCACAGGAAAGCTGCCAGCACGGAAAGCTGTAGCTGGTTTTCACTGCCCATTGGAACTGCATTCGCTGCTAGACAGACATTCGCTTTCTGCAAAACCTTGCCTTCGTAAAGGGGCAACACTGTGTATTTCTCTCTCGCAGAGCCCAGTTGCGAAATTCGAAACGTCCAGCGATTGCGCCCACAGGAAAGCTGCCAGCACGGAAAGCTGTAGCTGGTTTTCACTGCCCCTTGGAACTGCATTCGCTGATAGATAGACATTCGCTTTCTACAAAAGCTTTCGTTCGTAAAGGGGCAACACTGTGTATTTCTCTCTCGCAGAGCCCGGTTGCCAAATTCGAAACGTCCAGCGATTGCGCCCACAGGAAAGCTGCCAGCACGGAAAGCTGTAGCTGGTTTTCACTGCCCCTTGGAACTGCATTCGCTGATAGACAGACATTCGCTTTCTACAAAAGCTTTCGTTGGTAAAGGGGCAAGTCTGTGTAATTCTCTCTCGCAGAGCCCGGTTGCCAAATTCGAAACGTCCAGCGATTGCGCCCACAGGAAAGCTGCCAGCACGGAAAGCTGTAGCTGGTTTTCACTGCCCCTTGGAACTGCATTCGCTGATAGACAGACATTCGCTTTCTACAAAAGCTTTCGTTGGTAAAGGGGCAACACTGTGTATTTCTCTCTCGCAGAGCCCGGTTGCCAAATTCGAAACGTCCAGCGATTGCGCCCACAGGAAAGCTGCCAGCACGGAAAGCTGTAGCTGGTTTTCACTGCCCCTTGGAACTGCATTCGCTGATAGATAGACATTCGCTTTCTGTAAAACCTTGCCTTCGTAAGGGGCAACACTGTGTATTTCTCTCTCGCAGAGCCCGGTTGCCAAATTCGAAACGTCCAGCGATTGCGCCCACAGGAAAGCTGCCAGCACGGAAAGCTGTAGCTGGTTTTCACTGCCCCTTGGAACTGCATTCGCAGATAGACAGACATTCGCTTTCTGTAAAACCTTGCCTTCGTAAGGGGCAACACTGTGTATTTCTCTCTCGCAGAGCCCGGTTGCCAATTTCGAAACGTCCAGCGATTGCGCCCACAGGAAAGCTGCCAGCACGGAAAGCTGTAGCTGGTTTTCACTGCCCCTTGGAACTGCATTCGCTGATAGACAGACATTCGCTTTCTACAAAAGCTTTCGTTGGTAAAGGGGCAACACTGTGTATTTCTCTCTCGCAGAGCCCGGTTGCCAAATTCGAAACGTCCAGCGATTGCGCCCACAGGAAAGCTGCCAGCATGAAAAGCTGTAGCTGGTTTTCACTGCCCCTTGGAACTGCATTCGCTGATAGACAGACATTTGCTTTCTATAAACGCTTTCGTTGCTACAGGGGCAACACTCTGTATTTCCCTCTCGCAGAGCCCGGTTGCCAAATTCGAAACGTCCAGCGATTGCGCCCACAGGAAAGCTGCCAGCACGGAAAGCTGTAGCTGGTTTTCACTGCCCCTTGGAACTGCATTCGCAGATAGACAGACATTCGCTTTCTGTAAAACCTTGCCTTCGTAAGGGGCAACACTGTGTATTTCTCTCTCGCAGAGCCCGGTTGCCAAATCGAAACGTCCAGCGATTGCGCCCACAGGAAAGCTGCCAGCACGGAAAGCTGTAGCTGGTTTTCACTGCCCCTTGGAACTGCATTCGCAGATAGACAGACATTCGCTTTCTGTAAAACCTTGCCTTCGTAAGGGGCAACACTGTGTATTTCTCTCTCGCAGAGCCCGGTTGCCAAATTCGAAACGTCCAGCGATTGCGCCCACAGGAAAGCTGCCAGCACGGAAAGCTGTAGCTGGTTTTCACTGCCCCTTGGAACTGCATTCGCTGATAGACAGACATTCGCTTTCTACAAACGCTTTCATTGGTAAAGGGGCAACACTGTGTATTTCTCTCTCGCAGAGCCCGGTTGCCAAATTCGAAACGTCCAGCGATTGCGCCCACAGGAAAGCTGCCAGCACGGAAAGCTGTAGCTGGTTTTCACTGCCCCTTGGAACTGCATTCGCTGATAGACAGACATTCGCTTTCTACAAACGCTTTCGTTGCTACAGGGGCAACACTGTGTATTTCTCTCTCGCAGAGCCCGGTTGCCAAATTCGAAACGTCCAGCGATTGCGCCCACAGGAAAGCTGCCAGCACGGAAAGCTGTAGCTGGTTTTCACTGCCCCTTGGAACTGCATTCGCTGATAGACAGACATTCGCTTTCTACAAAAGCTTTCGTTGGTAAAGGGGCAACACTGTGTATTTCTCTCTCGCAGAGCCCGGTTGCCAAATTCGAAACGTCCAGCGATTGCGCCCACAGGAAAGCTGCCAGCACGGAAAGCTGTAGCTGGTTTTCACTGCCCCTTGGAACTGCATTCGCTGATAGACAGACATTCGCTTTCTACAAACGCTTTCGTTGCTACAGGGGCAACACTGTGTATTTCTCTCTCGCAGAGCCCGGTTGCCAAATTCGAAACGTCCAGCGATTGCGCCCACAGGAAAGCTGCCAGCACGGAAAGCTATAGCTGGTTTTCACTGCCCCTTGGAACTGCATTCGCTGATAGACAGACATTCGTTTTCTACAAAAGCTTTTGTTGGTAAAGGGGCAACAGTGTGTATTTCTCTCTCGCAGAGCCCGGTTGCCAAATTCGAAACGTCCAGCGATTGCGCCCACAGGAAAGCTGCCAGCACGGAAAGCTGTAGCTGGTTTTCACTGCCCCTTGGAACTGCATTCGCTGATAGATAGACATTCGCTTTCTATAAAACCTTGCCTTCGTAAGGGGCAACACTGTGTATTTCTCTCTCGCAGAGCCCGGTTTCCAAATCGAAACGTCCAGCGATTGCGCCCACAGGAAAGCTGCCAGCACGGAAAGCTGTAGCTGGTTTTCACTGCCCCTTGGAACTGCATTCGCTGATAGACAGACATTCGCTTTCTACAAACGCTTTCGTTGGTAAAGGGGCAACACTGTGTATTTCTCTCTCGCAGAGCCCGGTTGCCAAATTCGAAACGTCCAGCGATTGCGCCCACAGGAAAGCTGCCAGCATGGAAAGCTGTAGCTGGTTTTCACTGCCCCTTGGAACTGCATTCGCTGATAGACAGACATTCGCTTTCTACAAACGCTTTCGTTGGTAAAGGGGCAACAGTGTGTATTTCTCTCTCGCAGAGCCCGGTTGCCAAATTCGAAACGTCCAGCGATTGCGCCCACAGGAAAGCTGCCAGCACGGAAAGCTGTAGCTGGTTTTCACTGCCCCTTGGAACTGCATTCGCTGATAGACAGACATTCGCTTTCTACAAAAGCTTGCGTTCATAAACGGGCAACAGTGTGTATTTCTCTCTCGCAGAGCCCGGTTGCCAAATTCGAAACGTCCAGCGATTGCGCCCACAGGAATGCTGCCAGCACGGAAAGCTTTAGCTGGTTTTCACTGCCCATTGGAACTGCATTTGCTGCTATACAGACATTCGCTTTCTGCAAAACCTTGCCTTCGTAAAGGGGCAACACTGTGTATTTCTCTCTCGCAGAGCCCGGTTGCCAAATTCGAAACGTCCAGCGATTGCGCCCACAGGAAAGCTGCCAGCACGGAAAGCTATAGCTGGTTTTCACTGCCCCTTGGAACTGCATTCGCTGATAGACAGACATTCGTTTTCTACAAAAGCCTTCGTTCGTAAAGGGGCAACACTGTGTATTTCTCTCTCGCAGAGCCCGTTGCCAAATTCGAAACGTCCAGCGATTGCGCCCACAGGAAAGCTGCCAGCACGGAAAGCTGTAGCTGGTTTTCACTGCCCCTTGGAACTGCATTCGCTGATAGACAGACATTCGCTTTCTACAAAAGCTTTCGTTGGTAAAGGGGCAAGTCTGTGTATTTCTCTCTCGCAGAGCCCGGTTGCCAAATTCGAAACGTCCAGCGATTGCGCCCACAGGAAAGCTGCCAGCACGGAAAGCTGTAGCTGGTTTTCACTGCCCCTTGGAACTGCATTCGCTGATAGACAGACATTCGCTTTCTACAAAAGCTTTTGTTGGTAAAGGGGCAAGACTATGTATTTCTCTCTCGCAGAGCCCGGTTGCCAAATTCGAAACGTCCAGCGATTGCGCCCACAGGAAAGCTGCCAGCACGGAAAGCTGTAGCTGGTTTTCACTGCCCCTTGGAACTGCATTCGCTGATAGACAGACATTCGCTTTCTACAAAAGCTTTCGTTGCTACAGGGGCAACACTGTGTATTTCTCTCTCGCAGAGCCCGGTTGCCAATTTCGAAACGTCCAGCGATTGCGCCCACAGGAAAGCTGCCAGCACGGAAAGCTGTAGCTGGTTTTCACTGCCCCTTGGAACTGCATTCGCTGATAGACAGACATTCGCTTTCTACAAACGCTTTCGTTGCTACAGGGGCAACAGTGTGTATTTCTCTCTCGCAGAGCCCGGTTGCCAAATTCGAAACGTCCAGCGATTGCGCCCACAGGAAAGCTGCCAGCACGGAAAGCTGTAGCTGGTTTTCACTGCCCCTTGGAACTGCATTCGCTGATAGACAGACATTCGCTTTCTACAAAAGCTTTCATTCGTAAAGGGGCAACACTGTGTATTTCTCTCTCGCAGAGCCCGGTTGCCAAATTCGAAACGTCCAGCGATTGCGCCCACAGGAAAGCTGCCAGCACGGAAAGCTGTAGCTGGTTTTCACTGCCCCTTGGAACTGCATTCGCTGATAGACAGACATTCGCTTTCTACAAAAGCTTTCGTTCGTAAAGGGGCAACACTGTGTATTTCTCTCTCGCAGAGCCCGGTTGCCAAATTCGAAACGTCCAGCGATTGCGCCCACAGGAAAGCTGCCAGCACGGAAAGCTGTAGCTGGTTTTCACTGCCCCTTGGAACTGCATTCGCTGATAGACAGACATTCGCTTTCTACAAAAGCTTTCGTTGGTAAAGGGGCAACACTGTGTATTTCTCTCTCGCAGAGCCCGGTTGCCAAATTCGAAACGTCCAGCGATTGCGCCCACAGGAAAGCTGCCAGCACGGAAAGCTGTAGCTGGTTTTCACTGCCCCTTGGAACTGCATTCGCTGATAGACAGACATTCGCTTTCTACAAACGCTTTCGTTGCTACAGGGGCAACACTGTGTATTTCTCTCTCGCAGAGCCCGGTTGCCAAATTCGAAACGTCCAGCGATTGCGCCCACAGGAAAGCTGCCAGCACGGAAAGCTATAGCTGGTTTTCACTGCCCCTTGGAACTGCATTCGCTGATAGACAGACATTCGCTTTCTGCAAAACCTTGCCTTCGTAAAGGGGCAACACTGTGTATTTCTCTCTCGCAGAGCCCAGTTGCCAAATTCGAAACGTCCAGCGATTGCGCCCACAGGAAAGCTGCCAGCACGGAAAGCTGTAGCTGGTTTTCACTGCCCCTTGGAACTGCATTCGCTGATAGACAGACATTCGCTTTCTACAAAAGCTTTCGTTGGTAAAGGGGCAACACTGTGTATTTCTCTCTCGCAGAGCCCGGTTGCCAAATTCGAAACGTCCAGCGATTGCGCCCACAGGAAAGCTGCCAGCACGGAAAGCTGTAGCTGGTTTTCACTGCCCCTTGGAACTGCATTCGCTGATAGACAGACATTCGCTTTCTACAAAAGCTTTCGTTGGTAAAGGGGCAACACTGTGTATTTCTCTCTCGCAGAGCCCGGTTGCCAAATTCGAAACGTCCAGCGATTGCGCCCACAGGAAAGCTGCCAGCACGGAAAGCTGTAGCTGGTTTTCACTGCCCCTTGGAACTGCATTCGCTGATAGACAGACATTTGCTTTCTAGAAACGCTTTCGTTGCTACAGGGGCAACACTGTGTATTTCTCTCTCGCAGAGCCCGGTTGCCAAATTCGAAACGTCCAGCGATTGCGCCCACAGGAAAGCTGCCAGCACGGAAAGCTGTAGCTGGTTTTCACTGTCTCTTGGAACTGCATTCGCTGATAGACAGACATTCGTTTTCTACAAAAGCTTTCGTTCGTAAAGGGGCAACACTGTGTATTTCTCTCTCGCAGAGCCCGGTTGCCAATTTCGAAACGTCCAGCGATTGCGCCCACAGGAAAGCTGCCAGCACGGAAAGCTGTAGCTGGTTTTCACTGCCCCTTGGAACTGCATTCGCTGATAGACAGACATTCGCTTTCTACAAACGCTTTCATTGGTAAAGGGGCAACACTGTGTATTTCTCTCTCGCAGAGCCCGGTTGCCAAATTCGAAACGTCCAGCGATTGCGCCCACAGGAAAGCTGCCAGCACGGAAAGCTGTAGCTGGTTTTCACTGCCCCTTGGAACTGCATTCGCTGATAGACAGACATTCGCTTTCTACAAACGCTTTCGTTGCTACAGGGGCAACACTGTGTATTTCTCTCTCGCAGAGCCCGGTTGCCAAATTCGAAACGTCCAGCGATTGCGCCCACAGGAAAGCTGCCAGCACGGAAAGCTGTAGCTGGTTTTCACTGCCCCTTGGAACTGCATTCGCTGATAGACAGACATTCGCTTTCTACAAAAGCTTTCGTTGGTAAAGGGGCAACACTGTGTATTTCTCTCTCGCAGAGCCCGGTTGCCAAATTCGAAACGTCCAGCGATTGCGCCCACAGGAAAGCTGCCAGCACGGAAAGCTGTAGCTGGTTTTCACTGCCCCTTGGAACTGCATTCGCTGATAGACAGACATTCGCTTTCTACAAACGCTTTCGTTGCTACAGGGGCAACACTGTGTATTTCTCTCTCGCAGAGCCCGGTTGCCAAATTCGAAACGTCCAGCGATTGCGCCCACAGGAAAGCTGCCAGCACGGAAAGCTATAGCTGGTTTTCACTGCCCCTTGGAACTGCATTCGCTGATAGACAGACATTCGTTTTCTACAAAAGCTTTTGTTGGTAAAGGGGCAACAGTGTGTATTTCTCTCTCGCAGAGCCCGGTTGCCAAATTCGAAACGTCCAGCGATTGCGCCCACAGGAAAGCTGCCAGCACGGAAAGCTGTAGCTGGTTTTCACTGCCCCTTGGAACTGCATTCGCTGATAGATAGACATTCGCTTTCTATAAAACCTTGCCTTCGTAAGGGGCAACACTGTGTATTTCTCTCTCGCAGAGCCCGGTTTCCAAATCGAAACGTCCAGCGATTGCGCCCACAGGAAAGCTGCCAGCACGGAAAGCTGTAGCTGGTTTTCACTGCCCCTTGGAACTGCATTCGCTGATAGACAGACATTCGCTTTCTACAAACGCTTTCGTTGCTACAGGGGCAACACTGTGTATTTCTCTCTCGCAGAGCCCGGTTGCCAAATTCGAAACGTCCAGCGATTGCGCCCACAGGAAAGCTGCCAGCATGGAAAGCTGTAGCTGGTTTTCACTGCCCCTTGGAACTGCATTCGCTGATAGACAGACATTCGCTTTCTACAAACGCTTTCGTTGGTAAAGGGGCAACAGTGTGTATTTCTCTCTCGCAGAGCCCGGTTGCCAAATTCGAAACGTCCAGCGATTGCGCCCACAGGAAAGCTGCCAGCACGGAAAGCTGTAGCTGGTTTTCACTGCCCCTTGGAACTGCATTCGCTGATAGACAGACATTCGCTTTCTACAAAAGCTTGCGTTCATAAACGGGCAACAGTGTGTATTTCTCTCTCGCAGAGCCCGGTTGCCAAATTCGAAACGTCCAGCGATTGCGCCCACAGGAATGCTGCCAGCACAGAAAGCTTTAGCTGGTTTTCACTGCCCATTGGAACTGCATTTGCTGCTATACAGACATTCGCTTTCTGCAAAACCTTGCCTTCGTAAAGGGGCAACACTGTGTATTTCTCTCTCGCAGAGCCCGGTTGCCAAATTCGAAACGTCCAGCGATTGCGCCCACAGGAAAGCTGCCAGCACGGAAAGCTATAGCTGGTTTTCACTGCCCCTTGGAACTGCATTCGCTGATAGACAGACATTCGTTTTCTACAAAAGCCTTCGTTCGTAAAGGGGCAACACTGTGTATTTCTCTCTCGCAGAGCCCGTTGCCAAATTCGAAACGTCCAGCGATTGCGCCCACAGGAAAGCTGCCAGCACGGAAAGCTGTAGCTGGTTTTCACTGCCCCTTGGAACTGCATTCGCTGATAGACAGACATTCGCTTTCTACAAAAGCTTTCGTTGGTAAAGGGGCAAGTCTGTGTATTTCTCTCTCGCAGAGCCCGGTTGCCAAATTCGAAACGTCCAGCGATTGCGCCCACAGGAAAGCTGCCAGCACGGAAAGCTGTAGCTGGTTTTCACTGCCCCTTGGAACTGCATTCGCTGATAGACAGACATTCGCTTTCTACAAAAGCTTTTGTTGGTAAAGGGGCAAGACTATGTATTTCTCTCTCGCAGAGCCCGGTTGCCAAATTCGAAACGTCCAGCGATTGCGCCCACAGGAAAGCTGCCAGCACGGAAAGCTGTAGCTGGTTTTCACTGCCCCTTGGAACTGCATTCGCTGATAGACAGACATTCGCTTTCTACAAAAGCTTTCGTTGCTACAGGGGCAACACTGTGTATTTCTCTCTCGCAGAGCCCGGTTGCCAATTTCGAAACGTCCAGCGATTGCGCCCACAGGAAAGCTGCCAGCACGGAAAGCTGTAGCTGGTTTTCACTGCCCCTTGGAACTGCATTCGCTGATAGACAGACATTCGCTTTCTACAAAAGCTTTCATTCGTAAAGGGGCAACACTGTGTATTTCTCTCTCGCAGAGCCCGGTTGCCAAATTCGAAACGTCCAGCGATTGCGCCCACAGGAAAGCTGCCAGCACGGAAAGCTGTAGCTGGTTTTCACTGCCCCTTGGAACTGCATTCACTGATAGACAGACATTCGCTTTCTACAAAAGCTTTTGTTGGTAAAGGGGCAACAGTGTGTATTTCTCTCTCGCAGATCCCGGTTGCCAAATTCGAAACGTCCAGCGATTGCGCCCACAGGAAAGCTGCCAGCACGGAAAGCTGTAGCTGGTTTTCACTGCCCCTTGGAACTGCATTCGCTGATAGACAGACATTCGCTTTCTACAAACGCTTTCGTTGCTACAGGGGCAACAGTGTGTATTTCTCTCTCGCAGAGCCCGGTTGCCAAATTCGAAACGTCCAGCGATTGCGCCCACAGGAAAGCTGCCAGCACGGAAAGCTGTAGCTGGTTTTCACTGCCCCTTGGAACTGCATTCGCTGATAGACAGACATTCGCTTTCTACAAAAGCTTTTGTTGGTAAAGGGGCAACACTGTGTATTTCTCTCTCGCAGAGCCCGGTTGCCAAATTCGAAACGTCCAGCGATTGCGCCCACAGGAAAGCTGCCAGCACGGAAAGCTGTAGCTGGTTTTCACTGCCCCTTGGAACTGCATTCGCTGATAGACAGACATTCGCTTTCTACAAAAGCTTTCGTTCGTAAAGGGGCAACACTGTGTATTTCTCTCTCGCAGAGCCCGGTTGCCAAATTCGAAACGTCCAGCGATTGCGCCCACAGGAAAGCTGCCAGCACGGAAAGCTGTAGCTGGTTTTCACTGCCCCTTGGAACTGCATTCGCTGATAGACAGACATTCGCTTTCTACAAAAGCTTTCGTTGGTAAAGGGGCAACACTGTGTATTTCTCTCTCGCAGAGCCCGGTTGCCAAATTCGAAACGTCCAGCGATTGCGCCCACAGGAAAGCTGCCAGCACGGAAAGCTGTAGCTGGTTTTCACTGCCCCTTGGAACTGCATTCGCTGATAGACAGACATTCGCTTTCTACAAACGCTTTCGTTGCTACAGGGGCAACACTGTGTATTTCTCTCTCGCAGAGCCCGGTTGCCAAATTCGAAACGTCCAGCGATTGCGCCCACAGGAAAGCTGCCAGCACGGAAAGCTATAGCTGGTTTTCACTGCCCCTTGGAACTGCATTCGCTGATAGACAGACATTCGCTTTCTGCAAAACCTTGCCTTCGTAAAGGGGCAACACTGTGTATTTCTCTCTCGCAGAGCCCAGTTGCCAAATTCGAAACGTCCAGCGATTGCGCCCACAGGAAAGCTGCCAGCACGGAAAGCTGTAGCTGGTTTTCACTGCCCCTTGGAACTGCATTCGCTGATAGACAGACATTCGCTTTCTACAAAAGCTTTCGTTGGTAAAGGGGCAACACTGTGTATTTCTCTCTCGCAGAGCCCGGTTGCCAAATTCGAAACGTCCAGCGATTGCGCCCACAGGAAAGCTGCCAGCACGGAAAGCTGTAGCTGGTTTTCACTGCCCCTTGGAACTGCATTCGCTGATAGACAGACATTCGCTTTCTACAAAAGCTTTCGTTGGTAAAGGGGCAACACTGTGTATTTCTCTCTCGCAGAGCCCGGTTGCCAAATTCGAAACGTCCAGCGATTGCGCCCACAGGAAAGCTGCCAGCACGGAAAGCTGTAGCTGGTTTTCACTGCCCCTTGGAACTGCATTCGCTGATAGACAGACATTCGCTTTCTAGAAACGCTTTCGTTGCTACAGGGGCAACACTGTGTATTTCTCTCTCGCAGAGCCCGGTTGCCAAATTCGAAACGTCCAGCGATTGCGCCCACAGGAAAGCTGCCAGCACGGAAAGCTGTAGCTGGTTTTCACTGTCTCTTGGAACTGCATTCGCTGATAGACAGACATTCGTTTTCTACAAAAGCTTTCGTTCGTAAAGGGGCAACACTGTGTATTTCTCTCTCGCAGAGCCCGGTTGCCAAATTCGAAACGTCCAGCGATTGCGCCCACAGGAAAGCTGCCAGCACGGAAAGCTGTAGCTGGTTTTCACTGCCCCTTGGAACTGCATTCGCTGATAGACAGACATTCGCTTTCTACAAAAGCTTTTGTTGGTATAGGTGCAACACTGTGTATTTCTCTCTCGCAGAGCCCGGTTGCCAAATTCGAAACGTCCAGCGATTGCGCCCACAGGAAAGCTGCCAGCACGGAAAGCTGTAGCTGGTTTTCACTGCCCCTTGGAACTGCATTCGCTGATAGATAGACATTCGCTTTCTGTAAAACCTTGCCTTCGTAAGGGGCAACACTGTGTATTTCTCTCTCGCAGAGCCCGGTTGCCAAATTCGAAACGTCCAGCGATTGCGCCCACAGGAAAGCTGCCAGCACGGAAAGCTGTAGCTGGTTTTCACTGCCCCTTGGAACTGCATTCGCAGATAGACAGACATTCGCTTTCTGTAAAACCTTGCCTTCGTAAGGGGCAACACTGTGTATTTCTCTCTCGCAGAGCCCGGTTGCCAAATCGAAACGTCCAGCGATTGCGCCCACAGGAAAGCTGCCAGCACGGAAAGCTGTAGCTGGTTTTCACTGCCCCTTGGAACTGCATTCGCAGATAGACAGACATTCGCTTTCTGTAAAACCTTGCCTTCGTAAGGGGCAACACTGTGTATTTCTCTCTCGCAGAGCCCGGTTGCCAAATTCGAAACGTCCAGCGATTGCGCCCACAGGAAAGCTGCCAGCACGGAAAGCTGTAGCTGGTTTTCACTGCCCCTTGGAACTGCATTCGCTGATAGACAGACATTCGCTTTCTACAAACGCTTTCATTGGTAAAGGGGCAACACTGTGTATTTCTCTCTCGCAGAGCCCGGTTGCCAAATTCGAAACGTCCAGCGATTGCGCCCACAGGAAAGCTGCCAGCACGGAAAGCTGTAGCTGGTTTTCACTGCCCCTTGGAACTGCATTCGCTGATAGACAGACATTCGCTTTCTACAAACGCTTTCGTTGCTACAGGGGCAACACTGTGTATTTCTCTCTCGCAGAGCCCGGTTGCCAAATTCGAAACGTCCAGCGATTGCGCCCACAGGAAAGCTGCCAGCACGGAAAGCTGTAGCTGGTTTTCACTGCCCCTTGGAACTGCATTCGCTGATAGACAGACATTCGCTTTCTACAAAAGCTTTCGTTGGTAAAGGGGCAACACTGTGTATTTCTCTCTCGCAGAGCCCGGTTGCCAAATTCGAAACGTCCAGCGATTGCGCCCACAGGAAAGCTGCCAGCACGGAAAGCTGTAGCTGGTTTTCACTGCCCCTTGGAACTGCATTCGCTGATAGACAGACATTCGCTTTCTACAAACGCTTTCGTTGCTACAGGGGCAACACTGTGTATTTCTCTCTCGCAGAGCCCGGTTGCCAAATTCGAAACGTCCAGCGATTGCGCCCACAGGAAAGCTGCCAGCACGGAAAGCTATAGCTGGTTTTCACTGCCCCTTGGAACTGCATTCGCTGATAGACAGACATTCGTTTTCTACAAAAGCTTTCGTTCGTAAACGGGCAACACTGTGTATTTCTCTCTCGCAGAGCCCGGTTGCCAAATTCGAAACGTCCAGCGATTGCGCCCACAGGAAAGCTGCCAGCACGGAAAGCTGTAGCTGGTTTTCACTGCCCCTTGGAACTGCATTCGCTGATAGATAGACATTCGCTTTCTATAAAACCTTGCCTTCGTAAGGGGCAACACTGTGTATTTCTCTCTCGCAGAGCCCGGTTTCCAAATCGAAACGTCCAGCGATTGCGCCCACAGGAAAGCTGCCAGCACGGAAAGCTGTAGCTGGTTTTCACTGCCCCTTGGAACTGCATTCGCTGATAGACAGACATTCGCTTTCTACAAACGCTTTCGTTGGTAAAGGGGCAACACTGTGTATTTCTCTCTCGCAGAGCCCGGTTGCCAAATTCGAAACGTCCAGCGATTGCGCCCACAGGAAATCTGCCAGCATGGAAAGCTGTAGCTGGTTTTCACTGCCCCTTGGAACTGCATTCGCTGATAGACAGACATTCGCTTTCTACAAACGCTTTCGTTGGTAAAGGGGCAACAGTGTGTATTTCTCTCTCGCAGAGCCCGGTTGCCAAATTCGAAACGTCCAGCGATTGCGCCCACAGGAAAGCTGCCAGCACGGAAAGCTGTAGCTGGTTTTCACTGCCCCTTGGAACTGCATTCGCTGATAGACAGACATTCGCTTTCTACAAAAGCTTGCGTTCATAAACGGGCAACAGTGTGTATTTCTCTCTCGCAGAGCCCGGTTGCCAAATTCGAAACGTCCAGCGATTGCGCCCACAGGAATGCTGCCAGCACGGAAAGCTTTAGCTGGTTTTCACTGCCCATTGGAACTGCATTTGCTGCTATACAGACATTCGCTTTCTGCAAAACCTTGCCTTCGTAAAGGGGCAACACTGTGTATTTCTCTCTCGCAGAGCCCGGTTGCCAAATTCGAAACGTCCAGCGATTGCGCCCACAGGAAAGCTGCCAGCACGGAAAGCTATAGCTGGTTTTCACTGCCCCTTGGAACTGCATTCGCTGATAGACAGACATTCGTTTTCTACAAAAGCCTTCGTTCGTAAAGGGGCAACACTGTGTATTTCTCTCTCGCAGAGCCCGTTGCCAAATTCGAAACGTCCAGCGATTGCGCCCACAGGAAAGCTGCCAGCACGGAAAGCTGTAGCTGGTTTTCACTGCCCCTTGGAACTGCATTCGCTGATAGACAGACATTCGCTTTCTACAAAAGCTTTCGTTGGTAAAGGGGCAACACTGTGTATTTCTCTCTCGCAGAGCCCGGTTGCCAAATTCGAAACGTCCAGCGATTGCGCCCACAGGAAAGCTGCCAGCACGGAAAGCTGTAGCTGGTTTTCACTGCCCCTTGGAACTGCATTCGCTGATAGACAGACATTCGCTTTCTACAAAAGCTTTTGTTGGTAAAGGGGCAAGACTATGTATTTCTCTCTCGCAGAGCCCGGTTGCCAAATTCGAAACGTCCAGCGATTGCGCCCACAGGAAAGCTGCCAGCACGGAAAGCTGTAGCTGGTTTTCACTGCCCCTTGGAACTGCATTCGCTGATAGACAGACATTCGCTTTCTACAAAAGCTTTCGTTGCTACAGGGGCAACACTGTGTATTTCTCTCTCGCAGAGCCCGGTTGCCAATTTCGAAACGTCCAGCGATTGCGCCCACAGGAAAGCTGCCAGCACGGAAAGCTGTAGCTGGTTTTCACTGCCCCTTGGAACTGCATTCGCTGATAGACAGACATTCGCTTTCTACAAAAGCTTTCATTCGTAAAGGGGCAACACTGTGTATTTCTCTCTCGCAGAGCCCGGTTGCCAAATTCGAAATGTCCAGCGATTGCGCCCACAGGAAAGCTGCCAGCACGGAAAGCTGTAGCTGGTTTTCACTGCCCCTTGGAACTGCATTCACTGATAGACAGACATTCGCTTTCTACAAAAGCTTTTGTTGGTAAAGGGGCAACAGTGTGTATTTCTCTCTCGCAGATCCCGGTTGCCAAATTCGAAACGTCCAGCGATTGCGCCCACAGGAAAGCTGCCAGCACGGAAAGCTGTAGCTGGTTTTCACTGCCCCTTGGAACTGCATTCGCTGATAGACAGACATTCGCTTTCTACAAACGCTTTCGTTGCTACAGGGGCAACAGTGTGTATTTCTCTCTCGCAGAGCCCGGTTGCCAAATTCGAAACGTCCAGCGATTGCGCCCACAGGAAAGCTGCCAGCACGGAAAGCTGTAGCTGGTTTTCACTGCCCCTTGGAACTGCATTCGCTGATAGACAGACATTCGCTTTCTACAAAAGCTTTCATTCGTAAAGGGGCAACACTGTGTATTTCTCTCTCGCAGAGCCCGGTTGCCAAATTCGAAACGTCCAGCGATTGCGCCCACAGGAAAGCTGCCAGCACGGAAAGCTGTAGCTGGTTTTCACTGCCCCTTGGAACTGCATTCGCTGATAGACAGACATTCGCTTTCTACAAAAGCTTTCGTTCGTAAAGGGGCAACACTGTGTATTTCTCTCTCGCAGAGCCCGGTTGCCAAATTCGAAACGTCCAGCGATTGCGCCCACAGGAAAGCTGCCAGCACGGAAAGCTGTAGCTGGTTTTCACTGCCCCTTGGAACTGCATTCGCTGATAGACAGACATTCGCTTTCTACAAAAGCTTTCGTTGGTAAAGGGGCAACACTGTGTATTTCTCTCTCGCAGAGCCCGGTTGCCAAATTCGAAACGTCCAGCGATTGCGCCCACAGGAAAGCTGCCAGCACGGAAAGCTGTAGCTGGTTTTCACTGCCCCTTGGAACTGCATTCGCTGATAGACAGACATTCGCTTTCTACAAACGCTTTCGTTGCTACAGGGGCAACACTGTGTATTTCTCTCTCGCAGAGCCCGGTTGCCAAATTCGAAACGTCCAGCGATTGCGCCCACAGGAAAGCTGCCAGCACGGAAAGCTATAGCTGGTTTTCACTGCCCCTTGGAACTGCATTCGCTGATAGACAGACATTCGCTTTCTGCAAAACCTTGCCTTCGTAAAGGGGCAACACTGTGTATTTCTCTCTCGCAGAGCCCAGTTGCCAAATTCGAAACGTCCAGCGATTGCGCCCACAGGAAAGCTGCCAGCACGGAAAGCTGTAGCTGGTTTTCACTGCCCCTTGGAACTGCATTCGCTGATAGACAGACATTCGCTTTCTACAAAAGCTTTCGTTGGTAAAGGGGCAACACTGTGTATTTCTCTCTCGCAGAGCCCGGTTGCCAAATTCGAAACGTCCAGCGATTGCGCCCACAGGAAAGCTGCCAGCACGGAAAGCTGTAGCTGGTTTTCACTGCCCCTTGGAACTGCATTCGCTGATAGACAGACATTCGCTTTCTACAAAAGCTTTCGTTGGTAAAGGGGCAACACTGTGTATTTCTCTCTCGCAGAGCCCGGTTGCCAAATTCGAAACGTCCAGCGATTGCGCCCACAGGAAAGCTGCCAGCACGGAAAGCTGTAGCTGGTTTTCACTGCCCCTTGGAACTGCATTCGCTGATAGACAGACATTCGCTTTCTAGAAACGCTTTCGTTGCTACAGGGGCAACACTGTGTATTTCTCTCTCGCAGAGCCCGGTTGCCAAATTCGAAACGTCCAGCGATTGCGCCCACAGGAAAGCTGCCAGCACGGAAAGCTGTAGCTGGTTTTCACTGTCTCTTGGAACTGCATTCGCTGATAGACAGACATTCGTTTTCTACAAAAGCTTTCGTTCGTAAAGGGGCAACACTGTGTATTTCTCTCTCGCAGAGCCCGGTTGCCAATTTCGAAACGTCCAGCGATTGCGCCCACAGGAAAGCTGCCAGCACGGAAAGCTGTAGCTGGTTTTCACTGCCCCTTGGAACTGCATTCGCTGATAGACAGACATTCGCTTTCTACAAACGCTTTCATTGGTAAAGGGGCAACACTGTGTATTTCTCTCTCGCAGAGCCCGGTTGCCAAATTCGAAACGTCCAGCGATTGCGCCCACAGGAAAGCTGCCAGCACGGAAAGCTGTAGCTGGTTTTCACTGCCCCTTGGAACTGCATTCGCTGATAGACAGACATTCGCTTTCTACAAACGCTTTCGTTGCTACAGGGGCAACACTGTGTATTTCTCTCTCGCAGAGCCCGGTTGCCAAATTCGAAACGTCCAGCGATTGCGCCCACAGGAAAGCTGCCAGCACGGAAAGCTGTAGCTGGTTTTCACTGCCCCTTGGAACTGCATTCGCTGATAGACAGACATTCGCTTTCTACAAAAGCTTTCGTTGGTAAAGGGGCAACACTGTGTATTTCTCTCTCGCAGAGCCCGGTTGCCAAATTCGAAACGTCCAGCGATTGCGCCCACAGGAAAGCTGCCAGCACGGAAAGCTGTAGCTGGTTTTCACTGCCCCTTGGAACTGCATTCGCTGATAGACAGACATTCGCTTTCTACAAACGCTTTCGTTGCTACAGGGGCAACACTGTGTATTTCTCTCTCGCAGAGCCCGGTTGCCAAATTCGAAACGTCCAGCGATTGCGCCCACAGGAAAGCTGCCAGCACGGAAAGCTATAGCTGGTTTTCACTGCCCCTTGGAACTGCATTCGCTGATAGACAGACATTCGTTTTCTACAAAAGCTTTTGTTGGTAAAGGGGCAACAGTGTGTATTTCTCTCTCGCAGAGCCCGGTTGCCAAATTCGAAACGTCCAGCGATTGCGCCCACAGGAAAGCTGCCAGCACGGAAAGCTGTAGCTGGTTTTCACTGCCCCTTGGAACTGCATTCGCTGATAGATAGACATTCGCTTTCTATAAAACCTTGCCTTCGTAAGGGGCAACACTGTGTATTTCTCTCTCGCAGAGCCCGGTTTCCAAATCGAAACGTCCAGCGATTGCGCCCACAGGAAAGCTGCCAGCACGGAAAGCTGTAGCTGGTTTTCACTGCCCCTTGGAACTGCATTCGCTGATAGACAGACATTCGCTTTCTACAAACGCTTTCGTTGCTACAGGGGCAACACTGTGTATTTCTCTCTCGCAGAGCCCGGTTGCCAAATTCGAAACGTCCAGCGATTGCGCCCACAGGAAAGCTGCCAGCATGGAAAGCTGTAGCTGGTTTTCACTGCCCCTTGGAACTGCATTCGCTGATAGACAGACATTCGCTTTCTACAAACGCTTTCGTTGGTAAAGGGGCAACAGTGTGTATTTCTCTCTCGCAGAGCCCGGTTGCCAAATTCGAAACGTCCAGCGATTGCGCCCACAGGAAAGCTGCCAGCACGGAAAGCTGTAGCTGGTTTTCACTGCCCCTTGGAACTGCATTCGCTGATAGACAGACATTCGCTTTCTACAAAAGCTTGCGTTCATAAACGGGCAACAGTGTGTATTTCTCTCTCGCAGAGCCCGGTTGCCAAATTCGAAACGTCCAGCGATTGCGCCCACAGGAATGCTGCCAGCACGGAAAGCTTTAGCTGGTTTTCACTGCCCATTGGAACTGCATTTGCTGCTATACAGACATTCGCTTTCTGCAAAACCTTGCCTTCGTAAAGGGGCAACACTGTGTATTTCTCTCTCGCAGAGCCCGGTTGCCAAATTCGAAACGTCCAGCGATTGCGCCCACAGGAAAGCTGCCAGCACGGAAAGCTATAGCTGGTTTTCACTGCCCCTTGGAACTGCATTCGCTGATAGACAGACATTCGTTTTCTACAAAAGCCTTCGTTCGTAAAGGGGCAACACTGTGTATTTCTCTCTCGCAGAGCCCGTTGCCAAATTCGAAACGTCCAGCGATTGCGCCCACAGGAAAGCTGCCAGCACGGAAAGCTGTAGCTGGTTTTCACTGCCCCTTGGAACTGCATTCGCTGATAGACAGACATTCGCTTTCTACAAAAGCTTTCGTTGGTAAAGGGGCAAGTCTGTGTATTTCTCTCTCGCAGAGCCCGGTTGCCAAATTCGAAACGTCCAGCGATTGCGCCCACAGGAAAGCTGCCAGCACGGAAAGCTGTAGCTGGTTTTCACTGCCCCTTGGAACTGCATTCGCTGATAGACAGACATTCGCTTTCTACAAAAGCTTTTGTTGGTAAAGGGGCAAGACTATGTATTTCTCTCTCGCAGAGCCCGGTTGCCAAATTCGAAACGTCCAGCGATTGCGCCCACAGGAAAGCTGCCAGCACGGAAAGCTGTAGCTGGTTTTCACTGCCCCTTGGAACTGCATTCGCTGATAGACAGACATTCGCTTTCTACAAAAGCTTTCGTTGCTACAGGGGCAACACTGTGTATTTCTCTCTCGCAGAGCCCGGTTGCCAATTTCGAAACGTCCAGCGATTGCGCCCACAGGAAAGCTGCCAGCACGGAAAGCTGTAGCTGGTTTTCACTGCCCCTTGGAACTGCATTCGCTGATAGACAGACATTCGCTTTCTACAAAAGCTTTCATTCGTAAAGGGGCAACACTCTGTATTTCTCTCTCGCAGAGCCCGGTTGCCAAATTCGAAACGTCCAGCGATTGCGCCCACAGGAAAGCTGCCAGCACGGAAAGCTGTAGCTGGTTTTCACTGCCCCTTGGAACTGCATTCACTGATAGACAGACATTCGCTTTCTACAAAAGCTTTTGTTGGTAAAGGGGCAACAGTGTGTATTTCTCTCTCGCAGATCCCGGTTGCCAAATTCGAAACGTCCAGCGATTGCGCCCACAGGAAAGCTGCCAGCACGGAAAGCTGTAGCTGGTTTTCACTGCCCCTTGGAACTGCATTCGCTGATAGACAGACATTCGCTTTCTACAAACGCTTTCGTTGCTACAGGGGCAACAGTGTGTATTTCTCTCTCGCAGAGCCCGGTTGCCAAATTCGAAACGTCCAGCGATTGCGCCCACAGGAAAGCTGCCAGCACGGAAAGCTGTAGCTGGTTTTCACTGCCCCTTGGAACTGCATTCGCTGATAGACAGACATTCGCTTTCTACAAAAGCTTTTGTTGGTAAAGGGGCAACACTGTGTATTTCTCTCTCGCAGAGCCCGGTTGCCAAATTCGAAACGTCCAGCGATTGCGCCCACAGGAAAGCTGCCAGCACGGAAAGCTGTAGCTGGTTTTCACTGCCCCTTGGAACTGCATTCGCTGATAGACAGACATTCGCTTTCTACAAAAGCTTTCGTTCGTAAAGGGGCAACACTGTGTATTTCTCTCTCGCAGAGCCCGGTTGCCAAATTCGAAACGTCCAGCGATTGCGCCCACAGGAAAGCTGCCAGCACGGAAAGCTGTAGCTGGTTTTCACTGCCCCTTGGAACTGCATTCGCTGATAGACAGACATTCGCTTTCTACAAAAGCTTTCGTTGGTAAAGGGGCAACACTGTGTATTTCTCTCTCGCAGAGCCCGGTTGCCAAATTCGAAACGTCCAGCGATTGCGCCCACAGGAAAGCTGCCAGCACGGAAAGCTATAGCTGGTTTTCACTGCCCCTTGGAACTGCATTCGCTGATAGACAGACATTCGCTTTCTGCAAAACCTTGCCTTCGTAAAGGGGCAACACTGTGTATTTCTCTCTCGCAGAGCCCAGTTGCCAAATTCGAAACGTCCAGCGATTGCGCCCACAGGAAAGCTGCCAGCACGGAAAGCTGTAGCTGGTTTTCACTGCCCCTTGGAACTGCATTCGCTGATAGACAGACATTCGCTTTCTACAAAAGCTTTCGTTGGTAAAGGGGCAACACTGTGTATTTCTCTCTCGCAGAGCCCGGTTGCCAAATTCGAAACGTCCAGCGATTGCGCCCACAGGAAAGCTGCCAGCACGGAAAGCTGTAGCTGGTTTTCACTGCCCCTTGGAACTGCATTCGCTGATAGACAGACATTCGCTTTCTAGAAACGCTTTCGTTGCTACAGGGGCAACACTGTGTATTTCTCTCTCGCAGAGCCCGGTTGCCAAATTCGAAACGTCCAGCGATTGCGCCCACAGGAAAGCTGCCAGCACGGAAAGCTGTAGCTGGTTTTCACTGTCTCTTGGAACTGCATTCGCTGATAGACAGACATTCGTTTTCTACAAAAGCTTTCGTTCGTAAAGGGGCAACACTGTGTATTTCTCTCTCGCAGAGCCCGGTTGCCAAATTCGAAACGTCCAGCGATTGCGCCCACAGGAAAGCTGCCAGCACGGAAAGCTGTAGCTGGTTTTCACTGCCCCTTGGAACTGCATTCGCTGATAGACAGACATTCGCTTTCTACAAAAGCTTTTGTTGGTATAGGTGCAACACTGTGTATTTCTCTCTCGCAGAGCCCGGTTGCCAAATTCGAAACGTCCAGCGATTGCGCCCACAGGAAAGCTGCCAGCACGGAAAGCTGTAGCTGGTTTTCACTGCCCCTTGGAACTGCATTCGCTGATAGATAGACATTCGCTTTCTGTAAAACCTTGCCTTCGTAAGGGGCAACACTGTGTATTTCTCTCTCGCAGAGCCCGGTTGCCAAATTCGAAACGTCCAGCGATTGCGCCCACAGGAAAGCTGCCAGCACGGAAAGCTGTAGCTGGTTTTCACTGCCCCTTGGAACTGCATTCGCAGATAGACAGACATTCGCTTTCTGTAAAACCTTGCCTTCGTAAGGGGCAACACTGTGTATTTCTCTCTCGCAGAGCCCGGTTGCCAAATTCGAAACGTCCAGCGATTGCGCCCACAGGAAAGCTGCCAGCACGGAAAGCTGTAGCTGGTTTTCACTGCCCCTTGGAACTGCATTCGCAGATAGACAGACATTCGCTTTCTGTAAAACCTTGCCTTCGTAAGGGGCAACACTGTGTATTTCTCTCTCGCAGAGCCCGGTTGCCAAATCGAAACGTCCAGCGATTGCGCCCACAGGAAAGCTGCCAGCACGGAAAGCTGTAGCTGGTTTTCACTGCCCCTTGGAACTGCATTCGCAGATAGACAGACATTCGCTTTCTGTAAAACCTTGCCTTCGTAAGGGGCAACACTGTGTATTTCTCTCTCGCAGAGCCCGGTTGCCAAATTCGAAACGTCCAGCGATTGCGCCCACAGGAAAGCTGCCAGCACGGAAAGCTGTAGCTGGTTTTCACTGCCCCTTGGAACTGCATTCGCTGATAGACAGACATTCGCTTTCTACAAACGCTTTCATTGGTAAAGGGGCAACACTGTGTATTTCTCTCTCGCAGAGCCCGGTTGCCAAATTCGAAACGTCCAGCGATTGCGCCCACAGGAAAGCTGCCAGCACGGAAAGCTGTAGCTGGTTTTCACTGCCCCTTGGAACTGCATTCGCTGATAGACAGACATTCGCTTTCTACAAACGCTTTCGTTGCTACAGGGGCAACACTGTGTATTTCTCTCTCGCAGAGCCCGGTTGCCAAATTCGAAACGTCCAGCGATTGCGCCCACAGGAAAGCTGCCAGCACGGAAAGCTGTAGCTGGTTTTCACTGCCCCTTGGAACTGCATTCGCTGATAGACAGACATTCGCTTTCTACAAAAGCTTTCGTTGGTAAAGGGGCAACACTGTGTATTTCTCTCTCGCAGAGCCCGGTTGCCAAATTCGAAACGTCCAGCGATTGCGCCCACAGGAAAGCTGCCAGCACGGAAAGCTGTAGCTGGTTTTCACTGCCCCTTGGAACTGCATTCGCTGATAGACAGACATTCGCTTTCTACAAACGCTTTCGTTGCTACAGGGGCAACACTGTGTATTTCTCTCTCGCAGAGCCCGGTTGCCAAATTCGAAACGTCCAGCGATTGCGCCCACAGGAAAGCTGCCAGCACGGAAAGCTATAGCTGGTTTTCACTGCCCCTTGGAACTGCATTCGCTGATAGACAGACATTCGTTTTCTACAAAAGCTTTCGTTCGTAAACGGGCAACACTGTGTATTTCTCTCTCGCAGAGCCCGGTTGCCAAATTCGAAACGTCCAGCGATTGCGCCCACAGGAAAGCTGCCAGCACGGAAAGCTGTAGCTGGTTTTCACTGCCCCTTGGAACTGCATTCGCTGATAGACAGACATTCGCTTTCTACAAAAGCTTTCGTTCGTAAAGGGGCAACACTGTGTATTTCTCTCTCGCAGAGCCCGGTTGCCAAATTCGAAACGTCCAGCGATTGCGCCCACAGGAAAGCTGCCAGCACGGAAAGCTGTAGCTGGTTTTCACTGCCCCTTGGAACTGCATTCGCTGATAGACAGACATTCGCTTTCTACAAAAGCTTTCGTTGGTAAAGGGGCAACACTGTGTATTTCTCTCTCGCAGAGCCCGGTTGCCAAATTCGAAACGTCCAGCGATTGCGCCCACAGGAAAGCTGCCAGCACGGAAAGCTGTAGCTGGTTTTCACTGCCCCTTGGAACTGCATTCGCTGATAGACAGACATTCGCTTTCTACAAACGCTTTCGTTGCTACAGGGGCAACACTGTGTATTTCTCTCTCGCAGAGCCCGGTTGCCAAATTCGAAACGTCCAGCGATTGCGCCCACAGGAAAGCTGCCAGCACGGAAAGCTATAGCTGGTTTTCACTGCCCCTTGGAACTGCATTCGCTGATAGACAGACATTCGCTTTCTGCAAAACCTTGCCTTCGTAAAGGGGCAACACTGTGTATTTCTCTCTCGCAGAGCCCAGTTGCCAAATTCGAAACGTCCAGCGATTGCGCCCACAGGAAAGCTGCCAGCACGGAAAGCTGTAGCTGGTTTTCACTGCCCCTTGGAACTGCATTCGCTGATAGACAGACATTCGCTTTCTACAAAAGCTTTCGTTGGTAAAGGGGCAACACTGTGTATTTCTCTCTCGCAGAGCCCGGTTGCCAAATTCGAAACGTCCAGCGATTGCGCCCACAGGAAAGCTGCCAGCACGGAAAGCTGTAGCTGGTTTTCACTGCCCCTTGGAACTGCATTCGCTGATAGACAGACATTCGCTTTCTACAAAAGCTTTCGTTGGTAAAGGGGCAACACTGTGTATTTCTCTCTCGCAGAGCCCGGTTGCCAAATTCGAAACGTCCAGCGATTGCGCCCACAGGAAAGCTGCCAGCACGGAAAGCTGTAGCTGGTTTTCACTGCCCCTTGGAACTGCATTCGCTGATAGACAGACATTCGCTTTCTAGAAACGCTTTCGTTGCTACAGGGGCAACACTGTGTATTTCTCTCTCGCAGAGCCCGGTTGCCAAATTCGAAACGTCCAGCGATTGCGCCCACAGGAAAGCTGCCAGCACGGAAAGCTGTAGCTGGTTTTCACTGTCTCTTGGAACTGCATTCGCTGATAGACAGACATTCGTTTTCTACAAAAGCTTTCGTTCGTAAAGGGGCAACACTGTGTATTTCTCTCTCGCAGAGCCCGGTTGCCAAATTCGAAACGTCCAGCGATTGCGCCCACAGGAAAGCTGCCAGCACGGAAAGCTGTAGCTGGTTTTCACTGCCCCTTGGAACTGCATTCGCTGATAGACAGACATTCGCTTTCTACAAAAGCTTTTGTTGGTATAGGTGCAACACTGTGTATTTCTCTCTCGCAGAGCCCGGTTGCCAAATTCGAAACGTCCAGCGATTGCGCCCACAGGAAAGCTGCCAGCACGGAAAGCTGTAGCTGGTTTTCACTGCCCCTTGGAACTGCATTCGCTGATAGATAGACATTCGCTTTCTGTAAAACCTTGCCTTCGTAAGGGGCAACACTGTGTATTTCTCTCTCGCAGAGCCCGGTTGCCAAATTCGAAACGTCCAGCGATTGCGCCCACAGGAAAGCTGCCAGCACGGAAAGCTGTAGCTGGTTTTCACTGCCCCTTGGAACTGCATTCGCAGATAGACAGACATTCGCTTTCTGTAAAACCTTGCCTTCGTAAGGGGCAACACTGTGTATTTCTCTCTCGCAGAGCCCGGTTGCCAAATCGAAACGTCCAGCGATTGCGCCCACAGGAAAGCTGCCAGCACGGAAAGCTGTAGCTGGTTTTCACTGCCCCTTGGAACTGCATTCGCAGATAGACAGACATTCGCTTTCTGTAAAACCTTGCCTTCGTAAGGGGCAACACTGTGTATTTCTCTCTCGCAGAGCCCGGTTGCCAAATTCGAAACGTCCAGCGATTGCGCCCACAGGAAAGCTGCCAGCACGGAAAGCTGTAGCTGGTTTTCACTGCCCCTTGGAACTGCATTCGCTGATAGACAGACATTCGCTTTCTACAAACGCTTTCATTGGTAAAGGGGCAACACTGTGTATTTCTCTCTCGCAGAGCCCGGTTGCCAAATTCGAAACGTCCAGCGATTGCGCCCACAGGAAAGCTGCCAGCACGGAAAGCTGTAGCTGGTTTTCACTGCCCCTTGGAACTGCATTCGCTGATAGACAGACATTCGCTTTCTACAAACGCTTTCGTTGCTACAGGGGCAACACTGTGTATTTCTCTCTCGCAGAGCCCGGTTGCCAAATTCGAAACGTCCAGCGATTGCGCCCACAGGAAAGCTGCCAGCACGGAAAGCTGTAGCTGGTTTTCACTGCCCCTTGGAACTGCATTCGCTGATAGACAGACATTCGCTTTCTACAAAAGCTTTCGTTGGTAAAGGGGCAACACTGTGTATTTCTCTCTCGCAGAGCCCGGTTGCCAAATTCGAAACGTCCAGCGATTGCGCCCACAGGAAAGCTGCCAGCACGGAAAGCTGTAGCTGGTTTTCACTGCCCCTTGGAACTGCATTCGCTGATAGACAGACATTCGCTTTCTACAAACGCTTTCGTTGCTACAGGGGCAACACTGTGTATTTCTCTCTCGCAGAGCCCGGTTGCCAAATTCGAAACGTCCAGCGATTGCGCCCACAGGAAAGCTGCCAGCACGGAAAGCTATAGCTGGTTTTCACTGCCCCTTGGAACTGCATTCGCTGATAGACAGACATTCGTTTTCTACAAAAGCTTTCGTTCGTAAACGGGCAACACTGTGTATTTCTCTCTCGCAGAGCCCGGTTGCCAAATTCGAAACGTCCAGCGATTGCGCCCACAGGAAAGCTGCCAGCACGGAAAGCTGTAGCTGGTTTTCACTGCCCCTTGGAACTGCATTCGCTGATAGATAGACATTCGCTTTCTATAAAACCTTGCCTTCGTAAGGGGCAACACTGTGTATTTCTCTCTCGCAGAGCCCGGTTTCCAAATCGAAACGTCCAGCGATTGCGCCCACAGGAAAGCTGCCAGCACGGAAAGCTGTAGCTGGTTTTCACTGCCCCTTGGAACTGCATTCGCTGATAGACAGACATTCGCTTTCTACAAACGCTTTCGTTGGTAAAGGGGCAACACTGTGTATTTCTCTCTCGCAGAGCCCGGTTGCCAAATTCGAAACGTCCAGCGATTGCGCCCACAGGAAATCTGCCAGCATGGAAAGCTGTAGCTGGTTTTCACTGCCCCTTGGAACTGCATTCGCTGATAGACAGACATTCGCTTTCTACAAACGCTTTCGTTGGTAAAGGGGCAACAGTGTGTATTTCTCTCTCGCAGAGCCCGGTTGCCAAATTCGAAACGTCCAGCGATTGCGCCCACAGGAAAGCTGCCAGCACGGAAAGCTGTAGCTGGTTTTCACTGCCCCTTGGAACTGCATTCGCTGATAGACAGACATTCGCTTTCTACAAAAGCTTGCGTTCATAAACGGGCAACAGTGTGTATTTCTCTCTCGCAGAGCCCGGTTGCCAAATTCGAAACGTCCAGCGATTGCGCCCACAGGAATGCTGCCAGCACGGAAAGCTTTAGCTGGTTTTCACTGCCCATTGGAACTGCATTTGCTGCTATACAGACATTCGCTTTCTGCAAAACCTTGCCTTCGTAAAGGGGCAACACTGTGTATTTCTCTCTCGCAGAGCCCGGTTGCCAAATTCGAAACGTCCAGCGATTGCGCCCACAGGAAAGCTGCCAGCACGGAAAGCTATAGCTGGTTTTCACTGCCCCTTGGAACTGCATTCGCTGATAGACAGACATTCGTTTTCTACAAAAGCCTTCGTTCGTAAAGGGGCAACACTGTGTATTTCTCTCTCGCAGAGCCCGTTGCCAAATTCGAAACGTCCAGCGATTGCGCCCACAGGAAAGCTGCCAGCACGGAAAGCTGTAGCTGGTTTTCACTGCCCCTTGGAACTGCATTCGCTGATAGACAGACATTCGCTTTCTACAAAAGCTTTCGTTGGTAAAGGGGCAACACTGTGTATTTCTCTCTCGCAGAGCCCGGTTGCCAAATTCGAAACGTCCAGCGATTGCGCCCACAGGAAAGCTGCCAGCACGGAAAGCTGTAGCTGGTTTTCACTGCCCCTTGGAACTGCATTCGCTGATAGACAGACATTCGCTTTCTACAAAAGCTTTTGTTGGTAAAGGGGCAAGACTATGTATTTCTCTCTCGCAGAGCCCGGTTGCCAAATTCGAAACGTCCAGCGATTGCGCCCACAGGAAAGCTGCCAGCACGGAAAGCTGTAGCTGGTTTTCACTGCCCCTTGGAACTGCATTCGCTGATAGACAGACATTCGCTTTCTACAAAAGCTTTCGTTGCTACAGGGGCAACACTGTGTATTTCTCTCTCGCAGAGCCCGGTTGCCAATTTCGAAACGTCCAGCGATTGCGCCCACAGGAAAGCTGCCAGCACGGAAAGCTGTAGCTGGTTTTCACTGCCCCTTGGAACTGCATTCGCTGATAGACAGACATTCGCTTTCTACAAAAGCTTTCATTCGTAAAGGGGCAACACTGTGTATTTCTCTCTCGCAGAGCCCGGTTGCCAAATTCGAAACGTCCAGCGATTGCGCCCACAGGAAAGCTGCCAGCACGGAAAGCTGTAGCTGGTTTTCACTGCCCCTTGGAACTGCATTCACTGATAGACAGACATTCGCTTTCTACAAAAGCTTTTGTTGGTAAAGGGGCAACAGTGTGTATTTCTCTCTCGCAGATCCCGGTTGCCAAATTCGAAACGTCCAGCGATTGCGCCCACAGGAAAGCTGCCAGCACGGAAAGCTGTAGCTGGTTTTCACTGCCCCTTGGAACTGCATTCGCTGATAGACAGACATTCGCTTTCTACAAACGCTTTCGTTGCTACAGGGGCAACAGTGTGTATTTCTCTCTCGCAGAGCCCGGTTGCCAAATTCGAAACGTCCAGCGATTGCGCCCACAGGAAAGCTGCCAGCACGGAAAGCTGTAGCTGGTTTTCACTGCCCCTTGGAACTGCATTCGCTGATAGACAGACATTCGCTTTCTACAAAAGCTTTCATTCGTAAAGGGGCAACACTGTGTATTTCTCTCTCGCAGAGCCCGGTTGCCAAATTCGAAACGTCCAGCGATTGCGCCCACAGGAAAGCTGCCAGCACGGAAAGCTGTAGCTGGTTTTCACTGCCCCTTGGAACTGCATTCGCTGATAGACAGACATTCGCTTTCTACAAAAGCTTTCGTTCGTAAAGGGGCAACACTGTGTATTTCTCTCTCGCAGAGCCCGGTTGCCAAATTCGAAACGTCCAGCGATTGCGCCCACAGGAAAGCTGCCAGCACGGAAAGCTGTAGCTGGTTTTCACTGCCCCTTGGAACTGCATTCGCTGATAGACAGACATTCGCTTTCTACAAAAGCTTTCGTTGGTAAAGGGGCAACACTGTGTATTTCTCTCTCGCAGAGCCCGGTTGCCAAATTCGAAACGTCCAGCGATTGCGCCCACAGGAAAGCTGCCAGCACGGAAAGCTGTAGCTGGTTTTCACTGCCCCTTGGAACTGCATTCGCTGATAGACAGACATTCGCTTTCTACAAACGCTTTCGTTGCTACAGGGGCAACACTGTGTATTTCTCTCTCGCAGAGCCCGGTTGCCAAATTCGAAACGTCCAGCGATTGCGCCCACAGGAAAGCTGCCAGCACGGAAAGCTATAGCTGGTTTTCACTGCCCCTTGGAACTGCATTCGCTGATAGACAGACATTCGCTTTCTGCAAAACCTTGCCTTCGTAAAGGGGCAACACTGTGTATTTCTCTCTCGCAGAGCCCAGTTGCCAAATTCGAAACGTCCAGCGATTGCGCCCACAGGAAAGCTGCCAGCACGGAAAGCTGTAGCTGGTTTTCACTGCCCCTTGGAACTGCATTCGCTGATAGACAGACATTCGCTTTCTACAAAAGCTTTCGTTGGTAAAGGGGCAACACTGTGTATTTCTCTCTCGCAGAGCCCGGTTGCCAAATTCGAAACGTCCAGCGATTGCGCCCACAGGAAAGCTGCCAGCACGGAAAGCTGTAGCTGGTTTTCACTGCCCCTTGGAACTGCATTCGCTGATAGACAGACATTCGCTTTCTACAAAAGCTTTCGTTGGTAAAGGGGCAACACTGTGTATTTCTCTCTCGCAGAGCCCGGTTGCCAAATTCGAAACGTCCAGCGATTGCGCCCACAGGAAAGCTGCCAGCACGGAAAGCTGTAGCTGGTTTTCACTGCCCCTTGGAACTGCATTCGCTGATAGACAGACATTCGCTTTCTAGAAACGCTTTCGTTGCTACAGGGGCAACACTGTGTATTTCTCTCTCGCAGAGCCCGGTTGCCAAATTCGAAACGTCCAGCGATTGCGCCCACAGGAAAGCTGCCAGCACGGAAAGCTGTAGCTGGTTTTCACTGTCTCTTGGAACTGCATTCGCTGATAGACAGACATTCGTTTTCTACAAAAGCTTTCGTTCGTAAAGGGGCAACACTGTGTATTTCTCTCTCGCAGAGCCCGGTTGCCAATTTCGAAACGTCCAGCGATTGCGCCCACAGGAAAGCTGCCAGCACGGAAAGCTGTAGCTGGTTTTCACTGCCCCTTGGAACTGCATTCGCTGATAGACAGACATTCGCTTTCTACAAACGCTTTCATTGGTAAAGGGGCAACACTGTGTATTTCTCTCTCGCAGAGCCCGGTTGCCAAATTCGAAACGTCCAGCGATTGCGCCCACAGGAAAGCTGCCAGCACGGAAAGCTGTAGCTGGTTTTCACTGCCCCTTGGAACTGCATTCGCTGATAGACAGACATTCGCTTTCTACAAACGCTTTCGTTGCTACAGGGGCAACACTGTGTATTTCTCTCTCGCAGAGCCCGGTTGCCAAATTCGAAACGTCCAGCGATTGCGCCCACAGGAAAGCTGCCAGCACGGAAAGCTGTAGCTGGTTTTCACTGCCCCTTGGAACTGCATTCGCTGATAGACAGACATTCGCTTTCTACAAAAGCTTTCGTTGGTAAAGGGGCAACACTGTGTATTTCTCTCTCGCAGAGCCCGGTTGCCAAATTCGAAACGTCCAGCGATTGCGCCCACAGGAAAGCTGCCAGCACGGAAAGCTGTAGCTGGTTTTCACTGCCCCTTGGAACTGCATTCGCTGATAGACAGACATTCGCTTTCTACAAACGCTTTCGTTGCTACAGGGGCAACACTGTGTATTTCTCTCTCGCAGAGCCCGGTTGCCAAATTCGAAACGTCCAGCGATTGCGCCCACAGGAAAGCTGCCAGCACGGAAAGCTATAGCTGGTTTTCACTGCCCCTTGGAACTGCATTCGCTGATAGACAGACATTCGTTTTCTACAAAAGCTTTTGTTGGTAAAGGGGCAACAGTGTGTATTTCTCTCTCGCAGAGCCCGGTTGCCAAATTCGAAACGTCCAGCGATTGCGCCCACAGGAAAGCTGCCAGCACGGAAAGCTGTAGCTGGTTTTCACTGCCCCTTGGAACTGCATTCGCTGATAGATAGACATTCGCTTTCTATAAAACCTTGCCTTCGTAAGGGGCAACACTGTGTATTTCTCTCTCGCAGAGCCCGGTTTCCAAATCGAAACGTCCAGCGATTGCGCCCACAGGAAAGCTGCCAGCACGGAAAGCTGTAGCTGGTTTTCACTGCCCCTTGGAACTGCATTCGCTGATAGACAGACATTCGCTTTCTACAAACGCTTTCGTTGCTACAGGGGCAACACTGTGTATTTCTCTCTCGCAGAGCCCGGTTGCCAAATTCGAAACGTCCAGCGATTGCGCCCACAGGAAAGCTGCCAGCATGGAAAGCTGTAGCTGGTTTTCACTGCCCCTTGGAACTGCATTCGCTGATAGACAGACATTCGCTTTCTACAAACGCTTTCGTTGGTAAAGGGGCAACAGTGTGTATTTCTCTCTCGCAGAGCCCGGTTGCCAAATTCGAAACGTCCAGCGATTGCGCCCACAGGAAAGCTGCCAGCACGGAAAGCTGTAGCTGGTTTTCACTGCCCCTTGGAACTGCATTCGCTGATAGACAGACATTCGCTTTCTACAAAAGCTTGCGTTCATAAACGGGCAACAGTGTGTATTTCTCTCTCGCAGAGCCCGGTTGCCAAATTCGAAACGTCCAGCGATTGCGCCCACAGGAATGCTGCCAGCACGGAAAGCTTTAGCTGGTTTTCACTGCCCATTGGAACTGCATTTGCTGCTATACAGACATTCGCTTTCTGCAAAACCTTGCCTTCGTAAAGGGGCAACACTGTGTATTTCTCTCTCGCAGAGCCCGGTTGCCAAATTCGAAACGTCCAGCGATTGCGCCCACAGGAAAGCTGCCAGCACGGAAAGCTATAGCTGGTTTTCACTGCCCCTTGGAACTGCATTCGCTGATAGACAGACATTCGTTTTCTACAAAAGCCTTCGTTCGTAAAGGGGCAACACTGTGTATTTCTCTCTCGCAGAGCCCGTTGCCAAATTCGAAACGTCCAGCGATTGCGCCCACAGGAAAGCTGCCAGCACGGAAAGCTGTAGCTGGTTTTCACTGCCCCTTGGAACTGCATTCGCTGATAGACAGACATTCGCTTTCTACAAAAGCTTTCGTTGGTAAAGGGGCAAGTCTGTGTATTTCTC
Source organism: Mycteria americana (assembly GCF_035582795.1). Classification (NCBI taxonomy): domain Eukaryota; kingdom Metazoa; phylum Chordata; class Aves; order Ciconiiformes; family Ciconiidae; genus Mycteria; species Mycteria americana. Next base: position 25,623,024 of record NC_134372.1, read on the forward strand.
TCTCGCAGAGCCCGGTTGCCAAATTCGAAACGTCCAGCGATTGCGCCCACAGGAAAGCTGCCAGCACGGAAAGCTGTAGCTGGTTTTCACTGCCCCTTGGAACTGCATTCGCTGATAGACAGACATTCGCTTTCTACAAAAGCTTTTGTTGGTAAAGGGGCAAGACTATGTATTTCTCTCTCGCAGAGCCCGGTTGCCAAATTCGAAACGTCCAGCGATTGCGCCCACAGGAAAGCTGCCAGCACGGAAAGCTGTAGCTGGTTTTCACTGCCCCTTGGAACTGCATTCGCTGATAGACAGACATTCGCTTTCTACAAAAGCTTTCGTTGCTACAGGGGCAACACTGTGTATTTCTCTCTCGCAGAGCCCGGTTGCCAATTTCGAAACGTCCAGCGATTGCGCCCACAGGAAAGCTGCCAGCACGGAAAGCTGTAGCTGGTTTTCACTGCCCCTTGGAACTGCATTCGCTGATAGACAGACATTCGCTTTCTACAAAAGCTTTCATTCGTAAAGGGGCAACACTGTGTATTTCTCTCTCGCAGAGCCCGGTTGCCAAATTCGAAACGTCCAGCGATTGCGCCCACAGGAAAGCTGCCAGCACGGAAAGCTGTAGCTGGTTTTCACTGCCCCTTGGAACTGCATTCACTGATAGACAGACATTCGCTTTCTACAAAAGCTTTTGTTGGTAAAGGGGCAACAGTGTGTATTTCTCTCTCGCAGATCCCGGTTGCCAAATTCGAAACGTCCAGCGATTGCGCCCACAGGAAAGCTGCCAGCACGGAAAGCTGTAGCTGGTTTTCACTGCCCCTTGGAACTGCATTCGCTGATAGACAGACATTCGCTTTCTACAAACGCTTTCGTTGCTACAGGGGCAACAGTGTGTATTTCTCTCTCGCAGAGCCCGGTTGCCAAATTCGAAACGTCCAGCGATTGCGCCCACAGGAAAGCTGCCAGCACGGAAAGCTGTAGCTGGTTTTCACTGCCCCTTGGAACTGCATTCGCTGATAGACAGACATTCGCTTTCTACAAAAGCTTTTGTTGGTAAAGGGGCAACACTGTGTATTTCTCTCTCGCAGAGCCCGGTTGCCAAATTCGAAACGTCCAGCGATTGCGCCCACAGGAAAGCTGCCAGCACGGAAAGCTGTAGCTGGTTTTCACTGCCCCTTGGAACTGCATTCGCTGATAGACAGACATTCGCTTTCTACAAAAGCTTTCGTTCGTAAAGGGGCAACACTGTGTATTTCTCTCTCGCAGAGCCCGGTTGCCAAATTCGAAACGTCCAGCGATTGCGCCCACAGGAAAGCTGCCAGCACGGAAAGCTGTAGCTGGTTTTCACTGCCCCTTGGAACTGCATTCGCTGATAGACAGACATTCGCTTTCTACAAAAGCTTTCGTTGGTAAAGGGGCAACACTGTGTATTTCTCTCTCGCAGAGCCCGGTTGCCAAATTCGAAACGTCCAGCGATTGCGCCCACAGGAAAGCTGCCAGCACGGAAAGCTATAGCTGGTTTTCACTGCCCCTTGGAACTGCATTCGCTGATAGACAGACATTCGCTTTCTGCAAAACCTTGCCTTCGTAAAGGGGCAACACTGTGTATTTCTCTCTCGCAGAGCCCAGTTGCCAAATTCGAAACGTCCAGCGATTGCGCCCACAGGAAAGCTGCCAGCACGGAAAGCTGTAGCTGGTTTTCACTGCCCCTTGGAACTGCATTCGCTGATAGACAGACATTCGCTTTCTACAAAAGCTTTCGTTGGTAAAGGGGCAACACTGTGTATTTCTCTCTCGCAGAGCCCGGTTGCCAAATTCGAAACGTCCAGCGATTGCGCCCACAGGAAAGCTGCCAGCACGGAAAGCTGTAGCTGGTTTTCACTGCCCCTTGGAACTGCATTCGCTGATAGACAGACATTCGCTTTCTAGAAACGCTTTCGTTGCTACAGGGGCAACACTGTGTATTTCTCTCTCGCAGAGCCCGGTTGCCAAATTCGAAACGTCCAGCGATTGCGCCCACAGGAAAGCTGCCAGCACGGAAAGCTGTAGCTGGTTTTCACTGTCTCTTGGAACTGCATTCGCTGATAGACAGACATTCGTTTTCTACAAAAGCTTTCGTTCGTAAAGGGGCAACACTGTGTATTTCTCTCTCGCAGAGCCCGGTTGCCAAATTCGAAACGTCCAGCGATTGCGCCCACAGGAAAGCTGCCAGCACGGAAAGCTGTAGCTGGTTTTCACTGCCCCTTGGAACTGCATTCGCTGATAGACAGACATTCGCTTTCTACAAAAGCTTTTGTTGGTATAGGTGCAACACTGTGTATTTCTCTCTCGCAGAGCCCGGTTGCCAAATTCGAAACGTCCAGCGATTGCGCCCACAGGAAAGCTGCCAGCACGGAAAGCTGTAGCTGGTTTTCACTGCCCCTTGGAACTGCATTCGCTGATAGATAGACATTCGCTTTCTGTAAAACCTTGCCTTCGTAAGGGGCAACACTGTGTATTTCTCTCTCGCAGAGCCCGGTTGCCAAATTCGAAACGTCCAGCGATTGCGCCCACAGGAAAGCTGCCAGCACGGAAAGCTGTAGCTGGTTTTCACTGCCCCTTGGAACTGCATTCGCAGATAGACAGACATTCGCTTTCTGTAAAACCTTGCCTTCGTAAGGGGCAACACTGTGTATTTCTCTCTCGCAGAGCCCGGTTGCCAAATTCGAAACGTCCAGCGATTGCGCCCACAGGAAAGCTGCCAGCACGGAAAGCTGTAGCTGGTTTTCACTGCCCCTTGGAACTGCATTCGCAGATAGACAGACATTCGCTTTCTGTAAAACCTTGCCTTCGTAAGGGGCAACACTGTGTATTTCTCTCTCGCAGAGCCCGGTTGCCAAATCGAAACGTCCAGCGATTGCGCCCACAGGAAAGCTGCCAGCACGGAAAGCTGTAGCTGGTTTTCACTGCCCCTTGGAACTGCATTCGCAGATAGACAGACATTCGCTTTCTGTAAAACCTTGCCTTCGTAAGGGGCAACACTGTGTATTTCTCTCTCGCAGAGCCCGGTTGCCAAATTCGAAACGTCCAGCGATTGCGCCCACAGGAAAGCTGCCAGCACGGAAAGCTGTAGCTGGTTTTCACTGCCCCTTGGAACTGCATTCGCTGATAGACAGACATTCGCTTTCTACAAACGCTTTCATTGGTAAAGGGGCAACACTGTGTATTTCTCTCTCGCAGAGCCCGGTTGCCAAATTCGAAACGTCCAGCGATTGCGCCCACAGGAAAGCTGCCAGCACGGAAAGCTGTAGCTGGTTTTCACTGCCCCTTGGAACTGCATTCGCTGATAGACAGACATTCGCTTTCTACAAACGCTTTCGTTGCTACAGGGGCAACACTGTGTATTTCTCTCTCGCAGAGCCCGGTTGCCAAATTCGAAACGTCCAGCGATTGCGCCCACAGGAAAGCTGCCAGCACGGAAAGCTGTAGCTGGTTTTCACTGCCCCTTGGAACTGCATTCGCTGATAGACAGACATTCGCTTTCTACAAAAGCTTTCGTTGGTAAAGGGGCAACACTGTGTATTTCTCTCTCGCAGAGCCCGGTTGCCAAATTCGAAACGTCCAGCGATTGCGCCCACAGGAAAGCTGCCAGCACGGAAAGCTGTAGCTGGTTTTCACTGCCCCTTGGAACTGCATTCGCTGATAGACAGACATTCGCTTTCTACAAACGCTTTCGTTGCTACAGGGGCAACACTGTGTATTTCTCTCTCGCAGAGCCCGGTTGCCAAATTCGAAACGTCCAGCGATTGCGCCCACAGGAAAGCTGCCAGCACGGAAAGCTATAGCTGGTTTTCACTGCCCCTTGGAACTGCATTCGCTGATAGACAGACATTCGTTTTCTACAAAAGCTTTCGTTCGTAAACGGGCAACACTGTGTATTTCTCTCTCGCAGAGCCCGGTTGCCAAATTCGAAACGTCCAGCGATTGCGCCCACAGGAAAGCTGCCAGCACGGAAAGCTGTAGCTGGTTTTCACTGCCCCTTGGAACTTCATTCGCTGATAAACAGACATTCGCTTTCTACAAAAGCTTTTGTTGGTAAAGGGGCAACAGTGTGTATTTCTCTCTCGCAGAGCCCGGTTGCCAAATTCGAAACGTCCAGCGATTGCGCCCACAGGAAAGCTGCCAGCACGGAAAGCTGTAGCTGGTTTTCACTGCCCCTTGGAACTGCATTCGCTGATAGACAGACATTCGCTTTCTGTAAAACCTTGCCTTCGTAAGGGGCAACACTGTGTATTTCTCTCTCGCAGAGCCCGGTTGCCAAATCGAAACGTCCAGCGATTGCGCCCACAGGAAAGCTGCCAGCACGGAAAGCTGTAGCTGGTTTTCACTGCCCCTTGGAACTGCATTCGCAGATAGACAGACATTCGCTTTCTGTAAAACCTTGCCTTCGTAAAGGGCAACACTGTGTATTTCTCTCTCGCAGAGCCCGGTTGCCAAATTCGAAACGTCCAGCGATTGCGCCCACAGGAAAGCTGCCAGCACGGAAAGCTGTAGCTGGTTTTCACTGCCCCTTGGAACTGCATTCACTGATAGACAGACATTCGCTTTCTACAAAAGCTTTCGTTGGTAAAGGGGCAACACTGTGTATTTCTCTCTCGCAGAGCCCGGTTGCCAAATTCGAAACGTCCAGCGATTGCGCCCACAGGAAAGCTGCCAGCACGGAAAGCTGTAGCTGGTTTTCACTGCCCCTTGGAACTGCATTCGCTGATAGACAGACATTCGCTTTCTACAAAAGCTTTCGTTGGTAAAGGGGCAACACTGTGTATTTCTCTCTCGCAGAGCCCGGTTGCCAAATTCGAAACGTCCAGCGATTGCGCCCACAGGAAAGCTGCCAGCACGGAAAGCTGTAGCTGGTTTTCACTGCCCCTTGGAACTGCATTCGCTGATAGACAGACATTCGCTTTCTACAAAAGCTTTTATTGGTAAAGGGGCAACACTGTGTATTTCTCTCTCGCAGAGCCCGGTTGCCAAATTCGAAACGTCCAGCGATTGCGCCCACAGGAAAGCTGCCAGCACGGAAAGCTGTAGCTGGTTTTCACTGCCCCTTGGAACTGCATTCGCTGATAGACAGACATTCGCTTTCTACAAAAGCTTTTGTTGGTAAAGGGGCAAGACTGTGTATTTTCTCTCGCAGAGCCCGGTTGCCAAATTCGAAACGTCCAGCGATTGCGCCCACAGGAAAGCTGCCAGCACGGAAAGCTGTAGCTGGTTTTCACTGCCCCTTGGAACTGCATTCGCTGATAGACAGACATTCGCTTTCTACAAAAGCTTTTGTTGGTAAAGGGGCAACACTGTGTATTTCTCTCTCGCAGAGCCCGGTTGCCAAATTCGAAACGTCCAGCGATTGCGCCCACAGGAAAGCTGCCAGCACGGAAAGCTGTAGCTGGTTTTCACTGCCCCTTGGAACTGCATTCGCTGATAGACAGACATTCGCTTTCTACAAAAGCTTTTGTTGGTAAAGGGGCAACACTGTGTATTTCTCTCTCGCAGAGCCCGGTTGCCAAATTCGAAACGTCCAGCGATTGCGCCCACAGGAAAGCTGCCAGCACGGAAAGCTGTAGCTGGTTTTCACTGCCCCTTGGAACTGCATTCGCTGATAGACAGACATTCGCTTTCTACAAACGCTTTCGTTGCTACAGGGGCAACACTGTGTATTTCTCTCTCGCAGAGCCCGGTTGCCAAATTCGAAACGTCCAGCGATTGCGCCCACAGGAAAGCTGCCAGCACGGAAAGCTATAGCTGGTTTTCACTGCCCCTTGGAACTGCATTCGCTGATAGACAGACATTCGCTTTCTGCAAAACCTTGCCTTCGTAAAGGGGCAACACTGTGTATTTCTCTCTCGCAGAGCCCGGCTGCCAAATTCGAAACGTCCAGCGATTGCGCCCACAGGAAAGCTGCCAGCACGGAAAGCTGTAGCTGGTTTTCACTGCCCCTTGGAACTGCATTCGCTGATAGACAGACATTCGCTTCCTACAAAAGCTTTCGTTGGTAAAGGGGCAACACTGTGTATTTCTCTCTCGCAGAGCCCGGTTGCCAAATTCGAAACGTCCAGCGATTGCGCCCACAGGAAAGCTGCCAGCACGGAAAGCTGTAGCTGGTTTTCACTGCCCCTTGGAACTGCATTCGCTGATAGACAGACATTCGCTTTCTACAAAAGCTTTTGTTGGTAAAGGGGCAACACTGTGTATTTCTCTCTCGCAGAGCCCGGTTGCCAAATTCGAAACGTCCAGCGATTGCGCCCACAGGAAAGCTGCCAGCACGGAAAGCTGTAGCTGGTTTTCACTGCCCCTTGGAACTGCATTCGCTGATAGACAGACATTCGCTTTCTAGAAACGCTTTCGTTGCTACAGGGGCAACACTGTGTATTTCTCTCTCGCAGAGCCCGGTTGCCAAATTCGAAACGTCCAGCGATTGCGCCCACAGGAAAGCTGCCAGCACGGAAAGCTGTAGCTGGTTTTCACTGCCCCTTGGAACTGCATTCACTGATAGACAGACATTCGCTTTCTACAAAAGCTTTCATTCGTAAAGGGGCAACACTGTGTATTTCTCTCTCGCAGAGCCCGGTTGCCAAATTCGAAACGTCCAGCGATTGCGCCCACAGGAAAGCTGCCAGCACGGAAAGCTGTAGCTGGTTTTCACTGCCCCTTGGAACTGCATTCGCTGATAGACAGACATTCGCTTTCTACAAAAGCTTTCGTTCGTAAAGGGGCAACACTGTGTATTTCTCTCTCGCAGAGCCCGGTTGCCAAATTCGAAACGTCCAGCGATTGCGCCCACAGGAAAGCTGCCAGCACGGAAAGCTGTAGCTGGTTTTCACTTCCCCTTGGAACTGCATTCACTGATAGACAGACATTCGCTTTCTACAAAAGCTTTTGTTGGTAAAGGGGCAACAGTGTGTATTTCTCTCTCGCAGATCCCGGTTGCCAAATTCGAAACGTCCAGCGATTGCGCCCACAGGAAAGCTGCCAGCACGGAAAGCTGTAGCTGGTTTTCACTGCCCCTTGGAACTGCATTCGCTGATAGACAGACATTCGCTTTCTACAAACGCTTTCGTTGCTACAGGGGCAACAGTGTGTATTTCTCTCTCGCAGAGCCCGGTTGCCAAATCCGAAACGTCCAGCGATTGCGCCCACAGGAAAGCTGCCAGCACGGAAAGCTGTAGCTGGTTTTCACTGCCCCTTGGAACTGCATTCGCTGATAGACAGACATTCGCTTTCTACAAAAGCTTTCGTTGGTAAAGGGGCAACACTGTGTATTTCTCTCTCGCAGAGCCCGGTTGCCAAATTCGAAACGTCCAGCGATTGCGCCCACAGGAAAGCTGCCAGCACGGAAAGCTGTAGCTGGTTTTCACTGCCCCTTGGAACTGCATTCGCTGATAGACAGACATTCGCTTTCTACAAAAGCTTTCGTTCGTAAAGGGGCAACACTGTGTATTTCTCTCTCGCAGAGCCCGGTTGCCAAATTCGAAACGTCCAGCGATTGCGCCCACAGGAAAGCTGCCAGCACGGAAAGCTGTAGCTGGTTTTCACTGCCCCTTGGAACTGCATTCGCTGATAGACAGACATTCGCTTTCTACAAAAGCTTTCGTTGGTAAAGGGGCAACACTGTGTATTTCTCTCTCGCAGAGCCCGGTTGCCAAATTCGAAACGTCCAGCGATTGCGCCCACAGGAAAGCTGCCAGCACGGAAAGCTGTAGCTGGTTTTCACTGCCCCTTGGAACTGCATTCGCTGATAGACAGACATTCGCTTTCTACAAACGCTTTCGTTGCTACAGGGGCAACACTGTGTATTTCTCTCTCGCAGAGCCCGGTTGCCAAATTCGAAACGTCCAGCGATTGCGCCCACAGGAAAGCTGCCAGCACGGAAAGCTATAGCTGGTTTTCACTGCCCCTTGGAACTGCATTCGCTGATAGACAGACATTCGCTTTCTGCAAAACCTTGCCTTCGTAAAGGGGCAACACTGTGTATTTCTCTCTCGCAGAGCCCAGTTGCCAAATTCGAAACGTCCAGCGATTGCGCCCACAGGAAAGCTGCCAGCACGGAAAGCTGTAGCTGGTTTTCACTGCCCCTTGGAACTGCATTCGCTGATAGACAGACATTCGCTTTCTACAAAAGCTTTCGTTGGTAAAGGGGCAACACTGTGTATTTCTCTCTCGCAGAGCCCGGTTGCCAAATTCGAAACGTCCAGCGATTGCGCCCACAGGAAAGCTGCCAGCACGGAAAGCTGTAGCTGGTTTTCACTGCCCCTTGGAACTGCATTCGCTGATAGACAGACATTCGCTTTCTACAAAAGCTTTCGTTGGTAAAGGGGCAACACTGTGTATTTCTCTCTCGCAGAGCCCGGTTGCCAAATTCGAAACGTCCAGCGATTGCGCCCACAGGAAAGCTGCCAGCACGGAAAGCTGTAGCTGGTTTTCACTGCCCCTTGGAACTGCATTCGCTGATAGACAGACATTCGCTTTCTAGAAACGCTTTCGTTGCTACAGGGGCAACACTGTGTATTTCTCTCTCGCAGAGCCCGGTTGCCAAATTCGAAACGTCCAGCGATTGCGCCCACAGGAAAGCTGCCAGCACGGAAAGCTGTAGCTGGTTTTCACTGTCTCTTGGAACTGCATTCGCTGATAGACAGACATTCGTTTTCTACAAAAGCTTTCGTTCGTAAAGGGGCAACACTGTGTATTTCTCTCTCGCAGAGCCCGGTTGCCAAATTCGAAACGTCCAGCGATTGCGCCCACAGGAAAGCTGCCAGCACGGAAAGCTGTAGCTGGTTTTCACTGCCCCTTGGAACTGCATTCGCTGATAGACAGACATTCGCTTTCTACAAAAGCTTTTGTTGGTAAAGGGGTAAGACTGTGTATTTCTCTCTCGCAGAGCCCGGTTGCCAAATTCGAAACGTCCAGCGATTGCGCCCACAGGAAAGCTGCCAGCACGGAAAGCTGTAGCTGGTTTTCACTGCCCCTTGGAACTGCATTCGCTGATAGATAGACATTCGCTTTCTGTAAAACCTTGCCTTCGTAAGGGGCAACACTGTGTATTTCTCTCTCGCAGAGCCCGGTTGCCAAATTCGAAACGTCCAGCGATTGCGCCCACAGGAAAGCTGCCAGCACGGAAAGCTGTAGCTGGTTTTCACTGCCCCTTGGAACTGCATTCGCAGATAGACAGACATTCGCTTTCTGTAAAACCTTGCCTTCGTAAGGGGCAACACTGTGTATTTCTCTCTCGCAGAGCCCGGTTGCCAAATCGAAACGTCCAGCGATTGCGCCCACAGGAAAGCTGCCAGCACGGAAAGCTGTAGCTGGTTTTCACTGCCCCTTGGAACTGCATTCGCAGATAGACAGACATTCGCTTTCTGTAAAACCTTGCCTTCGTAAGGGGCAACACTGTGTATTTCTCTCTCGCAGAGCCCGGTTGCCAAATTCGAAACGTCCAGCGATTGCGCCCACAGGAAAGCTGCCAGCACGGAAAGCTGTAGCTGGTTTTCACTGCCCCTTGGAACTGCATTCGCTGATAGACAGACATTCGCTTTCTACAAACGCTTTCATTGGTAAAGGGGCAACACTGTGTATTTCTCTCTCGCAGAGCCCGGTTGCCAAATTCGAAACGTCCAGCGATTGCGCCCACAGGAAAGCTGCCAGCACGGAAAGCTGTAGCTGGTTTTCACTGCCCCTTGGAACTGCATTCGCTGATAGACAGACATTCGCTTTCTACAAACGCTTTCGTTGCTACAGGGGCAACACTGTGTATTTCTCTCTCGCAGAGCCCGGTTGCCAAATTCGAAACGTCCAGCGATTGCGCCCACAGGAAAGCTGCCAGCACGGAAAGCTGTAGCTGGTTTTCACTGCCCCTTGGAACTGCATTCGCTGATAGACAGACATTCGCTTTCTACAAAAGCTTTCGTTGGTAAAGGGGCAACACTGTGTATTTCTCTCTCGCAGAGCCCGGTTGCCAAATTCGAAACGTCCAGCGATTGCGCCCACAGGAAAGCTGCCAGCACGGAAAGCTGTAGCTGGTTTTCACTGCCCCTTGGAACTGCATTCGCTGATAGACAGACATTCGCTTTCTACAAACGCTTTCGTTGCTACAGGGGCAACACTGTGTATTTCTCTCTCGCAGAGCCCGGTTGCCAAATTCGAAACGTCCAGCGATTGCGCCCACAGGAAAGCTGCCAGCACGGAAAGCTATAGCTGGTTTTCACTGCCCCTTGGAACTGCATTCGCTGATAGACAGACATTCGTTTTCTACAAAAGCTTTCGTTCGTAAACGGGCAACACTGTGTATTTCTCTCTCGCAGAGCCCGGTTGCCAAATACGAAACGTCCAGCGATTGCGCCCACAGGAAAGCTGCCAGCACGGAAAGCTGTAGCTGGTTTTCACTGCCCCTTGGAACTTCATTCGCTGATAAACAGACATTCGCTTTCTACAAAAGCTTTTGTTGGTAAAGGGGCAACAGTGTGTATTTCTCTCTCGCAGAGCCCGGTTGCCAAATTCGAAACGTCCAGCGATTGCGCCCACAGGAAAGCTGCCAGCACGGAAAGCTGTAGCTGGTTTTCACTGCCCCTTGGAACTGCATTCGCTGATAGACAGACATTCGCTTTCTGTAAAACCTTGCCTTCGTAAGGGGTAACACTGTGTATTTCTCTCTCGCAGAGCCCGGTTGCCAAATCGAAACGTCCAGCGATTGCGCCCACAGGAAAGCTGCCAGCACGGAAAGCTGTAGCTGGTTTTCACTGCCCCTTGGAACTGCATTCGCAGATAGACAGACATTCGCTTTCTGTAAAACCTTGCCTTCGTAAAGGGCAACACTGTGTATTTCTCTCTCGCAGAGCCCGGTTGCCAAATTCGAAACGTCCAGCGATTGCGCCCACAGGAAAGCTGCCAGCACGGAAAGCTGTAGCTGGTTTTCACTGCCCCTTGGAACTGCATTCACTGATAGACAGACATTCGCTTTCTACAAAAGCTTTCGTTGGTAAAGGGGCAACACTGTGTATTTCTCTCTCGCAGAGCCCGGTTGCCAAATTCGAAACGTCCAGCGATTGCGCCCACAGGAAAGCTGCCAGCACGGAAAGCTGTAGCTGGTTTTCACTGCCCCTTGGAACTGCATTCGCTGATAGACAGACATTCGCTTTCTACAAAAGCTTTCGTTGGTAAAGGGGCAACACTGTGTATTTCTCTCTCGCAGAGCCCGGTTGCCAAATTCGAAACGTCCAGCGATTGCGCCCACAGGAAAGCTGCCAGCACGGAAAGCTGTAGCTGGTTTTCACTGCCCCTTGGAACTGCATTCGCTGATAGACAGACATTCGCTTTCTACAAAAGCTTTTGTTGGTAAAGGGGCAACACTGTGTATTTCTCTCTCGCAGAGCCCGGTTGCCAAATTCGAAACGTCCAGCGATTGCGCCCACAGGAAAGCTGCCAGCACGGAAAGCTGTAGCTGGTTTTCACTGCCCCTTGGAACTGCATTCGCTGATAGACAGACATTCGCTTTCTACAAAAGCTTTTGTTGGTAAAGGGGCAAGACTGTGTATTTTCTCTCGCAGAGCCCGGTTGCCAAATTCGAAACGTCCAGCGATTGCGCCCACAGGAAAGCTGCCAGCACGGAAAGCTGTAGCTGGTTTTCACTGCCCCTTGGAACTGCATTCGCTGATAGACAGACATTCGCTTTCTACAAAAGCTTTTGTTGGTAAAGGGGCAACACTGTGTATTTCTCTCTCGCAGAGCCCGGTTGCCAAATTCGAAACGTCCAGCGATTGCGCCCACAGGAAAGCTGCCAGCACGGAAAGCTGTAGCTGGTTTTCACTGCCCCTTGGAACTGCATTCGCTGATAGACAGACATTCGCTTTCTACAAAAGCTTTCGTTGGTAAAGGGGCAACACTGTGTATTTCTCTCTCGCAGAGCCCGGTTGCCAAATTCGAAACGTCCAGCGATTGCGCCCACAGGAAAGCTGCCAGCACGGAAAGCTGTAGCTGGTTTTCACTGCCCCTTGGAACTGCATTCGCAGATAGACAGACATTCGCTTTCTGTAAAACCTTGCCTTCGTAAGGGGCAACACTGTGTATTTCTCTCTCGCAGAGCCCGGTTGCCAAATCGAAACGTCCAGCGATTGCGCCCACAGGAAAGCTGCCAGCACGGAAAGCTGTAGCTGGTTTTCACTGCCCCTTGGAACTGCATTCGCAGATAGACAGACATTCGCTTTCTGTAAAACCTTGCCTTCGTAAGGGGCAACACTGTGTATTTCTCTCTCGCAGAGCCCGGTTGCCAAATTCGAAACGTCCAGCGATTGCGCCCACAGGAAAGCTGCCAGCACGGAAAGCTGTAGCTGGTTTTCACTGCCCCTTGGAACTGCATTCGCTGATAGACAGACATTCGCTTTCTACAAACGCTTTCATTGGTAAAGGGGCAACACTGTGTATTTCTCTCTCGCAGAGCCCGGTTGCCAAATTCGAAACGTCCAGCGATTGCGCCCACAGGAAAGCTGCCAGCACGGAAAGCTGTAGCTGGTTTTCACTGCCCCTTGGAACTGCATTCGCTGATAGACAGACATTCGCTTTCTACAAACGCTTTCGTTGCTACAGGGGCAACACTGTGTATTTCTCTCTCGCAGAGCCCGGTTGCCAAATTCGAAACGTCCAGCGATTGCGCCCACAGGAAAGCTGCCAGCACGGAAAGCTGTAGCTGGTTTTCACTGCCCCTTGGAACTGCATTCGCTGATAGACAGACATTCGCTTTCTACAAAAGCTTTCGTTGGTAAAGGGGCAACACTGTGTATTTCTCTCTCGCAGAGCCCGGTTGCCAAATTCGAAACGTCCAGCGATTGCGCCCACAGGAAAGCTGCCAGCACGGAAAGCTGTAGCTGGTTTTCACTGCCCCTTGGAACTGCATTCGCTGATAGACAGACATTCGCTTTCTACAAACGCTTTCGTTGCTACAGGGGCAACACTGTGTATTTCTCTCTCGCAGAGCCCGGTTGCCAAATTCGAAACGTCCAGCGATTGCGCCCACAGGAAAGCTGCCAGCACGGAAAGCTATAGCTGGTTTTCACTGCCCCTTGGAACTGCATTCGCTGATAGACAGACATTCGTTTTCTACAAAAGCTTTCGTTCGTAAACGGGCAACACTGTGTATTTCTCTCTCGCAGAGCCCGGTTGCCAAATTCGAAACGTCCAGCGATTGCGCCCACAGGAAAGCTGCCAGCACGGAAAGCTGTAGCTGGTTTTCACTGCCCCTTGGAACTGCATTCACTGATAGACAGACATTCGCTTTCTACAAAAGCTTTCATTCGTAAAGGGGCAACACTGTGTATTTCTCTCTCGCAGAGCCCGGTTGCCAAATTCGAAACGTCCAGCGATTGCGCCCACAGGAAAGCTGCCAGCACGGAAAGCTGTAGCTGGTTTTCACTGCCCCTTGGAACTGCATTCGCTGATAGACAGACATTCGCTTTCTACAAAAGCTTTTGTTGGTAAAGGGGCAACACTGTGTATTTCTCTCTCGCAGAGCCCGGTTGCCAAATTCGAAACGTCCAGCGATTGCGCCCACAGGAAAGCTGCCAGCACGGAAAGCTGTAGCTGGTTTTCACTGCCCCTTGGAACTGCATTCGCTGATAGACAGACATTCGCTTTCTAGAAACGCTTTCGTTGCTACAGGGGCAACACTGTGTATTTCTCTCTCGCAGAGCCCGGTTGCCAAATTCGAAACGTCCAGCGATTGCGCCCACAGGAAAGCTGCCAGCACGGAAAGCTGTAGCTGGTTTTCACTGCCCCTTGGAACTGCATTCACTGATAGACAGACATTCGCTTTCTACAAAAGCTTTCATTCGTAAAGGGGCAACACTGTGTATTTCTCTCTCGCAGAGCCCGGTTGCCAAATTCGAAACGTCCAGCGATTGCGCCCACAGGAAAGCTGCCAGCACGGAAAGCTGTAGCTGGTTTTCACTGCCCCTTGGAACTGCATTCGCTGATAGACAGACATTCGCTTTCTACAAAAGCTTTCGTTCGTAAAGGGGCAACACTGTGTATTTCTCTCTCGCAGAGCCCGGTTGCCAAATTCGAAACGTCCAGCGATTGCGCCCACAGGAAAGCTGCCAGCACGGAAAGCTGTAGCTGGTTTTCACTTCCCCTTGGAACTGCATTCACTGATAGACAGACATTCGCTTTCTACAAAAGCTTTTGTTGGTAAAGGGGCAACAGTGTGTATTTCTCTCTCGCAGATCCCGGTTGCCAAATTCGAAACGTCCAGCGATTGCGCCCACAGGAAAGCTGCCAGCACGGAAAGCTGTAGCTGGTTTTCACTGCCCCTTGGAACTGCATTCGCTGATAGACAGACATTCGCTTTCTACAAACGCTTTCGTTGCTACAGGGGCAACAGTGTGTATTTCTCTCTCGCAGAGCCCGGTTGCCAAATCCGAAACGTCCAGCGATTGCGCCCACAGGAAAGCTGCCAGCACGGAAAGCTGTAGCTGGTTTTCACTGCCCCTTGGAACTGCATTCGCTGATAGACAGACATTCGCTTTCTACAAAAGCTTTCGTTGGTAAAGGGGCAACACTGTGTATTTCTCTCTCGCAGAGCCCGGTTGCCAAATTCGAAACGTCCAGCGATTGCGCCCACAGGAAAGCTGCCAGCACGGAAAGCTGTAGCTGGTTTTCACTGCCCCTTGGAACTGCATTCGCTGATAGACAGACATTCGCTTTCTACAAAAGCTTTCGTTCGTAAAGGGGCAACACTGTGTATTTCTCTCTCGCAGAGCCCGGTTGCCAAATTCGAAACGTCCAGCGATTGCGCCCACAGGAAAGCTGCCAGCACGGAAAGCTGTAGCTGGTTTTCACTGCCCCTTGGAACTGCATTCGCTGATAGACAGACATTCGCTTTCTACAAAAGCTTTCGTTGGTAAAGGGGCAACACTGTGTATTTCTCTCTCGCAGAGCCCGGTTGCCAAATTCGAAACGTCCAGCGATTGCGCCCACAGGAAAGCTGCCAGCACGGAAAGCTGTAGCTGGTTTTCACTGCCCCTTGGAACTGCATTCGCTGATAGACAGACATTCGCTTTCTACAAACGCTTTCGTTGCTACAGGGGCAACACTGTGTATTTCTCTCTCGCAGAGCCCGGTTGCCAAATTCGAAACGTCCAGCGATTGCGCCCACAGGAAAGCTGCCAGCACGGAAAGCTATAGCTGGTTTTCACTGCCCCTTGGAACTGCATTCGCTGATAGACAGACATTCGCTTTCTGCAAAACCTTGCCTTCGTAAAGGGGCAACACTGTGTATTTCTCTCTCGCAGAGCCCAGTTGCCAAATTCGAAACGTCCAGCGATTGCGCCCACAGGAAAGCTGCCAGCACGGAAAGCTGTAGCTGGTTTTCACTGCCCCTTGGAACTGCATTCGCTGATAGACAGACATTCGCTTTCTACAAAAGCTTTCGTTGGTAAAGGGGCAACACTGTGTATTTCTCTCTCGCAGAGCCCGGTTGCCAAATTCGAAACGTCCAGCGATTGCGCCCACAGGAAAGCTGCCAGCACGGAAAGCTGTAGCTGGTTTTCACTGCCCCTTGGAACTGCATTCGCTGATAGACAGACATTCGCTTTCTACAAAAGCTTTCGTTGGTAAAGGGGCAACACTGTGTATTTCTCTCTCGCAGAGCCCGGTTGCCAAATTCGAAACGTCCAGCGATTGCGCCCACAGGAAAGCTGCCAGCACGGAAAGCTGTAGCTGGTTTTCACTGCCCCTTGGAACTGCATTCGCTGATAGACAGACATTCGCTTTCTAGAAACGCTTTCGTTGCTACAGGGGCAACACTGTGTATTTCTCTCTCGCAGAGCCCGGTTGCCAAATTCGAAACGTCCAGCGATTGCGCCCACAGGAAAGCTGCCAGCACGGAAAGCTGTAGCTGGTTTTCACTGTCTCTTGGAACTGCATTCGCTGATAGACAGACATTCGTTTTCTACAAAAGCTTTCGTTCGTAAAGGGGCAACACTGTGTATTTCTCTCTCGCAGAGCCCGGTTGCCAAATTCGAAACGTCCAGCGATTGCGCCCACAGGAAAGCTGCCAGCACGGAAAGCTGTAGCTGGTTTTCACTGCCCCTTGGAACTGCATTCGCTGATAGACAGACATTCGCTTTCTACAAAAGCTTTTGTTGGTAAAGGGGTAAGACTGTGTATTTCTCTCTCGCAGAGCCCGGTTGCCAAATTCGAAACGTCCAGCGATTGCGCCCACAGGAAAGCTGCCAGCACGGAAAGCTGTAGCTGGTTTTCACTGCCCCTTGGAACTGCATTCGCTGATAGATAGACATTCGCTTTCTGTAAAACCTTGCCTTCGTAAGGGGCAACACTGTGTATTTCTCTCTCGCAGAGCCCGGTTGCCAAATTCGAAACGTCCAGCGATTGCGCCCACAGGAAAGCTGCCAGCACGGAAAGCTGTAGCTGGTTTTCACTGCCCCTTGGAACTGCATTCGCAGATAGACAGACATTCGCTTTCTGTAAAACCTTGCCTTCGTAAGGGGCAACACTGTGTATTTCTCTCTCGCAGAGCCCGGTTGCCAAATCGAAACGTCCAGCGATTGCGCCCACAGGAAAGCTGCCAGCACGGAAAGCTGTAGCTGGTTTTCACTGCCCCTTGGAACTGCATTCGCAGATAGACAGACATTCGCTTTCTGTAAAACCTTGCCTTCGTAAGGGGCAACACTGTGTATTTCTCTCTCGCAGAGCCCGGTTGCCAAATTCGAAACGTCCAGCGATTGCGCCCACAGGAAAGCTGCCAGCACGGAAAGCTGTAGCTGGTTTTCACTGCCCCTTGGAACTGCATTCGCTGATAGACAGACATTCGCTTTCTACAAACGCTTTCATTGGTAAAGGGGCAACACTGTGTATTTCTCTCTCGCAGAGCCCGGTTGCCAAATTCGAAACGTCCAGCGATTGCGCCCACAGGAAAGCTGCCAGCACGGAAAGCTGTAGCTGGTTTTCACTGCCCCTTGGAACTGCATTCGCTGATAGACAGACATTCGCTTTCTACAAACGCTTTCGTTGCTACAGGGGCAACACTGTGTATTTCTCTCTCGCAGAGCCCGGTTGCCAAATTCGAAACGTCCAGCGATTGCGCCCACAGGAAAGCTGCCAGCACGGAAAGCTGTAGCTGGTTTTCACTGCCCCTTGGAACTGCATTCGCTGATAGACAGACATTCGCTTTCTACAAAAGCTTTCGTTGGTAAAGGGGCAACACTGTGTATTTCTCTCTCGCAGAGCCCGGTTGCCAAATTCGAAACGTCCAGCGATTGCGCCCACAGGAAAGCTGCCAGCACGGAAAGCTGTAGCTGGTTTTCACTGCCCCTTGGAACTGCATTCGCTGATAGACAGACATTCGCTTTCTACAAACGCTTTCGTTGCTACAGGGGCAACACTGTGTATTTCTCTCTCGCAGAGCCCGGTTGCCAAATTCGAAACGTCCAGCGATTGCGCCCACAGGAAAGCTGCCAGCACGGAAAGCTATAGCTGGTTTTCACTGCCCCTTGGAACTGCATTCGCTGATAGACAGACATTCGTTTTCTACAAAAGCTTTCGTTCGTAAACGGGCAACACTGTGTATTTCTCTCTCGCAGAGCCCGGTTGCCAAATACGAAACGTCCAGCGATTGCGCCCACAGGAAAGCTGCCAGCACGGAAAGCTGTAGCTGGTTTTCACTGCCCCTTGGAACTTCATTCGCTGATAAACAGACATTCGCTTTCTACAAAAGCTTTTGTTGGTAAAGGGGCAACAGTGTGTATTTCTCTCTCGCAGAGCCCGGTTGCCAAATTCGAAACGTCCAGCGATTGCGCCCACAGGAAAGCTGCCAGCACGGAAAGCTGTAGCTGGTTTTCACTGCCCCTTGGAACTGCATTCGCTGATAGACAGACATTCGCTTTCTGTAAAACCTTGCCTTCGTAAGGGGTAACACTGTGTATTTCTCTCTCGCAGAGCCCGGTTGCCAAATCGAAACGTCCAGCGATTGCGCCCACAGGAAAGCTGCCAGCACGGAAAGCTGTAGCTGGTTTTCACTGCCCCTTGGAACTGCATTCGCAGATAGACAGACATTCGCTTTCTGTAAAACCTTGCCTTCGTAAAGGGCAACACTGTGTATTTCTCTCTCGCAGAGCCCGGTTGCCAAATTCGAAACGTCCAGCGATTGCGCCCACAGGAAAGCTGCCAGCACGGAAAGCTGTAGCTGGTTTTCACTGCCCCTTGGAACTGCATTCACTGATAGACAGACATTCGCTTTCTACAAAAGCTTTCGTTGGTAAAGGGGCAACACTGTGTATTTCTCTCTCGCAGAGCCCGGTTGCCAAATTCGAAACGTCCAGCGATTGCGCCCACAGGAAAGCTGCCAGCACGGAAAGCTGTAGCTGGTTTTCACTGCCCCTTGGAACTGCATTCGCTGATAGACAGACATTCGCTTTCTACAAAAGCTTTCGTTGGTAAAGGGGCAACACTGTGTATTTCTCTCTCGCAGAGCCCGGTTGCCAAATTCGAAACGTCCAGCGATTGCGCCCACAGGAAAGCTGCCAGCACGGAAAGCTGTAGCTGGTTTTCACTGCCCCTTGGAACTGCATTCGCTGATAGACAGACATTCGCTTTCTACAAAAGCTTTTGTTGGTAAAGGGGCAACACTGTGTATTTCTCTCTCGCAGAGCCCGGTTGCCAAATTCGAAACGTCCAGCGATTGCGCCCACAGGAAAGCTGCCAGCACGGAAAGCTGTAGCTGGTTTTCACTGCCCCTTGGAACTGCATTCGCTGATAGACAGACATTCGCTTTCTACAAAAGCTTTTGTTGGTAAAGGGGCAAGACTGTGTATTTTCTCTCGCAGAGCCCGGTTGCCAAATTCGAAACGTCCAGCGATTGCGCCCACAGGAAAGCTGCCAGCACGGAAAGCTGTAGCTGGTTTTCACTGCCCCTTGGAACTGCATTCGCTGATAGACAGACATTCGCTTTCTACAAAAGCTTTTGTTGGTAAAGGGGCAACACTGTGTATTTCTCTCTCGCAGAGCCCGGTTGCCAAATTCGAAACGTCCAGCGATTGCGCCCACAGGAAAGCTGCCAGCACGGAAAGCTGTAGCTGGTTTTCACTGCCCCTTGGAACTGCATTCGCTGATAGACAGACATTCGCTTTCTACAAAAGCTTTCGTTGGTAAAGGGGCAACACTGTGTATTTCTCTCTCGCAGAGCCCGGTTGCCAAATTCGAAACGTCCAGCGATTGCGCCCACAGGAAAGCTGCCAGCACGGAAAGCTGTAGCTGGTTTTCACTGCCCCTTGGAACTGCATTCGCAGATAGACAGACATTCGCTTTCTGTAAAACCTTGCCTTCGTAAGGGGCAACACTGTGTATTTCTCTCTCGCAGAGCCCGGTTGCCAAATTCGAAACGTCCAGCGATTGCGCCCACAGGAAAGCTGCCAGCACGGAAAGCTGTAGCTGGTTTTCACTGCCCCTTGGAACTGCATTCGCTGATAGACAGACATTCGCTTTCTACAAACGCTTTCATTGGTAAAGGGGCAACACTGTGTATTTCTCTCTCGCAGAGCCCGGTTGCCAAATTCGAAACGTCCAGCGATTGCGCCCACAGGAAAGCTGCCAGCACGGAAAGCTGTAGCTGGTTTTCACTGCCCCTTGGAACTGCATTCGCTGATAGACAGACATTCGCTTTCTACAAACGCTTTCGTTGCTACAGGGGCAACACTGTGTATTTCTCTCTCGCAGAGCCCGGTTGCCAAATTCGAAACGTCCAGCGATTGCGCCCACAGGAAAGCTGCCAGCACGGAAAGCTGTAGCTGGTTTTCACTGCCCCTTGGAACTGCATTCGCTGATAGACAGACATTCGCTTTCTACAAAAGCTTTCGTTGGTAAAGGGGCAACACTGTGTATTTCTCTCTCGCAGAGCCCGGTTGCCAAATTCGAAACGTCCAGCGATTGCGCCCACAGGAAAGCTGCCAGCACGGAAAGCTGTAGCTGGTTTTCACTGCCCCTTGGAACTGCATTCGCTGATAGACAGACATTCGCTTTCTACAAACGCTTTCGTTGCTACAGGGGCAACACTGTGTATTTCTCTCTCGCAGAGCCCGGTTGCCAAATTCGAAACGTCCAGCGATTGCGCCCACAGGAAAGCTGCCAGCACGGAAAGCTATAGCTGGTTTTCACTGCCCCTTGGAACTGCATTCGCTGATAGACAGACATTCGTTTTCTACAAAAGCTTTCGTTCGTAAACGGGCAACACTGTGTATTTCTCTCTCGCAGAGCCCGGTTGCCAAATTCGAAACGTCCAGCGATTGCGCCCACAGGAAAGCTGCCAGCACGGAAAGCTGTAGCTGGTTTTCACTGCCCCTTGGAACTGCATTCACTGATAGACAGACATTCGCTTTCTACAAAAGCTTTCATTCGTAAAGGGGCAACACTGTGTATTTCTCTCTCGCAGAGCCCGGTTGCCAAATTCGAAACGTCCAGCGATTGCGCCCACAGGAAAGCTGCCAGCACGGAAAGCTGTAGCTGGTTTTCACTGCCCCTTGGAACTGCATTCGCTGATAGACAGACATTCGCTTTCTACAAAAGCTTTCGTTCGTAAAGGGGCAACACTGTGTATTTCTCTCTCGCAGAGCCCGGTTGCCAAATTCGAAACGTCCAGCGATTGCGCCCACAGGAAAGCTGCCAGCACGGAAAGCTGTAGCTGGTTTTCACTTCCCCTTGGAACTGCATTCACTGATAGACAGACATTCGCTTTCTACAAAAGCTTTTGTTGGTAAAGGGGCAACAGTGTGTATTTCTCTCTCGCAGATCCCGGTTGCCAAATTCGAAACGTCCAGCGATTGCGCCCACAGGAAAGCTGCCAGCACGGAAAGCTGTAGCTGGTTTTCACTGCCCCTTGGAACTGCATTCGCTGATAGACAGACATTCGCTTTCTACAAACGCTTTCGTTGCTACAGGGGCAACAGTGTGTATTTCTCTCTCGCAGAGCCCGGTTGCCAAATCCGAAACGTCCAGCGATTGCGCCCACAGGAAAGCTGCCAGCACGGAAAGCTGTAGCTGGTTTTCACTGCCCCTTGGAACTGCATTCGCTGATAGACAGACATTCGCTTTCTACAAAAGCTTTCGTTGGTAAAGGGGCAACACTGTGTATTTCTCTCTCGCAGAGCCCGGTTGCCAAATTCGAAACGTCCAGCGATTGCGCCCACAGGAAAGCTGCCAGCACGGAAAGCTGTAGCTGGTTTTCACTGCCCCTTGGAACTGCATTCGCTGATAGACAGACATTCGCTTTCTACAAAAGCTTTCGTTCGTAAAGGGGCAACACTGTGTATTTCTCTCTCGCAGAGCCCGGTTGCCAAATTCGAAACGTCCAGCGATTGCGCCCACAGGAAAGCTGCCAGCACGGAAAGCTGTAGCTGGTTTTCACTGCCCCTTGGAACTGCATTCGCTGATAGACAGACATTCGCTTTCTACAAAAGCTTTCGTTGGTAAAGGGGCAACACTGTGTATTTCTCTCTCGCAGAGCCCGGTTGCCAAATTCGAAACGTCCAGCGATTGCGCCCACAGGAAAGCTGCCAGCACGGAAAGCTGTAGCTGGTTTTCACTGCCCCTTGGAACTGCATTCGCTGATAGACAGACATTCGCTTTCTACAAACGCTTTCGTTGCTACAGGGGCAACACTGTGTATTTCTCTCTCGCAGAGCCCGGTTGCCAAATTCGAAACGTCCAGCGATTGCGCCCACAGGAAAGCTGCCAGCACGGAAAGCTATAGCTGGTTTTCACTGCCCCTTGGAACTGCATTCGCTGATAGACAGACATTCGCTTTCTGCAAAACCTTGCCTTCGTAAAGGGGCAACACTGTGTATTTCTCTCTCGCAGAGCCCAGTTGCCAAATTCGAAACGTCCAGCGATTGCGCCCACAGGAAAGCTGCCAGCACGGAAAGCTGTAGCTGGTTTTCACTGCCCCTTGGAACTGCATTCGCTGATAGACAGACATTCGCTTTCTACAAAAGCTTTCGTTGGTAAAGGGGCAACACTGTGTATTTCTCTCTCGCAGAGCCCGGTTGCCAAATTCGAAACGTCCAGCGATTGCGCCCACAGGAAAGCTGCCAGCACGGAAAGCTGTAGCTGGTTTTCACTGCCCCTTGGAACTGCATTCGCTGATAGACAGACATTCGCTTTCTACAAAAGCTTTCGTTGGTAAAGGGGCAACACTGTGTATTTCTCTCTCGCAGAGCCCGGTTGCCAAATTCGAAACGTCCAGCGATTGCGCCCACAGGAAAGCTGCCAGCACGGAAAGCTGTAGCTGGTTTTCACTGCCCCTTGGAACTGCATTCGCTGATAGACAGACATTCGCTTTCTAGAAACGCTTTCGTTGCTACAGGGGCAACACTGTGTATTTCTCTCTCGCAGAGCCCGGTTGCCAAATTCGAAACGTCCAGCGATTGCGCCCACAGGAAAGCTGCCAGCACGGAAAGCTGTAGCTGGTTTTCACTGTCTCTTGGAACTGCATTCGCTGATAGACAGACATTCGTTTTCTACAAAAGCTTTCGTTCGTAAAGGGGCAACACTGTGTATTTCTCTCTCGCAGAGCCCGGTTGCCAAATTCGAAACGTCCAGCGATTGCGCCCACAGGAAAGCTGCCAGCACGGAAAGCTGTAGCTGGTTTTCACTGCCCCTTGGAACTGCATTCGCTGATAGACAGACATTCGCTTTCTACAAAAGCTTTTGTTGGTAAAGGGGTAAGACTGTGTATTTCTCTCTCGCAGAGCCCGGTTGCCAAATTCGAAACGTCCAGCGATTGCGCCCACAGGAAAGCTGCCAGCACGGAAAGCTGTAGCTGGTTTTCACTGCCCCTTGGAACTGCATTCGCTGATAGATAGACATTCGCTTTCTGTAAAACCTTGCCTTCGTAAGGGGCAACACTGTGTATTTCTCTCTCGCAGAGCCCGGTTGCCAAATTCGAAACGTCCAGCGATTGCGCCCACAGGAAAGCTGCCAGCACGGAAAGCTGTAGCTGGTTTTCACTGCCCCTTGGAACTGCATTCGCAGATAGACAGACATTCGCTTTCTGTAAAACCTTGCCTTCGTAAGGGGCAACACTGTGTATTTCTCTCTCGCAGAGCCCGGTTGCCAAATCGAAACGTCCAGCGATTGCGCCCACAGGAAAGCTGCCAGCACGGAAAGCTGTAGCTGGTTTTCACTGCCCCTTGGAACTGCATTCGCAGATAGACAGACATTCGCTTTCTGTAAAACCTTGCCTTCGTAAGGGGCAACACTGTGTATTTCTCTCTCGCAGAGCCCGGTTGCCAAATTCGAAACGTCCAGCGATTGCGCCCACAGGAAAGCTGCCAGCACGGAAAGCTGTAGCTGGTTTTCACTGCCCCTTGGAACTGCATTCGCTGATAGACAGACATTCGCTTTCTACAAACGCTTTCATTGGTAAAGGGGCAACACTGTGTATTTCTCTCTCGCAGAGCCCGGTTGCCAAATTCGAAACGTCCAGCGATTGCGCCCACAGGAAAGCTGCCAGCACGGAAAGCTGTAGCTGGTTTTCACTGCCCCTTGGAACTGCATTCGCTGATAGACAGACATTCGCTTTCTACAAACGCTTTCGTTGCTACAGGGGCAACACTGTGTATTTCTCTCTCGCAGAGCCCGGTTGCCAAATTCGAAACGTCCAGCGATTGCGCCCACAGGAAAGCTGCCAGCACGGAAAGCTGTAGCTGGTTTTCACTGCCCCTTGGAACTGCATTCGCTGATAGACAGACATTCGCTTTCTACAAAAGCTTTCGTTGGTAAAGGGGCAACACTGTGTATTTCTCTCTCGCAGAGCCCGGTTGCCAAATTCGAAACGTCCAGCGATTGCGCCCACAGGAAAGCTGCCAGCACGGAAAGCTGTAGCTGGTTTTCACTGCCCCTTGGAACTGCATTCGCTGATAGACAGACATTCGCTTTCTACAAACGCTTTCGTTGCTACAGGGGCAACACTGTGTATTTCTCTCTCGCAGAGCCCGGTTGCCAAATTCGAAACGTCCAGCGATTGCGCCCACAGGAAAGCTGCCAGCACGGAAAGCTATAGCTGGTTTTCACTGCCCCTTGGAACTGCATTCGCTGATAGACAGACATTCGTTTTCTACAAAAGCTTTCGTTCGTAAACGGGCAACACTGTGTATTTCTCTCTCGCAGAGCCCGGTTGCCAAATACGAAACGTCCAGCGATTGCGCCCACAGGAAAGCTGCCAGCACGGAAAGCTGTAGCTGGTTTTCACTGCCCCTTGGAACTTCATTCGCTGATAAACAGACATTCGCTTTCTACAAAAGCTTTTGTTGGTAAAGGGGCAACAGTGTGTATTTCTCTCTCGCAGAGCCCGGTTGCCAAATTCGAAACGTCCAGCGATTGCGCCCACAGGAAAGCTGCCAGCACGGAAAGCTGTAGCTGGTTTTCACTGCCCCTTGGAACTGCATTCGCTGATAGACAGACATTCGCTTTCTGTAAAACCTTGCCTTCGTAAGGGGTAACACTGTGTATTTCTCTCTCGCAGAGCCCGGTTGCCAAATCGAAACGTCCAGCGATTGCGCCCACAGGAAAGCTGCCAGCACGGAAAGCTGTAGCTGGTTTTCACTGCCCCTTGGAACTGCATTCGCAGATAGACAGACATTCGCTTTCTGTAAAACCTTGCCTTCGTAAAGGGCAACACTGTGTATTTCTCTCTCGCAGAGCCCGGTTGCCAAATTCGAAACGTCCAGCGATTGCGCCCACAGGAAAGCTGCCAGCACGGAAAGCTGTAGCTGGTTTTCACTGCCCCTTGGAACTGCATTCACTGATAGACAGACATTCGCTTTCTACAAAAGCTTTCGTTGGTAAAGGGGCAACACTGTGTATTTCTCTCTCGCAGAG
The DNA here is from genome assembly GCF_035582795.1 of Mycteria americana. NCBI lineage: Eukaryota > Metazoa > Chordata > Aves > Ciconiiformes > Ciconiidae > Mycteria > Mycteria americana. The sequence continues at coordinate 25,647,918 of NC_134372.1, forward strand.
CCCGGTTGCCAAATTCGAAACGTCCAGCGATTGCGCCCACAGGAAAGCTGCCAGCACGGAAAGCTGTAGCTGGTTTTCACTGCCCCTTGGAACTGCATTCGCTGATAGACAGACATTCGCTTTCTACAAAAGCTTTCGTTGGTAAAGGGGCAACACTGTGTATTTCTCTCTCGCAGAGCCCGGTTGCCAAATTCGAAACGTCCAGCGATTGCGCCCACAGGAAAGCTGCCAGCACGGAAAGCTGTAGCTGGTTTTCACTGCCCCTTGGAACTGCATTCGCTGATAGACAGACATTCGCTTTCTACAAAAGCTTTTGTTGGTAAAGGGGCAACACTGTGTATTTCTCTCTCGCAGAGCCCGGTTGCCAAATTCGAAACGTCCAGCGATTGCGCCCACAGGAAAGCTGCCAGCACGGAAAGCTGTAGCTGGTTTTCACTGCCCCTTGGAACTGCATTCGCTGATAGACAGACATTCGCTTTCTACAAAAGCTTTTGTTGGTAAAGGGGCAAGACTGTGTATTTTCTCTCGCAGAGCCCGGTTGCCAAATTCGAAACGTCCAGCGATTGCGCCCACAGGAAAGCTGCCAGCACGGAAAGCTGTAGCTGGTTTTCACTGCCCCTTGGAACTGCATTCGCTGATAGACAGACATTCGCTTTCTACAAAAGCTTTTGTTGGTAAAGGGGCAACACTGTGTATTTCTCTCTCGCAGAGCCCGGTTGCCAAATTCGAAACGTCCAGCGATTGCGCCCACAGGAAAGCTGCCAGCACGGAAAGCTGTAGCTGGTTTTCACTGCCCCTTGGAACTGCATTCGCTGATAGACAGACATTCGCTTTCTACAAAAGCTTTCGTTGGTAAAGGGGCAACACTGTGTATTTCTCTCTCGCAGAGCCCGGTTGCCAAATTCGAAACGTCCAGCGATTGCGCCCACAGGAAAGCTGCCAGCACGGAAAGCTGTAGCTGGTTTTCACTGCCCCTTGGAACTGCATTCGCAGATAGACAGACATTCGCTTTCTGTAAAACCTTGCCTTCGTAAGGGGCAACACTGTGTATTTCTCTCTCGCAGAGCCCGGTTGCCAAATCGAAACGTCCAGCGATTGCGCCCACAGGAAAGCTGCCAGCACGGAAAGCTGTAGCTGGTTTTCACTGCCCCTTGGAACTGCATTCGCAGATAGACAGACATTCGCTTTCTGTAAAACCTTGCCTTCGTAAGGGGCAACACTGTGTATTTCTCTCTCGCAGAGCCCGGTTGCCAAATTCGAAACGTCCAGCGATTGCGCCCACAGGAAAGCTGCCAGCACGGAAAGCTGTAGCTGGTTTTCACTGCCCCTTGGAACTGCATTCGCTGATAGACAGACATTCGCTTTCTACAAACGCTTTCATTGGTAAAGGGGCAACACTGTGTATTTCTCTCTCGCAGAGCCCGGTTGCCAAATTCGAAACGTCCAGCGATTGCGCCCACAGGAAAGCTGCCAGCACGGAAAGCTGTAGCTGGTTTTCACTGCCCCTTGGAACTGCATTCGCTGATAGACAGACATTCGCTTTCTACAAACGCTTTCGTTGCTACAGGGGCAACACTGTGTATTTCTCTCTCGCAGAGCCCGGTTGCCAAATTCGAAACGTCCAGCGATTGCGCCCACAGGAAAGCTGCCAGCACGGAAAGCTGTAGCTGGTTTTCACTGCCCCTTGGAACTGCATTCGCTGATAGACAGACATTCGCTTTCTACAAAAGCTTTCGTTGGTAAAGGGGCAACACTGTGTATTTCTCTCTCGCAGAGCCCGGTTGCCAAATTCGAAACGTCCAGCGATTGCGCCCACAGGAAAGCTGCCAGCACGGAAAGCTGTAGCTGGTTTTCACTGCCCCTTGGAACTGCATTCGCTGATAGACAGACATTCGCTTTCTACAAACGCTTTCGTTGCTACAGGGGCAACACTGTGTATTTCTCTCTCGCAGAGCCCGGTTGCCAAATTCGAAACGTCCAGCGATTGCGCCCACAGGAAAGCTGCCAGCACGGAAAGCTATAGCTGGTTTTCACTGCCCCTTGGAACTGCATTCGCTGATAGACAGACATTCGTTTTCTACAAAAGCTTTCGTTCGTAAACGGGCAACACTGTGTATTTCTCTCTCGCAGAGCCCGGTTGCCAAATTCGAAACGTCCAGCGATTGCGCCCACAGGAAAGCTGCCAGCACGGAAAGCTGTAGCTGGTTTTCACTGCCCCTTGGAACTTCATTCGCTGATAAACAGACATTCGCTTTCTACAAAAGCTTTTGTTGGTAAAGGGGCAACAGTGTGTATTTCTCTCTCGCAGAGCCCGGTTGCCAAATTCGAAACGTCCAGCGATTGCGCCCACAGGAAAGCTGCCAGCACGGAAAGCTGTAGCTGGTTTTCACTGCCCCTTGGAACTGCATTCGCTGATAGACAGACATTCGCTTTCTGTAAAACCTTGCCTTCGTAAGGGGCAACACTGTGTATTTCTCTCTCGCAGAGCCCGGTTGCCAAATTCGAAACGTCCAGCGATTGCGCCCACAGGAAAGCTGCCAGCACGGAAAGCTGTAGCTGGTTTTCACTGCCCCTTGGAACTGCATTCGCAGATAGACAGACATTCGCTTTCTGTAAAACCTTGCCTTCGTAAAGGGCAACACTGTGTATTTCTCTCTCGCAGAGCCCGGTTGCCAAATTCGAAACGTCCAGCGATTGCGCCCACAGGAAAGCTGCCAGCACGGAAAGCTGTAGCTGGTTTTCACTGCCCCTTGGAACTGCATTCACTGATAGACAGACATTCGCTTTCTACAAAAGCTTTCGTTGGTAAAGGGGCAACACTGTGTATTTCTCTCTCGCAGAGCCCGGTTGCCAAATTCGAAACGTCCAGCGATTGCGCCCACAGGAAAGCTGCCAGCACGGAAAGCTGTAGCTGGTTTTCACTGCCCCTTGGAACTGCATTCGCTGATAGACAGACATTCGCTTTCTACAAAAGCTTTCGTTGGTAAAGGGGCAACACTGTGTATTTCTCTCTCGCAGAGCCCGGTTGCCAAATTCGAAACGTCCAGCGATTGCGCCCACAGGAAAGCTGCCAGCACGGAAAGCTGTAGCTGGTTTTCACTGCCCCTTGGAACTGCATTCGCTGATAGACAGACATTCGCTTTCTACAAAAGCTTTTGTTGGTAAAGGGGCAACACTGTGTATTTCTCTCTCGCAGAGCCCGGTTGCCAAATTCGAAACGTCCAGCGATTGCGCCCACAGGAAAGCTGCCAGCACGGAAAGCTGTAGCTGGTTTTCACTGCCCCTTGGAACTGCATTCGCTGATAGACAGACATTCGCTTTCTACAAAAGCTTTTGTTGGTAAAGGGGCAAGACTGTGTATTTTCTCTCGCAGAGCCCGGTTGCCAAATTCGAAACGTCCAGCGATTGCGCCCACAGGAAAGCTGCCAGCACGGAAAGCTGTAGCTGGTTTTCACTGCCCCTTGGAACTGCATTCGCTGATAGACAGACATTCGCTTTCTACAAAAGCTTTTGTTGGTAAAGGGGCAACACTGTGTATTTCTCTCTCGCAGAGCCCGGTTGCCAAATTCGAAACGTCCAGCGATTGCGCCCACAGGAAAGCTGCCAGCACGGAAAGCTGTAGCTGGTTTTCACTGCCCCTTGGAACTGCATTCGCTGATAGACAGACATTCGCTTTCTACAAAAGCTTTCGTTGGTAAAGGGGCAACACTGTGTATTTCTCTCTCGCAGAGCCCGGTTGCCAAATTCGAAACGTCCAGCGATTGCGCCCACAGGAAAGCTGCCAGCACGGAAAGCTGTAGCTGGTTTTCACTGCCCCTTGGAACTGCATTCGCTGATAGACAGACATTCGCTTTCTAGAAACGCTTTCGTTGCTACAGGGGCAACACTGTGTATTTCTCTCTCGCAGAGCCCGGTTGCCAAATTCGAAACGTCCAGCGATTGCGCCCACAGGAAAGCTGCCAGCACGGAAAGCTGTAGCTGGTTTTCACTGTCTCTTGGAACTGCATTCGCTGATAGACAGACATTCGTTTTCTACAAAAGCTTTCGTTCGTAAAGGGGCAACACTGTGTATTTCTCTCTCGCAGAGCCCGGTTGCCAAATTCGAAACGTCCAGCGATTGCGCCCACAGGAAAGCTGCCAGCACGGAAAGCTGTAGCTGGTTTTCACTGCCCCTTGGAACTGCATTCGCTGATAGACAGACATTCGCTTTCTACAAAAGCTTTTGTTGGTAAAGGGGTAAGACTGTGTATTTCTCTCTCGCAGAGCCCGGTTGCCAAATTCGAAACGTCCAGCGATTGCGCCCACAGGAAAGCTGCCAGCACGGAAAGCTGTAGCTGGTTTTCACTGCCCCTTGGAACTGCAGTCGCAGATAGACAGACATTCGCTTTCTGTAAAACCTTGCCTTCGTAAGGGGCAACACTGTGTATTTCTCTCTCGCAGAGCCCGGTTGCCAAATCGAAACGTCCAGCGATTGCGCCCACAGGAAAGCTGCCAGCACGGAAAGCTGTAGCTGGTTTTCACTGCCCCTTGGAACTGCATTCGCAGATAGACAGACATTCGCTTTCTGTAAAACCTTGCCTTCGTAAGGGGCAACACTGTGTATTTCTCTCTCGCAGAGCCCGGTTGCCAAATTCGAAACGTCCAGCGATTGCGCCCACAGGAAAGCTGCCAGCACGGAAAGCTGTAGCTGGTTTTCACTGCCCCTTGGAACTGCATTCGCTGATAGACAGACATTCGCTTTCTACAAACGCTTTCATTGGTAAAGGGGCAACACTGTGTATTTCTCTCTCGCAGAGCCCGGTTGCCAAATTCGAAACGTCCAGCGATTGCGCCCACAGGAAAGCTGCCAGCACGGAAAGCTGTAGCTGGTTTTCACTGCCCCTTGGAACTGCATTCGCTGATAGACAGACATTCGCTTTCTACAAACGCTTTCGTTGCTACAGGGGCAACACTGTGTATTTCTCTCTCGCAGAGCCCGGTTGCCAAATTCGAAACGTCCAGCGATTGCGCCCACAGGAAAGCTGCCAGCACGGAAAGCTGTAGCTGGTTTTCACTGCCCCTTGGAACTTCATTCGCTGATAAACAGACATTCGCTTTCTACAAAAGCTTTTGTTGGTAAAGGGGCAACAGTGTGTATTTCTCTCTCGCAGAGCCCGGTTGCCAAATTCGAAACGTCCAGCGATTGCGCCCACAGGAAAGCTGCCAGCACGGAAAGCTGTAGCTGGTTTTCACTGCCCCTTGGAACTGCATTCGCTGATAGACAGACATTCGCTTTCTGTAAAACCTTGCCTTCGTAAGGGGCAACACTGTGTATTTCTCTCTCGCAGAGCCCGGTTGCCAAATCGAAACGTCCAGCGATTGCGCCCACAGGAAAGCTGCCAGCACGGAAAGCTGTAGCTGGTTTTCACTGCCCCTTGGAACTGCATTCGCAGATAGACAGACATTCGCTTTCTGTAAAACCTTGCCTTCGTAAAGGGCAACACTGTGTATTTCTCTCTCGCAGAGCCCGGTTGCCAAATTCGAAACGTCCAGCGATTGCGCCCACAGGAAAGCTGCCAGCACGGAAAGCTGTAGCTGGTTTTCACTGCCCCTTGGAACTGCATTCACTGATAGACAGACATTCGCTTTCTACAAAAGCTTTCGTTGGTAAAGGGGCAACACTTTGTATTTCTCTCTCGCAGAGCCCGGTTGCCAAATTCGAAACGTCCAGCGATTGCGCCCACAGGAAAGCTGCCAGCACGGAAAGCTGTAGCTGGTTTTCACTGCCCCTTGGAACTGCATTCGCTGATAGACAGACATTCGCTTTCTACAAAAGCTTTCGTTGGTAAAGGGGCAACACTGTGTATTTCTCTCTCGCAGAGCCCGGTTGCCAAATTCGAAACGTCCAGCGATTGCGCCCACAGGAAAGCTGCCAGTACGGAAAGCTGTAGCTGGTTTTCACTGCCCCTTGGAACTGCATTCGCTGATAGACAGACATTCGCTTTCTACAAAAGCTTTTGTTGGTAAAGGGGCAACACTGTGTATTTCTCTCTCGCAGAGCCCGGTTGCCAAATTCGAAACGTCCAGCGATTGCGCCCACAGGAAAGCTGCCAGCACGGAAAGCTGTAGCTGGTTTTCACTGCCCCTTGGAACTGCATTCGCTGATAGACAGACATTCGCTTTCTACAAAAGCTTTTGTTGGTAAAGGGGCAAGACTGTGTATTTTCTCTCGCAGAGCCCGGTTGCCAAATTCGAAACGTCCAGCGATTGCGCCCACAGGAAAGCTGCCAGCACGGAAAGCTGTAGCTGGTTTTCACTGCCCCTTGGAACTGCATTCGCTGATAGACAGACATTCGCTTTCTACAAAAGCTTTCGTTGGTAAAGGGGCAACACTTTGTATTTCTCTCTCGCAGAGCCCGGTTGCCAAATTCGAAACGTCCAGCGATTGCGCCCACAGGAAAGCTGCCAGCACGGAAAGCTGTAGCTGGTTTTCACTGCCCCTTGGAACTGCATTCGCTGATAGACAGACATTCGCTTTCTACAAAAGCTTTTGTTGGTAAAGGGGCAAGACTATGTATTTCTCTCTCGCAGAGCCCGGTTGCCAAATTCGAAACGTCCAGCGATTGCGCCCACAGGAAAGCTGCCAGCACGGAAAGCTGTAGCTGGTTTTCACTGCCCCTTGGAACTGCATTCGCTGATAGACAGACATTCGCTTTCTACAAAAGCTTTTGTTGGTAAAGGGGCAACACTGTGTATTTCTCTCTCGCAGAGCCCGGTTGCCAAATTCGAAACGTCCAGCGATTGCGCCCACAGGAAAGCTGCCAGCACGGAAAGCTGTAGCTGGTTTTCACTGCCCCTTGGAACTGCATTCGCTGATAGACAGACATTTGCTTTCTACAAACGCTTTCGTTGCTACAGGGGCAACACTCTGTATTTCCCTCTCGCAGAGCCCGGTTGCCAAATTCGAAACGTCCAGCGATTGCGCCCACAGGAAAGCTGCCAGCACGGAAAGCTGTAGCTGGTTTTCACTGCCCCTTGGAACTGCATTCGCAGATAGACAGACATTCGCTTTCTGTAAAACCTTGCCTTCGTAAGGGGCAACACTGTGTATTTCTCTCTCGCAGAGCCCGGTTGCCAAATCGAAACGTCCAGCGATTGCGCCCACAGGAAAGCTGCCAGCACGGAAAGCTGTAGCTGGTTTTCACTGCCCCTTGGAACTGCATTCGCAGATAGACAGACATTCGCTTTCTGTAAAACCTTGCCTTCGTAAGGGGCAACACTGTGTATTTCTCTCTCGCAGAGCCCGGTTGCCAAATTCGAAACGTCCAGCGATTGCGCCCACAGGAAAGCTGCCAGCACGGAAAGCTGTAGCTGGTTTTCACTGCCCCTTGGAACTGCATTCGCTGATAGACAGACATTCGCTTTCTACAAACGCTTTCATTGGTAAAGGGGCAACACTGTGTATTTCTCTCTCGCAGAGCCCGGTTGCCAAATTCGAAACGTCCAGCGATTGCGCCCACAGGAAAGCTGCCAGCACGGAAAGCTGTAGCTGGTTTTCACTGCCCCTTGGAACTGCATTCGCTGATAGACAGACATTCGCTTTCTACAAACGCTTTCGTTGCTACAGGGGCAACACTGTGTATTTCTCTCTCGCAGAGCCCGGTTGCCAAATTCGAAACGTCCAGCGATTGCGCCCACAGGAAAGCTGCCAGCACGGAAAGCTGTAGCTGGTTTTCACTGCCCCTTGGAACTGCATTCGCTGATAGACAGACATTCGCTTTCTACAAAAGCTTTCGTTGGTAAAGGGGCAACACTGTGTATTTCTCTCTCGCAGAGCCCGGTTGCCAAATTCGAAACGTCCAGCGATTGCGCCCACAGGAAAGCTGCCAGCACGGAAAGCTGTAGCTGGTTTTCACTGCCCCTTGGAACTGCATTCGCTGATAGACAGACATTCGCTTTCTACAAACGCTTTCGTTGCTACAGGGGCAACACTGTGTATTTCTCTCTCGCAGAGCCCGGTTGCCAAATTCGAAACGTCCAGCGATTGCGCCCACAGGAAAGCTGCCAGCACGGAAAGCTATAGCTGGTTTTCACTGCCCCTTGGAACTGCATTCGCTGATAGACAGACATTCGTTTTCTACAAAAGCTTTCGTTCGTAAACGGGCAACACTGTGTATTTGTCTCTCGCAGAGCCCGGTTGCCAAATTCGAAACGTCCAGCGATTGCGCCCACAGGAAAGCTGCCAGCACGGAAAGCTGTAGCTGGTTTTCACTGCCCCTTGGAACTTCATTCGCTGATAAACAGACATTCGCTTTCTACAAAAGCTTTTGTTGGTAAAGGGGCAACAGTGTGTATTTCTCTCTCGCAGAGCCCGGTTGCCAAATTCGAAACGTCCAGCGATTGCGCCCACAGGAAAGCTGCCAGCACGGAAAGCTGTAGCTGGTTTTCACTGCCCCTTGGAACTGCATTCGCTGATAGACAGACATTCGCTTTCTGTAAAACCTTGCCTTCGTAAAGGGGCAACACTGTGTATTTCTCTCTCGCAGAGCCCGGTTGCCAAATCGAAACGTCCAGCGATTGCGCCCACAGGAAAGCTGCCAGCACGGAAAGCTGTAGCTGGTTTTCACTGCCCCTTGGAACTGCATTCGCAGATAGACAGACATTCGCTTTCTGTAAAACCTTGCCTTCGTAAAGGGCAACACTGTGTATTTCTCTCTCGCAGAGCCCGGTTGCCAAATTCGAAACGTCCAGCGATTGCGCCCACAGGAAAGCTGCCAGCACGGAAAGCTGTAGCTGGTTTTCACTGCCCCTTGGAACTGCATTCACTGATAGACAGACATTCGCTTTCTACAAAAGCTTTCGTTGGTAAAGGGGCAACACTGTGTATTTCTCTCTCGCAGAGCCCGGTTGCCAAATTCGAAACGTCCAGCGATTGCGCCCACAGGAAAGCTGCCAGCACGGAAAGCTGTAGCTGGTTTTCACTGCCCCTTGGAACTGCATTCGCTGATAGACAGACATTCGCTTTCTACAAAAGCTTTCGTTGGTAAAGGGGCAACACTGTGTATTTCTCTCTCGCAGAGCCCGGTTGCCAAATTCGAAACGTCCAGCGATTGCGCCCACAGGAAAGCTGCCAGCACGGAAAGCTGTAGCTGGTTTTCACTGCCCCTTGGAACTGCATTCGCTGATAGACAGACATTCGCTTTCTACAAAAGCTTTTGTTGGTAAAGGGGCAACACTGTGTATTTCTCTCTCGCAGAGCCCGGTTGCCAAATTCGAAACGTCCAGCGATTGCGCCCACAGGAAAGCTGCCAGCACGGAAAGCTGTAGCTGGTTTTCACTGCCCCTTGGAACTGCATTCGCTGATAGACAGACATTCGCTTTCTACAAAAGCTTTTGTTGGTAAAGGGGCAAGACTGTGTATTTTCTCTCGCAGAGCCCGGTTGCCAAATTCGAAACGTCCAGCGATTGCGCCCACAGGAAAGCTGCCAGCACGGAAAGCTGTAGCTGGTTTTCACTGCCCCTTGGAACTGCATTCGCTGATAGACAGACATTCGCTTTCTACAAAAGCTTTTGTTGGTAAAGGGGCAACACTGTGTATTTCTCTCTCGCAGAGCCCGGTTGCCAAATTCGAAACGTCCAGCGATTGCGCCCACAGGAAAGCTGCCAGCACGGAAAGCTGTAGCTGGTTTTCACTGCCCCTTGGAACTGCATTCGCTGATAGACAGACATTCGCTTTCTACAAAAGCTTTTGTTGGTAAAGGGGCAACACTGTGTATTTCTCTCTCGCAGAGCCCGGTTGCCAAATTCGAAACGTCCAGCGATTGCGCCCACAGGAAAGCTGCCAGCACGGAAAGCTGTAGCTGGTTTTCACTGCCCCTTGGAACTGCATTCGCTGATAGACAGACATTCGCTTTCTACAAAAGCTTTCGTTGGTAAAGGGGCAAGTCTGTGTATTTCTCTCTCGGAGAGCCCGGTTGCCAAATTCGAAAAGTCCAGCGATTGCGCCCACAGGAAAGCTGCCAGCACGGAAAGCTGTAGCTGGTTTTCACTGTCTCTTGGAACTGCATTCGCTGATAGACAGACATTCGTTTTCTACAAAAGCTTTCGTTCGTAAGGGGCAACACTGTGTATTTCTCTCTCGCAGAGCCCGGTTGCCAAATTCGAAACGTCCAGCGATTGCGCCCACAGGAAAGCTGCCAGCACGGAAAGCTGTAGCTGGTTTTCACTGCCCCTTGGAACTGCATTCGCTGATAGATAGACATTCGCTTTCTATAAAACCTTGCCTTCGTAAGGGGCAACACTGTGTATTTCTCTCTCGCAGAGCCCGGTTGCCAAATTCGAAACATCCAGCGATTGCGCCCACAGGAAAGCTGCCAGCACGGAAAGCTGTAGCTGGTTTTCACTGCCCCTTGGAACTGCATTCACTGATAGACAGACATTCGCTTTCTACAAAAGCTTTCGTTGGTAAAGGGGCAACACTGTGTATTTCTCTCTCGCAGAGCCCGGTTGCCAAATTCGAAACGTCCAGCGATTGCGCCCACAGGAAAGCTGCCAGCACGGAAAGCTGTAGCTGGTTTTCACTGCCCCTTGGAACTGCATTCGCTGATAGACAGACATTCGCTTTCTACAAAAGCTTTCGTTGGTAAAGGGGCAAGTCTGTGTATTTCTCTCTCGCAGAGCCCGGTTGCCAAATTCGAAACGTCCAGCGATTGCGCCCACAGGAAAGCTGCCAGCACGGAAAGCTGTAGCTGGTTTTCACTGCCCCTTGGAACTGCATTCGCTGATAGACAGACATTCGCTTTCTTCAAAAGCTTTCGTTGGTAAAGGGGCAACACTGTGTATTTCTCTCTCGCAGAGCCCGGTTGCCAAATTCGAAACGTCCAGCGATTGCGCCCACAGGAAAGCTGCCAGCACGGAAAGCTGTAGCTGGTTTTCACTGCCCCTTGGAACTGCATTCGCTGATAGACAGACATTCGCTTTCTACAAAAGCTTTTGTTGGTAAAGGGGCAAGACTGTGTATTTTCTCTCGCAGAGCCCGGTTGCCAAATTCGAAACGTCCAGCGATTGCGCCCACAGGAAAGCTGCCAGCACGGAAAGCTGTAGCTGGTTTTCACTGCCCCTTGGAACTGCATTCGCTGATAGACAGACATTCGCTTTCTACAAAAGCTTTTGTTGGTAAAGGGGCAACACTGTGTATTTCTCTCTCGCAGAGCCCGGTTGCCAAATTCGAAACGTCCAGCGATTGCGCCCACAGGAAAGCTGCCAGCACGGAAAGCTGTAGCTGGTTTTCACTGCCCCTTGGAACTGCATTCGCTGATAGACAGACATTCGCTTTCTACAAAAGCTTTTGTTGGTAAAGGGGCAACACTGTGTATTTCTCTCTCGCAGAGCCCGGTTGCCAAATTCGAAACGTCCAGCGATTGCGCCCACAGGAAAGCTGCCAGCACGGAAAGCTGTAGCTGGTTTTCACTGCCCCTTGGAACTGCATTCGCTGATAGACAGACATTCGCTTTCTACAAAAGCTTTCGTTGGTAAAGGGGCAACACTTTGTATTTCTCTCTCGCAGAGCCCGGTTGCCAAATTCGAAACGTCCAGCGATTGCGCCCACAGGAAAGCTGCCAGCACGGAAAGCTGTAGCTGGTTTTCACTGCCCCTTGGAACTGCATTCGCTGATAGACAGACATTCGCTTTCTACAAAAGCTTTTGTTGGTAAAGGGGCAACACTGTGTATTTCTCTCTCGCAGAGCCCGGTTGCCAAATTCGAAACGTCCAGCGATTGCGCCCACAGGAAAGCTGCCAGCACGGAAAGCTGTAGCTGGTTTTCACTGCCCCTTGGAACTGCATTCGCTGATAGACAGACATTCGCTTTCTACAAAAGCTTTTGTTGGTAAAGGGGCAACACTGTGTATTTCTCTCTCGCAGAGCCCGGTTGCCAAATTCGAAACGTCCAGCGATTGCGCCCACAGGAAAGCTGCCAGCACGGAAAGCTGTAGCTGGTTTTCACTGCCCCTTGGAACTGCATTCGCTGATAGACAGACATTCGCTTTCTACAAAAGCTTTCGTTGGTAAAGGGGCAAGTCTGTGTATTTCTCTCTCGCAGAGCCCGGTTGCCAAATTCGAAAAGTCCAGCGATTGCGCCCACAGGAAAGCTGCCAGCACGGAAAGCTGTAGCTGGTTTTCACTGTCTCTTGGAACTGCATTCGCTGATAGACAGACATTCGTTTTCTACAAAAGCTTTCGTTCGTAAGGGGCAACACTGTGTATTTCTCTCTCGCAGAGCCCGGTTGCCAAATTCGAAACGTCCAGCGATTGCGCCCACAGGAAAGCTGCCAGCACGGAAAGCTGTAGCTGGTTTTCACTGCCCCTTGGAACTGCATTCGCTGATAGATAGACATTCGCTTTCTATAAAACCTTGCCTTCGTAAGGGGCAACACTGTGTATTTCTCTCTCGCAGAGCCCGGTTGCCAAATCGAAACGTCCAGCGATTGCGCCCACAGGAAAGCTGCCAGCACGGAAAGCTGTAGCTGGTTTTCACTGCCCCTTGGAACTGCATTCACTGATAGACAGACATTCGCTTTCTACAAAAGCTTTCGTTGGTAAAGGGGCAACACTGTGTATTTCTGTCTCGCAGAGCCCGGTTGCCAAATTCGAAACGTCCAGCGATTGCGCCCACAGGAAAGCTGCCAGCACGGAAAGCTGTAGCTGGTTTTCACTGCCCCTTGGAACTGCATTCGCTGATAGACAGACATTCGCTTTCTACAAAAGCTTTTGTTGGTAAAGGGGCAACACTGTGTATTTCTCTCTCGCAGAGCCCGGTTGCCAAATTCGAAACGTCCAGCGATTGCGCCCACAGGAAAGCTGCCAGCACGGAAAGCTGTAGCTGGTTTTCACTGCCCCTTGGAACTGCATTCGCTGATAGACAGACATTCGCTTTCTACAAAAGCTTTTGTTGGTAAAGGGGCAACACTGTGTATTTCTCTCTCGCAGAGCCCGGTTGCCAAATTCGAAACGTCCAGCGATTGCGCCCACAGGAAAGCTGCCAGCACGGAAAGCTGTAGCTGGTTTTCACTGCCCCTTGGAACTGCATTCGCTGATAGACAGACATTCGCTTTCTACAAAAGCTTTCGTTGGTAAAGGGGCAACACTTTGTATTTCTCTCTCGCAGAGCCCGGTTGCCAAATTCGAAACGTCCAGCGATTGCGCCCACAGGAAAGCTGCCAGCACGGAAAGCTGTAGCTGGTTTTCACTGCCCCTTGGAACTGCATTCGCTGATAGACAGACATTCGCTTTCTTCAAAAGCTTTTGTTGGTAAAGGGGCAACACTGTGTATTTCTCTCTCGCAGAGCCCGGTTGCCAAATTCAAAACGTCCAGCGATTGCGCCCACAGGAAAGCTGCCAGCACGGAAAGCTGTAGCTGGTTTTCACTGCCCCTTGGAACTGCATTCGCTGATAGACAGACATTCGCTTTCTACAAAAGCTTTTGTTGGTAAAGGGGCAAGACTGTGTATTTCTCTCTCGCAGAGCCCGGTTGCCAAATTCGAAACGTCCAGCGATTGCGCCCACAGGAAAGCTGCCAGCACGGAAAGCTGTAGCTGGTTTTCACTGCCCCTTGGAACTGCATTCGCTGATAGACAGACATTCGCTTTCTACAAAAGCTTTTGTTGGTAAAGGGGCAAGACTGTGTATTTTCTCTCGCAGAGCCCGGTTGCCAAATTCGAAACGTCCAGCGATTGCGCCCACAGGAAAGCTGCCAGCACGGAAAGCTGTAGCTGGTTTTCACTGCCCCTTGGAACTGCATTCGCTGATAGACAGACATTCGCTTTCTACAAAAGCTTTTGTTGGTAAAGGGGCAACACTGTGTATTTCTCTCTCGCAGAGCCCGGTTGCCAAATTCGAAACGTCCAGCGATTGCGCCCACAGGAAAGCTGCCAGCACGGAAAGCTGTAGCTGGTTTTCACTGCCCCTTGGAACTGCATTCGCTGATAGACAGACATTCGCTTTCTACAAACGCTTTCGTTGCTACAGGGGCAACAGTGTGTATTTCTCTCTCGCAGAGCCCGGTTGCCAAATTCGAAACGTCCAGCGATTGCGCCCACAGGAAAGCTGCCAGCACGGAAAGCTGTAGCTGGTTTTCACTGCCCCTTGGAACTGCATTCGCTGATAGACAGACATTCGCTTTCTACAAAAGCTTTCATTCGTAAAGGGGCAACACTGTGTATTTCTCTCTCGCAGAGCCCGGTTGCCAAATTCGAAACGTCCAGCGATTGCGCCCACAGGAAAGCTGCCAGCACGGAAAGCTGTAGCTGGTTTTCACTGCCCCTTGGAACTGCATTCGCTGATAGACAGACATTCGCTTTCTACAAAAGCTTTCGTTCGTAAAGGGGCAACACTGTGTATTTCTCTCTCGCAGAGCCCGGTTGCCAAATTCGAAACGTCCAGCGATTGCGCCCACAGGAAAGCTGCCAGCACGGAAAGCTGTAGCTGGTTTTCACTGCCCCTTGGAACTGCATTCGCTGATAGACAGACATTCGCTTTCTACAAAAGCTTTCGTTGGTAAAGGGGCAACACTGTGTATTTCTCTCTCGCAGAGCCCGGTTGCCAAATTCGAAACGTCCAGCGATTGCGCCCACAGGAAAGCTGCCAGCACGGAAAGCTGTAGCTGGTTTTCACTGCCCCTTGGAACTGCATTCGCTGATAGACAGACATTCGCTTTCTACAAACGCTTTCGTTGCTACAGGGGCAACACTGTGTATTTCTCTCTCGCAGAGCCCGGTTGCCAAATTCGAAACGTCCAGCGATTGCGCCCACAGGAAAGCTGCCAGCACGGAAAGCTATAGCTGGTTTTCACTGCCCCTTGGAACTGCATTCGCTGATAGACAGACATTCGCTTTCTGCAAAACCTTGCCTTCGTAAAGGGGCAACACTGTGTATTTCTCTCTCGCAGAGCCCAGTTGCCAAATTCGAAACGTCCAGCGATTGCGCCCACAGGAAAGCTGCCAGCACGGAAAGCTGTAGCTGGTTTTCACTGCCCCTTGGAACTGCATTCGCTGATAGACAGACATTCGCTTTCTACAAAAGCTTTCGTTGGTAAAGGGGCAACACTGTGTATTTCTCTCTCGCAGAGCCCGGTTGCCAAATTCGAAACGTCCAGCGATTGCGCCCACAGGAAAGCTGCCAGCACGGAAAGCTGTAGCTGGTTTTCACTGCCCCTTGGAACTGCATTCGCTGATAGACAGACATTCGCTTTCTACAAAAGCTTTCGTTGGTAAAGGGGCAACACTGTGTATTTCTCTCTCGCAGAGCCCGGTTGCCAAATTCGAAACGTCCAGCGATTGCGCCCACAGGAAAGCTGCCAGCACGGAAAGCTGTAGCTGGTTTTCACTGCCCCTTGGAACTGCATTCGCTGATAGACAGACATTCGCTTTCTAGAAACGCTTTCGTTGCTACAGGGGCAACACTGTGTATTTCTCTCTCGCAGAGCCCGGTTGCCAAATTCGAAACGTCCAGCGATTGCGCCCACAGGAAAGCTGCCAGCACGGAAAGCTGTAGCTGGTTTTCACTGTCTCTTGGAACTGCATTCGCTGATAGACAGACATTCGTTTTCTACAAAAGCTTTCGTTCGTAAAGGGGCAACACTGTGTATTTCTCTCTCGCAGAGCCCGGTTGCCAATTTCGAAACGTCCAGCGATTGCGCCCACAGGAAAGCTGCCAGCACGGAAAGCTGTAGCTGGTTTTCACTGCCCCTTGGAACTGCATTCGCTGATAGACAGACATTCGCTTTCTACAAACGCTTTCATTGGTAAAGGGGCAACACTGTGTATTTCTCTCTCGCAGAGCCCGGTTGCCAAATTCGAAACGTCCAGCGATTGCGCCCACAGGAAAGCTGCCAGCACGGAAAGCTGTAGCTGGTTTTCACTGCCCCTTGGAACTGCATTCGCTGATAGACAGACATTCGCTTTCTACAAACGCTTTCGTTGCTACAGGGGCAACACTGTGTATTTCTCTCTCGCAGAGCCCGGTTGCCAAATTCGAAACGTCCAGCGATTGCGCCCACAGGAAAGCTGCCAGCACGGAAAGCTGTAGCTGGTTTTCACTGCCCCTTGGAACTGCATTCGCTGATAGACAGACATTCGCTTTCTACAAAAGCTTTCGTTGGTAAAGGGGCAACACTGTGTATTTCTCTCTCGCAGAGCCCGGTTGCCAAATTCGAAACGTCCAGCGATTGCGCCCACAGGAAAGCTGCCAGCACGGAAAGCTGTAGCTGGTTTTCACTGCCCCTTGGAACTGCATTCGCTGATAGACAGACATTCGCTTTCTACAAACGCTTTCGTTGCTACAGGGGCAACACTGTGTATTTCTCTCTCGCAGAGCCCGGTTGCCAAATTCGAAACGTCCAGCGATTGCGCCCACAGGAAAGCTGCCAGCACGGAAAGCTATAGCTGGTTTTCACTGCCCCTTGGAACTGCATTCGCTGATAGACAGACATTCGTTTTCTACAAAAGCTTTTGTTGGTAAAGGGGCAACAGTGTGTATTTCTCTCTCGCAGAGCCCGGTTGCCAAATTCGAAACGTCCAGCGATTGCGCCCACAGGAAAGCTGCCAGCACGGAAAGCTGTAGCTGGTTTTCACTGCCCCTTGGAACTGCATTCGCTGATAGATAGACATTCGCTTTCTATAAAACCTTGCCTTCGTAAGGGGCAACACTGTGTATTTCTCTCTCGCAGAGCCCGGTTTCCAAATCGAAACGTCCAGCGATTGCGCCCACAGGAAAGCTGCCAGCACGGAAAGCTGTAGCTGGTTTTCACTGCCCCTTGGAACTGCATTCGCTGATAGACAGACATTCGCTTTCTACAAACGCTTTCGTTGCTACAGGGGCAACACTGTGTATTTCTCTCTCGCAGAGCCCGGTTGCCAAATTCGAAACGTCCAGCGATTGCGCCCACAGGAAAGCTGCCAGCATGGAAAGCTGTAGCTGGTTTTCACTGCCCCTTGGAACTGCATTCGCTGATAGACAGACATTCGCTTTCTACAAACGCTTTCGTTGGTAAAGGGGCAACAGTGTGTATTTCTCTCTCGCAGAGCCCGGTTGCCAAATTCGAAACGTCCAGCGATTGCGCCCACAGGAAAGCTGCCAGCACGGAAAGCTGTAGCTGGTTTTCACTGCCCCTTGGAACTGCATTCGCTGATAGACAGACATTCGCTTTCTACAAAAGCTTGCGTTCATAAACGGGCAACAGTGTGTATTTCTCTCTCGCAGAGCCCGGTTGCCAAATTCGAAACGTCCAGCGATTGCGCCCACAGGAATGCTGCCAGCACGGAAAGCTTTAGCTGGTTTTCACTGCCCATTGGAACTGCATTTGCTGCTATACAGACATGCGCTTTCTGCAAAACCTTGCCTTCGTAAAGGGGCAACACTGTGTATTTCTCTCTCGCAGAGCCCGGTTGCCAAATTCGAAACGTCCAGCGATTGCGCCCACAGGAAAGCTGCCAGCACGGAAAGCTATAGCTGGTTTTCACTGCCCCTTGGAACTGCATTCGCTGATAGACAGACATTCGTTTTCTACAAAAGCCTTCGTTCGTAAAGGGGCAACACTGTGTATTTCTCTCTCGCAGAGCCCGTTGCCAAATTCGAAACGTCCAGCGATTGCGCCCACAGGAAAGCTGCCAGCACGGAAAGCTGTAGCTGGTTTTCACTGCCCCTTGGAACTGCATTCGCTGATAGACAGACATTCGCTTTCTACAAAAGCTTTCGTTGGTAAAGGGGCAAGTCTGTGTATTTCTCTCTCGCAGAGCCCGGTTGCCAAATTCGAAACGTCCAGCGATTGCGCCCACAGGAAAGCTGCCAGCACGGAAAGCTGTAGCTGGTTTTCACTGCCCCTTGGAACTGCATTCGCTGATAGACAGACATTCGCTTTCTACAAAAGCTTTTGTTGGTAAAGGGGCAAGACTATGTATTTCTCTCTCGCAGAGCCCGGTTGCCAAATTCGAAACGTCCAGCGATTGCGCCCACAGGAAAGCTGCCAGCACGGAAAGCTGTAGCTGGTTTTCACTGCCCCTTGGAACTGCATTCGCTGATAGACAGACATTCGCTTTCTACAAAAGCTTTCGTTGCTACAGGGGCAACACTGTGTATTTCTCTCTCGCAGAGCCCGGTTGCCAATTTCGAAACGTCCAGCGATTGCGCCCACAGGAAAGCTGCCAGCACGGAAAGCTGTAGCTGGTTTTCACTGCCCCTTGGAACTGCATTCGCTGATAGACAGACATTCGCTTTCTACAAAAGCTTTCATTCGTAAAGGGGCAACACTGTGTATTTCTCTCTCGCAGAGCCCGGTTGCCAAATTCGAAACGTCCAGCGATTGCGCCCACAGGAAAGCTGCCAGCACGGAAAGCTGTAGCTGGTTTTCACTGCCCCTTGGAACTGCATTCACTGATAGACAGACATTCGCTTTCTACAAAAGCTTTTGTTGGTAAAGGGGCAACAGTGTGTATTTCTCTCTCGCAGATCCCGGTTGCCAAATTCGAAACGTCCAGCGATTGCGCCCACAGGAAAGCTGCCAGCACGGAAAGCTGTAGCTGGTTTTCACTGCCCCTTGGAACTGCATTCGCTGATAGACAGACATTCGCTTTCTACAAACGCTTTCGTTGCTACAGGGGCAACAGTGTGTATTTCTCTCTCGCAGAGCCCGGTTGCCAAATTCGAAACGTCCAGCGATTGCGCCCACAGGAAAGCTGCCAGCACGGAAAGCTGTAGCTGGTTTTCACTGCCCCTTGGAACTGCATTCGCTGATAGACAGACATTCGCTTTCTACAAAAGCTTTTGTTGGTAAAGGGGCAACACTGTGTATTTCTCTCTCGCAGAGCCCGGTTGCCAAATTCGAAACGTCCAGCGATTGCGCCCACAGGAAAGCTGCCAGCACGGAAAGCTGTAGCTGGTTTTCACTGCCCCTTGGAACTGCATTCGCTGATAGACAGACATTCGCTTTCTACAAAAGCTTTCGTTCGTAAAGGGGCAACACTGTGTATTTCTCTCTCGCAGAGCCCGGTTGCCAAATTCGAAACGTCCAGCGATTGCGCCCACAGGAAAGCTGCCAGCACGGAAAGCTGTAGCTGGTTTTCACTGCCCCTTGGAACTGCATTCGCTGATAGACAGACATTCGCTTTCTACAAAAGCTTTCGTTGGTAAAGGGGCAACACTGTGTATTTCTCTCTCGCAGAGCCCGGTTGCCAAATTCGAAACGTCCAGCGATTGCGCCCACAGGAAAGCTGCCAGCACGGAAAGCTATAGCTGGTTTTCACTGCCCCTTGGAACTGCATTCGCTGATAGACAGACATTCGCTTTCTGCAAAACCTTGCCTTCGTAAAGGGGCAACACTGTGTATTTCTCTCTCGCAGAGCCCAGTTGCCAAATTCGAAACGTCCAGCGATTGCGCCCACAGGAAAGCTGCCAGCACGGAAAGCTGTAGCTGGTTTTCACTGCCCCTTGGAACTGCATTCGCTGATAGACAGACATTCGCTTTCTACAAAAGCTTTCGTTGGTAAAGGGGCAACACTGTGTATTTCTCTCTCGCAGAGCCCGGTTGCCAAATTCGAAACGTCCAGCGATTGCGCCCACAGGAAAGCTGCCAGCACGGAAAGCTGTAGCTGGTTTTCACTGCCCCTTGGAACTGCATTCGCTGATAGACAGACATTCGCTTTCTAGAAACGCTTTCGTTGCTACAGGGGCAACACTGTGTATTTCTCTCTCGCAGAGCCCGGTTGCCAAATTCGAAACGTCCAGCGATTGCGCCCACAGGAAAGCTGCCAGCACGGAAAGCTGTAGCTGGTTTTCACTGTCTCTTGGAACTGCATTCGCTGATAGACAGACATTCGTTTTCTACAAAAGCTTTCGTTCGTAAAGGGGCAACACTGTGTATTTCTCTCTCGCAGAGCCCGGTTGCCAAATTCGAAACGTCCAGCGATTGCGCCCACAGGAAAGCTGCCAGCACGGAAAGCTGTAGCTGGTTTTCACTGCCCCTTGGAACTGCATTCGCTGATAGACAGACATTCGCTTTCTGTAAAACCTTGCCTTCGTAAGGGGCAACACTGTGTATTTCTCTCTCGCAGAGCCCGGTTGCCAAATCGAAACGTCCAGCGATTGCGCCCACAGGAAAGCTGCCAGCACGGAAAGCTGTAGCTGGTTTTCACTGCCCCTTGGAACTGCATTCGCAGATAGACAGACATTCGCTTTCTGTAAAACCTTGCCTTCGTAAAGGGCAACACTGTGTATTTCTCTCTCGCAGAGCCCGGTTGCCAAATTCGAAACGTCCAGCGATTGCGCCCACAGGAAAGCTGCCAGCACGGAAAGCTGTAGCTGGTTTTCACTGCCCCTTGGAACTGCATTCACTGATAGACAGACATTCGCTTTCTACAAAAGCTTTCGTTGGTAAAGGGGCAACACTGTGTATTTCTCTCTCGCAGAGCCCGGTTGCCAAATTCGAAACGTCCAGCGATTGCGCCCACAGGAAAGCTGCCAGCACGGAAAGCTGTAGCTGGTTTTCACTGCCCCTTGGAACTGCATTCGCTGATAGACAGACATTCGCTTTCTACAAAAGCTTTCGTTGGTAAAGGGGCAACACTGTGTATTTCTCTCTCGCAGAGCCCGGTTGCCAAATTCGAAACGTCCAGCGATTGCGCCCACAGGAAAGCTGCCAGCACGGAAAGCTGTAGCTGGTTTTCACTGCCCCTTGGAACTGCATTCGCTGATAGACAGACATTCGCTTTCTACAAAAGCTTTTGTTGGTAAAGGGGCAACACTGTGTATTTCTCTCTCGCAGAGCCCGGTTGCCAAATTCGAAACGTCCAGCGATTGCGCCCACAGGAAAGCTGCCAGCACGGAAAGCTGTAGCTGGTTTTCACTGCCCCTTGGAACTGCATTCGCTGATAGACAGACATTCGCTTTCTACAAAAGCTTTTGTTGGTAAAGGGGCAAGACTGTGTATTTTCTCTCGCAGAGCCCGGTTGCCAAATTCGAAACGTCCAGCGATTGCGCCCACAGGAAAGCTGCCAGCACGGAAAGCTGTAGCTGGTTTTCACTGCCCCTTGGAACTGCATTCGCTGATAGACAGACATTCGCTTTCTACAAAAGCTTTTGTTGGTAAAGGGGCAACACTGTGTATTTCTCTCTCGCAGAGCCCGGTTGCCAAATTCGAAACGTCCAGCGATTGCGCCCACAGGAAAGCTGCCAGCACGGAAAGCTGTAGCTGGTTTTCACTGCCCCTTGGAACTGCATTCGCTGATAGACAGACATTCGCTTTCTACAAAAGCTTTTGTTGGTAAAGGGGCAACACTGTGTATTTCTCTCTCGCAGAGCCCGGTTGCCAAATTCGAAACGTCCAGCGATTGCGCCCACAGGAAAGCTGCCAGCACGGAAAGCTGTAGCTGGTTTTCACTGCCCCTTGGAACTGCATTCGCTGATAGACAGACATTCGCTTTCTACAAACGCTTTCGTTGCTACAGGGGCAACACTGTGTATTTCTCTCTCGCAGAGCCCGGTTGCCAAATTCGAAACGTCCAGCGATTGCGCCCACAGGAAAGCTGCCAGCACGGAAAGCTATAGCTGGTTTTCACTGCCCCTTGGAACTGCATTCGCTGATAGACAGACATTCGCTTTCTGCAAAACCTTGCCTTCGTAAAGGGGCAACACTGTGTATTTCTCTCTCGCAGAGCCCAGTTGCCAAATTCGAAACGTCCAGCGATTGCGCCCACAGGAAAGCTGCCAGCACGGAAAGCTGTAGCTGGTTTTCACTGCCCCTTGGAACTGCATTCGCTGATAGACAGACATTCGCTTTCTACAAAAGCTTTCGTTGGTAAAGGGGCAACACTGTGTATTTCTCTCTCGCAGAGCCCGGTTGCCAAATTCGAAACGTCCAGCGATTGCGCCCACAGGAAAGCTGCCAGCACGGAAAGCTGTAGCTGGTTTTCACTGCCCCTTGGAACTGCATTCGCTGATAGACAGACATTCGCTTTCTACAAAAGCTTTTGTTGGTAAAGGGGCAACACTGTGTATTTCTCTCTCGCAGAGCCCGGTTGCCAAATTCGAAACGTCCAGCGATTGCGCCCACAGGAAAGCTGCCAGCATGGAAAGCTGTAGCTGGTTTTCACTGCCCCTTGGAACTGCATTCGCTGATAGACAGACATTCGCTTTCTAGAAACGCTTTCGTTGCTACAGGGGCAACACTGTGTATTTCTCTCTCGCAGAGCCCGGTTGCCAAATTCGAAACGTCCAGCGATTGCGCCCACAGGAAAGCTGCCAGCACGGAAAGCTGTAGCTGGTTTTCACTGCCCCTTGGAACTGCATTCACTGATAGACAGACATTCGCTTTCTACAAAAGCTTTCATTCGTAAAGGGGCAACACTGTGTATTTCTCTCTCGCAGAGCCCGGTTGCCAAATTCGAAACGTCCAGCGATTGCGCCCACAGGAAAGCTGCCAGCACGGAAAGCTGTAGCTGGTTTTCACTGCCCCTTGGAACTGCATTCGCTGATAGACAGACATTCGCTTTCTACAAAAGCTTTCGTTCGTAAAGGGGCAACACTGTGTATTTCTCTCTCGCAGAGCCCGGTTGCCAAATTCGAAACGTCCAGCGATTGCGCCCACAGGAAAGCTGCCAGCACGGAAAGCTGTAGCTGGTTTTCACTTCCCCTTGGAACTGCATTCACTGATAGACAGACATTCGCTTTCTACAAAAGCTTTTGTTGGTAAAGGGGCAACAGTGTGTATTTCTCTCTCGCAGATCCCGGTTGCCAAATTCGAAACGTCCAGCGATTGCGCCCACAGGAAAGCTGCCAGCACGGAAAGCTGTAGCTGGTTTTCACTGCCCCTTGGAACTGCATTCGCTGATAGACAGACATTCGCTTTCTACAAACGCTTTCGTTGCTACAGGGGCAACAGTGTGTATTTCTCTCTCGCAGAGCCCGGTTGCCAAATCCGAAACGTCCAGCGATTGCGCCCACAGGAAAGCTGCCAGCACGGAAAGCTGTAGCTGGTTTTCACTGCCCCTTGGAACTGCATTCGCTGATAGACAGACATTCGCTTTCTACAAAAGCTTTCGTTGGTAAAGGGGCAACACTGTGTATTTCTCTCTCGCAGAGCCCGGTTGCCAAATTCGAAACGTCCAGCGATTGCGCCCACAGGAAAGCTGCCAGCACGGAAAGCTGTAGCTGGTTTTCACTGCCCCTTGGAACTGCATTCGCTGATAGACAGACATTCGCTTTCTACAAAAGCTTTCGTTCGTAAAGGGGCAACACTGTGTATTTCTCTCTCGCAGAGCCCGGTTGCCAAATTCGAAACGTCCAGCGATTGCGCCCACAGGAAAGCTGCCAGCACGGAAAGCTGTAGCTGGTTTTCACTGCCCCTTGGAACTGCATTCGCTGATAGACAGACATTCGCTTTCTACAAAAGCTTTCGTTGGTAAAGGGGCAACACTGTGTATTTCTCTCTCGCAGAGCCCGGTTGCCAAATTCGAAACGTCCAGCGATTGCGCCCACAGGAAAGCTGCCAGCACGGAAAGCTGTAGCTGGTTTTCACTGCCCCTTGGAACTGCATTCGCTGATAGACAGACATTCGCTTTCTACAAACGCTTTCGTTGCTACAGGGGCAACACTGTGTATTTCTCTCTCGCAGAGCCCGGTTGCCAAATTCGAAACGTCCAGCGATTGCGCCCACAGGAAAGCTGCCAGCACGGAAAGCTATAGCTGGTTTTCACTGCCCCTTGGAACTGCATTCGCTGATAGACAGACATTCGCTTTCTGCAAAACCTTGCCTTCGTAAAGGGGCAACACTGTGTATTTCTCTCTCGCAGAGCCCAGTTGCCAAATTCGAAACGTCCAGCGATTGCGCCCACAGGAAAGCTGCCAGCACGGAAAGCTGTAGCTGGTTTTCACTGCCCCTTGGAACTGCATTCGCTGATAGACAGACATTCGCTTTCTACAAAAGCTTTCGTTGGTAAAGGGGCAACACTGTGTATTTCTCTCTCGCAGAGCCCGGTTGCCAAATTCGAAACGTCCAGCGATTGCGCCCACAGGAAAGCTGCCAGCACGGAAAGCTGTAGCTGGTTTTCACTGCCCCTTGGAACTGCATTCGCTGATAGACAGACATTCGCTTTCTACAAAAGCTTTCGTTGGTAAAGGGGCAACACTGTGTATTTCTCTCTCGCAGAGCCCGGTTGCCAAATTCGAAACGTCCAGCGATTGCGCCCACAGGAAAGCTGCCAGCACGGAAAGCTGTAGCTGGTTTTCACTGCCCCTTGGAACTGCATTCGCTGATAGACAGACATTCGCTTTCTAGAAACGCTTTCGTTGCTACAGGGGCAACACTGTGTATTTCTCTCTCGCAGAGCCCGGTTGCCAAATTCGAAACGTCCAGCGATTGCGCCCACAGGAAAGCTGCCAGCACGGAAAGCTGTAGCTGGTTTTCACTGTCTCTTGGAACTGCATTCGCTGATAGACAGACATTCGTTTTCTACAAAAGCTTTCGTTCGTAAAGGGGCAACACTGTGTATTTCTCTCTCGCAGAGCCCGGTTGCCAAATTCGAAACGTCCAGCGATTGCGCCCACAGGAAAGCTGCCAGCACGGAAAGCTGTAGCTGGTTTTCACTGCCCCTTGGAACTGCATTCGCTGATAGACAGACATTCGCTTTCTACAAAAGCTTTTGTTGGTAAAGGGGTAAGACTGTGTATTTCTCTCTCGCAGAGCCCGGTTGCCAAATTCGAAACGTCCAGCGATTGCGCCCACAGGAAAGCTGCCAGCACGGAAAGCTGTAGCTGGTTTTCACTGCCCCTTGGAACTGCATTCGCTGATAGATAGACATTCGCTTTCTGTAAAACCTTGCCTTCGTAAGGGGCAACACTGTGTATTTCTCTCTCGCAGAGCCCGGTTGCCAAATTCGAAACGTCCAGCGATTGCGCCCACAGGAAAGCTGCCAGCACGGAAAGCTGTAGCTGGTTTTCACTGCCCCTTGGAACTGCATTCGCAGATAGACAGACATTCGCTTTCTGTAAAACCTTGCCTTCGTAAGGGGCAACACTGTGTATTTCTCTCTCGCAGAGCCCGGTTGCCAAATCGAAACGTCCAGCGATTGCGCCCACAGGAAAGCTGCCAGCACGGAAAGCTGTAGCTGGTTTTCACTGCCCCTTGGAACTGCATTCGCAGATAGACAGACATTCGCTTTCTGTAAAACCTTGCCTTCGTAAGGGGCAACACTGTGTATTTCTCTCTCGCAGAGCCCGGTTGCCAAATTCGAAACGTCCAGCGATTGCGCCCACAGGAAAGCTGCCAGCACGGAAAGCTGTAGCTGGTTTTCACTGCCCCTTGGAACTGCATTCGCTGATAGACAGACATTCGCTTTCTACAAACGCTTTCATTGGTAAAGGGGCAACACTGTGTATTTCTCTCTCGCAGAGCCCGGTTGCCAAATTCGAAACGTCCAGCGATTGCGCCCACAGGAAAGCTGCCAGCACGGAAAGCTGTAGCTGGTTTTCACTGCCCCTTGGAACTGCATTCGCTGATAGACAGACATTCGCTTTCTACAAACGCTTTCGTTGCTACAGGGGCAACACTGTGTATTTCTCTCTCGCAGAGCCCGGTTGCCAAATTCGAAACGTCCAGCGATTGCGCCCACAGGAAAGCTGCCAGCACGGAAAGCTGTAGCTGGTTTTCACTGCCCCTTGGAACTGCATTCGCTGATAGACAGACATTCGCTTTCTACAAAAGCTTTCGTTGGTAAAGGGGCAACACTGTGTATTTCTCTCTCGCAGAGCCCGGTTGCCAAATTCGAAACGTCCAGCGATTGCGCCCACAGGAAAGCTGCCAGCACGGAAAGCTGTAGCTGGTTTTCACTGCCCCTTGGAACTGCATTCGCTGATAGACAGACATTCGCTTTCTACAAACGCTTTCGTTGCTACAGGGGCAACACTGTGTATTTCTCTCTCGCAGAGCCCGGTTGCCAAATTCGAAACGTCCAGCGATTGCGCCCACAGGAAAGCTGCCAGCACGGAAAGCTATAGCTGGTTTTCACTGCCCCTTGGAACTGCATTCGCTGATAGACAGACATTCGTTTTCTACAAAAGCTTTCGTTCGTAAACGGGCAACACTGTGTATTTCTCTCTCGCAGAGCCCGGTTGCCAAATTCGAAACGTCCAGCGATTGCGCCCACAGGAAAGCTGCCAGCACGGAAAGCTGTAGCTGGTTTTCACTGCCCCTTGGAACTTCATTCGCTGATAAACAGACATTCGCTTTCTACAAAAGCTTTTGTTGGTAAAGGGGCAACAGTGTGTATTTCTCTCTCGCAGAGCCCGGTTGCCAAATTCGAAACGTCCAGCGATTGCGCCCACAGGAAAGCTGCCAGCACGGAAAGCTGTAGCTGGTTTTCACTGCCCCTTGGAACTGCATTCGCTGATAGACAGACATTCGCTTTCTGTAAAACCTTGCCTTCGTAAGGGGTAACACTGTGTATTTCTCTCTCGCAGAGCCCGGTTGCCAAATCGAAACGTCCAGCGATTGCGCCCACAGGAAAGCTGCCAGCACGGAAAGCTGTAGCTGGTTTTCACTGCCCCTTGGAACTGCATTCGCAGATAGACAGACATTCGCTTTCTGTAAAACCTTGCCTTCGTAAAGGGCAACACTGTGTATTTCTCTCTCGCAGAGCCCGGTTGCCAAATTCGAAACGTCCAGCGATTGCGCCCACAGGAAAGCTGCCAGCACGGAAAGCTGTAGCTGGTTTTCACTGCCCCTTGGAACTGCATTCACTGATAGACAGACATTCGCTTTCTACAAAAGCTTTCGTTGGTAAAGGGGCAACACTGTGTATTTCTCTCTCGCAGAGCCCGGTTGCCAAATTCGAAACGTCCAGCGATTGCGCCCACAGGAAAGCTGCCAGCACGGAAAGCTGTAGCTGGTTTTCACTGCCCCTTGGAACTGCATTCGCTGATAGACAGACATTCGCTTTCTACAAAAGCTTTCGTTGGTAAAGGGGCAACACTGTGTATTTCTCTCTCGCAGAGCCCGGTTGCCAAATTCGAAACGTCCAGCGATTGCGCCCACAGGAAAGCTGCCAGCACGGAAAGCTGTAGCTGGTTTTCACTGCCCCTTGGAACTGCATTCGCTGATAGACAGACATTCGCTTTCTACAAAAGCTTTTGTTGGTAAAGGGGCAACACTGTGTATTTCTCTCTCGCAGAGCCCGGTTGCCAAATTCGAAACGTCCAGCGATTGCGCCCACAGGAAAGCTGCCAGCACGGAAAGCTGTAGCTGGTTTTCACTGCCCCTTGGAACTGCATTCGCTGATAGACAGACATTCGCTTTCTACAAAAGCTTTTGTTGGTAAAGGGGCAAGACTGTGTATTTTCTCTCGCAGAGCCCGGTTGCCAAATTCGAAACGTCCAGCGATTGCGCCCACAGGAAAGCTGCCAGCACGGAAAGCTGTAGCTGGTTTTCACTGCCCCTTGGAACTGCATTCGCTGATAGACAGACATTCGCTTTCTACAAAAGCTTTTGTTGGTAAAGGGGCAACACTGTGTATTTCTCTCTCGCAGAGCCCGGTTGCCAAATTCGAAACGTCCAGCGATTGCGCCCACAGGAAAGCTGCCAGCACGGAAAGCTGTAGCTGGTTTTCACTGCCCCTTGGAACTGCATTCGCTGATAGACAGACATTCGC
This sequence comes from Mycteria americana, assembly GCF_035582795.1. NCBI lineage: Eukaryota > Metazoa > Chordata > Aves > Ciconiiformes > Ciconiidae > Mycteria > Mycteria americana. The sequence continues at coordinate 25,675,586 of NC_134372.1, forward strand.
TTTCTACAAAAGCTTTCGTTGGTAAAGGGGCAACACTGTGTATTTCTCTCTCGCAGAGCCCGGTTGCCAAATTCGAAACGTCCAGCGATTGCGCCCACAGGAAAGCTGCCAGCACGGAAAGCTGTAGCTGGTTTTCACTGCCCCTTGGAACTGCATTCGCAGATAGACAGACATTCGCTTTCTGTAAAACCTTGCCTTCGTAAGGGGCAACACTGTGTATTTCTCTCTCGCAGAGCCCGGTTGCCAAATCGAAACGTCCAGCGATTGCGCCCACAGGAAAGCTGCCAGCACGGAAAGCTGTAGCTGGTTTTCACTGCCCCTTGGAACTGCATTCGCAGATAGACAGACATTCGCTTTCTGTAAAACCTTGCCTTCGTAAGGGGCAACACTGTGTATTTCTCTCTCGCAGAGCCCGGTTGCCAAATTCGAAACGTCCAGCGATTGCGCCCACAGGAAAGCTGCCAGCACGGAAAGCTGTAGCTGGTTTTCACTGCCCCTTGGAACTGCATTCGCTGATAGACAGACATTCGCTTTCTACAAACGCTTTCATTGGTAAAGGGGCAACACTGTGTATTTCTCTCTCGCAGAGCCCGGTTGCCAAATTCGAAACGTCCAGCGATTGCGCCCACAGGAAAGCTGCCAGCACGGAAAGCTGTAGCTGGTTTTCACTGCCCCTTGGAACTGCATTCGCTGATAGACAGACATTCGCTTTCTACAAACGCTTTCGTTGCTACAGGGGCAACACTGTGTATTTCTCTCTCGCAGAGCCCGGTTGCCAAATTCGAAACGTCCAGCGATTGCGCCCACAGGAAAGCTGCCAGCACGGAAAGCTGTAGCTGGTTTTCACTGCCCCTTGGAACTGCATTCGCTGATAGACAGACATTCGCTTTCTACAAAAGCTTTCGTTGGTAAAGGGGCAACACTGTGTATTTCTCTCTCGCAGAGCCCGGTTGCCAAATTCGAAACGTCCAGCGATTGCGCCCACAGGAAAGCTGCCAGCACGGAAAGCTGTAGCTGGTTTTCACTGCCCCTTGGAACTGCATTCGCTGATAGACAGACATTCGCTTTCTACAAACGCTTTCGTTGCTACAGGGGCAACACTGTGTATTTCTCTCTCGCAGAGCCCGGTT